>NC_042980.1:7168818-7831673 GCF_901001165.1 Salmo trutta
TGAGAAAAATCCAACCAGGAAGTGGGAAATCTGAGGTTTGTAGTTTTTCAAGTGATTGCCTCTCCAGTATACAGTGTCTGTGGGGTCATTTTGCACTTCCTAAGGCTTCCACTAGATGTCAACAGTCTTTAGGACCTTGTTTCAGGCTTCTACTGTGAATGGGAAGAGAATAAGAGCTGATTCATTCGTGTCTGGAAGATTGGCATGAGCTCAAACATGCGTGCGGCCGTGAGAGCAAGCTGCCTTTCCTTTCAATTCTAAAGACAATGGAATTGTCCGGTTGGAATATTATTGCAGATTTATGATAAAAGCATCCTAAAGATTGATTCTATACATCGTTTGACATGTTTCTACGAACTATAATCAAACTATTTTGACTTTTCGTCTGGACTAAACTCACGGTATTTGGACATAAATATGAACTTTATCGAATATTTATTGTGGAACTGGGATTCCTGGAAGTGCATTCTGATGAAGATCATCAAAGGTAAGTGAATATTTATAATGTTATTTGTGACTTCTGTTGACTCAAATGGCGGGTATCTGTATGGCTTCTTTTGGTGTCTGAGCGCTGTACTCAGATTATTGCAAAGTTTGCTTTCGCCGTAAGCTTTTTTGAAATCTGACACAGCGGTTGCATTAAGGAGAAGTTTATCTATAATTCTGTGCATAACACTTGTATCTTTTATCAAAGTTTGAGTATTTCTGTAAATTGATGTGCTCATTCACCGGGAGTTTTGGAGGCAAAACATTTCTGAACATTACACGTCAATGTAAAATGGGGTTTTTGGATATAAATATGAACTTTATCGAGCAAAACATGTATTGTGTAACAAAGTCCTATGAGTGCCATCTGATGAAGATCATCAAAGGTTATGTCATACGTTTCGTCTTCTGATGAAGAGTAAGAAATATCGGACCAATACACAGCGTGGTAAGTGTTCATACTAATATTTTTATTCAAACGTAACACTGAAACAAAACAAGAAAACACACAACAGTCCTGTAAGGTATCCTTGACTATACATGGAACAAACACAAGAGAAAATAAACCCATATAAATATGGCCTCCAATTAGAAGCAACGACAACCAGCTGCTTCTAATTGGAGGTCGTTCCCAAAACTAACATAGAAATACAAATACTAGAAATACGAACATAGAAATACAAAACATAGAACATTACCCCAAAAAACCCGACAACACAAAACAAACACACCCCTGCCACGTCCTGACCAAACTACAATAACAAATAACCCCTTTTACTGGTCACAACGTGACAGGTTAGTGATTAATTTAAGCTGTATTTCTGATTTTTGTGACACATCTCCTTGCTTGGAAAATGGCTGTGGTTTTTCTTGTCTAGGTGCTGTCCTAACATAATCTAATGCTATGTTTCGCCGTAAAGCCTTTTTGAAATCGGACAATGTGGTTGGATTAACGAGAAGATTATCTTTAAATGGTGTATAATACTTGTATGTGTGGGAAATTTGAATTATGAGATTTTTGTTGTTTTGAATTTGGCACCCTGCTATTTCACTGGCTGTTGGCGAGGTGGGACGCTACCGTCCCATATGTCCTAGAGAGGTTTTAACAGTGAATTCAATAATTTTTGGAGGTTGCTAACCATTACAATCACATTGCTGGATATGTTATACCCACCTTTGCTCCTTCTGGTAGGTCCCAGCATCAGTTCATGACCAGAGAATCAGTCTGGCACCCGACTGTGCACTTTGTCTAACAGAAAAACAGGGTCAATGATTGTCATTGTCCCTAAATAATAAAAATTGCTAGAGAAATAACATAATCTTGTTTGAAAGTGAATTCTATGCTTTACAGGTGTAGACTGACTGGCTCCAGATTGGATTAGATTCAGACCAGTGAAGCCATTACACTATTTAACCAACTGTGACAAGTTTTGCTATGGCCCTGGGTTGGTTTGGGTTTGTTGCTGCTTGTTAGGACCATAGAGATCCTATTAAATTACTAGAGGGGTTATGTCATTAACCCTCAAAGTTCCAGAATGGGTTGAAAATGGCAGCCATATTGGCCAGGGAGAAATCCAAACCAGTCCAATTGGAATGAATGGCAGTAGAGGCATAATCTTGATTTTACAAATACAAGTAAGGCATGTGATATCAGTAATATAATTATTGTCAACCAAAAATACATGTTATGTTCTGTATAAATAGCCTCTAAAATAACTAATTATTTCCCTTATTCTGAAATGTTATCGTGTTTCCAAGCCAAATCCGAGTTATACTAAGGTAGGCTAACATTAGCCAGCTAGTTAGGTAGCTAACTAACGTCAGCTATGCTAGCAACAATAATGATTAGCAAAATATAAATTACCAGCTGTCTATGGTCTAGTTACTGGTACACTTACCACCATTGGGGATCAACAAACGCCAACCATCTATTCCGCATGATATGGTACTAGGGGTCCTTCAGTAGGGTATGCAGTGTTGCCAACTCCTCAGTAAGGAAAGTAGCTAAATGACATCACCTAATTTGCATAATTGGCCATGTGAATGTAATTGTGATGGACGCCGTAGGAGAGAGGAATAACATCGTGGGAGAAACAAAAAGCGAGTAAAAAACACCCTAAATATGTTTTGAACTACAAATGAACTTTCTTCTGTCGATTCTTGTTTTTTTATGTCAAAAGTCCAACCCTCCTTTATCCGGGCTTGGGACCGGCAAAAGTGACCCAAAATAGACACTCTGGCGGAGTTACTTTGTTTTTTGTTTTTTTTTAAATGGTTTAGTTTTCTTAATTTGGTTTGGTTTTTAACCTTATGGTCCACTTAGGAGCCTACAACAAGCCACAGTAGAACATTAACATTTTTAACCATTACATTTTTAACAATCTTAACCTCTCTAGTACATGTGGGACGAACTCGTCCCACCTACGTAACAGCCACTGAAATCCAGTGGCGCGATTTTTGAATCGTTAGAAATGCTATAACTTCAATTTCTCAAACATATGACTATTTCACAGCTATTTAAAGACAAGAATCTCGTTAATCTAACCCCACTGTCCGATTTCAAAAAGGCTTTACAACGAAAGCAAAACATTAGATTATGTCAGCAGAGTACCCAGCCAGAAAAAATCAGACACCCATTTTTCAAGCTAGCATATCATGTCACATAAACCCAAACCACAGCTAAATGCAGCACTAACCTTTTATAATCTTCATCAGATGACACACCTAGGACATTGTGTTATACAATACATGCATGTCTGTTCAATCAAGTTCATATTTATATCAAAAACCAGCTTTTTACATTAGCATGTGACGTTCAGAAAAAGCATAACCACCGCAAACTTCCGGTGAATTTACTAACAGTTTGCTAAATTACTCACGATAAACGTTCACAAAAAGCATAACAATTATTTTAAGAATTATAGATACATTACCCCTCTATGCACTCGATATGTCCGATTTTAAAATAGCTTTTCGGATGAAGCACATTTTGCAATAATCTAAGTACATAGCCCGGCATTACAGGGCTAGCTATTTAGATACCCACCCAGGTCAGCCTCCACCAAAATCACATTTCCTATAAGAAAGATGTTCTTACCTTGCTTGTTCTTCATCAGAATACACTGCCAGGACTTCTACTTCAATAACAAATGTTGGTTTGGTCCCAAATAATCCATCGTTATATCCAAACAGCGACGTTTTGTTCGTGAGTTCTAGAATGCTTCTTCGCGGTGTCGCGCATGGCGCATTGGCGTGTCAAAAATGTCTAAATATTCCATTACCGTACTTCGAAGCATGTCAACCGATGTTTAAAACCAATTTTTATGCCATTTATGTCGTAGAGAAGTGATAATATTCCGACCGGGAGTATGCATTGAGCCTAAACAGCCGAATAAAATTTCTCCTCAGAAGCGACTCATGCACGCGCATCATTGAAAGGTCCTCCGAGCATCCACTTACAAAAGGCGATAATATATTTCAACCTGAGGTTCCCTCGTAAACCTTCAGTTATTTCGCGGGCTCTGAGAGCCTATTGGAGCCCTGGGAATTGTCACGTTACAGCTAAGATCCTTACTTTTCAATAAAAAGAGGTAAGACGCACGACTCCTTGTCAGACAGGGTACTTCCTGCTTGAAACCTTGTCAGGTTTTTGCCTGCCATAGGAGTTCTGTTATACTCACAGACACCATTCAAACAGTTTTAGAAAATTCAGAGTGTTTTCTATCCAAACCTGAACAATAATATGCATATTCTAGCTTCTGAGTTGGTGTAGGAGGCAGTTAAAAATGGGAACATATTTTTTCCAAAATTCTCAATACTGCCCCCTACCCCAAACAGGTTAATGGACCAAAAAGAGACAATAGAAAAAACTGTCAATGGCAATGTGAGAAAATTATGGTAACTAGTCTGGCCCTAATTCAGGTACATTTTTGTTGTTGTTATGTAAGCCAGGGTGGGATCAGCCAGCGGCGGCTTCCCGCATGCGCGATTCATTTGCAGTCTGGACGCGGAGTCTGGACGCGGAGGGGTGAACATTTCCTGCTCTGACTGCAGTGCGAGGACTGGGCCGCCTGTGAGTGCTTTGGGACGGGGGTTGGGGCCCACGGCAGCACCCGCTGCTCGTTGAGAAGAGTAAGAACGATACGTGCGTTCACGTCAATCTCCAAAAGTCTCCAATAACACCAGAAAAAGTCGCTAGATTTGTCGCTAGTTGCTTTTTTGAACATTTGTCGCTAGAGGGGTCTGAATGCTCGCTAAATATAGCGACTAAGTCGCTAAGTTGGCAACACTGACTCTTAGTTGGTTGTGCATCCTGCTGGAAGCATACATTGTCAACCTGGAAAATGGTCAATCTGTAACGATCGTCGTGCATGAAGGAAGAAGTGGACCAAGGCGCAGCTGGGAGCGAACACATGTTATTTATTTCAGACTGAAATAACACGGTCAAAACAGAGAATAAACGTATTGCTACTGCTCAAACAAAAAGAGACAACAACCCACAAACATCGTGGGGGGAAAAGGAACTTAAATATGATTCCCCAATCAGAGGCAACTAGCGACAGCTGTCTCTGATTGGGAATCGACAGAACCCAACATAGAAATACGCCCCAAAGCAAGGCTATACCAAAACATAGAAAATAAACTATAGAAATGCCACACCCTGACCAAAATAGAAGCGTTCACCTGGTCAGGGCGTGACACAATCCATATAGGGCTTTTCAGTCTCAAATGGCTGTAATCCTCAATAAAGGGAAGTGCAATTTGCAAGTGGAGCTTGGCAAAAGTGGGCATGAATTGTTGACATAATTGTCATCCAAACCTTTATTTACTTGTTGTGACGAACACAGGTTCCAAACTCTGTTTTAGACTAGACTCACTTTATGACTAAAACTATCATATTTACCTTTTGCTGTCAATTTGACACGAGAATAAATGTTCCTGACTCATATCGGTCGCACCTAGGCTGTTTTCAAATCGATTAGGTGGTTTATAGGGCAGTCGCTCTTTAAAATAGAGCCCATTATGTAATTTTCCATTACATACAATGGATGGGGAATATCTTCTGTTTGTCTTTTATTGTTACAAGAAGGCATGGCTTTGATGTTTGGGTAATGTTTCTAACATATGGTCTTCCTTATTAAAGGAAGCAATAATGCTTCGGTATTCATCTGCAAAGTGATATCATTTTAGCCTTTAGGCTAGTCATGTTCCTCTATGAGATGGCTCACACTAGAAGAAGGAGACAGTCAATAATTTGACATTTGTTTCCTGGGGCCAGGTTTGCAGCTTATGTTAAAGATGGGTAACCACATATAACCACAGATGTGAGCGCAAAACAGCCAAAGGCAGGAAAAGAGTTTTTGTTATTTTTTTTGTTTGTTTCTGCGCCCTGCCCTCAGGCTTCATAGAAAGCCTTTATAGATACTAGCACACCTTCATTACTTTGGATAGCCAAAGGATACACATGTCTTGATCCATCACTGAACATATTAGGGGATAGGAAAGGGACTGATTGCAGGCTTACCGTACCAATTGGGAAATAATCTTCAACTCCCGTTACTGGTATAGAATAATCTATTCACTCTCCGTCCTTTCATGAATCAGTTTGTCCCTCCATTTGTTCATTCCTATGTCCATTCTTCTGTTTTTATGTCCGTCCACCCATCCACTACAGCCTATCTGCTAGGGCTGCACGATTTGGACAAAATATCTAATTGTGTTTTTTTGTTTGTTTTTTTGTCCAGATACTGCAATTGCAATTATGAATTGCAATATTTTTAAGACTTGGGTGAAAACTTGGTAATTCCATCAAACATGTTTAAAACAAGTGTCAGGTTATAGAACATAAAATCTAAAATGAGATCATATGAATGAATACATACTGTGGTAACTGAATACAAAACCAAATGAAACATCTCTTCCAACATTGTTATAGGCAACATATAATAATAGATAAGATTATTACACCTACATATTAACTAACAAACATTTTTAACATGAGCATCAAAATATAGTTTGCTTTAAACGCAGCACCAATTCATAAATGTATTAATAACATTCAGTTCCTATTTCCAATTTTACCATTGAGTTCTTTAATAACCTAAATGAATGATTTATTCAGGCACCATAGGCTGTAGATGGAATAGGAAGCTTACGATTGTGTAATTATGTATAAGTAGGCTCACTCGTTATTATAATTGAAATTAAGTCAAAGTGCCTTAAACATGTAACAACGTAGCCTAATGATTGCAAGGTGCAGTGTGTGTCCAAAACAGTCTGGTCCAGTCATTGAACGTGATGGCCACTACCACGTTTCCGCCGTTAGCGTTATGCATACTTGCTGCACCTCACAGGCCCCAGACGGCTAAAGCTTCTTTCAAGCACAAAGGGATGTTTTCTCCACTAATGATCTCCAGGAAAGTAGCCTATGATGTTTGTAAGCACCGACCTTTCAGTTGAAACTCATCATCCATAAGGTTTACTTTCAAACTAAGGGTCTCAGTTCTATTAGACCAAAGGTCTGTTGTAGTGTGGGATTGGCACCAAAACAATGTTCTCGTTAGCACTAGCAGCACTCATGTTTCCGACACCGTGAAGCTCTTTCTCTCCTCCTCACTAACGTCTAACTGCTCGCTCTAAGCGGGGACGATGGTGATTGGCCAGCATGTTCATGTCATGCAGAGAGGGAGAGAGCCCGCTTGTGATTGGTCAGCATCCTCTTTGCATGTAGAGAGTGAATTAACAGAGACTCTAGCGCATCTCATTGAAGGAGGTACCGTAGTCTAGTTTTTGTTGTATTAACGGAGTGTCAAAGAAAGGAGAGAAACGCAGCCTCTTGCGATATGAATATTGCGCATGTCAATATTGCAATTTCGGTCTGAATTTGATTAATCGTGCAGCCCTACAATCTGCCAAGCTATCCATCAGCTTCTGTTTGTTTATCTGTCAATCAATTTATCAATCCATCCTTTCGCAGGAAACTAAAGACTCACCCAGGGAAGAAAGACACCAAGAGAGAGCTGCTGGGCACTGGGACCAGCCTGACAGTCCCACTGCATCTGCTGCCTGCAGCCCGTTAAATTCCTGGTGAACAACAAGCGCCAGTGTCTGGAATGCCAGCTGTGCGCCTGTAAGGCCTGAAGCTGCTACAACAAGAAGGAGCGCTGCTGGGTGTGCAACCCCTGGCGCATGGAGAATGTAACGCATATCTTACATCTTGCCAATGTACAAGTTCTACTCCTAATTCCTACTTGAGGTATGAAGGCAAGTAGATAGTCCCTTTCATCCACCTCTCTGATAAATCTTCCACAAACTTTGCCAGATGCATTTCGCAAACTCCACATATCATACTGTGTGTGATCATGATCCAAGCACTGAAAAATTGACTTTTACTCTGCACAAAGGCAGATCCTTCAGATTTAAACCTTGGTAGGCTACTGTACTTTACAGTGTTTATCTACAGGTAACTGCTAAAATAAAGGAAACACTAACATAAAGTGTCTTAATAGAGCATTAGGCCACCAGAACAGCTTCAGTGAGCCTTGGCATAGATTCTACAAGTGTCTGGAACTCTATTGGAGGGATGCGACATCCTTCTTCCATGAGAAATTCCATAATTTGGTGTTTTGTTGATGCTGGTGGAAAATGCTCCAGAATCTCCAATAAGTGTTCAATTGGGTTAAGATCTGGTGACAGAGAGACAGACAGACAGACACAAACTCAGCCTTTAAACCACCTATGCTCTTCTGATATCCCTCTTTCAAAGTCACCGAGATCTCTTCTATCCATGGTAGCCAAAATAATGGGCAACTGGGAATTTTTATACATGACCCTGAGTACAATGGGATGTTAATTGCTTAATTAACTAAGAAACCATACCTGTGGTGAACATCTGCTTTCAATATACTTTATCTCTTATTTACTCAAGTGTTTCCCTTATTTTGGCAGTTAACTATATGTATAGTATCTATTGATGTGTCTATTTGCAGTGTTGGGAGTAATTACATTTAACAAAAGTAATTTGTTACTTTCCACACAAAGTAATATTGTAAAGTAATGCGTTATATTGCCTTTTTTTATGTAATAAAAAAATCTCACCCGTTTGTTTGACTGTCAGAGGGAACACGCACTCTACCAAAGATGGCTACTTACTAACTCAGGTTAGATCACTAGTTTCTCCTTTTATCTGTGGCGCTGCTTTCCTGTGCAAAGTGCTGCTATATATATTTGGGCTGCCATATGTAACAGATGTATATCGTACTCTCCTTGCGTTGTGTTTTCTCCTAATAACTCACATCAGCCAGTGGTCCCAGTTGAGCATCATTTATTCCTGTTGTTAAATGAGAAACAGCACGGTAGTTGTGCAGGGCTTAATGATACCGATGGCTGTCGATGGCAAAAGCCCTTGCATCACATTTTCATACTGGGCCACAAAATACAAAAATATAATACAAAATATAACATGTGTAAATACCTGTTGTTAAATGAGAAACAGCACGGTAGTTGTGCAGGGCTTAATGTTACCGATGGCTGTCGATGGCAAAAGCTGTAGCATGAAGACAACTGTGTTAGCAGTGGGCTTATGTGACCATTACAACGGTGTATGCTAGCTAACACTTATCTACAGCAATCTTATGCCAAAGCACATTCCATAAAGCCCCTCAATCCCTAACAGGTACCATATACCCACACATGTATAAATCAGTAACGTACAGCAAACTTGTACACATTGTAAAATATAAAATATAAAACAGTATTCAGAACGTGACCTACCCCTTGCATCACATTTTCATACTGGGAAGACCTGACGTTCGCGATCTCCCCCTATCTGCAAGCGGGGCCAATCACAACACACCTTATTGTCATCAGTTGAACCAACCAATACGAATGCTTGAACATTAAGTACACATTGCTTTAGAGGCAAGTGGAAACATAACCAACCCTGTTACATTCTCCCCTGCTGAATTACACTTGCACACTATAAAGAAACAAAATGAGGTACGCAATACCTTGCAATACATATGTCACCAAATATTCCAGTGCAAAGACTATTCTCCAAAGAGAATTAGGGGAATTCAAAGACCCCGTAGGAAAACATGCCTGTTACATGTTCAGTACACTCAGTGACAATGAGAACCTCACAGAAAAACCTTGGTCTACTTGACCTCTGACCCATGACCTCCATGGGGTCTCTTGAATGAGAAAAAAAAATGAAATGGGCTACAGACTTGGATTCTAATCCTACACCCACACAGGTATTCTAATGAATTCTGTATGAAAAACCCTCTGTGTCTGCATAGTCTCTATGAGTCTCACTGGGCGTTTCTTAACCCGACCAGCCGCTGACCTGACAGGCCTAACAGAGTTATTACGTTTAACCTGTTCACCTACAACCACCACTGGTGGGTCACTTTCCACAGTCGGTGGATAGTCAAGGTCAAGGGTTCTGTGACTGTTGCTGGAGCTTGTGCTACCAGCGGCATCTTCAGAATGCCTTTCTTCTTCAGAGGGTTCGGACATTTCTTCTCCAAAGGTTAGCTCTGACACGCTTGTGCCACCAGTGGCACCCTCAGAATGTGGTGAGTTCTGAGGGTCCCTCGCCAGTGGCCCATCTTCCAGCACATCTGGGGTTTCTTTTTCAGAGTGCTCCGGCTGTCCTTCCCCCGAGGTCTGTTCTGATACCCACACACTAGTCCTCTCACCAATGTCCATTTCTGGTATATCGTTCACGGATGAGTCCTCCATCTCCTCACTCGGATCCTCCCGGTCTCCCATATTAGGTGTCTCCAAGGCAGTGTCAGGTAGAGGCAAGAAGTTTACAGGCATTATCAGATTACGGTGGACCGTTTTCTCCTGGCCAGTCGACATGTTCTGTATATTGAAGATGTGGATGTCGCTATTCTTCTCCGTAACAATATAGAGGTTGTTCTCCCAACGATCCGCCAGCTTCCTCTTTCCACGTTCACCCTTATTCGCCAGCAGCACCCGATCACCGACCTCCACTGGAGCCCCTCTGATCTTCCTGTTGTAGAGGCCCGCATGCCTCTTCAGCTGTTTGGTTGCCGACACCTGTACCGTCTCCATGGCCTCCCTCAGGTCTCTCGTCAGGGACTTTATGTACTCGTCATAGTCTACAACCTCTGAGTCTTGCAGCACCGTACCAAACATCATGTCGACAGGCAGACGTGGGGTTCTCCCAAACATCAACTGGAAAGGGGCGTAGCCCGTGGTTTCATGGACCGTACAGTTGTAGGCAAAGGTCAATGACTTCAGCTTCTGGGGCCACCTGTGCTTCGCTCTTGTAGGTAAAGCCCTGATCATGTTTCCCAGCGTTCTATTGAACCTTTCGACTCCCCCGTTCCCCATTGGATGGTAGGGAGTTGTGTGCGACTTCTGGACTCCTGCAGCACTCAACAACTCAGCAATCAATTTACTTTCAAAGTTGGCCCCTTGGTCAGAGTGGATACGACGAGGAAAACCATACACACAGAAGATGTTGTTCCATAGCTGAAGGGCCACCGCTTTAGCTGATTGGTTCGGACACAAGAAGGCATGGGCCATCTTAGTAAAATGGTCAGTGACGACCAGGACATCCAAGGACTTGTTGTTGGAGTCTTCAGCAGACCAGAAGTCCACGCACACCAACTCGAGGGGCTCAGTCGTGATGATGTTCTCCAGTGGAGCTCTGGCCTCTGGCTCGGGGGCCTTACTGAACACACACCTCTTGCAGGTCTTGACATACTCTCTGACATCCGACTCCAGACCATGCCAGAAGAACCTCTGTCTCGTCAAGTACAACGTCCGCTGTTGCCCCTGATGACCGGCTTCATCGTGGACACCCTTCAAAACTGTCGCCCTCATTGAGGTGGGTACTACATACTGGTACGTCTTCTTCTTTGACAGCAAACTTTTGGTAACGCGATACAGTACACCCATTTTCAGAGTGAGCTTCTCCCAGGTCTTCAGAATCCGCAGAGCCTCGAGTGGTTCATGGCCACGTTCCCTCCTAGAAGGTCTACGGCCCCTGTCCACGTAGAAGACAACTCTGGCGAGAGCGTCATCCTGGCGCTGCTTTGATATCAGGTCGTCACGGGATAGCACTCTCACATCTGACATCTCAGACGGCACCAGTGACTGAGTGAGCTGAGGCAGTAGCAGCGCACAGTTCTGTAGACCAGCCTCCCCTTGCGACCTCAGGACTGCTGACACCGCTTCCTTTGACAGAGAACCAGGAGAAGGATAGGAGGAGGTTTGGCAGTCCATGACAATTTCACAGGCATCTGCCTCAATTGACGGTGAGCAGCTTTCGAGGTCGAATGGGTGAGTCGACCAGCGGACCACATCTTGCACCTTCTCAGCACGTACTCCCGCAGCTTCTTCCAGCAAGGCCTTGTATGGAACCCTTGTGATGCGGTGGAGAGCACTCGGCTGCACAAATGGCTGTCTACTGAGTGCATCAGCAATGACATTTTTGGGACCGGGAATGTACTTGATGTCAAACTCGAATGGAGCAAGTTTAGCAACCCATCTCTGTTCACAGGCGTCCAATTTGGGCTTGGACAGGATGTACGTTAATGGGTTGTTGTCTGTCCATACAGTAAAAGGCTTGCCCCTTAGCCAATGACTAAATTTCTCACAGACAGCCCACCGTAAAGCAAAAACTCTAACCTATGGGCAGGATACTTTGACTGTGCATAAGTAAGTGATTTGCAAGCGAATGCTACCGGTCTGGCTGCAGACCCATCCTCTGGCACCTGGGAAAGGACAGCACCTAATCCATTACTAGATGCGTCTACAGACAGCAAGAAAGGTCTACTAAAATCAGGGTGGGCTAGCATGACCTGATCGAGGAGAGCTTGTTTCAACTGACTAAAGGCCTGTTTGCACTCACCAGTCCAGTCTGCTGCTGTGAGTTTCCTATGTATTCCTCTTTTCCTCTTGCCTTTCCCGTGGCGTGGTGCCTTCGTCCCCGTTGTCAGCCCATGCAGCGGCTTAGCGATGGTGGAGCACCCCTCAATGAACTGCTGGTAATAGACTATCATTCCGAGAAAGGACCGAATCTTCCCCTGGGAAGGCACGTCCGTGTTATCCTCCATGAGATCCTTCTCTGTCATCCCTGTAATAGCCGTCACTTTTTCTGGGTCTGTGGCCACACCTCCCTCACTGATGACATGCCCCAAGAACCGCACTGACCTCTTCATGAAATGGCATTTCTTTGGAGACAATTTCAGATTATGGGCTTTGAGACGCTCAAAAACTGACTCCAAGCGTTGCAATCCAAGTTCTTCAGTCGGGGCAAAAACCAGCACATCGTCCAGGTAGCATAGGAGGCTAGAAAAATTTTGATCCCCAAAAATGCTCAACATCATCCTCATGAATGTAGCTGGGCTGTTGCATAGTCCTTGTGGAAGATGGTTATATTCATATAACCCAAAAGGAGAAGTGAAGGCTGTAAACTTCTTGTCGTCTTCATGCACCTCCACATTGTAGTAGCCGGAGGTCAAATCCATTGTAGAGAAGAAAGCATTGCCACCCAGGGCCGCCAGAGCATCAGCTTGGTGAGGTAGAGGGTGGGCATCCTTTACGGTGCGAGCATTGAGCCATCGGAAGTCTGTACACAGTCTCAGATCACCAGACTTCTTCCAGACCAGGACGAGTGGGGAGGCATACTCACTGCTGGATTTCCTGATTATCTCTCGCTCTTCCATCTCATCCAAGGCCTGCCTGAGCTTGTCATAATGGTTAGGGGAGAGCCTACGGTAAGGTAGCCTAAAAGGCTTAGTGTCACTGAGTCTGATGCGATGGACATATCCCGTAGCCTTCCCGCAATCTAGTTTGTGCCGGGAGAAGATAGACTCGTAGCGGGCTATAAGCTGAACTAGCCTGGCCTTACACTGTTGCGACAACTGAGTGGACTCAATGTCAATGTCACCTAACCCTAACTCGTGCAACACCTCACTTGTCACTCTGTGCGGGTTGACGGTACTGTCAACGGTCAAGCTATCTCCACTACCATTGTCAAAGTCTGGATTGTCATCCATTTTGTGTACCTGCTGCACCAGGGGGACCGGTTTGACAGTGGGCCCATCCATATAGTCAGTGTCAAAGTCCTCTAATGCCATGCAAGGAAAAACATCCGCTATCTTGGCATTCCGTCTCACCGTTACTGGCTTTGGTGAGGGGTTGATAACTTTGACAGGGACCCAGCCATCGCTCCACAATGTCGCTACTGTTCTCCCCACTAGAATGTTTTTTGGCCTTGAGCGTGCCCTCGTAGGCTCAATAACGACAGCACTGCCTGCGGATACATTTTGAGGCGTACACAGCCGGCCCCAGACTAAATGTTCCTGCATAGGCTCCAATGTGACCGCCCGCTTCAGCCTTACTGTGCCCACTCTTTCTGGCACTTCAGTCCCTTTCCATCTCTCTACATTAGCCAGCAGACGGAACAGTTTGTCATCTCCATTGTGTTCAGATGATGACATCTTCTCCCAGAAGTCACCAGTCGTCTTCAGCTCCCTGATGAGGTGTTTAATTACGTTGCTGCCCAGGATAAGCTCATCACGTTGGCCATCCACTACTAGAACAGGGACAGAGACACTGCTGCCATACACAGACAGATTCAATTCACACACACCTACAGGCTTGGTCTTCAACCCCCCGCAGCCAACCAACACCACTTCAGTTGGACTGAGGGAGCCACTCTTGAGCACACCTGCTTTCTCAAGGCGTGGCACCACTGTTGAGCTCAATGTGCATGCCATAGAACCGCTGTCAATCATAGCGCTCACCTCTATAACATCCCCCAGTAACACACTAGTATAGAAGAGTTCATCGTTGTGGAGCACTCTCTGTGTATTTTGCATAACAACTTTTTCGTTCGACTTGACTTCATCACAAACATTTGAATATACTGACTCTAGATCTACACCACTAACTGATTGGGGCACCTCACAAGGCCCAGCACTTCCCCCCATCCCGTGCGGGCCAGCTAGTTTTCCTGCCGCTGTGTCGTTGTTTGATGGAGCGACGGGAGTTACCGATGCAGTGCGAGGGCATTCTTGACGTCTGTGCCCAGCTGCATAACAGAGGAAGCATAGGTGGTTAGAATAACAATGATCCATTGTGCTGTGATTCGCATCACCACACAATTTGCATCGCAAAGACGGGTTCTCCCTTCTCCTGGGCCTCCCCTGGAAACGGTTATCATAGCCGCCTACAGGTTGCTGTGGCCTCTGCTCCAAGACCCGTTCAAGCATGCCAATCACCCGATCCAATGCCTCGGATGAGCCAGTTGTGGGCTGATGCAAGGGGTCCGGATAGTTTGCAACAGCTGACACTGGCCTACTTACTTCCTGCGTCAGTGTGGTGACCAGTGGGGCCAGCCGCAAGGGACGTGGAGCCTTGCACTTCCTCTGGTACTCCTCCAGCCTGCCATGGACTTCCGCAACCGTCCACTCATGCAATGGTTTGCACATGAAAATCAATGACAGCTCTGGGTTCGGACAGTGCTTGATGAACATGACAGTCAGAACACGTGATGGATTGTCTAGCTCCTTGTTCTGCCTCTTCAAACAGTCCTCTGCCACCTCTATAGCCCTGTTCAGTCTGATCCAGTAGTCAAATGGAGTCTCCCCCTCCATTGGCAACGTAGAATAAACATCAGCTAGGGGCATGTCGGAGTTGACTGTGTCGCTAAAGTGACGCTTCAGAATGTCAAAAACTGGTCTAGGGCCCTGGCTTAAGTCAACTGGGTTACTGCATAGGCTTACTCTTACCACGTCACGTGCCCGCCCTGACAGTTTACCCAAAACTTCATCTGACCTCTCCTGCCCATCATAGCCCTTCCTCTGCATGTACGCTAACATGGTCTCCTCCCACTCATGCACTGTGCATTTCTCTGAACCATCCCCCCTGAAACACACTGGTTCCCTGACATCATTTTTCACCACTACATTTAGACTAGAGCTGGCCCCAGCCATGGTACCACCAACATAATCGACCTTCTGTCCTACCCCATCTCCTATAGCCTTTAATTCCAAACAAGAGGCAATATTTTCACCTATGGAGTGACCTATCTGCTTAACAATGTCTGCCAGGAAATCCATAGAGACATCCTCCTTCCTAGGACTAGGTGAAACTGGCTCGAATGCACTGAGTTGAGGTAGCTCTAAATCATGTGGAAAGCGCACACTTGCCTGTGCAGTTGGCCTGGCCAGAGGTGTGGAAGCAACTGGAGAAATAGCTGCCCCCCTACCCACTGGCGGTGAAGGGTTAAACATGAAAACTGTTGATGAACAGTTACTTGAGAAGGAGACCAAGTCAAGACGCTGGACCGGGTGGATTCAATTATCGTAAGGCAGCTTTATTAAGAGACAAAGATATTTGGCAAAACGTGCACGGGCTCGTTCTTTCAGTTCTTAGGGAACTAGCGGAAGCAAGCCCCGTAAACATATTGTGCATCTGTTTTATACAACATGATTGTAATGTAATGACGTATGTTGAGTCTTGTAGATTCGTCCTCCTGACTGGTCGATGAGTGGAGTGACGATCTGGTCTCGGGTCGGGATCGACTCCCCATTGGTCCATGAGTGTGTTCTTTGTTCCGCTGACCCAGCCCTCTGGGATGGGTTTGTGTGTGTGTGTGTACTTTGTGCTGAGTCCTTGTCTGTGTATCTCTGTAGTCACAAGATATTATTGCGAGACTGGACGTTGACCCCTGTGATCAGGTCATTTCCTATTTTATCAGTGCTGTGTAAGGTCTAATTCGGCCAATCTGTTTCTAGGTGTGCGTGTATAGCTAGTATCAGTACAACACAGAATGTGTCTTTTGTATCAGCAGATAAGTGTTGCGCAATAGACCAGCTTATCAAATATATTTATAACAAAACCCCCTACCTCTCCCAAAACCTTCCATTTTTAAAATAAAATTAAAATAAAATATATATATATTTTTTTTATGTAAATATTTAGACCAAAAAAATAAATAAAAAATCACAATCAATATGAACAATTCTATCAAGTCGAAATGAACATAATCCACTCAAAACAAACGTTCAGTAGTAGATGTCTAACAAGACCAAGAATCAACACAGAAAAGTAACAAGAAACACCATCATAAATAGTTGTCGCCACCGTGTGGTAGAAAATGGCGTTGCCCTCACGTTAATTGGCTTCGGAAGGTTACTAGCATAACAGCACAATTACATCACTAAATAATCATAGCATCACCACATACAAGTAATAACCAGTACATTATATTTCCCCCACTCACTCATGCTACCAGGAGCTCCCTGAGAATCCCACTTGTGCAGAAAGCGAAACCTAGCCCTCTGGCGTGCATCAGCAACCACAGTACTTCTTGAAGCCGGGTCTCGGATCCCTCCACGTGACGTCCGGCGAAGACAAGAAGACGAGTCACGGCACCAGTGTAACAGATGTATATCGTACTCTCCTTGCGTTGTGTTTTCTCCTAATAACTCACATCAGCCAGTGGTCCCAGTTGAGCATCATTTATTCCTGTTGTTAAATGAGAAACAGCACGGTAGTTGTGCAGGGCTTAATGATACCGATGGCTGTCGATGGCAAAAGCCCTTGCATCACATTTTCATACTGGGCCACAAAATACAAAAATATAATACAAAATATAACATGTGTAAATACCTGTTGTTAAATGAGAAACAGCACGGTAGTTGTGCAGGGCTTAATGATACCGATGGCTGTCGATGGCAAAAGCTGTAGCATGAAGACAACTGTGTTAGCAGTGGGCTTATGTGACCATTACAACGGTGTATGCTAGCTAACACTTATCTACAGCAATCTTATGCCAAAGCACATTCCATAAAGCCCCTCAATCCCTAACAGGTACCATATACCCACACATGTATAAATCAGTAACGTACAGCAAACTTGTACACATTGTAAAATATAAAATATAAAACAGTATTCAGAACGTGACCTACCCCTTGCATCACATTTTCATACTGGGAAGACCTGACGTTCGCGATCTCCCCCTATCTGCAAGCGGGGCCAATCACAACACACCTTATTGTCATCAGTTGAACCAACCAATACGAATGCTTGAACATTAAGTACACATTGCTTTAGAGGCAAGTGGAAACATAACCAACCCTGTTACACATATATAGCCATGTGTATTGTAAGCTAGTGGTCACCAACTTGTTCTGAGTCAAGATCACTTTCTGAGTCAAAATGCAAGCCGACATCTACCACTCAGATCTTTTTAACATGACTTAAAAAACGTAAGCCTATGCAACATTAGCGTAGCCTCTTCTGTAGCTTGTCAACTATGTGTCTGTCTATCCCTGTTCTCTCCCCTCTGCACAGGCCATACAAACGCTTCACACAGCGTGGCCGCTGCCACTCTAACCTGGTGGTCCCAGCGCGCACGACCCACGTGGAGTTCCAGGTCTCCGGCAGCCTCTGGAACTGCCGGTCTGCGGCCAACAAGGCTGAGTTCATCTCAGCCTATGCTACCCTCCAGTCCCTCGACTTCCTGGCGCTGACAGAAACATGGATTACCACAGATAACACTGCTACTCCTACTGCTCTCTCCTCGTCTGCTCACGTGTTCTCGCATACCCCGAGAGCAGCGGGGTGGTGGCACTGGAATCATCATCTCTCCCAAGTGGACATTCTCTCTTTCTCCCCTGACCCATCTGTCTATCTCCTCATTTGAATTCCGTGCTGTCACAGTTACCAGCCCTTTCAAGCTTAACTTCTTCAGCCTACCATCCCGTTAGCGGGATCATTTTCCAGCGAAAACTCCTAGCGACATTAGCATAACGAAATTCAATATTTTTTTTTTTTCAAATATAGGGCTGTCTCATATCGTTTTATAGATACACCTCTCTTGAATCGACCCTCGTTGTCCGATTTCAAAAAGGTTTTACAGGAAAAGCACAATATTAGATTATGTTAGAGGAGTACATGGTAAAAGTCGCATCATATGAATTTTCCGAGCAAGCACACCCATCACATATAAACAAAAAACAGCTAAATGCAGCACTAACCTTTTACAAACTTCATCAGATGACACACCTAGGACATCATGTTACACACAGCATGCAATCTTTTGTTCAATAAAGGTCATATTTCTATATAAAAACAGCATTTTACATCGGCACCTGAGGTTGACTAACATTTTCCCATAAAATGCGTCCCGGGAAACTGTGCTACAATTTTATAAATAACTATTCGAAAACGATTTTTTTTATACATATTGTCAATCTAAGATTTATAGATGAATATCTCTTGAAAACACCAGTCAAAACAGATTTTAAATTAACTTTACAGGGTAATCACACTTTGAGATCAAATGGGATGCGATACCCAGAAATTGAGCTCGAAAACGTAGCTCGGCGCCACCTGTGAACAATAGCAGAAACATCTTATATTGTATAATATCGCCAATAATCCCTCACCTTTAGTTGTCTTCATCAGAAATCACATCCCGATGTCCCAGGTCCATGACAAATGTATTTTCGGTCGAAAAAGTCCATGCTTTATGTTCCATTAGCTTCCTCTTGCTAGCGCGTCCTAAGGCTGTAATCAAATGTTGATCCGTGGGCGGCAGCTGTCTAACGCAAAATGACTGTTTACGGTAAGTGAGGGTCGTTCAAACATGTCAAACGTTTTATCAAGTAATCGTCAGTGCCTGTTTCAACAAGAGAACCAATCAGATTCGAGTGGGACGATTTCATTGTGTTTCAAAAAACTTCCAAAGGTGGGGGCAGACACGGCCGCCAACGTCACAATGCTCATGGCCCTCCGACTGTGACCAATTGCCACATCGTCTCTTTCACTGAGTTTCCACCGTAGAACCCTCAAAACACTTTGTAAAGACTGGGGACATCTAGTGGAAGCACTGGAAAGTGCTCAATTTTCATTTTTTCACGTTGTGAATTATAGGTAAGGCTGTGAAGTCGAGTCGACAATTCAGATTTCCACTTCCTGGTTCAATCGGTCTCGGGGTTTTGACTGCCATACGAGTTCTGTTATACTCACAGACACCATTCAAACAGTTTTAGAAAATTTAGGGTGTTTTCTATCCATATAAAATAAGTATATGCATGTCCTAGCTTCTGACTTTGATTAGTAGGCCGTTGAAAATGGGAACGATTTTTTTCCAAAATGCGCTGTGGCGCCCCCTATCCTAGGGTAAATCGAAGAAGTTAACATCCTTATCATTTATTGCCCTCCAGGTTCCCTTGGAGAGTTCATCAATGAGCTTGACGCCTTGATAAGTTCCTTTCCTGAGGATGGCTCACCTCTCACAATTCTGGGTGACTTTAACCTCCCCACGTCTACCTTTGACTCATTCCTCTCTGCCTCCTTCTTTCCACTCCTCTCCTCTTTTGACCTCACCCTCTCACCTTCCCCCCCTACTCACAAGGCAGGCAATACGCTTGACCTCATCTTTACTAGATGATGTTCTTCCACTAATCTCATTGCAACTCCACTCCAAGTCTCCGACCACGACCTTGTATCCTTTTCCCTCTCGCTCTCATCCAACACTTCTCACTCTGCCCCTACTCGGATGGTATTGCGCCATCCCAACCTTCGCTCTCTCTCTCCCGCTACTCTCTCCTCTTCCATCCTATCATCTCTTCCCTCTGCTCAAACCTTCTCCAACCTATCTCCTGATTCTGCCTCCTCAACCCTCCTCTCTTCCCTTTCTGCATCCTTTGATTTTCTCTGTCCCCTATCCTCCAGGCCGGCTCGGTCCTCCCCTCCTGCTCCGTGGCTCGACGACTCACTGCAAGCTCACAGAACAGGGCTCCGGGCAGCCGAGCAGAAATGGAGGAAAACTCGCCTCCCTACGGACCTGGCATCCTTTCACTCCCTCCTCTCTACATTTTCCTCTTCTGTCTCTGCTGCTAAAGCCACTTTCTACCACTCTAAATTCCAAGCATCTGCCTCTAACCCTAGGAAGCTCTTTGCCACCTTCTCCTCCCTCCTGAATCCTCCTCCCCCTCCCCCCTCCTCCTCCCTCTCTGCGGATGACTTCGTCAACCATTTTGAAAAGAAGGTTGACGACATCCGATCCTCGTTTGCTAAGTCAAACGACACCGCTTGTCCTGCTCACACTGCCCTACCCTGTGCTTTGACCTCTTTCTCCCCTCTCTCTCCAGATGAAATCTCGCGTCTTGTGACGGCCGGCCGCCCAACAACCTGCCCACTTGACCCTATCCCCTCCTCTCTTCTCCAGACCATTTCCGGAGACCTTCTCCCCTACCTCACCTCGCTCATCAACTCATCCTTGACCGCTGGCTACGTCCCTTCCGTCTTCAAGAGAGCGAGAGTTGCACCCCTTCTGAAAAAACCTACACTCGATCCCTCCGATGTCAACAACTACAGACCAGTATCCCTTCTTTCTTTTCTCTCCAAAACTCTTGAACGTGCCGTCCTTGGCCAGCTCTCCTGCTATCTCTCTCAGAATGACCTTCTTGATCCTAATCAGTCAGGTTTCAAGACTGGGCATTCAACTGAGACTGCTCTTCTCTGTGTCACGGAGGCTCTCCGCACTGCTAAAGCTAACTCTCTCTCCTCTGCTCTCATCCTTCTAGACCTATCTGCTGCCTTTGATACTATGAACCATCAGATCCTCCTCTCCACCCTCTCCGAGCTGGGCATCTCCGGCGCGGCCCACGCTTGGATTGCGTCCTACCTGACAGGTCACTCCTACCAGGTGGCGTGGCGAGAATCTGTCTCCGCACCACGTGCTCTCACCACTGGTGTCCCCCAGGGCTCTGTTCTAGGCCCTCTCCTATTCTCGCTATACACCAAGTCACTTGGCTCTGTCATATCCTCACATGGTCTCTCCTATCATTGCTATGCAGACGACACACAATTCATCTTCTCCTTTCCCCCTTCTGATAACTAGGTGGCGAATCGCATCTCTGCATGTCTGGCAGACATATCAGTGTGGATGACGTATCACCACCTCAAGCTGAACCTCGGCAAGACGGAGCTGCTCTTCCTCCCGGGGAAGGACTGCCCGTTCCATGATCTCGCCATCACGGTTGACAACTCCCTTGTGTCCTCCTCCCAGAGTGCTAAGAACCTTGGCGTGACCCTGGACAACACCCTGTCGTTCTCCACTAACATCAAGGCGGTGACCCGATCTTGTAGGTTCATGCTCTACAACATTCGCAGAGTACGACCCTGCCTCACACAGGAAGCGGCGCAGGTCCTAATCCAGGCACTTGTCATCTCCCGTCTGGATTACTGAAACTCGCTGTTGGCTGGGCTCCCTGCCTGTGCCATTAAACCCCTACAACTCATCCAGAACGCCGCAGCCCGTCTGGTGTTCAACCTTCCCAAGTTCTCTCACGTCACCCCGCTCCTCCGCTCTCTCCACTGGCTTCCAGTTGAAGCTCGCATCCGCTACAAGACCATGGTGCTTGCCTACGGAGCTGTCAGGGGAACGGCACCTCCGTACCTTCAGGCTCTGATCAGGCCCTACACCCAAACAAGGGCACTGCGTTCATCCACCTCTGGCCTGCTCGCCTCCCTACCTCTGAGGAAGCACAGTTCCCGCTCAGCCCAGTCAAAACTGTTCGCTGCTCTGGCACCCCAATGGTGGAACAAGCTCCCTCACGACGCCAGGACAGCGGAGTCAATCACCAGCTTCCGGAGACACCTGAAACCCCACCTCTTTAAGGAATACCTGGGATAGGATAAAGTAATCCTTCTAACCCCCCCCCCTAAAAGATTTAGATGCACTATTGTAAAGTGGTTGTTCCACTGGATATCATAAGGTGAATGCACCAATTTGTAAGTTGCTCTGGATAAGAGCGTCTGCTAAATGACTTAAATGTAAATGTAAACATTGACCCCAATTGGATGGGGTTAAATGTGTAATGCCTGTCATTAGCGAAATGGGTCTGTGTACTTTTTGGCCAATTCATATTTCTTATCACATCACAAGATCAAAACAAGTAAATGGTCATTCCTTGTTTATTTGATTTTAATCTGAAATCAAACAACACAAAAGTTAGATATTTATTTTTTGGCTGGAGGAAATTTGACTCATTTCAGGAAATGTTGCATGTCACTACTTCACAGGAGAGGCATTTGAATGTACTTTTTTTGCCAGAAATGCCTTCTGGAAAATGTAAACTTTCATGTGCCTTAATAACAAACTTGTATGCCATCTGGAAATACGAATACAATTGTTAAATCACTAGCCTAGTTGGTTTAGCCATGGAAAAAGGCAGAAACCTTCATATGCTAGCCATGATTTGCTGAGATAATGGATGGGCTGGACATGCCGAGAGATGAGTTTGGATTGGTATGCCATGTAGCACATTTTTGTCTATAACATGAGATGGTCAGTATGTGTAGGTAATCCTTTCAATTGCTGCTTTTTTTAAAGATATAATGTAGTAGAACTGCAAAACTGTTGTTCTCTACTTTCTGGAGGACCAAGTTTTGAAGTCAGTGGAATGCCTGGTGGAATTATTATGATAGCTAAGGAGGTGGAGAACATTCTGGCGTTTGATTGCAAATATGTA
This sequence comes from Salmo trutta, assembly GCF_901001165.1. NCBI lineage: Eukaryota > Metazoa > Chordata > Actinopteri > Salmoniformes > Salmonidae > Salmo > Salmo trutta. The sequence goes on from NC_042980.1 coordinate 7,191,843, forward strand.
GAGGGAGTCGAAAAGAGAACACACAGATGGCTGTTAAATAAAACACCTGTCTCTGGATTGCATCTTCAAACTAAGGGCAACCATGCCATCCATTACAGAGAGGGAGATGCTTCCATCATGTACATTCCATCCATGGGTAAGATAGCTAACTACATTTTCAGATATTATACATTTGTAATTTAGTCAAAGTAGTTTTCATTTCAAGTTAAAGCGTACTGTCAGCTAGCTAGCTAATGTTAGCCTGCTAACATTGAACCTGGTTGTTTAGCTATCTGCAGATTCATGCAGGGTAGTAACATTATGAGTTGGGATTGTAGTTTATTTTTTAGCTAGCTAGCTACATGTCTAAACAAAAGACCCCACTTTGCAAGTAACCATTTCACTACACATTCTGTATCCTGTGCAAGTGACAAATAAACATAGTTGTTATTTGATATAATGTGTTTACCAAAGATGGTAATGTGAAGAACATGACCTGCACCAAAGTCAAATTAGAATTTAACATTAGGCCAATGAGTCCAATTTCTAAAATTCTCCGGTAGAATGCCCTGATTTTATTTTGTCACACTCACAACGTTACCTATTTTCTGTAATTGGCTCGCCATTAACTTGTAAATAATGATTGTTGTGAGTTTATTTTCCTGTAATAATAATGAAGACAAATGAGCTAAAGTGAAGACGTCAGCTATATGATATGCTCATTATTTGAACTGGCTAACCAGCTAATGTAACACAAGCTAGAAATGAACCAAAACATTGTTTAGAAAGTTGCTTTTAGTTGTCTGTTCTGCTAGATTGACATATACAAAATACATTTTTAAAACAGGTTGATTTATTGGTGTTAAAATAAACTAGTTATGTTATTTTGGTCCACCAAGCAGCTGATGTCATGCAGCCTGTAGTTTTTGTGTTTATACTTTTTCATGACGACAATGACAAGCTTGATGTTGGATGACAATAGAATGTTCATGATGTCACTGCGAAAACTGTCGATAGACGTAGTGTAAAACAGCCTTTAGTCTTAATCTTTGGTTCTTTAGTACATGGCCTCACATGTGAATCCTGAAAGATATGCATGGGGCTAAGGCTTAAGAGGGTGTGAATGATGTGCTGAATGGGTGTAGACAAAGAGCTCTCCAGTAGGTGTACCAAAACATTCAAGGGCCATTTTCTCAAAAGTGGGGTTACAAGTTTATCAACCACTTAAAGCAGAATTACTTTCCCATTGTTCCTCAAATGTAGTGTGAAAGTATTCACCCCACCTTGGCATTTTTCCTATTTTGTTGCCTTACAACCTGGAATTAAAATTGATTTGAGGGGTTTGTATCATTTGATTTACACAACATGCCTACCACTTTGAAGATGCTAAATATTTCTGTGAAAAACAAGAAAAAACTGAGCATGCATAACTATTCATCCCCCCCAAAGACAATACTTTGTAGAGCCACCTTTTGCAGCAATTACAGCTGCAAGTCTCTTGGGGTATGTCTCTATAAGCTTGGCACATCTAGCCACTGGGAGTTTTGCCCATTCTTCAAGGCAAAACTGCTCCAGCTGCTTCACGTTGTATGGGTTCCACTGGTGTACAGCAAAATAAGTCATACCACAAATTCTCAATTGGATTGAGGTCTGGGCTTTGACTAGGCCATTCTAAGACATTTAAATGTTCCCCTTAAACCACTTGAGTGTTGCTTTAGCAGTATGCTTAGGGTCATTGTCCTGCTCGAAGATGAACCTCCGTCCCAGTCTCAAATCTCTGGAAGACTGAAACAGGTTTCCCTAAAGAATTTCCCTGTATTTAGCACCATCCATCATTCTTTCAATTCTGACCAGTTTCTAAGTCCTTGCAGATGAAAAACATCCCCACAGCATGATGCTGCCACCACCATCCTTCACTGTGGGGATGTGTTCTCGGGGTGATGAGGTGTTGGGTTTATGCAAGACCTAGCATTTTCCTTTGACCAAAAAGCTCAATTTTTAGTCTCATCTGACCAGAGTACCTTCCATGTTTGGGGAGTCTGCCACGTGCCTTTTAGCGATCACCAAACCTGTTTGCTTATTTTTTTCTTTAAGCAATGGCTTTTTTCTGGCCACTTCTGTAAAGCCCAGCTCTGTGGAGTGTATGACTTAAAGTGGTCCTATGTACAGATACTCCAATCTCCGCTGTGGAGCTTTGCAGCTCATTCAGGGTTATCTTTGGTCTCTTTGTTGCCTCTCTGATTCATGCCCTCCTTGCCTGGTCTGTGAGTTTTGGTGGGTGGCCCTCTCTTGGCAGGTTTGTTGTGTTGCTATATTCTTTCAATTTTTTTAATAACAGATTTAATGGCGCTCCGTGGGATGTTCAAAGTTGCGGATATTTTTTATCTGTATTTCTCCACAACTTTGTCCCTGACCTGTTTGGAGAGCTCCTTGGTCTTCATATTGCCGCTTGCTTGGTGGTGTTGCAGACTCTGGGGACTTTCAGAACAAGTTTATATATACTGAGATCATGTGACACTTAGATTGTACACAGGTTGATTTCATTTAACTAATTATGTGACTTCTGAAGGTAATTGGTTGCACCAGATCTTATTTAGGGGCTTCATAGGAAATGGGGTGAATACTTATGCAGTTTCATTTATTTAAAATTTTTAAATTTTTTAAAATGTAATTTTTTTTACATTTTACTTCACCAATTTGGACTATTTTGTATGTCCATTACATGAAATCCCCAAAAAATCTATTTAAATGACAGGTTGCAATGCAACAAAATAGGAAACACGCTAAGGGGATGAATACTTTTGCAAGGCACTGTATGATATACAATTTTCTGAGTCTCTGCTTTTATCCAATGTAAAAAAGACAATTTCAAATGTTGCTACATAAGACTGAATCGAGCAGGTCGGTCACATATTAAATAACAAGAAACAGAATAATGATTTGATTATTCAAATGTTTTGTTTTTAAGCACCATAGGTTTTGGGCAATTAATAGTCCTGGGTTCTTGACAACACAGAAAATGATAAATGGGTCTTTCGTCATGTCTTTGATCTGCATTTGTAATCGAATAAACAGATATGGCTCATTAATCTGTATGGTCCAAATCAGGATGACCCATACTTCTTCGAAAACATTTATACCAATTTATTGAACATACAGGCAAAAAATTATCAAATCATTATGGTAGGAGACTATAACACAGTGTTAAGTACCTCACTGTACCGTAAGGTAATCACGCTACAAACTATCATCACCATGCCCTTAAGGAAATCACAAATATTATGGACACATTACAAATAGTGGATATTTGGAGACTAAAAAAAACCTAGGAGACATAGGAGACAGCATGCAATCGGATCATCATCTAATTGGCATTCACATAACTCTAATAGATTTCCACATGGACGGGGATATTGAAAATTTAATCAAAGTTTACTGGAGGACAACTTATTTTTAACTAAGACAAAATAATCTATAACTGAATTTTTCAAGTATAACATACAGCTGAAGTCGGAAGCTTACATACACTTAGGTTGGAGTCATTAAAACTTGTTTTTCAACCACTCCACAAATTTCTTGTTAACAAACTATAGTTTTGGCAAGTCGGTTAGGACATCTACTTTGTGCTTGACAAGTAATTTTTCCAACAATTGTTTACAAACAGATTATTTCACTTAAAGTTCACTGTATCACAATTCCAGTGGGTCAGAAGTTTACATACAACAAGTTGACTGCCTTTAAACAGCTTGGACAATTCCAGAAAATTATGTCATGACTTTAGAAGCTTCTGATAGGCTAATTGACATCATTTGAGTCAATTGGAGGTGTACATGTGGATGTATTTCAAGGCCTACCTTCAAACTGAGTGCCTCTTTGTTTTACATCATGGGAAAATCAAAAGACCTCAGAAAATAATTGTAGACCTTCACAAGTCTGGTTCATCCTTGGGAGCAATTTCCAAATGCCTGAAGGTAACACGTTCATCCTTACAAACAATAGTACGCAAGCATAAACACCAAAGGACCACGCAGCCGTCATACTGCTCAGGAAGGAGACGCATTCTGTCTTCTAGACATGAATGTACTTTGGTGCAAAAAGTGCAAATCAATTCCAGAACAACAACAAAGGACCTTGTGAAGATGCTGGAGGAAATTGGTACAAAAGTATCTATATCCACAGTAAAACGAGTCCTATATCGAGATAACCTGAAAGGCCGCTCAGCAAGGAAGACGCCACTGCTCAAAAACCGCCATAAAAAAGCCAGACTACGGTTTGCAACTGCACATGGGGACAAAGATCGTACTTTTTGGAGAAATATCCTCTGGTCTGATGAAACAAAAATAGAACTGTTTGGCCATAATGACCATCGTTATGTTTGGAGGAAAAAGGGAGATGCTTGCAAGCCGAAGAACACCATCCCAACCGTGAAGCACGGGGGTGGCAGCATCATGTTGTGGGGGTGCTTTGCTGCAGGAGGGACTGGTGCACTTCACAAAATAGATGGCATCATGAGGAAGGGGAAAATTATGTGAATATATTGAAGTTAAAGCTTGGTCACAAATGGGCCTTCCAAATGGACAATGCCCCCAAGCATACTTCCAAATTTGTAGTATATGGCTTAAGGACAACAAAGTTAACCTGTTGGGGCTAGGGGGCAGTATTTGCACGGCCGGATAAAAAACGTACCCGATTTAAACTGGTTACTACTCTTGCCCAGAAATGAGAATATGCATATACAGTGGGGCAAAAAAAGTATTTAGTCAGCCACCAATTGTGCAAGTTCTCCCACTTAAAAAGATGAGAGAGGCCTGTAATTTTCATCATAGGTACACTTAACTGACAGACAAAATGAGAAAAAAAATCCAGAAAATCACATTGTAGGATTTTTAATGAATTTATTTGCAAATTATGGTGGAAAACTTTTGTTATTGACCAAATACTTATTTATCTCAATACTTTGTTATATACCCTTTGTTGGCAATGACACAGGTCAAACGTTTTCTGTAAGTCTTCACAAGGTTTTCACACACTGTTGCTGGTATTTTGGCCCATTCCTCCATGCAGATCTCCTCTAGAGCAGTGATGTTTTGGGGCTGTCGCTGGGCAACACGGACTTTCAACTCCCTCCAAAGATTTTCTATGGGGTTGAGATCTGGAGACTGGCTAGGCCACTCCAGGACCTTGAAATGCTTCTTACGAAGCCACTCCTTCGTTGCCCGGGTGGTGTGTTTGGGATCATTGTCATGCTGAAAGATCCAGCCACGTTTCATCTTCAATGCCCTTGCTGATGGTAGGCTTTGTTACTTTGGTCCCAGCTCTCTGCAGGTCATTCACTAGGTCCCCCCGTGTGCTTCTGGGATTTTTGCTCACCGTTCTTGTGATCATTTTGACCCCACAGGGTGAGATCTTGCGTGGAGCCCCAGATCGAGGGAGATTATCAGTGGTCTTGTATGTCTTCCATTTCCTAATAATTGCTCCCACAGTTCAAACCAAGCTTCTTACCTATTGCAGATTCAGTCTTCCCAGCATGGTGCAGATCTAAATTTTGTTTCTGGTGTCCTTTGACAGCTCTTTGGTCTTGGCCATAGTGGAGTTTGGAGTGGGACTGTTTGAGGTTGTGGACAGGTGTCTTTTATACTGATAACAAGTTCAAACAGGTGCCATTAATACAGGTAACGAGTGGAGGACAGAGGAGCCTCTTAAAGAAGAAGTAACAGGTCTGTGAGCGCCAGAAATCTTGCTTGTTTGTAGGTGACCAAATACTTATTTTTCCACCATAATTTGCAAATAAATTCATAAAAAATCCTACAATGTGATTTTCTGTCATAGTTGACGTGTACCTTTGAAAAGTACAGGCCTCTCTCATCTGTTTAAATGGGAGAACTTGCACAATTGGTGGCTGACTAAATACTTTTTTGCCCCACTGTAATTAGTAGATTTGGATAGAAAACACCCTAAAGTTTCTAAAACTGGTTGAATGGTGTCTGAGTATAACAGAACTCATATGGCAAGCCAAAACCTGAGAAGATTCCACACAGGAAGTGCCCTGTCTGACAATTTGTTGTCCTTCAGTTGCATCTCTATCGAAAATACAGCATCTCTGCTGTAACGTGACATTTTCTAAGGCTTCCATTGGCTCTCAGAAGGTGCCAGAAAGTGGAATGAGATGTCTGCAGTCTTTGGGCGAAGTACAGCAGCTCTGTTTGTGAGTGGTCAGGCTGGGGACAGTGACACTGGAGATGCGCGTTCATGAGAATCCTCCATTTTTTTTCAGCCTTTGAATGAATACAACGTCACCCGGTTGGAATATTATCGCTATTTTACAAGAAAAATAGCATAAAAATGTATTTTAAACAGCGTTTGACATGCTTCGAAGTACGGTAATGGAATATTTGGATTTCTTTTGTCACGAAATGCGCTCGCGCGTCACCGTTTGGATAGTTACCTGAACGCACGAACAAAACGGCGGTATTTGCATATAACTATGTATTATTTGGAACCAAAACAACATTTGTTGTTGAAGTAGAAGTCCTGGGAGTGCATTCTGACTAGGAACAGCAAAGGTATTTTTCTAATAGTAATTCTGTGTTTAGTGAGCCCCAAACTTGGTGGGTGTCAAATTAGCTAGCCGTGATGGCCGGGCTATATACTCAGAATATTGCATAATGTGCTTTCGCCGAAAAGCTATTTTAAAATCTGACACCGCGATTGCATAAAGGAGTTCTGTATCTATAATTCTTAAAATAATTATGTATTTTGTGAACGTTAATCGTGAGTAATTTAGTAAATTCACCGGAAGGTTGCGGTGGGTATGCTAGTTCTGAACATCACATGCTAATGTAAAAAGCAGTTTTTTTATATAAATATGAACTTGATTGAACAAAACATGCATGTATTGTATAACATAATGTCCTAGGAGTGTCATCTGATGAAGATCATCAAAGGTTAGTGCTGCATTTAGCTGTGGATTTGGTTTTTGTGACATATATGGTTGCTTTGAAAATGGCTACGTGATTATTTTTGGCAGGGTACTCTCCTGACATAATCTAATGTTTTGCTTTCGCTGTAAAGCCTTTTTGAAATCGGACAATGTGGTTAGATTAACGAGAGTCTTGTCTTTAAAATGGTGTAAAATAGTCATATGTTTGAGAAATTGAAGTTATAGCATTTATGAGGTATTTGTATTTTGCGCCACGCGATTCCACTGGCTGTTGACTAGGGTGGGACGCTTGCCCATAGAAGTTAATCTAACCACATTGTCCGATTTCAAAAAGGCTTTACAGCGAAAGCAAAACATTAGATTATGTTAGGAGAGTACATAGATACAAATAATAAGTGTCCCACATTGCCCAGGGAGGTTAAGGTATTGGAGTGGCCATAACAAAGCCCTGACCTCAATCCTATAGAAAATTTGTGGACAGAACTGAAAAAGTGTGTGCGGGCAAGGAGGACTACAAACCTGACTCAGTTACACCAGCTCTATCAGGAGGAATGGGCCAACATTCACCCAACTTATTGTGGGAAGCTTGTGGAAGTCTACCCGAAATGTTTGACCCAAGTTAAACAATTTTTACGGCAATGCTACCAAATGCTAATTGGGTGTATGTAAACTTCTGACCCACTGGGAATGTGATGAAAGAAATTAAAGCTGAAATAAATCCTTCTCTCTACTATTATTCTGACATTTCACATTCTTAAAACAAAGTGTTGATCCTAACTGACCTAAAACAGGACATTTTTACTAGGATTAAATGTCAGGAATTGGGAAAAACAAAGTTTAAATATACTTGGCTAAGGTGTATGTAAACTTCCAACTTCAACTGTAGATTCAGCAAATCCCCGTATTGTTTGGAATACCTTTTTAAATGTACCTTCAGGGGTCATTCAATTCAATATTCATCAATAATAAAAAGCAATTTCTGGCTAAAGAGACAAGACTAACAAGGGGAATCTATTAACTAATAGTACAGGTAGATAGCAATAAAAACAAAGATACAAAATAAGTTAGAGAAAAAACAAAAATAACTTGAACTTATTCAATAACGATCTAATGTAATCTATTACAAAAATAAAGCAAACTGGGTGGAATATGGAGAAAAATGCACACAATTCTCCCTGAATCTCCAAAAAAGGAACACTAACAAAAATAATTTGCAGAAACTCGTTACTGAAGATGGAGTCATCTATGATTCTCCGAATGATATTTTAAGAGGAAGCTAATTATTTTAGGCAGATATTCTCTTTTCCGTCTCCTCCTCTCCCGCTGAATGAAGATTACGGTAAGGAATTCCTTCCAAATAATATAAAAAATGGAAAATTAACAAATGTACAGAAAAATCAGTGCGAAGGCCAAATTACAGAGGAAGAACTTTGAGGCTATTAAATCCTTTCAGTCTGGAAAAACCCCAAGGCTTGAATGCATACCGGTAGAGGTTTGTCAAGCCTTTTTTGATATACTAAAGCTCCATTGTTAGGTTGTTTTAACCACTCCTATAGAAATGGTAGTCTGTCAGGTACACAGCAGGAAGGTCTTTAGATAGACTGGGTCTATCTAAAAAAACTAGAGGCCCCTTACACTTCAATGTGGTGATGCAAATATACGATCGAAATGCATAGCACTCAGAATTAAAAGGGTTTTACCAGGTATTGTTCATCCTGATCACAGGTTTTTTACATGGACGATACATTTGATATAGTATTCGACAACTACTAGAAATAATAGAACATCATGAAACCGCTAAGAAGCCAGGCCTGGTATTTATAGTGGATTTTGAAAAGGCATTTGATAAAGTAAGACTGGATTTTATTTATAAATGCCAGGATTTTTTTCAATTCTCTTATACAATGGGTAAAAATAATGTATAGCAACCCCAGGTGTAAAATAGAAAATAACGGCTACTTTTTCGAGTTTAGAATTTTCAAGAGGAGTTAAACAAGGGTGTCCACTGTCACCATATCTGTTTGTTATGGACATCGAAATGCTAGCTATTCAAATCAGATCCAATAACAACATTAGAGGATTAGAAACCCAAGGCTTAAAAACAAAGGTGTCCATGTATGCCGATGATTCAAGTTTTATATTAAGTCCGCAAGCTAGCTCCCTGCAATGTCTTATTGAAGATAACTTTTCTGTACTCTATGAACTAAAACCTAATTATGAATAGGGTGGGTTGAGATTATTACATATAAAAGCACTAACACTTTCTCTAAAATCTTTTTCTTGAACCCAAAATTGTTCTCAAGTAGATTACTGAGAAAAGCTCATCCTGTCACGGCTGTCGAAAGGAGCAGACCAAAGGGCAGTGTGGTTGTAGTTCCACATTTTATTTAATCCGTGAAACTTTTCAATACATAAATAACTGAAATGACAAAACAACAAACCGTGATGCAGAGAGAAACAAACACTACTCAAAATATAATAACCCACAAAACCCAGGAAGAAAAACCCCTACTTAAATATGATCTCCAATTAGAGACAACAAGGATCAGCTGCCTCCAATTGGAGATCAACATAGAAATAGAAAACTAGAACTAAACATAGAACAAAACACCCCCTGTCATGCCCTGACCTACTCTACCATAGAAAATAATATCTTACTATGGTCAGGATGTGACACATCCATTGTTTAAAAATGGCCTTTTTGCCTTTGCGCAGATTGCCATGTCTCATTTTCCATTCATTGAAAATTAAACCTTTTTCAAAGTATCTTTTTCCAACAAGCGTTGCAGAGCTGGCTACAATTTCAATTTCATCCCCCCGAACAGATAGAACAAATATTATGGCTGAACTCAAATGTGCTGGTTGATAAAATACCTTTATTTATGGAAAGATATTTGAAAAGGATGTGTTGTTCTTAAATTATATTGTAAATTGGAATGGTAGAGTTATGTCCTTCATGGAGTTATAAGAATTGTATGGGAAGGTCTGCTCAATCCAAGAGTACAACCAATTGATTACAGCATTACCCCAAAAATGGAGGAGGCAGGTGGCAGCGGGAGGAGGTAGAGAACTGGTCTGTCTGCCCAATATAAAGGATCAAAACTGGCGGAGGAATAAAAATAGCATAAATAGGAAAGTAGACCTGTTTCATTTGAGGACCAGGATGTTGACATCTGTGCAATACAGATTGCAAAATAGTTGGGAAGAGATTTTCGATATACCGATTTCATGGCACAAGCGTGTATGAGTTGATAAATAAAACAACGCAAGATTCAATAATTCGTGCTTTTTAGCTAAAATTATTATAAATGGAATTCTTGCCACCAACAAAATGTTGAATGTTTGGGGCATGAAATCATCAAAGCCCTGCAGATTTTGTTGTGAGGATACAGAATCAATAGACCATTTATTTTGGTATTGCCCTCAGGTAGCCTGTTTTCTGGTCTCAGTTTCAGGAATGGCTGAAAATGCATAGCATTGATCTAAAATTGACCCTAGAAATAGTACTGTTAGGAGATCTGGAGAGACTGGGTCAGTCAATTACTAATATACTAATACTCTTAGTAAAAGAATTATTTATCTTCAGTTACAACTTCGTTTTTCTCTTTAGTTCATTCTCTTGGTTGTTGGTGCATTGGGGGGTTCTTGGGGGTGGGAAATGGAATTCATTGTATTTGTTTTGGGGGGGGCGGGAGTGTGGGAGGCGTCTCGAATGGTTAAGGGGCAGCTATTGGGGAACTGTGGAGGGATCTTGGAGGGTTCACGTTTTTTGGCCTGGTGGGAGATCTGTCAACGTGCCCTTGAGCAGGGCATTGACCCTGGATGCTTCTGTATGTCGCTCTGAATGAGTCTGTTGGATGACTGGTATGATGTAGTTGTTGAGGGGCTTCACTGCAAGTATACTGTATGTTTCGGATATTCAATAAAAAATAAAACAAATCTAATAAACACATAAACGTTATTTATGTTTTTGTTTCTCATTCCAGTGATTTGATGGTTGACAGTCAATATAGTGGGCATGTGCACAGTCCAAATTGGCCTAGGTCAGTGAGACAGCCACTTCAATAACTTTTACAACCTTACGCACTTTAACCTGTAGCCTATATAATTGTGTATAGGCTCAATAACATGCAACTGATCAACACAAGCTATCACCCAGATGCAGACACGGGAGGCAGATAGTACAGTTCTCAGATTTATTAGAAACATGGGGCAGGCAAAGGGCAGTTCGAGGGCAGGCAGAGGTTCATGATCAGAATCAGGCAGGTACAGGATGGTAGGCAGGCTCGGGGTCAGGGCAGGTAGAATAGTCAGAACCGGGAAAAACTAAGAAACAGAACAAGAGAAACAGGAATACGGAAATAACACTGGTAAAACCTCACAAGACAAGACGAACTGGCAACAGACAAACAGAGAACTCCGGTATAAATACAGAGGTTAATGGTAAGATGGGCGACACCTGGAGGGGGTTGGAGACAAGCACAAAGACAGTTGAAACAGATCAGGGTGTGACACAAGCTTCAGAGCCTACAAGCTTAGATAACATAACCACTCAGTTCACAGGAAAGTATGAATGTCCTTCGATATTCCATTATAGGGCATTTAATCATGGGCAGGCAGTCACGGTCCGGTGAAATTTGTGCCTAAGGCCCAATGATCTACAGTATACAGTGGTCATGACCCATGGAGGAAGTTTCTAGCTTGGCCTATTTCAGGATCTGGCCATTTCAGCCTATAAGCTACAACAATAATTAGGTATGATATAAAAACTGATCTCTGTCCACTGGCTTATGAGTATTTGATGTGTCCTTTGAAACTCTCCAATGAGCAAATGTGCGTAAAGACCTGACCATCCATCTCTCTTGGTCTGGATAACTTTGAGTTACTGTCCAGGGAAAAGTGCCTCACAATTCGACAACTAAATTGGAAATGCTATTAGGCTATTGTTTACCGTGTTTATCTATCAAAATATATAGGCTACTGTGCTGTTAAAATGCATGGTGGCAGAGCGTCCCGCCTTCAGATAAATAACTTCCCAGAGATTTCAAAAGTTGGTATTTCTTTGCAGTAGCCTTTATTGTCGGGAAAATGTCTCGTAGAAATATAAGGTATTTTGACTGGACAATTAGCCTACGATACGAAAAAGATTGAATAGGCCAAAAGTGTAGCCTATGCATTTAGTGAAATTAATGATTGAGGATGTTTTTATGCAGTATGTCATGGTGTCTGTCTCTATACCAGTTGTGTCGGTAATGTGTTCATAGGTCTATTGACAACTATGCATCTGGCCCGATGGAGGCTGGACTCAAAGCCAATTTTTTATTTTATTTAAATTAATAATCCGTTTATTAACCCTGTTTGGAGGAAAAATATATTTGTTGTTTTTTTTGCAGCTTTTCTGCTACATATACAGTACCAGTCAAAAGTTTGGACACACCTACTCATTCCAGGGTTTTAATTAATTTTTTACTATTTTCTATATTGTGGAATAATAGTGAAGACATCAAAACTATGAAATAACACATATGCCAGCAAGAGTGAGACCAGGATGTAATCAAGACTGCTAGCCTGATTAATTCTCCATGTATATCTCACTTGGTCAGGGTTTTTCAGACTCCATATATCCACTAGTTCTAATGTATCCATGATATTTGTGATCTCCTTAAGTACTTGAGGGTGATTTCCTTTATGATCCATTGAGGTACTTAAAACTGTATTATAATCTCCCACCATGATAATAGATTAATTTCTTGCTTGTGAGCTCAAAATATTATTATACATATTTTTGAAGATGTGTGAATCATCATTATTTGGCCCATATAAATTAATTAGCCATATCTGTTTTTGGTCCAATAGCATATTTTAAAATAATCCATCTTCCTTGAGGATCTGTTTGCACAGATTGCACAATCGGATCAACATTTGTATTAATTAGTATAATCACCCCTTTTGAGTTTCTTTGCCCACGACAAAAATATATTTCTCCCTCCCAGTCCTTTTCCCACCCAACCTCATCTATATTTGTAGAGCGAGTTTCCTGTAAACAATAGATATTACATTTTTACCTGGCTAAAAGAGAAAGAATATATATTTTTTATGATCTGCTAAGCCATTGCAATTGTAACTGGCTATTTTTATTTCCCCACTTACCATAATGATACCCAAGTTTCAATTATACTTACCACAAGCAATGTTTGTAAAATTACCATTAAAAAGCACCATGATGATTAAGTGTCCATATCGCTGTACAATAATATTTGCACTGTTAAGCATATTGTAGCTGCAACTTTGTAAACCTCCAATTGTCCTAATATTCCACCCCCTAAAACCTCCCCCCATATCTAGGTCTGTTGTCACTAAGACCATCAGACCATCTCCCTGACTTATGACGCACCTTTTTGTCCTAAGGCAAACTCTTGGCCACCAATTGGCGTAGGCCAGAGGGAAATATGGGCAGTCCCATGATAATATAATTCAATACTAACACATTCAAAGCCCCGTAAGTCTATTGCATATCTGAGGGTGCTTTTTAAGAGAACTAACCAAATAACATGGAAAACAGTCAGAAAAAAATGTAGAATAACAATAATACTGTATATTAATAGAAATAATAAAAGCACAATATTATAAACTCATGCTCATATTTAGAAAGTCCTTGCAAGGCTATAAGCATGTCAGCCCAGCCTGCTCAGTTCATTGGATCCAATTTTTTGAAAAAAATTTAAAAAATGAAGAAAGAACTACCTATATACACTACCATTCAAAAGTTTGGGGTCACTTAGAAATGTCCTTGTTTTTGAAAGAAAAGCAAATTTTTTGTCCATTGAAATATCATCAAATTGATCATAAATACAGTGTAGCCGTTGTTAATGTTGTAAATTACTATTGTAGCTGGAAAGATTTTTTATGGAATATCTACACAGGCGTACAGAGGCCCGTTATCAGCAACCATCACTCCTGTGTTCCAATGGCACGTTGTGTTAGCTAATCCAAGTTTATCATTTTAAAAGGTTAATTGAACATTAGAAAACCCTTTTGCAAATATGTTAGCACAGCTGAAAACTGTTCTGATTAAAGAAGCAATAAAACTGGCCTTTAGACTAGTTGAGTATCTGGAGCATCAGCATTTGTGGGTTCGATTACAGGCTCAAAATGGCCAGAAACAAAGACTTTCTTCTGAAACTTGTCAGTCTGTGTCCGCTCATGAAGACATTTATAATGCTTGTTTGTGGAGGCTTTGCCTAAACAAACCGTGCACACTATAGGCTTGCTTACAACCGATTTGTTTATCATCTCAGGCACTGGCCCCTAATTGGCTCTGATTGTGGTTAGCAGTTTTACCTGTAGGCCTAATCAATTTAGTATTTTGACATTTTCAGGGTCCTGCACAGCATTAATAAAAGACACAGGTGCTGAGTTCTGGATGAGAGGCAACGGGCAAAACTATTATAGCCTCTTTTATAGCCAATAATTGAGATTGGCTGTGCTTGTCACTGGGTGTGCTATTGTTTTGGAGAGCTTGTTCCCTCTGCAGGTCTCGACACAGAAGTATTGTCAATGGACTTCCACATGGCGTATCTACATTGGCTGGTTACCTACATAATTAAAAGTTGGCATTTCGAAACAGAGTCGCAAGATGGGAGGCTACAGGATGCAAAACTCTCTAGCTCTGCTGTTGAGGCCTGGTCATTTCTGAACCTACCTAATACAGCTTGAGTTATGTAGGTTATGTCATCCTGTGTATCCTGTTGACTTTTTTTAGTAGACTTTTTGCTGTCCCTGTAGACTCCGCATTGCCTGCTAGCCTACTGTCGAGGAAGTCAACCTATGAACGCCACACCTCCAACACCCACACAAGGATCTTCACCTCGAATCTCAGAATGCCACAAGACCTACTACCAGAGGTGTGGACTTGAGTCACATGACTTGGACTCGAGTCAGACTCGAGTCACAAATATGATGACTCGCAACGCGACATTGACTTTAACACCAATGACTCGTGACTTGACTTGGACTTGAGCCTTATGACTCGACCTGACTTTGATACCCTCCCCAAGCCCAAACATTTAAAATGATGCTATTAAAAATGTATTTAATGGATTATAGTTTGAATCGGACAGCAGCCAATCAAATTGTGCCAGCTGAGAAAAAGTTATGCGTGGCAGTGCAGAGGAACGTCGGTGGGTTAATTCAGATGGAGCCCTTGGAAAGATGATAGCCAAAATTATTATTTTTAGATATAAAGACGACGCTGTATAAAAAAAAAACGCATTGCAATTTGCAAAACATGCGGGAAGAAAATTACAAACAGAGGCGCAACAATTCCAACTCTGTTTGACATTTGAAGCTGCACAAAGAACGGTAAGTCGTGGCTATTATAACCGACAGCTATATATTTTATAACTTTACTAGTGTATCATGTAGGCTAACGTAACGTTAAATCAATGAGCCTCCACACAGTCAGTCAGTGCGGGAACGTGATCATTGCACCCAAGATTGAGCTACAACTGGCTAGGCAGTTGGTAGCCTAAATCCTGCCTGATGTTACTGCTGTTCCTAAAAACATTGACATACGTTAGCCTACTGTTGCCACACAGAGAGAGAGAGTGTGTGTGTGTGTGTCTGTGTGTGTGTGTTAAGGTTGGGCGATTGTGTACAAGCCTACATCGCCCGATTGCGATCCTCGATTTGCGTAAATGTAATTTAATAACTATTACTCTTGTTAAAAATATGAAATGGTTTTACATTTGGTGAAGAGCAGAATATGACTTGTTTAGGCCTACATGGCTCAAACTTTGGTGTGAGTGAGCTACTATTAGGCCTATTCATCCAGACAATCACACTGGCCTATGTCGATAAAAATTCATGAAGTGGAAATTTTGGAAAAGAGCTGCTCGTTTTCAGTGAAAGAGCAGCTCAGAGATGCGGAGGAAAGTCTGTTTTAAGTTGTTTGATATCCACTTTGAGGCGTAGGCAACTTTTATGCGTCTTATATGGCGAGCTGATCTGTGTCCCTGCAATAGCATAGTAGCCTACATAATTGGAAAAATAAACATTGTAAACCACAACCTAGTCTACCTCATTGTCAATTTGGTTTTTGAAGTGTGATGCACTTTTCCCCAGGACTGTCTTGAGAACACCGAAGGTGATGTAGTCCAGGGGAGACCGACGGATCTGGCCTCGTTTCCCAGTTACATGGAACTTAAGCATTACGATGGTCGTACCAGATGCATCATTATTTACGATCCAACTTTTTGAGAATGCTTCCCAAACAAGGATGTTGTAGAGTGAACCAGTAAGAGTCACAGCTAAGAGAGTTGTTGGGGGCATGTTTGGTTCCCAGGTCCTTAAAGTCGATGGCGCTTTCATGTGAAACGTAGGCCTATACATTTCACAGACTAGTTTTTATGAATGTTATTTATTTAAATCTACAAACTAACAATTTTCATCATGTAATGTTAATTGATTTCAACACAGGTCCTCTTCTTTCCTCAGCGGTGCTTTAGCACCCTACGCCACAATGTTTTGACTTCTGTATTATGTCCAGGGCCAGGTTTCCCAATAGCGATGGAATTTAGGCTTACGATTGTTTTAATGGTCATTAAGTGTGTCATTGGAGCATGTGTCGATACTGATAGGATCGAAGAAAGGAGTGCTGCTCTCGGATCAGCTTTCTCCATTAGTCTTTCCTTAACATTAGAATTATCTCACAATAATGACAACGGATCAGCTCCTAGAGATATTGCTACCAACGGTTGCAAGTATTGAGGTGGCTTATTCTAATGCTTACCCAATAAAAATGCACAAAATCACAAATTTGACACATCATTGGACACATGTTAGGCTACACATCATGAAAGGCATTGAGGCAAATTACAGACAGTAGCCTACAAGTAGCAAAACATATTGAACAAAAATATAAATGCAACATGTCAAATTCTGGATGATGGTCCCATGTTTCATGAGCTGAAATTAAAGATGCCATAAATATTCCAGATGCACAAAAAGCTTATTTCTCTCAAATTTGTTTACATCCCTGATGGTGAGCATTTCTCCTTTGCCATGATATTCCATCCACCTAAAAGGTGTGGCATATCAAGAAGCTGATAAACAGCACAATCATTACACAGGTTCACCTTGTGCTGGGAACAATAAAAGGCCACTCAATGCCACAGATGTCTCATGTTTTGAGGGAGTGTCTAATTGGCATGCTGACTGCAGGAATGTCCACCAGAGCTGTTGCCAGATAATTGAATGTTAATTCCTCTACCATAAGCCGCCTCCAATGTCATTTTAGAGAATTTGGCAGTACTTTCAACCGGCCTGACAACCGCAGACCATGTGTAACCACGCCAGCCCAGGATCTCCACTGCCGTTCAGCATGGTAACCAACTTCAGTGGGCAAATGCTCACCTTCGATGGCCACTGTCACGCTGGAGAATGGCGGCAGGCACGCTTTGTTCCAGTGTGGCTCAGTTGGTAGAGCATGGCACTTGCAATGCCAGGGTTGTGGGTTTGATTCCCATGGGGGACCAGTACTAACAAATATGAAAATATACACTCACACTGTAAGTCGCTCTGAATAAGAGTGTCTGCTGAAGGAGAAAATAAAAAAAATTAAGTATGCTATTCACAGATGAAGAGCATACTTATTGGTATGGGCAGGCATAAGCCACAAACACAAATATCATAAGGTGAATGCACCAATTTGTAAGTCGCTCTGGATAAGAGCGTCTGCTAAATGACGTAAATGTAAACACAGTTGCATTTTATCTATGGCAATTTGAATGCACAGCGATACCGTGACGAGATCCTAAGGCCCTGTACACAATTCCTGAAAGCTGAAAATGTCCCAGTTCTTTCATGGCATGCATACTCACAATATGTCACTCATTAACCCTATTTGGGATGCTCTGGATTGATGTGTACGACAGCGTGCTCTAGTTCCCGCAACTTCACACAACTATTGAGGAGGAGTGGGACAACCTTCCACAGGCCACAATCAACAGCCTCATCAACTCTATGCGAAGATGTGTCACGCTGAATGAGGCAAATGGTGGTCACACCAGATGCTGACTGGTTTTCTGATCCACGCCCCTACTTTTTCTTTTTTGGTATCTGTGACCAGCAGATGCGTATCTGTATTGCCAGTCATATGAAATTCATAGATTAGGGCCTAATGAATTTATTTCAATTGACTGATTTCCTTATATGAACTTTAACTCAGTAAAATCTTAGAAATTGTTGCGTGTTGGGTTTATATTTTTGTTTAGTGTGTAGAACTTCAATTGATTGAACAGGAAATGTATTTCAATGTGATTGAAATAGGCATGCATAGCCTACATTTTTATATTTTAATGCAGCCATCTCAGTTTTCATTTGAAGCATCTTTTTATAAATTTTTTGTTTGTATCAATTACAAATACATTGGCAATTTTGTATTTGTAGTCAATATTGTTCTGATGTTATCGGTGGTCACAGAGAGACTGATAAACTATGTTTAGCTAAGATCTTCTGTGTATAAAGTGACATGGGTGGGGAAAAAAGCATCGAACGACGCACTTAACTGTGCTACAAGTGTCCCGAGGCAGGCTTTAGCTTACGAGCATTTTCAAGTGCAAAGTTAATAACGATGGTTTTAGGAAACGGCTTGGAGAATCTACAAAGTTTCTAGCGATGAACTTAGTTTTTAGATGCTTTTGGGAAACCGAAACCTGAGCTAATTTTCTTTTTACTGTATGATGTATTTGTTTTTATGTTTTGTGTATGTTTCCATGTCTTGATATTCACCTACTGTATGTCTTGATGTCTTAGGGTCTACAGATGGAAATGAGCTATTAGCAAAATATGGTGTGACATGTTTTCTTAGTGCTCTTCGACTAAGCTTATGTTTTTGTTGTGCATTGTACATTGTAAACGTAAAAAAGTTTCCTTTTAGCCAACAAAAATATATTGTAACTAACCCTCTACTGCACATATTTAGGTTTTTTATTTTTTTAATATTCTGAGGACATGTCCATCCCCAAGGACCTGGAGGAAACTCCCCATTGTGTAAAAGCGCAAGGCTGTTAGAAGCTGCACGTCAGCACTCTCCGCAAAGTTGCAGCGGGTTGGTCAGCTGATTGAGGGAGACACAAGGGCTATATTCCAAACACTTGACACACCCTCTCCCCTCAGCCCTCAAATGAAGTGGACACTTCTGATGACGTATCATGAAGTCTGACGAGTTTACACTTGCAGGGCAAGGGGCGAGGGAGGAAGGAAGGAATACATTTTAAATAGACCGCCCTTGCCCGGAAATTTGTCACTCCTGATGATTGTGTTTTCAGCCACCGGAAGCTTGTGGGTGCTTTAAATGTGCTACAGTCAATTATGATTGCATGTCTACTTATAATTATTAATATACGCCTACTGTATGATAGCTATCAAATGAATTACCTAACTAACGTTAGCCTGCCTAGCTGGAACTTCTGAAGGACATTTTTTTATTTCTACAATTTCCAAAAGCTAACCAAACAAAAACATCATTACTTTTACCAGATGTGTTTGTGCTGTCATGTGTATTAGTAGCACAATTTCCAACTTATTTCCATTCGTTTTTACTTGCACTTGTATGTTGACTTCTCCATATTGACATTGAGGTTTTAAGTTTTGCCGGACTTTTCTTAGCGGATGTACAATCATCACGAATTGAATTATGGGGCGTTTCAGGCCCGGAGTGAACATAATTGTACACTCGCAAACTCGATCAAAAACGAGGGCTGAGGGGCTTAGGTTGCCAACTTCGTATGCTTGGCTAATTGTTTGGACCGACAGCCAAGATGGCCTCGTGGATTCCCCCAAGGGCATAAGGAGAGGGTAAGTGGAGGAGGGTGTGTTTTTTATGAGTTTGAAACTCAGCCAAGGTCGAGCAGTCTGAGTATCTCCTCTCGTGGGACCCTGTATTTCTGAAGGATAGCCCCATCATTGTCTGCAATGGGCTCAGGTTGTTGTGAATATGGGCATTTGCAATCAACACCAATAGTGTTCCAGGTTTTTCCAATTTGTGGTGGATAAGATTCAGCTTGGGATAAAACTAAGCTTGACAAAATGTTACAAATACATATTTCATTTAAAAAATAACATTATATCCTATACATTATTACACAAATGAAACATTTATCATTGTATGATCATGCCCATTCACACAAAACACTTATACATTGTTTTAGAATGACATACTGTGAGGTAAGGCAGAAAACAAGCCTAACGATGCCCTTTGGCTGCTCTACGAGGGGTCTGGATCACTTGTAGATGTGCCAAGGTTTTTAGGAGCTACGTTACTAACGAAGGTACACCGTAAGGGGGTTATAACGATGATCTTAAAGCTACGAAGCCTCTGGGAAATGAGGCCCAGGGCCATCGTTAGAACCATAGGACCCCTGATTTTGGGAAACCGTGTCATGATCTTTATGCACGGTTGCGCTTCGGAGAGTTTCATAAGACGTGGCATATGCTGTCTGTGGACAGAGCTAAGTTTTTATATCATACCTTATTATTGATGCAGCTTATAGGTTAATCACAAATGGCCAGATCCTGACATAGGCAAAACTACAAACTGTTCTCAATGGGTCATAACCACTGTATAGATGATTGGTCATGATGTGCGAATTTCACTGGACTGCGGCTTCCTGCCCATGTGGTTATGTTGTCTAAGCTCGTAGGAACTGAAGCTTGTGGTGAGTATGTTTTTTTTTTTCTCTCCCTGCTCTGCTGACAAGTAGTTTTCTCTGCTCATACAGAAGTAATAAAGGCCTAGTGCACAAATTTTGGTGGATTTTTTAAATGTATTATTCTTTATATTAATTATTTTTCATTGTGATTTGTCAGGGGGTGATGTAGCACCCTCAGCACCCCTACTTCCCACGGATATGCATATGCAGATCAAAAACTTGAACTACCCATTTATAACGGGTTGAACCACCGCACCTGCAGTACACTTCTCACCTGCCCCCTTTCCCCTGCCTGCCACATACTCACTCAAACACCTAAGATTTAAGGAAGATTTAGGTCTGTATTTACAGTGTCTCAGAGTAGCATTGCTGATCAAGGATTACTGATCAGGTCCCACTTGACCATTTAATCGGCAGATGCAACTGCTATTTCAGCAGTGTTCAGCACTGAGGAGTGGTCCCCTGACTGAGTAATCATTATAGGAAGAAAAAAAACATTTAACACATTATTGTGGAGATTATTTCTCTTTACATTGAGTTGTTGTGTCCATGTATTACATTTTATTATAGGGAATATCATGGAACGTAGACTGTATATCATGTTGTACAAGATGTGCAACCGGTGTCTTTTCATGAGACAAGTGCAATGGTCTCTCCCCTCTATCCTATCAAGGGACATAAACCCTGTCATCCTGATTCAGACTCAGACCTATTTCTTGTGCCACAGTGAACAAAATATTATAATGCTCTCACCTATGCAGACCTAAAACTCGTCAGTATTGATAATCATGTGCTTTCTTGGATATAAACAATGATTTTGGGGGCTCTTATACATTTCAGAAAAAGTTTATTTAATTAAGTTCAGTTGTATGCATAGAGTAGCCTTTTAAATCTCACTTGATGGCAGTAAGGAGCACCAATTAAACCTGGAGTCTATTTGAACCCTGTTGGTATTTAGAGCTTTGAAATGGCAGATGATAAGTAGGAGTGACACACACACAGAGCATTTAAAAGAGAGGCAGTCAGACTTTTGTATCACAATGCTTTCTTTATGGTTATATTGCATTTTACCCACCCACTTACTGGCCGTCAAATCCTTGCATTCTTAGTCCTTGTTTCCTCCATTCCTTGTCTCTCTTTCAAAGCACATCGTAGGAGGAGGCTCAAGGGGAGGAACCTCTCTCCAAATGTGCTTTGAGAACAAGGTCAGGCATGAAGGAAATAAGGACAGAGGAAGCAAGGATTTGACAGCTAATAAAACTTTTAGACTGTGCGTGTGTGAGTGAGTGGGGGTGCTAGAGCAAAACAACTTGTTCGTGAGAGTCTCGTCATTCCATAGAGTGGTCATATTAGTTTATAGGTCAAACCGTTTGGACACTACATACGCTTTCATGAGAAGACTGATTGTCGGAATGTTTCATGGTCTGACAAACACCGCTGTAGCTCAGCCACCTTCCACCGGAGTTGTGGAAGGTCGCCATTGGCGTATGTGGTGGATTGAGACACAGCCCATGCAAAAAAACAGATACGCTAAATAGATTATTAACTCAACGGTTAAAGAGAGGAGAGTAATGGAGGAAGCAAGGATTTGATGGCTAGTCGGTGAGTGGGCAAACTGCAATGTAACCACAAAGAAAGCATAGTGATACAAAAGTATTTATTAAATGGGCCTTTTCCTATAATGATAACTCAATTATGGGAACTTCCTCAGTGCTGAAATAGAAGCTGCATCTGCTAATTACGTGCACAAAGGGGACCTGATCAGTAATCCTAGATCAGCAATGCTACTCTGTGATACTTAGATCTTCCCTAAATGTTAGGTTTGTGACTGAGTACATGGCAGAAAGGAGAAGGGGGACGGGGAGAGGAGTGTACTGCAGGTGTGTGTGTGTGGTGGCCTGGCCAGTCATTTGTCGGCCGTCTCTGTCACCTCAGACCTTTGGCTCTTAATCTGAATATCTCACCCTGCTATCTACCTCTTCATTGTCACTCTGTTGAATTATGTAATTATCTGACCCCTCCACTCTCCTCCTTTCCTGAGCCCATACCCTCAACAGACAGAATTGCAACACCGGCAAAGCTACAGTAACCCTCCTTCTAAAAATGACACCTCTCGCTAGTAAATGACACTCAACCTGTCTTCATCACAAGGTTGAGTCAGAGGTGAACAAGGTGATTAGCTCACTAAAGAACTCTAAAACCAAAGATGTGTTTGGGCTGGACTCTACCTTTCTTCAAAACTACAAAGAGTCACTCATTGGCCCCGTTGCTAAGGTTACCAACACATCTATAATCTATAATAATGGCCATATTTAAATCAGGTGACCCTGCTGACGTGAGTAACTACAGGCTCATTAGTATACTACCTGTGGTGTCGAGGGTTGCTGAAAATTGTGTAGCAGAGCAACTGATTGCCCACCTCAACAACAGCCCCTTCACATTACACTCCATGCAGTTTGGTTTCAGAGCAAAACACTCCACAGAAACGGCCAACTGCTTTCTTCTTTCTTCAAGATGGACAAAGGGGGCGTTGTTGGGGGTGTATTTCTAGACCTAAGGAAAGCTTTTGATACTGTTAACCATGAGATTCTCATCACAAAACTGTCCAAATTCAACATTTCCCCCCGATGTTGAACATAATAAACGGCTCTCTATCCCCCGGATGTGAACCAAACTCACTAAAAGTGGCATTAATAAAGCCTCTCTTGAAAAAGCCAAACCTTGACCCAGAAAATATAAAAAACTATCTGCCTATATCGAATCTTCCATTCCTCTCACAAATTTTAGAAAAAGCTGTTTCACAGCAACTCACTGCCTTCCTGAAGACAAACAATGTATACGAAACGCTTCAGTCTGGTTTTAGACCCCATCATAGCACTGAGACTGCACTTGTGAAGGTGGTAAATGACCTTTTAATGATGTCAGTCCGAGGCTCTGCATCTGTCCTTGTGCTCCTAGATCTTAGTGCTGCTTTTGATACCATCAATCACCACATTCTTTTGGAGAGATTGGAAACCCAAATTGGTCTACAGGGACAAGTTCTGGCCTGGTTTAGATCTTATCTGTCGGAAAGATATCAGTTTGTCTCTGTGAATGGTTTGTCCTCTGACAAATCAACTGTACATTTCGGTGTTCCTCAAGGTTCCGTTTTAGGACCACTATTGTTTTCACTATATATTTTACCTCTTGGGGATGTCATTCAAAAACATAATGTTAAATTTCACTGCTATGCGGATGACACACAGCTGTATATTTCAATGAAACATGGTAAAGCCCCAAAATTGCCCTCGCTAGAAGCCTGTGTTTCAGACATAAGGAAGTGGATGGCTGCAAACTTTCTACTTTTACACTCGGACAAAACAGAGATGCTTGTTCTAGGTCCCAAGAAACAAAGAGATCTTCTGTTAAATCTGACAATTAATCTTGATGGTTGTACAGTCATCTCAAATAAAACTGTGAAGGACCTCGGTGTTACTCTGGACCCTATAATCTCTCTTTTGAAGAACATATCAAGACTGTTTCAAGGACAGCTTTTTCCATCTATGTAACATTGCAAAAATCAGAAACTTTCTGTCCACAAATGATGCAGAAAAATTAATCCATGCTTTTGTTACTTCTAGGTTGGACTACTGCAATGCTCTACTTTCCGGCTACCCGGATAAAGCACTAAATAAACTTCAGTTAGTGCTAAATACGGCTGCTAGAATCCTGACTAGAACCAAAAAATTTGATCATATTACTCCAGTGCTACCCTCCCTACACTGGCTTCCTGTTAAAGCAAGGGCTGATTTCAAGCTTTTACTGCTAACCTACAAAGCATTACATGGGCTTGCTCCTACCTATCTTTCCGATTTGGTCCTGCCGTACATACCTACACGTACGCTACGGTCACAAGACGCAGGCCTCCTAATTGTCCCTAGAATTTCTAAGCAAACAGCTGGAGGCAGGGCTTTCTCATATAGAGCTCCATTTGTATGGAATGGTCTGCCTACCCATGTGAGTGACGCAGACTCAAGGTCTCAACCTTGAAGTCTTTATTGAAGACTCATCTCTTCAGTAGGTCCTATGATTGAGTGTAATCTGGCCCAGTAGTGTGAAGGTGAACGGAAAGGCTCTGGAGCAACGAACCGCCCATGCTGTCTCTGCCTGGCCAGTTCCCCTCTCTCCACTGGGATTCTCTGCCTCTAACCCTATTACAGGGCTGAGTCACTGGCTTATTGGTGTTCTGCCATGCCGTCCCTAGGAGGGGTGCGTCACTTGAGTGGGTTGAGTCACTGACGTGGTCTTCCTGTCTGGGTTGGCGCCCCCTTGGGAGTGCCCCAAGGGTCAATACTGGGGTCCCTACTGTTCAGCCCGTACATTAATGATCTGCCTTCTGACTGTACTGGGTCTGAAGTTCAAATTTATGAAGATGATACAGTGATAAGGTACCAGTCAAAAGTTTGGACACACCTACTCATTCAAGGGTTTTTCTTTATTTTTACTATTTTCTACATTGTAGAATAATAGTGAAGACATCAAAACTATGAAATAACACATGGAATCATGTAGTAACCACAAAAAGTGTTAAACAAATCAAAATATATTTTATATTTGAGATTATTCAAAGTAGCCACCCTTTGCCTTGATGACAGCTTTGCACACTCTTGGCATTCTCTCAACCAGCTTCATGAGGTAGTCACCTGGAATGATTTTCCAACAGTCTTGAAGGAGTTCCCACATATGCTGAGCACTTGTTGGCTGCCTTTCCTTCACTCTGTGGTCCAACTCATCCCAAACCATCTCAATTGGGTTGAGGTCAGGTGATTGTGGAGGCCAGGTCATCTGATGCAGCACTCCATCACTCTCCTTCTTGGTCAAATAGCCCTTACACAACCTGGAGGTGTGTTATGGGACATTGTCCTGTTGAAAAACAAATGATAGTCACAGTAAGCACAAACCAGATATATTGTATTTTCAGCTGTTTGAAGCTAGTGTACAAAACCGTATGTAAAGATGCAAAAACTAAGCTTAAGAACGGGAAACATAGAAATAGAGCACAGAACAGATCTATCGATTCTTAGACTTGTTTTCAATGAGAATTACATATCTATAACTCACATTTCTATGTGAATTTGGTAAGGTCACCCAAAAAGTTACATATTGCAGCTTTAATATATATATTAATAGCTATTAATAAATGACTTAATAGATGCGAGAATGAACAGAATGAAGTTAGAAATGTGAACTCCTATTTTGGAAGTGACAGGAAGTGTTGGCTCTACATTTGGCCAATGACAGGCATACCACCTTTAGCCCCACCCACATGTGAAAATCAAAATATTATGTTTTTTGCTGTTTTGGTAATATGCAAAAAAATAAATGTAAGTAACTCGAGAAACTATCGGCCAAAAAGTACACGGACCGTACACGGATCACGGACCCAGACAACCTAGCTATGTTGGCATTACCTGGATTTATGCATAAATTGGTCATCAAATTTGATCTGATCTTCATCTAAGTCACAATAATAGACACACATAGTGTGCTTAAACTAATAACACACAAAGTATTGTATTTTTCTTGTCTATATTGAATACATTATTTAAACATTCACAGTGTAGGTTGGAAAAAGTATGTGAACCCCTAGGCTTATGACTTCTCCAAAACCTAATTGGAGTCAGGAGTCAGCTAACCTGGAGTCCAATCAAGATGAGATTGGAGATGTTTGTTAGAGCTACCTTGCCCTATAAAAAAAAACATTTAAAAAATATTGAGTTTGCTATTCACAAGAAGCATTGCCTGATGTGAACCATGCCTCGAACAAAAGAGATCTCAGAATACTTTAAGATTAAGAATTGTTGAAATGCATTAAGCTGGAAAGGGTTTTCAAAAGTATCTCTAAAAGCCTTGATGTTCATCAGTCCATGGTAAGACAAATTGTCTATAAATGGAGAAAGTTCAGCACTGTTGCTACTCTCCCTAGGAGTGGCCATCCTGCAAAGATGATTGCAAGAGCACAGCACATAATGCTAAATTAGGTTAAGAAGAATCCTAGAGTGTCAGCTAAATACTTACAGAAATCTCTGGAACATGCTGAAATCTCTGTTGACGAGTCTACGATACGTAAAACACTAAACACGAATGGTGTTCATGGGAGGACACCATGGAAGAAGCCACTGCTGTCCAAAAAAAACATTGCTGCACGTCTGAAGTTTGCAAAAGTGCACCTGTCCACAAAATATTCTGTGGACAGATGAAACTACAGTTGAGTTGTTTGGAAGGAACACGCAACACCGTGTGGAGACAAAAGGTACAGCACGCCAACATCAAAACCTCATCCCAACTGTAAAGTATGGTGGATAGAGCATCATGGTTTGTGGCTGCTTTGCTGCATCAGGGCCTGGACAGTTCGCTATCATCGACGTAAAAATGAATTCCCAAGTTTATCAAGACATTTTGCTGGAGAATGTTAGGCTATCTGTCCGCCAATTGAAGCTCAGCAGAAGTTGGGTGATGCAACAGGACAACAACCCAAAACACAGAAGTAAATCAACAACAAAATGGCTTTCAACAAAAGAAAATATGCCTTCTGGAGTGGCCCAGTCAGAGTCCTGACCTCAACCCAATAGCGATACTGTGGCATGACTTCAATAGAGCAGTTCACACCAGACATCCCAAGAATATTGCTGAGTTGAAACAGTTTTGTAAATAGGAATGGTCCAAAATTCCTCCTGACCGTTTTGCAGGTCTGATCCACAACAACAGAGAATGTTTGGTTGAGGTTATTGCTGCCAAAGGAGGGTCAACCAGTTATTAAATACAAGGGTTCACATACTTTTTCCACCCTGCACTGTGAATGTTTAAACAATGTGTTCAGTTAAGACATGAAAATGTATAATTGTTTGTGTATTGTTTGTTTATTAAGCAGACTGTGTTTGTCTATTGTTGTGACCTAGATGCAGATAAGATCAAATGTTATGACCAATTTATGCAGAAATTCAGGTATTTCCAAAGGGTTCACATACTTTTTCTTGCCACTGTATAATGGAAATATAGGAATAAAGATTTAAAATGATTAAAAACAAATCCTAAAGTACATATTTTATGTTATGGGCCTTAATTCAATTGACTGGAAAATGCAAAAATATTGAATTCCAATTCAATTCCAAAGATTACATGTTTTTCCAATTCCAATTAAATTCCAATTAAGAAAGTCCAAACAGTATAATTTCAATTCCATAACGTGAAGATTTTTTTAAATGCAAATTTAAATGAATAGTATATGAATAGTAAATTCACCACTTCATGAGTGAAATCAAGAATTGAATTGGAATTTCAAATTAAATTGGAATTGACCCCAAACCTGCTCTAGGTTGCATCTAAGGTATGGAAAAGATCATCCATAGTGATTACAAAGTCAGGTCATGTCAGTGTTGTAGTGTATTCATCACCACGTTAGAGTTTACAACAAATCTGAAATTCACCGGTCATTATTTGTCTTACAAATGTGTTACATTACGGTGTTTATAACAGCCTATGCAAACACTTTAAATGTCACCAAAGCAAATTCAAGCCAAGTCACTTCTTGATTTACCATTTAAACTCTGTACATACAACTTTTGAATGGTATCTAACGCAGGGACTTTTATAAACTCGTAAGTAAGTATTTCACTAAATTTGACACCCGGCGCATGTGACCAATAAAATTTGATTTGATTTATTAAATGTGTGTGTTTGTTCCTGTACATGTGTGAGAATGTGTGAGAGCATGTGTGAGAGCATGTGCAGGGCCGGATTAAGAAATCGTAGGCCTTTGTTTTTTTATAGTCACACGTTTCCCAAAGGCGGCCTTCCTGACTAGGCATACCAGTAACTGCCAAAATAAAGGAAACACTTGAGTAAATATGTTACGGTGTGGGGTGCATTTTCCTGGCATGGTTAAGGTCCACTTCTAGAATCTATGCCAAGGCACATTGAAACTGTTCTGGCAGCTCGTGGTTGCCCAACACCGACATGTACGACGTGTTTGTGAGAGTCCCACCTTTCCATAGAGGGGTCATATTATTGTGTAGCCCAAGCTGTTCAAACGCTACAGACAGAAGATTAGCGGTACCGACTTCAGACGGGTTCTGTGACGCTTGTGGGGGACATAGAGCAAAACGCAGAACACCATCGTGTTTGTGAGAGTCTCATCTTTCAATAAAGGGGTAATAGTTTGTAGGCCAAACCGTTTGAGCGCTACAGATAGAAGTTGGCAGATTGGTGGTACCGATACCAGAAGCATCCCGTGATGCTTGTGAGGAGTAATAATTCATAGTATTTGTAGGCCAGACCATTTGGATGCTACAGACGTTTTCGTGAGAAGACCGATTTTTGGGATGTCTCATGGTCTGACAAACACCGCCAGTAACCGAAAAGTCGCTGGTCCAAATCCCAGAGCTGACTAGGTGAAAAATCGGTCAATGTGCCCTTGAGCAAGGGACTTAACCCGTATGGCTTCAGTAAGTCACTCTGGATAAGAATGATGTATGCTAAATTACTTAAATGTAAACGTAATAAAACTTAATCCACAGTTATTTTTTTGAAACTATGTGGCTAAATTATGCTCTCTGATGTATTTTGAACATTTGTTGGATATTTACATTTTTCTTTAAAGAAATACATATATATTTTTTAATTATTGCCTCTCGTGCCTATCATGCCAAATGTGACTCATTTCTGGAAACTAGGCATATGTCGTGTGTTACTACTTCACAGGAGAGGCATTTGAACGCAAACATAAATACCTTCTGTAACATGTGAACTTTCATGTACCTTACTAACAAATTTGTATGCCATCTGTAAATACGAATAAAAAAAAATATTACGAGCCTAGTTGGTTTAGCCACGGAAAAAGCCAGGAACCTTCCCACTAGCCATGATTGGATGAGATAATGGATGGGCTGGACATGCCGAGAGATGAGTTAGGATTGGTCTGCCATGTAGCACTCTTCTGTATTTAACATGAGCTGCTCAGTATGTGTAGGTAATCCTTTCTAATGCAGCTTTTTTGAAAGATATCATGAAGAACTGCAAAAATGTTGCTCTCCACTTTCTGGAGGATCGAGTTTTGAAATCAGTGGAATGCCTGGAGGAAGCAGAGCATGATAACTAAGGAGATGGAGAAAATGCTGGTGTTTGATAGCATATATGTGGAGGTAGTCAAAAAGAAAACACACAGAAGGCTGTTGTATAAAATACCTGTCTCCGGATTACATCTTCATACTAAGGGCAATCATGGCATCTGTGACAGAGAGGGAGAAGCGTTCATCCATGTATGTGAGTAAGAGAGTCTAGCTAGCTACATTTACAAATATTATCAATGTCTAATTTTGTTAGAAAGTAATTTTCATTGCAAGTTAAAGCATACTTTTAGCTACCTAGCTAATGTTAGCTGGCTGACTCGCTAACGAACATTACGTGTATGATCGGTGTAGTAATATTATTCGTATCTCAGGGTAATTTGCATTGCTAGTTATAGCCTAATGTTAGCTAGCTGGTTAATATTGAACCTAGTTGGTTAGCTACCTGCACATTCATGCTGGGTAGTAGCATTATGAGTTGGGATTGTAGTTCATTGTTTAGCTAGCTAGCTACATGTCTAACCAAAAGACTCCACAGTGCAAGTAACCATTTCACTGTACCGTATACACCTTCTGTGTCCTGTGCATGTGACAAGTAAACTTTTGAATGTGTTTGATATAGTGTGTGTTTATCAGACACGGTAATGTGAAGAACAACATGACCTGCACCAAAGTCAAATTAGGATATAACATTAGGCAAGCAAGAAAGTGTCCAAGTTTTAAAACAATGAATACAAATTAGCTAAAGTTAAGACGTTGTCAGCTATATGATATGGTCATTATTTGAACTGGCTAGCCAGCTAACTTAACGTTAGCTAGCTAGCGAACAAGCTTGAAACTAACACTAACATTGTTTAAAAAGTTGCTTTTAGTTTCCTGGTTTGCTAGATTGACATATACTGTGTTTATTGGTGTTAAAACACACCAGTTATACTATTTTGGAGCCCCAGGCATGCAGCCTGTAGTTTTTGTGTTTATCATTTTTCCTAACGACAAGTTTGCTGTCGAACCACAACAGACACGTCGATAGACGTAGTATAAGTATGTATATATGTATGTAGTTAAACACACACACACACACACACACACACACACACACACACACACACACCGACACACACACACACACATATATATATATATACATATATATATATATATATATATATACACACACACACACACACACACACACACACACACACATATATATATATATATATATATATGTGTATGTACACTGCTCAAAAAAATAAAGGGAACACTTAAACAACACATCCTAGATCTGAATGAAAGAAATAATCTTATTAATTACTTTTTTTTTTAGATAGTTGGATGTGCTGACAACAAAATCACACAAAAATAATCAATGGAAATCCAATTTATCAACCCATGGAGGTCTGGATTTGGAGTCACACTCAAACTTAAAGTGGAAAACCACACTACAGGCTGATCCAACTTTGATGTAATGTCCTTAAAACAAGTCAAAATGAGGCTCAGTAGTGTGTGTGGCCTCCACGTGCCTGTATGACCTCCCTACAATGCCTGGGCATGCTCCTGATGAGGTGGCGGATGGTCTCCTGAGGGATCTCCTCCCAGACCTGGACTTAAGCATCCGCCAACTCCTGGACAGTCTGTGGTGCAACGTGGCGTTGGTGGATGGAGCGAGACATGATGTCCCAGATGTGCTCAATTGGATTCAGGTCTGGGGAACGGGCGGGCCAGTCCATAGCATCAATGCCTTCCTCTTGCAGGAACTGCTGACACACTCCAACCACATGAGGTCTAGCATTGTCTTGCATTAGGAAGAACCCAGGGCCAACCGCACCAGCATATGGTCTCACAAAGGGTCTGAGGATCTCATCTCGGTACCTAATGGCAGTCAGGCTACCTCTGGCGAGCACATGGAGGGCTGTGCGGCCCCCCAAAGAAATGCCACCCCACACCATGACTGACCCACCGCCAAACCGGTCATGCTGGAGGATGTTGCAGGCAGCAGAACGTTCTCCACGGCGTCTCCAGACTCTGTCACGTCTGTCACGTGCTCAGTGTGAACCTGCTTTCATCTGTGAAGAGCACAGGGCGCCAGTGGCGAATTTGCCAATCTTGGTGTTCTCTGACAAATGCCAAACGTCCTGCACGGTGTTGGGCTGTAAGCACAACCCCCACCTGTGGACGTCGGGCCTTCATACCACCCTCATGGAGTCTGTTTCTGACGGTTTGAGCAGACACATGCACATTTGTGGCCTGCTGGAGGTCATTTTGCAGGGTTCTGGCAGTGCTCCTCCTGCTCCTCCTTGCACAAAGGCGGAGGTAGCGGTCCTGCTGCTGGGTTGTTGCCCTCCTACGGCCTCATCCACGTCTCCTGATGTACTGGCCTGTCTCCTGGTAGCGCCTCCATGCTCTGGACACTACGCTGACAGACACAGCAAACCTTCTTGCCACAGCTCGCATTGATGTGCCATCCTGGATGAGCTGCACTACCTGAGCCACTTGTGTGGGTTGTAGACTCCGTCTCATGCTACCACTAGAGTGAAAGCACCGCCAGCATTCAAAAGTGACCAAAACATCAGCCAGGAAGCATAGGAACTGAGAAGTTGTCTGTGGTCACCACCTGCTGAACCACTCCTTTATTGGGGGTGTCTTGCTTATTGCCTATAATTTCCACCTATTGTTTATTCCATTTGCACAACAGCATGTGAAATGTATTGTCAATCAGTGTTGCTTCCTAAGTGGACAGTTTGATTTCACAGAAGTGTGATTGACTTGGAGTTACATTGTGTTGTTTAAGTGTTCCCTTTATTTCTTTGAGCAGTATATTTCTATGTATGTTATCATGATATTAATGGCACTTTGTGTTCTGCTCTCTCCTACCGAAACCACACATTCACACTTCCACGCCCATAGTTATGGATCCGTGGTACAAACAGCAGCCTTCCATGCCAGAACTGAGAGATACACTACAGTGAATCCAGGCTGTATCACATCCGGCCGTGATTGGGAGTCGCATAGGGCGGCACACAATTGGCCCAGTGTCGTCCGGGTTTGGCCGGGGGAGGCAGTCATTGTAAATAAGAATTTGTTCTTAATTGACTTGCCTAGTTAAACAAAGGTTAAATGAAAAAATCTAATAAATACCCATGTATTGCAGTCTATAACTGCCATGTGGGTATATTAAATTAAATAAATAAGTTAATGACAATGCTTTTATATTTCAATCTTAAATATTGACTGGGTGTTAATTTAATGAATTAATTGTTGTAACTCTTTTTAGTATTTCCAAGTTGAACGTTATTCAACTGTCTTGTGTCCTGCATTATGTTAATTGAACCACAAGTATACTACTATAGTACTGAGCTATGCCTATGCCATGTGGTGGGAGTGTAAGGGCTGTCGTTATGTAGAGAGGACCAAGGTGCAGCAGGTTGCATGTTCAACATATATATTTATTAAATAAATGTGAACACGAGGAAAAACAAGAAAACAAAGAATGACAGACCGACAGTTTCACAGGCTATACTTACAACAGCAGTGCGAAATACAACTACCCACAAAAACCCAAACCAAACACACACCTAATTATAGGACTCTCAATCAGAGGCAACTAGAAACACTTGCCTCCAATTGAGAGTCCAACACCCAAACCTAGGAAAAATAACCTAGACAGAACGTAGAAATATACAAAACACAAACCCTCTGCCACGTCCTGACCAAAACTAATACAATTACTCCCTCTGCTGGTCAGGACGTGACAGGGAGGGAGATAGGAAAAATGGAATCATATTAGGACTAATAGCATATTTTAGTGTACTGTACGCTGTTCGACAAAAAGGTGCTATCTAGAACCTAAAAGGGTTCTTCGGCTGTCCCCTGTACTGTCCTTGGGGGAGTATCATAGGTTTCATTTTCAATTAATCGAAAATGAGACATGGCAATCTGCACAAAGGAAAAAAGGCAATTTTTAAACAATGGATGAGCTTTTCTTAGTAATCTACTTGAGAACAATTTTGGGTTCAAGTAAAACTTTTGTATAAGTGAAGCTTTTAGAGAGAGGTTTAGTGCTTTTATATTTAATAATCTCAGCCCACCCAGTTCATATTCATTATATAGATAGGCACGCTTTATCTTGTCTGGTTTAGCATCCCAGATAAAGCGGGGAAAAATTTGCACATATGATTTGAAAAACGAATAATCAGGAGTAGGCAATGCCATAAGTGAGTAAGCTGAGATATAACTAAGGAGTTAATCAGTGTCATTTTTCCATGTACAGGTATTCTCTCCATGGTTGCAGGATATTGTCTATTTTGACTAGTTTTCTATTGAAATTCATTGTGGAGAGCTCATTTATACATTTTGTGATATGAATACCAAGTATATCTACTTCACCATCAGCCCATTTAATAGGTAATGTAAAGTTGTATTTTTTAAAGATCCAATACATAATATGATACACTTATCATAATTAGGTTTTAGTCCAGAGAGTCCAGAAAAGTTACATTCAATGAGACATTGCATGGATCTACCTTGCAACTTAATATAAAACTTAAGTCATTGGCATACATGGACACCTTTGTTTTTAAGCCTTGGATTTCTAATCCTCTAATGTTGTTATTTGATCTGATTTTAATAGCTATAACCATAACAAATAGATATGGTGACAGTGGACATCCATATTTAATTCCTCTTGACAATTCAAAACTCCCTGAGAATTATCCACTATTTACCATTTTACATCTGGGGTAGCTATACAGTACATTACTTTTACCCATTAAATAAGAGACACACCAAAATTGGTAAAATCCAGGAATTTATATGTAAAATCCAGTCTGACTTTTTCACATGCCTTTTCAAAATTCAAAATACGCTATAAATACCAGGCCTGGCTTCTTAGATGTTTCACGTTGTTATATTATTTCTAGTAGTGTTGTATATTATCTCCTATGTATTATCCATGTAAAAACCTGTTTGATCAGGATGAACAATACCTGGTAAAACATTTCTAATTCTGAGTGCTATGCATTTCTCAGGTATTTTTTTTTGCATCACAACATTGTTTGCAGGAGGTCTCCAGTTTTTTAGATGGATTGGCTCCGTATATTTTCCATCTAGGCCTTAATAATAGTGAACTCAGACCTTCCAGCTGAGTACATGACAAACACAAATTTCTATAGGAGCAGTTAAAACATGCTAATAATGGAGCTTTGAGTATATGAAAAAAAGGTTTGGTATGCCATCAAGCCCTGGGGGTTTTCCAGACTGAAAATATTTAATAGCCTCGAAAATGCATTCCTCTGTAATTTGGACTTCGCACTGATCTTTTTGTGCATTTGTTAATATAAAAAGAAAATTGGGGGGGGGGGAGAATAATTCCTTACAGTAATCGTCATTCAGAGGGTGAGGATGAGACTGAAAAAAAAACATCTGCTTAAAATATTTAGCTTCCTTTATTAAAATATTATTCTGAGAATCATAGATGACTGTCTTTAGTGACAAGTTTCTGCAAATTATTTTTAGTAGCGTTCCTATGTTGGATAATCAGAAAGCATTTTTCTCCATATTCCATCCAGTTTGCTTTATTTTTGTAATAGAATACATTGAATAAGTTCCTCCAGTTATTCTGTAGAACTGTTTTTATTGCTATCTACCAGTACTATTAGTTTGTGTATTTCCCTTATTAGTCTTGTCTGTTTTTTTGCTGTTGAAATGTTAACAAGGTCGTCAAAGGTAGATTGAAGTAATGCATTCATCTTATTAGCTAAACAAAAATAGTTTTTTAGCAGCGGAATTGTCACTGAAATCAGCTTTGTTTACATAGCGGGAGGAACATTATTTTGGCTGTAATGATCTCCAAAATTCTAAGCATTAGCTCATCACACTGTTAATATAGCAACAGACACTAACAGCTAATCGAATCCAATTGTGAAGCAAGTATGGACATATTTTGGCAAGTGGACACCTTGGCATGACAGGGCTTGGGCCCAGCTGCTTCAGCCACTGAGCATGTGCGTCCATCAGTCTGTCTGTCTCTCTTTCTTTCTCTGCACAGCTACCGGTAGAAAAAAATGTGACTGAGCAAAGCAGCTCACTCATAAACACACAGAAAAAGAGACTGAGAAACACATTATGTGCTCACACTTTACCGCCTACTTTCATGCTGGCAGACGGAAGCACCATTTGATTTGCTCTTTAAAAGGCCACATAGCTCACCTTATCTATTTAGTGAGTTATAAAAAGAAAAAAGTCTCAAATTAACATAAACACATTTAGCATGTCCTGGCTTCCACGCATAGCATACAAGTCACTGATGCAGACCTTTGGAACATCTACATTTTAAAAAGTCTAATAAATCCATTTAATATAGTCTACACCATCACAATACATCCATTATTTATTTTAGACAGGTCTAAAGAAACAATGAAGAAAATGTATTCTATTTCAGCATACTCTGAGTTATCCTTATGTTAGGCCCTGATCTGGCTATGCCATATGGCTGTGGGCT
This sequence comes from Salmo trutta, assembly GCF_901001165.1. Taxonomy (NCBI): domain Eukaryota; kingdom Metazoa; phylum Chordata; class Actinopteri; order Salmoniformes; family Salmonidae; genus Salmo; species Salmo trutta. The sequence goes on from NC_042980.1 coordinate 7,228,077, forward strand.
ACACTAGTTCATTTAGAAGACAAGATTTGCTTAGAATTCCATGGCCTTATTTTGTATTATTTTATAGTATGAAGAATACAATTGAACATAGCTGAATAAAATAGAAAATATATTTTCTCCAAACGATTTGATTGGTTAACATAGAAACAGGTGCTCCTATATGCTTAATTTAGAGACATTTATAACTTTAGTTGTGATACAAACATTGGGCTATATGTTTAGATTTTTTATACATTCTAAGGCTGCATGATGCCACTAATGATGAGTTGAAAAAAGTTGCATGAAAGGCATGAGCTCTGCTTTGTTTTATGTGCAGGCTGTACACACTTCATGAGTCTCTCACTCACAATTTGACAAGCACTTGATAATGCCTCGAATTTCCCGGCGGCATCCCCTTTGTGGCCATAATGCCCCCTAAAAAAAGACATGCCTTTTGTGGCCAGTGGCGGTTGTGCCCTTGGGCTGAATATAATAATTATAATTCCCTTCTCCTGTCTGCATGCTCCAAAGCACTTCTCTCAAATGGCTCGCCGTCATGTGATTTTTTTCTCACAGGCTACAAGTAAAGACAGACACATCTGGGATGCAACTGGGCGCGTCCTTATTCATATTGAAGATATTAGAAGAACTGTCCACATGCACTTTTCGTCAGCCAACAAAATGAGTATGTCAATCTATTATCCCCCACAGTACAAAAGTTGACTTTGTCTGTGCCATAAATAAATATTCCAAACATAGTCTGGGACAGTTGTGGGATGGGATAGATCCCAAATTAATACAACCACTAGCGTCAAAAATTTGTTTAAGCAATGAGGCTGACAAAACAGAAAGTTTAGCTTAAAATGCTGATAAACTATAAGCCTATTTCTTCACAGCAAAGCGCACATGGTAGTAGGCTATAAGCACGAATGTTCCAGTATCGTGAAAGTCAAAAGTGACTGCAAATGCAATTATGCATGTAATGTTTTTATTCTCAAGGTGCATTTTATGGTGAATATTATCTTCCGCAAACTTGAAACTCATGTGCTGCTTATGTATGCCAGTTAGGCACTACACCCTTTGTAAAGTGGATTAATGTCACGTCTACTCACTCTCCGGCCTCTAGGTCATCAGGCTGCTGATTATCCCGCACACCTGTCACCACCTTCTCGCGCACCTGCGCCTCTTGACGCTCACCTGGACTCCATCACCTCCTCGATTATCTTCCCTATATCTGTCACATCCCTTGGTTCTTTCCTCAGGTGCTATTGACTCTGTGTTCATGTCAGTGCGTTGTTTGTGGTTCGTGTTTCTTTTATTTATTTAAACACTCACTCCCTGAACTTGCTTCCCGACTCTCAGCGCACACATTACAGAATAACACCTCACCTAAGGGAAGCATCAGGGAGTGTTTTATTTAATTTTTTTGTGTCAGAGTAATGACGTCAGGTCCGGGAACTGCTACAGGCTCTGATGCCAACCATATCTCCAGGCTTCCCTGCTTCAGCCGGCTCGTCAGGCTCACATGCCTCAGCCAGCTTGTTGGGATTTCATGCCTTAGCTGGATCACCAGGCTCCCCTGCTTCCACCAGCTCGTCATGTTCTCATGCCTCAGCCGGATTGCCAGGCTCCCCTGTCTCAACCGATCTGTCAGGTTCTCGCGCCCCAGCTGACTCGACAGCTTCCCGTGCCTCAGCTGGCGCAACAGGTTCTCGCACATCAGCAGGGGTGACCGGTCCGCTCCTGAACCCCGGACAATAAAATGCAATTGTGTTCATTGTCCGTAGCTTATGCCTGCCCATACCATAACCCAAAGGCCACCATGTGGCACTCTGTTCACAATGTTGACATCAACAAACCACTCGCCCACCGGACGCCAGACATACTGTGTTCCATCTGTCCGGTACAGTTGAAACTGGAATTCATCCTTGAAGAGCACACATCCCCAGCGTGCCAGTGGCCATCGAAGGTGAGAATTTCCCCACTGAAGTCGGTTATGACACTGAATTGCAGTCATGCAGATGAGCTTCCCTGAAATGCTTTCAGACAATTCGTGCATACGATCCCGCAGGTGAAGAATCCAGATGTGGAGGTCCTGGACTGGCATGGTTACACGTTGTCTGTGGTTGTGAGGCCGGTTGGACTTACTATCAAATTCTCTAAAACAACTTTGGCTTATGGTTTTGAAATGAACATTCAGTTCTCTGGCAAAAGCTCTGGTGGATATCCCTGCAGTCAGCATGTCTACTGCACGCTCCCTCAAATCTTCAGACATCTGTGGCATTGTGTTGTGTGACAAAACTGCACATTTTAGTGGTTTTTTGTTGTTGTTGTCACCAGCACAAGGTGCACCTGTGTAATGAGCATGCTGTTTAATCAGCTTCTTGATATGCCACACCTGTCAGGTAGATGGATTGTCTTGGCAAAGGAGAAAAGCGCACTAACAGGAATGTAAACAAATTTGTGCGCAACATTTGAGAGAAATACGCTTTTTGTGCGAATGGTAAATGTCTGGGAACGTTTTTTTTTCAGCTCATGAAACATGGGACCAACACTTTCCATGTTGTGTTTATATTTTTTTCAGTGTAGATAGTTTCAAATACATGCAACTAGACTTGCCTAGTTAAATAAAGGTTAAATAAATAAACTTAAGATACATATCACAAAATTCAGATTAAAAATCTTTTGGACATCAGCAATATTGAGGAAATCAAATTTGAGTCAGAAAAGGATGTTCATATGATAGGGAAGATAAACCTTGCAGAGAGCATATCCAACTGACAATCTCTTTGAGAAAAAAATATAAACTATTGGAAACTTTACTTAAAAAGATCTGATGTTGGCACAAGCTAGAGAGAAAGTTGGAGCATAACTAGTGAAATTACAGTAAGCAAAAATGTACACTTAATCCAGCATGAGCTAATGTATACAATGTATAGAGACAACATTCACAAATTCTGAAGCACAATGGCAGAGTCATGTCTTAAGTGTAAAACTAATAATGACTCAATAGTCCATGCTTTCTGGGAACGCTATGAAGTACGGAAGTTGTGGGCGGAGCTAGAAAGTTGTCTGTCAGAAGTATTACAATGCACTGTAAACATACTTTTAATCCGTCTGTCTGCATATTTTAAGACATGGCATATGGGGGTGTAGTGAGATAACCAATGGGTTGTACGATTCTCTTCTCATCCAACCTGACAAAGCTTGAGAGGAACTGCAGAGAAGAATGGGAGAAACTCCTCAAATACAGGTGTGCCAAGCTTGTAGCATCATACCAAAGAAAAATTTGAGTCTGTAATCGCTGCCAAAGGTGCTTCTACAAAGTACTGAGTAAAGGGTCTGAATACCTGTGTAAATGTGATATTTCATTTTTTCGTTTTAAGACATTTGCAAAAATGTCTAAAACCCTGTTTTTGCTTATGGGGTGAATTGTGTGTAGATTGATGAGAAAAATAACTATTTAATGAATTTTAGAATAAAGCTATAACATAGAAAAATGTGGAAGAAGTCAAAAGTCTGAATAGTTTCCGCATGCACGGTATAATATATATATATATATATTATACCGTGCCATATATACACATATACACACACACACACACACACACACACACACACACACACACACACACACACACTACCGTTCAAAGGTTTGGGGTCAACATTTTTTGTCCATTAAAATAAACATCAAAATTATCAGAAATACAGTGTAGACATTGTTAATGTTGTAAATGACTATTGTAGCTGGATACGGCAGATTTTTTTATGGAATATCTACATAGGCGTACAGAAGCCCATTATCAGCAACCATCACTCCTGTGTTCCAATGGCACGTTGTGTGAGCTAATCCAAGTTTATAATTTTAAAAGACTAATTGATCATTAGAAAACCCTTTTGCAATTATGTTAGCACAGCTGAAAACTCTTGTTCTGATTAAAGAACCAATAAAACTGGCCTTCTTTAGACTAGTTGAGTATCAGCATTTGTGGGTTTAATTACAGGCTCAAAATGGCCAGAAACAAAGACTTTCTTCTGAAACTCATCAGTCTATTCTTGTTCTGAAAAATGAAGTCTGTTCCATGCGAGAAATTGCCAAGAATCTGAAGATCTCGTACAACGCTGTATACTACTCCCTTCACAGAACAGCGCAAACTGGCTCTAACCAGAATAAAAAGAGGAGTGGGAGGCCCCGGTGCACAACTGAGCAAGAGGACAAGTACATTAGAGTGTCTAGTTTGAGAAAAAGATGCCTCACAACTCCTCAACTGGCAGCTTCATTAAATAGTACCTGCAAAACACCAGTCTCAACGTCAACAGTGAAGAGGTGACTCCGTGATGCTGGCCTTCTAGGCAGAGTTGCAAAGAAAAAGCCATATCTCACACTGGCCAATAAAAATAAAATATTAAGATGGGCAAAAGAACACAGGCACTGGACAGAGGAACTCTGCATAGAAGGCCAGCATCCCGGTGTCGTCTTTTTACTGTTGACGTTGAGACTGGTGTTTTGCGAGTACTATTTAATGAAGCTGCCAGTTGAGGACTTGTGAGGCGTCTGTTTCTCAAACTAGACTGATGAGTTTCAGAAAAAAGTACTTTGTTTCTAGCCATGTTGAGCCTGTAATCGAACACACAAATGCTGATGCTCCAGATATTCAACTTGTCTAAAGAAGGCCAGCTTTATTGCTTCGTTAATTAGAGTTTTCAGCTGTGCTAATATAATTGCAAAAGGGTTTTCTAATGATCATTTAGCTAATCCAAGTTTATCATTATCAAGGCTAACACAATGTTCCATTGGAACACAGGAGTGATGGTTGCTGATAATGGGCCTCTGTAAGCCTACGTAGATATTCCAATAAAAATCAGCAGTTTCCAGCTACAATAGTAATTTACAATATTAACAATGTCTACAATGTATTTCTGATCAATTTGATGTTATTTTAATGAACAAAAAATGTGTTTTTCTTTCGAAAACAAGGACATTTCTAAGTGACCCCAAACTTTTGAACGGTAGTGTATATATTTAAAATAAACAGATTTTTGTATTAATTATGAATGAATCGTGAAGCGTGAACAGGGCTGGACCTAAATTGGGGAAAGCTGAACTTTATGCAAATACTCTGCAATATTCCCTATCGAAGCTCACAATAGCTTTCAGCCCTTACTGGATTGGCTGTTGATACATTGCACTACCTAGGTGCTTGCAAGCACCCACATGAGGGTGACGCTAGCATGGCTATCCAAATTATCTGTGATAGTGGAATTTCCCTGTTACGCCTATACCTATCACGGACATCGCGGTTGGATACACCGAGTAGCATTAGTAGAAATCCCATGCAGCCGTGTTACAAGTTCGAATACTGGAATATTTGTTGGAATCTACACCTCGATTAGGCTGATATAAATACTTATTATTTTCTTGATTGTTTTTCAATTTGAGTGTCATTATTTGTATATAGCCTACACTTTCTTTTTCTGAACTTCTAACACGTGTGGGATGGGTTGGCTTTGTGACAATGACCACAAGAACAACCGTTCACTGATGTGACAGCTCCAACACAGTTACTCCCCCGACATTGCCTAAACAAAAACAATAATTTTCTATGCAGTTTGTCGGTTATCGTGGGATAAGGCGGATCTGATTGAATCTTAGATCCTTAACGGCAAACATTACCTTGAGCCAGTCTGTAATGGACAGGAACAAAATGTAATCATACTCGTAATACAAAAATATGGGGAAAATAACTTTGTGCCTCAAGGCTATTGCCGACAAGGATAATTTTAGTGGTGTATAAAAACTAATATTTCACAAAACACATTTAGATTGTCATTAATATGTGTACCTTTCCAGCCTCAATGAAATCAGCTTTCACCTATAAATGGCCCCTGGCTTCAAATAGAATCTATCTCAAGTGCTTAAACACAATGAAGACCAGGGCCGTGCTTATTAGGCACAAAACGGAAGAAACGGACTGAAACAAGGAGGCACTACCTGGAGTTTTCCAATAAGAAATGCTCATTTTTGTTTTCCACTGCAAAATTATAATTTTTACATTTGACATTGCGTGCCCTAATGAACACAACCCAGCAGTCCCTTTGGCGCTTCAGAAGCTTGTTCTCTGTCAACTAAATCCCATATTCTATATTTAAATCCCATATCTTTCTTTCAATAGAAATCCCATGTCTTCAATCAGCAAGAAATAAGATGCAGCCCTCTGCTGGAAACTTGGAACGATCCTAGGAGAAATACTGCTTGAGTGTCTTGAGAAGACAGGAGAACAAATAAAAGCAGAAACATTGGAAAATATGGAGTTGATACAAAGTGGTGGGACCGTGTGGGAGGGAATGCACTTCTAACATCATAGAATATAGACTGATGCCAGTAAAACATAATGATGAACAGGCTCTCTTTGCACGCACGCACGCACACACATGCACAAACACACACACAAACTTTCCTTGGATTCAAGTACATCTGTCAATGTCTGCTATGGCTGTAGAGTGCCACTCGAAAGAGACAGATTCACACTCTAACCCACACAAGCACATCGACACAATCAGTACACACACAAACACACTCATGTGTATAGTACATACAGTACATAAACACTGACACTTTCACACACAGGCAGTGACATTGTTTGTGTCATTGTATACATTTTTGAAACACACATGCATTTCATTTGACAGAGGCTCATGTGCCATAACGAATACAACCCACCCAGCTCCCTCAGGATGTTCCCATGGGCTTGGCTCTGGATGTTCAGAGAGACACTGTATCTAATTGGTATCAGTTGAACATCTGACTCAGGGAGCTTACATGTATCCAGATAGTGCCATAATTTTTTATTTAAAGGCCCAATGCAGCCGTTTGTATATCATCAAATCATTTCTGGGTTACAATTAGGTACTGTAATAGATTACTATTAAAATGGGAGAAAATAACTTTCTACCTAAAAAACTATTTCTCAAACCAGAATTTTGCTAGGACTGTCTGGGAGTGGTCTGAGTGGGGAGGGGAAAACTGAAAACTAGCTGTTATTGGCAGAGAGGTTTGGAACTCTCTTTGTTATTGGTCTATTAACCAATTATTGGTCTATTAACCAACAATTTACCGCATGGTGATGTAACAATGGAAATCCGAACGTCCTACCCATGCAACTTGCTGATTAAAAAGGTCCTGTGTAAATTGTATTTTCAACCAACAACTATTAGCTAATGACACTGGTTAAATCTTTTCAGACTTTCACAGTGTTCGTTTCATCAGCTGTTGTACAATATGATATAAAATACAGGAAAAACTAAATATTGACTGCATTGGGTCTTTAAGCCTCAAAGTATGCTCAGTCAAATTCATACTGACGCCATCCGAGATTAGCATTGTCAACAAATGGAAACTTTTTTGTCTGGCTCAACTTGGTCGTTGCATTTCTGTTATGAACATCAGAAAGGCTATGTTCTTTTAATATTGGTTCCTCTCCCTGACGATTATGGTTGAGCACTGTCTGTTGACTTAGCATTAGCAGTTACACAGTACCATACTCAAAATATGTATTTTTTGGTGGTTTATGCCATAACCCTTCTCTTTTTCAGATGGTACGTTTTAGAGTCTGGTTACGAGGTATGTCCATGGCCAGTCAAGGTCAAAGATACGATTGGTGCCTTATCAAGCCTCAATTAGCTTTAGTGTTCCATTTCAGTATAAAAAAATGCAGCTACAGTGCATTCGGAAAGTGTTCAGACCCCTTCACTTTTTCCACATTTTGTTACGTTACAGCCTCATTCTAAAATGTATTAAATAGTTTTCCCTCCCTCATCACTCTGTGCACAATATCCCATAATGACAAAGCAAAAACTGGTTTTTAGAATTTTGGGCAAATTTATAAAATAAAACAAACTTAAATATTTACACTGCTACATACAGTGCATTCGGAAAGTATTCAGACCCCTTCACTTTTTCCACATTTTGTGACTTTAAAGCCTTATTCTAAAATGTATTAAATCGTTTTTTCCCTCAACAATCTACACAGAATACCCTATAATGACAAAGCAAAAACTTCTTAAAAACAAGAAACGGATATATTACATTTACATAACGTGCTTCGGTCATCAAGTGGAAGATGGCGCCAGAGGGTAGGGCTGCCGTCTTATCGGCTCTTAGCCAACCATGCCATTTTGTTTGTTTTTTCACGTTGTTGGTAATTTGTTTTGTACATAATGTTGCTGCTACCGTCTCTCATGACCTAAAAGAGCTTCTGGACATCAGAACTGGAATTACTCACCTCACATTGGACGAGGAGTTCTTCTTCAATGAGTCGGACGTGAGGGACATGCTACGGACACCTGACCAGACCCAAAACGAAATGTTGGTTTTGCGGAGAGAGATCAGGATGCCTTGTGAGGATCAGGAGATGAGTGCCTAATCTGCCCTTGCTGTCCATTCTGCTAGCTAACTTTCAGGAAAATAAATGGGATGAACTGAAAGCACGTATATCCTACTGACGGGACATTAAAAACTGTAATATCTTTTGTTTCACCGAGTCGTGGTTGAACGACGACATGAAGAACATACAGCTGGCAGGTTATACACTCTATCGGCAGGACAGAACAGCAGCCTCTGGTAAGACACGGGGCGGTGGCCTATGCATATTTGTAAACAATAGCTGGTGCATGATATGTAAGGAAGTCTCAGGGTTTTGCTCATCTGAGGTAGATTATCTCATGATAAGCTACAGTGAGGGGAAAAAGTATTTGATCCCCTGCTGATTTTGTACGTTTTCCCACTGACAAAGAAATGATCAGTCTATAATTTTAATGCTAGGTTTATTTGAACAGTGAGAGACAGAATAACAACAAAAAATCCAGAAAAACGCATGTAAAAAATTTTATAAATTGATTTGCATTTTAATGAGGGAAATAAGTATTTGACCCGAGCCCTGAAGCAAGCTTCCAGAAAATTGGAACGGAAATGGCGCTACACCAAACTGTAAGTCTTCTGACTAGCTTGGAAAGACAGTAACGTGCAGTATCAAAGATTCCTCACTGCTGCTCGATCATCCTATTTTTCAAACTTAATTGAGGAGAATAAGAACAATCCAAAATGTCTTTTGACACTTTCGTAAAGCTAACTAAAAAGCAGCATTCCCCAAGAGAGAATGGCTTTCACTTCAGCAGTGATAAATTCATGAACTTCTTTCACGAAAAGATAATGATCATGTCACGGCTCCTCCTCTGCAGTGCAGGGGTGGTTCCCCCTGCAGGCAGAGGAGGGTCGTTAGTGATTGCAGCTGGTGTGATTGGAGCCACCTGGGCTCAGGGTATTTAACCAACTGCTCCACTAACCTCTCTCTGGTCTGGCTCCTCGCTGAGCTTCTGGCTTGCGCTCCCTTTCTCCCTGCTCCTCCAGGTATGATCTGGTTTTGTTTGTTCCTTTGTAGATGTATTTAGTTTCCACTCAGTCATGTTTACACATACATATTCACGCATCCATGCACCTTACATACACCTTACATTATGACATTTCCACACCTCATTCCTTTTTCTTTGTTTATAGTTAATAGTTTTATAATAAAGAACGTTTTGAATTGGCCTATACCAGTTGTCGATGTCCTCATTTTTGCCACAGGCTATGAGCCGGCCTGTGACAATCATTAGAAAGCAAATGACGGACTCCTCTTTAAATCTGCGTATTTCTCCAAAGCTCAGTTGTCCTGAGTCTGCACAACAGGAACAAGGTTCCGTTTTAGGACCACTATTGTTTTCACTGTATATTTTACCTCTTAGTGATGTCATTCGGAAACATAATGTTAACTTTCACTGCTATGCGGACGATACACAGCTGTACATTTCGATGAAACATGGTGAAGGCCCAAAATTGCCCTCCTGGAAGCCTGTGTTTCAGACATAAGGAAGTGGATGGCGGCAGTTTTGTTAACTTTTAAACTCAGACAAAACAGAGATGCTAGTTCTAGGTCCCAAGAAACAAAGATATCTTCTGTTGGATCTGACAATTAATCTTGATGGTTGTGCAGTCGTCTCAAATAAAACTGAAAGAACCTTGGCGTAACTCTAGGCCCTGATCTCTCTTTTGACAAACATATCAAGACTGTTTCAAGGATGGCTTTTTTCCATCTATGTAACATTGCAAAAATCTGAAACTTTCTGTCCAAAAATGATGCAGAAAAATGAATCCATCCTTTTGTCACTTATAGATTAGACTACTGCAATGCTCTACTTTCTGGCTACCCGGATAAAGCACCTAATAAACTAGAGTTAGTGCTAAACTAGAACCAAAAATTGTGATCATATTACTTCAGTACTAGCCTCTCTACACTGGCTTCTTAGGGCTGATTTCAAGGTTTTACTGCTAACCTACAAAGTATTACATGGGCTTGCTCCTACCTATCTTTGTGATTTGGTCCTGCCGTACATACATGTACGCTACGGTCACAAGATGCAGGCCTCCTTATTGTCCCTAGAATTTCTAAACAAACAACTGGAGCTCCATTTTTATGGAATGGTCTCTCTATCCATGTGAGAGACGCAGACTCAGTCTTGACCTTTAAGTGTTTATTGAAGACTCATCTCTTCAGTAGGTCCTATGATTGTGTGTAGTCTGGCCCAGGGGTCTGAAGGTGAACAGAAAGGCACTGGATCGGCAATCCGCCCTTGCTGTCTCTGCCTGGCCGGTTCCCCTCTCTCTACTGGGATTCTCTGCCTCTAACGCATTACGGGTGCTGAGTCACTGACTTACTGGTGCTCTTCCATGCTGTCCCTAGGAGGGGTGCGTCACTTGAGAGGGTTGAGTCACTGACGTGATCTTCCTGTCCGGGTTGGCACCCCCCTCGGGTTCGTGCCGTGGGGAAGATCTTTGAACTATACTCGGCTTTGTCTCAGGGTGGTAAGTTGGTGGTTTGAAGATATCCCTCTGGTGGTGTGGGGGCTGTGCTTTGGCAAAATGGGTGGGGTTATATGCTGTGTCTCCCGACCCCTCCTGTCTCAGCCTTCAGTATTTATGCTGCAATAGTTTGTGTTGGGGGGCTAGGCTTGTGATTATTATTTGACCTGCTGGTCAGCTATGAACGTTTGAACATCTTGGCCATGTACTGTTATAATCGCCACCCAGCTCAGCCAGAAGACAACTGGCCACCCCTCAGAGCCTGGTTCTTCTCTAGGTGTCTTTCTAGGTTCCTGCCTTTCTAGGGAGTTTTTCCTAGCCACCGTGCTTCTACATCTACATTGCTTGCAGTTTGGGGTTTTAGGCTGGGTTTCTGTATAGCACTTTGACATTGGTTGATGTAAAAAGGGCTTTATAAATACATTTGATTGAATTGAGTGTCATAGCAAAGGGTCTGAATATTTAATAAGGTATTTCTGTTTTATATTTTTAATACATTTGCAAACATTTCTAAAAACCTGTTTTCACTTTGTCATTATGGGGTATTGTGTATAGATTGATGAGGAAAAACATTTGTTTAATCCATTTTAGAATGAGGCTGTAACGTAACAAAATGTGACCGACCGACTCAATTCGGTCTTATGTAGCAAAATTTGAAAAGGTGTTTTTTTTACTTTGGATAAAAGTAGAGACTCAGAGTTACAAAATGGTATGTCATACACTATAGTTGAGGAACAATGGTAAAGTAATTCTGCTTTGAAAATTGATAAGCTTGTAACCTCACTTTAGAGAAAATGGCGCTTGAATGTTTTGGTACCTACTGGAGAGCTCTTCTGTCTACACCCATTCAGCATCGTTCATGCCCTCTTAACTTGTTATGGATAGGGGGCAGTATTTTCACAGCCGGATAAAAAAAACTTACCCAATTTTTAATCTGATTATTACTCCTGCCCAGAAACTAGAATATGCATAATTATTAGCTTTGGATAGAAAACACTCAAGTTTCTAAAACTGTTTGAATGGTGTCTGTGAGTATAACAGAACTCATTTGGCACGCCAAAACCTGAAAAGATTCCAAACAGGAAGCGCCCTCTCTGACTATTTCTTGGCCTCCTTGATCATCTCTATCCAAAACAGGGGATCTCTGCTGTAACGTGACATTTTCTAACGCTCCCATAGGCTCTCAGAAGGCGCCAGAACGTTGAATGATGACTTTGCAGGCCATGGCTGAAAAACAGTAGCGCATTTGGATAGTGGTCGATCTGAGAACAATGAGACTGGGGGCGCATGCACGAGACGACTCCATGTTTTTATTTTTTCGTCTTTGAACGAAAACAGGGTTTCCCGGTCGGAATATTATCGCTTTTTTACGAGAAATCACATAAATTGATTTTAAACAGCGTTTGACATGCTTCGAAGTATGGTAATGGAATATTTAGAATTTTTTTGTCACAAAACGCGCCGGGCGCGTCACCCTTTACCCTTCGGATAGTGTCTTGAACACACGAACAAAACGCCGCTATTTGGATATAACTATGGATTATTTGGAACCAAACCAACATTTGTTATTGAAGTAGAAGTCCTGGGAGTGCATTCTGATGAAGAACAGCAAAGGTAATCCAATTTTTCTTATAGTAAATCTGAGTTTGATGAGTACCAAACTTGGTGGGTGTCAAAATAGCTAGCCTGTGATGGCCGGGCTATCTACTCAGAATATTGCAAAATGTGCTTTCACCGAAAAGCTATTTTAAAATCGGAGTTCTGTATCTATAATTCTTAACAATTTTGTTTTTTGTGAACGTTTATCGTGAGTAATTTAGTAAATTCACCGGAAGTGTTTGGTGGGAATGCTAGTTCTGAACATCGCATGCTAATGTAAAAAGCTGGTTTTTGATAAATATGAACTTGATTGAACAAAACATGCATGTATTGTATAACAATGTCATAGGAGTGTCATCTGATGAAGATCATCAAAGGTTAGTGCTGCATTTAGCTGTGGTTTTGTTTTTTGTGACATTATATGCTAGCTTGAAAAATGGGTGTCTGATTATTTCTGGCTGGGTACTCTGCTGACATAATCTAATGTTTTGCTTTGGCTGTAAAGCCTTTTTGAAATCGGACAGTGTGGTTAGATAAAGGAGAGTCTTGTCTTTAAAATGGTGTAAAATAGTCATATGTTTGAAAAATTGAAGTTTTCGGCTTTTCGAGGAATTTGTATTTCGCGCCACGCCCATCATTGGATATTGGAGCAGGTGTTCCGCTAGCGGAACGTCTAGATATAAGAGGTTAAGTTTAGCCCCACACATCTCTTTAAGGATTCACATGTGAGGCTATGTGCTAAACAATCAAAGATTTCAAGACTAAAGGCTGGCTTATACTGCGGGTGTGTCCCTAAATTTAATCTGGAGTTGCTGGCTAAACAATGAACCATAATCCCAACTCATAATGTTATTACCCTTCATGAATCTGCTGGTAGCTAATCAACCATGTTCAATGTTAGCTAGCTAACATTAGGCTATAACTAGCAATGCAAATGGATCTGAGATATTAATAATATTACTACACAGATCATACATGTAACTTTAGCTAGCTAGCCAGCCAGCTAACTTTAGCTAGTTAGCTAACAATACACTTTAATTTGAAATGAAAACGACTTTCTGACAAAATTAGAAATGTGTAATATCTGAAGTGGTAGCTAGCTAGACTATCTTACCCATATACATAGATGGACGCTTCTCCCTCTCTGTCACGGATACCATGGTTGCCCTTAGTTTGAAGATGTAATCCGGAGACAGGTGTTTTATACAACAGCCTTCTGTCTGTTCTCTTTTCGAATCTGTCTGCATATTTGCAATCAAACAGCAGAATTTTCTCCATCTCCTTAGCTATCACACTCTATTTCCATTGATTTCAAAACTCGGTCATCCAGAAAGCGAAGATCAACACTTATGCAGTTCTACAACGTGATATCTTTCAAAAAAGCTGCGTTAGAAAGGAATACCTACACATACTGACCAGCTCATGTTGTAGACAGAAGTGTGCTACATGACAGACCAATCCTAACTCATCTCTTGGCAAATCCAGCCCACTCAAGTCTAGCGGGAAGGTTGCTGACTTTTTCCGTGGCTAAACCTACTAGGCTCATAATTTATCAATTTTATTCGTATTTACAGATGGCATACAAGTTTGTTATTAAGGCACATGAAAGTTACGGAAGGCATTTCTGCCCCAAAACGCATTTTGATTAAAAAAAGTTTACGTTCAAATGGCACTCCTGTGCAGCAGTGACGCGCGACATACGCCTAGTTTCCTGAAACGAGTCACAAATGTGGAAAAAGAGAAGGGGTCTGAATACTTTCCGAATGCACTGTACATAAGTAAGGAAATGTTTGATTTTGGTTAACCTTAAATCTTTGAACATAGTTTCTCCTCTTTCCTTAAGGATTTCACATTTGGGTGATCAAACTAAAAGGTCATGGGGAACTACAGTTCCATTCGGTCTGTAATCTTATCTCCCTTAATAACAACAACACACAAACACATACACCTATCCACATAGAACACACAAGGGTCCAATGGAGGGGCAACAGATTGCCAGTGGCTAATGTAGGTTTTCAGAGTAGTGCAGGTTCACTAACTGTCTCCTGCCACTCTATCAGACTGACTTGCTGCTGAATCACACTGCGGGCTGACAGAGAGGGATCACACACAGCGCATCCATCTATATTTCTCACCAAACATTGCTGCTTTCTCACTTTTCTTCTGTATCGACTAAATGTTCCATTAGGAGAAATATGGATAATGTTTCTGTCTATCTGCTGCTCTCTAGTGGTGTATCTTCAGACCTACACATGTAAAGCTGTGAGAAAATGTTTTATGTCGCAATTTTGAATATCAAAGAACAGAAATTGAGAAATATTATAACATGATGATTCTTACAGATGCACAACTACTTACCAATAGCCAGCATCAGTTCACTGACTTGATTCCCTGACTTGGCCAAGGTCTCCATAAAAAGCAAGCCTCGGTCAATGGCAAGACTATGTCCTTCCTATGAAATAAATAGAGAGGATAAAATAGTAATCGAATATGAGTGGGAAGTTGCATTGCTGTCACGTGGTGACCATTGTGAAAGTACAGTACAATGTGTATAGGTTTGTGGGATGGGAGAGGGATGATTGTCAGAATGGTCATCATATAGGAATGCAGTCAATATCCCCGTGGGACATATGTATGACTCCCTACAGTCTCCCTATATTTTGTGTGAATGTGTTTGTGTGCTGTTACATGTACAGTGTATGTGGGTGTGTTATGAGGGTGGGTGCAAGTGTGACTATGCAAGAGTGTGTACATGTATTTGTGTGTGTGTTGTTGTATACAGTAAGTACAGTACCTGTAATGTCACCTGGCGCAGCTCTGAAAGGTCCCCCTTGTTCCCTAGTAGCACCATCCCGATGGAACCTGGAATACAATACTTCTCCAGCTCCCTAAGCCACAGCTGGGACCTTATGAAGCTCTCCTTAATACAAACACCCACGCGTGCACACACACACACGAATGCACGTAAACGCGCACACACACAGGGCATGCATTAGGTATAAGCAATCTACATCCAGTGTGTGTTTATGTGCATTTGTGCATGTGTGTGTGTGTTAGTTTTACCTGTTTGCTGATATCGTACACCACCAGTGCATCGTGGGCTCCTCCGGATTATCCCAGATCTCAAAGCGAAGTGTGACATCATTCAGACATACCACCTGGGTGAGGTAGGCACCTGGGGGAGACAGAATATACTGTGACACCAGGTAGAATAAAGACATACAGTAACCTACCCTATGATGCAACTTTCTTCAACCAGATCTCTGAGGTAGAGCCCAGTGACAGTATTAAAATGTTACTGAAACGTAATGCACATCCCCTGATACATACAGGAAATTATAAGCAATTACTTTGGCAACCTTATGAAATAAATACATTTTTAGCAAAACAGCATAGCAAAACATTTTCATGACAAAAATATACCAGAGAGACAACTTAGCTTGTGGTTTTGAAATAAGATACTACTACGGTATATGAAAAAACAAGTTCCAGAAAAATGCAAAAATTGCACATCTGAAAGAAAATGCCAGGCAAATATGCACATAGCTTTGGCACATAGCACTATGACCATAATGCTGAAATAGCCATTAATATGATGCCAATACACTTGCAGCAACCATAGTACTACCAATGACAGTTTTACATCACGTATGTGTACTCACAGCCTACGGTGGGTAAAGTTCCCTTAAACTCATCCTTACTGAATCGTAAGTCAAGTCCTGGCCTCTCTTGTCAGTGTTGATTGCCCAGGGGACCGGTCCCTGTTGATGCTCTCCTTTGAGTCCTCTCCACCATCAAGAGAGGAGGGACAACCACAGGATACTCCACTGTTACTGGTACAGACAAAGCCAGCGCTCATAGAATCCAAATATTTGCTGTTGTAGTTTTAGCTTAAGAACTCAAACACACAAGTGGGCATAAGTTAATGTGAAGCCAGAAAAGAATGTGCAGAATTATGATGGTTTGTCTCTCTAATTTAGCTGATTATAGGTGAAGATCAAACCAAAGTCCAGCCTTGGAGAGCAGACCACAATATTAATTCATTGTTCAGTGAGTGAAAAAAGTATTTGATCCCCTGCTGATTTTGTACGTTTGCCCACTGACAAAGAAATTATAATTTATAATTTTAATGGTAGGTTTATTTGAACAGTGAGAGACAGAATAACAACAACAAAAAATCCACAAAAACGCATGTCAAAAATGTTATAAATTGATTTGGGAGAACAATGGGAGAAACTCCCCAAATACAGGTGTGCCAAGCTTGTTCTGAATCCTTATGTAAATGTGATATTTCAGGTTTATTTTTTAGAAATTTGCCAAAATTTATAAAAACCTAATTTGATTTGTCATTATGAGGTATTGTGTGTAGATTGAGGGGGAAAAAAACAATTTCATCCATTTTAGAATAAGGCTGTAATGTAACAAAATGAGGAAAAAGTTTCAGAATGCACTGTATTACAACAATGAAGGTTGTTTCAATGTGAAATACAAAAAATAAGTGAGTCAGTTGACTGCTCCCTGGGAACAGACATCAATTCAATGTGTGCCCAGTGGGTGGTTACTACTTTATTGTTGATTATACAAAAAAATGTGTACACAACGATCAGAAAACCTCATACACTTGCATGTCCTGCAGGAATGTATGGCCTGATTGTTTTATGTGGTTTGTTATGAAAGATTTATCTAAAACCCAACATTGGCCTGAAGGACAATGTGTGGTTTAACCCTGCAAAACAGGTATGGTGATATTGCATTGGAATTATATCAAAATCATTAAACAAAAAAAACAACAATTTTTGCTAATGTAGTGAAACAAGTCCTCTACAACAAAACTCGAGTTTTTCAATGGTCAACCCCGAAGTCTCTCAAGTCTAGATATCTCTCAGGTTTGTTGCAAGACATGTGACCAACACCAGATGAAGGCGTTGCTTGTAGGCCAAAGGGGCCAAGCCAAATTTCTTTGGCCTCCTGAGGTTGAAGAGGCGCTATTGCGCCTTCTTCACTATGCTGTCTGTGTAAAGGGACCATTTCAGGTTGTCAGGGATTTGCATGCCGAGGAACTTGAAGCTTTTGACCCTCTCGACTGCGGCCCTGATGAACACATTGATTAAAAAAATGATGTCTCTGCATGCAGTTTGAAGGAAGCTGTTAACTAGTGCTGGCGCAATTGCTAAGTTTAGCATTAACTCGCAAAACTACCTCTAACTTCTTTCATACTGGACACAGAGACATACAAACGTCAAAATCATTGCCAAAATCCTGAAGTATCCCATTAAATTCTATTGAGTCATGGTTGTTCCTCCGTAAGCCAAACTGTTGCCTAATTGTTGATCCATGTTGCCTTATTTGACTATCACTATAGAAAGTCAATTAAACTCATTGATTTGATCATGGAAGTAATAAAACCCAGACAATAGCATATTTAGAAGTGTAGTTAAAGTTTTTGGAATCTGGAACACTGTCCATAAACTTGGAAATCTCTCGAAACGTTTGGCTCATAAATCTACTTGGCCCACAAACTTCTACAGATGCACCATTGAAACCATCATGTCGGGCTGTGTCATTGCCTGGTACGGCAAATGCACCGTCTGCAACCGCAGGACTCTCCAGAGGGTGGTGCAGTCAGCCCAACAAATCACCAGGGGCACACTTCCTGCCCTCCAAGATATCTACAGCACCCGGTGTAACAGGAAGGCCAAGAAGATCATCAAGGATCTCAGCCACCCGAGCCATGGCCTGTTCACCCCGCTACCATCTAAAAGACGGAGACAGTTCAAGTGCATCAAAACTGGGACGGAGAGACTGAGAAACAGCTTCACCACTAGTTTCACCAGTACCCTGCCCTGATCCTTAGTCACTGTTCTAGCCGGTTACCACCCAGTACTTTACCCTGCACCTAAGAGACTGCTCCCCTATGTACATAGAGCCATTGAACACTGGTCACTTTAATAATGTTTGCATACTGTTTCACCCACTTTATATGTATATACTGTATCTAGTCATGGCTCATGCTATAGAACATTTACATTCTTCTGAATTAGGTGTGGATTTGTTTTATTTATTGCTAGGTATTACTGCACACTTGGAGCTAGAAACACAAGCAATTTGCTGCACCTGCACTAACATCTGAAAATCTGTGTATGCGACCAATAAAGGTTGATTTGATATGACTGGGGAAGTAGATAAAGGGCCTCATTGACAAAATCCAGAAGTATCCCTTTAAAGTTACAATATTAACATATTCTGTTTATGGCTAGTCTACAATCTGAATATTACTTGAAAAGCACATTATATAATTCCAAATAAATACAAATAATAAATAAAGGTGAAATAAAAAAATAAATACAAATAGGCCTAACCCAATCACTGTTGAAATACTTAATAGGATATTCATTGAATGGACATGGAGGGAAATAAAATATAATAATATTCTATAGAACATCAATTTCACAACAAATGGGCACTTTTGAACATTAGTGGATCAAATATAATGTTATTGTTGTGAAATATGCATAGCCATTTATCATAGTCCTTGCCTTTAACGCTTCGAACACACCGACTGCGCCATTGCATCACTACTGCATAACATTTTGCGCAGCTAGGCAACTATACTGATGCAGGTATCTTTTGCAGATGGTCGCATGCAGTTGGACACATGGAGGAGATCATTTTCGCAGTATCCTCAAAACCGTGTCTTTTTGACACAACTGCTGACAGCTACAGGGATATAAACACAAAAAATGCTGCTTGGAGACAAGTGTCCACGATAGTAGGATTGCCAGGTCAGTTTAGTAGTGAAGTTGTGCCAGATGTGGCTAGTTAACGTTAGCTAGCTAGCTAACCTAGCTTGCTAACCTAGCCAATGAGGTGTGTGTGTGAAAAAAAAGTCATAAATGATGCTAGTTACTACTCCTGATAACTTTACCAAATAATCATGTTTGAAAGAGTGTGAGTGTGTATGTCAGATAAATAGTAATAGAAATGGTAGATACTACTGTACCACTGATAATTTGGTCAGATAACCGTGTGTGTGTGTGTGTGTGTGTGTGTGTGTGTGTGTACAGTAGGTGACATGTTCATGATAGCTATCTAATAACTATAGTTATGCTAGGTAACTATAATCATGCTAATGTCTATGTAGAAGAAGATTTTAGGAGGAAGTGGAGAGGACTCAGGGACAGGTATCAGAGAGAGAGAAGGGCAGAGAAAGAGAAGAAGAGGTCTGGGTCAGCAGCTTCAGGCCAGCAGCCTTAGCGCTTCTGCCACAGTCTTTCTTTTCTGGATCCATTTATTGTGCCTATGGCAACAAGTGGCAATTTTACAGCCAGACCCTCTACTACGTCATCCACAAGTGTTGTCGCCACCGGTGCATCAAGACCCTCAACGTCATCTACAAGTGCGACCATCGCCTCCACCGGTGCAGCGAGACCCTCTACAACGTCTACATCATCCACAAGTATGACCACCACTGGTGCAGCCATGGAAGACGATGAAATGGAGAAAGCACCTCTGGATCTAGGACCACCTGAGATTATTATGAACCTCACGGAAGTGACCACTGAGGACCTCGTTGAACAGGATGTGGCTGTGGAGACAAACGAGGAGAGAAACAGAGAGAGAAATGAAGAGGAACAACGTCACACCAGGCGTCATCGGAGGTACCAGCCCCCAGACTCACTGAATTCATTTCAGCAGAGGCTCCTCCAAGCCGTCGAGAGGGATGCAGCCCAACCTGATGCTCACAGGAAGGAGGATGAAGAGACCCTCTTTGCCATGAGCCTGGTGCCAACACTGAAGAGGCTGCCTCAGCAAAGAAAAGCAGCAGTCAAGTTTAAAATGCATCAGCTGCTTTTCGAAGCCAAGTTCAATGGTACGTTTTTTTTTTCCTCCGCATCACAGGTAGTGTCATAAGTGTTGCGACAGTGAAGTAAAATAGGTCATTTTTACAGTATACTCATGTAGGCTAATTGGTATTTCAGATCAAAGTATTAATGAAGCAAATGTATAGCTGTTGTTTCTAGGTTACAAAATATCCCAAAACAACAGTTTGCTGTCTAAATATTTGCCTGTCATATTCATCTTTTGATCTGAAATACAAATTCCATGAGTAAACAGCAAGTAATACCAACTTTACCACACTGTTCCAATATTTATGCCTCTAACTACACTATACAAGCAGTATTTAGTTAACATAAATCTCACCTTTTATGATGTTCTATTATGTTAAGCTTGTATGTGTTGTTTTTCTCTTTCCTTCCAGAGATGGAGTCAATTTAGCCGACCAGCTCACAAGAAGGACAGGAAGAGGAGAAGAGTTGTCTTGTTGTTGTTTTGACCCCCCCCCCCCAATGTACCTTTCTTTTCACACAAGTCAGTTCTGTTTAAATTCAGTCAATTCATAAAGTCATTTGTTTATAAAGTCTTAGGATAGCATTCATTATTAGTGTTACATATATTTCTGAATTGAATCTCATATACTGGAGAATTCACAGATGCTCTTGTTGGTCTCTTACGAGACTAAAAGGTCAATATATTTATTTAATTTAAAACCACTTGAAAACCAGGGTGTTGAAACTTTTTGTGAAGTTATGTTCCATCGACTGGTCCATGACGTCCAGGGGCCATTTGTTTGTTTAGCTGTGTTATGGCTACCTATTTATCTTATTTTTTTCAGAGACAGAGACACACACACACACACACACACCTCTCCTCTCTGTACCTCAGATCTCCAGTGCCCTGCCCTCTCGCTCTTTATGGCCATGTCTGAAGTTCCCCTACTACGTCTAGGCTTTATGAGTAGTCCCTGTATCTGTCTGCAGTTGTGCCAAAAATACATGCTCTTGTTGTTCTCTTACAGATTACAGGCTACACATTCATTTTATTTATTTTTTTACACGCACACACACCTTTTTCAATAGTTCATTTTTTAAAAACATTTTTACAACACACATACCTGTCATGTTCTTTCCTGTACTTGAATACTTATTAAATTATAATGTTTTCATAGTTAGTTGTTTATTAATATATCATTTAGACTTAATCTGGTTATTTCCTCCCTACACCTTTGCAGATCTAAGACAAGATGAAAGTAAAAACACATTCTCTTCCTATTTAGTTTTTTTCCCGCCTGTATTTTGTCAGGCCAGTGAACATGGTGGTAAACTGTACTATTTGTATGGACCCTAGGTTACCCTTTCCCTTTGTTATCATACTAACTGTATGTCGTATAACCTTAATTAGTGCTCCTGCTCACCTGATATGCCAGGTGTGTATAATCCTGACATTAATGGGAGAGGGAAGGGGTTAACCCTTTGGGGAAAATGTTATACATGGAACCCAATAGGCGTACTACCTGGAACCAAAAAGGGATCTCCTATGGGGACAGCCGGAGAACCCTTTTAAGTAGATAGTACCATTCTTTCTAAGAGTAGAGTTGGCCTGGGCTACAGTTTAATGATATAGTCATAGACTGAATTGTACTGTTTCAAGGCATTGTTAATGATGGTTACAATATAATTAGTAGAGCATAATAAACAGTAATGAGTAGATATAATATGTGGGTGGAATTCAAGTTACACACAATATTGATCATTATTTTGAATTATATTAGACCATAGGATTCAGACCATAGGATTAATTAGACCATAGGATTCAGCTTCCGAGTTGGAAGGTCCACAGTGGCAGGCATTGTCCCCTCTGTGGCACAAGCCATTTGGGACTGTCTGGTTGGTGAATACATGCCTGTCCCCAAGGAGGAAGACTGGAGGGCCATCGCTGCCGAGTTCCTGGAGGGGTAGAATGTCCCCAACTGTATTGGCTCCATTGATGGGAAACATGTAGTAATCCAGGCTCCACCGTGCTCAGGTTCGCAATTCTACAACTACAAAAGGTACATATTCAGTTGTACTCTTGGCTGTAGTAGATGCCATCTACTGTTTCCGTGTTGTCGATGTTGGTGCTTACGGCAAGGGAAGTGATGGCGGGACCCTTCGGGACTTTGCCTTTGGCCAGGCACTTCAGAATGGCACCCTGGAGATTCCACCACCTGCATCACTCCCTGGAGCTGAAGACCTGGGACCTGTTCCCCACGTCTTCGTCGGTGACGAGGCCTTCCCTTTAAGACCCAACCTCAAGACGCTGGACGCCAGCTGCCAAAGCCTGTAAGGATCTTTAACAAACGACTGTCCAGGGCAAGGTTAGTTGTTGAATGCGCCTTTGGGATTCTGGCAGCCCGGTGGAGAATGTATCAGAGAGTGCTTGGTCTCAGCCCCTCAAATGTCAATGCCTGCGTGAAGGCCACATGTGTTCTCCACAACTACCTGCGGAGGTCATTCCAGGAGCCACTCCGGATGGAGATGATGTCACCAGGGCAGGTGCCTTCCTGATGTCACCAGGGCAGGTGCCAACAACGCCCCCAGACAGGCACTCCAGGTGAGGGAGAAGCTGACCACCTACTTCTCATTGCCAGCAGGTGAAGTCCCATGGCAGTATGCCGTGGAGTGAAACAGCTCTTTTAAGAGCCCCATAACACAAAGGTTCTTTTAAGAACAATCCACCGTTGTCCATAAAAAATTTAAAAAAATCCCCAGATGACTTTATGTATCATTGTCTCTCCATTTGGAAGCTATATTTAAGTGACATTTGGGAATAAAGCCCACACCTTAAACCAAAAATGGTTATCTATGGGGAAAGCAGAAGGGCACTTTTGGAACCTTTTTCTCTAATAGTGTATGTGAGTCCAGTAAGAATGTAATGAATGACTAACTGTCTTGAACAACAATGGGTCCTGCAGAAGACTAGCCTACCTTCATCAGGGCAGAAGGCACCTCAACTTTCTTTTCATTTGGTAACATTGCATAATTAAATAAGGATTATTATTATAAACCAACTTTATAGTCCTAATGAATATTCTGTAAAAGTACATCTGATGTCAAATAGAGACTATTAACTAGAGAGCCCTTTAGCTAGCTAGGTTGCACATAAAACAATGTATCAAATATCAATCAATTATGGTATCAAAGGCTTTAAAAATGTACTAGAATGTAGCTTACCGGAGACAAATCGCCAGGCGTTCAACTGGGCTGATGGACTCCATCAGGGCGATCCTGGCTCCAACCATCTGGAGCAGGTGATCGAACTGGCTTCGGTCCAGACGAAAGTAACTTGGGAATTCCTCTCCAAACATTCAAAGCTCTTGAATGAGACGGTGGAACTCCCCTGCCTGCTTTCGGGGCTTTAACCATCTCTGGACCCACACAGACCTGCGCTTTGGGCGGGGCTGGTCCCGGCCCAACAGCGTGATCAAGACCACCTTCCTCAACGTTGGTCTCATTGTTGAAAGAGCCTACTCTGCTATCTTGACTATTTATTATTGCATTTCGGGAAATTATATTTTAGGCTCTCACAATTAATTGGTGGATGTCATCGAATAAATAATATACTTGGCAAATAAATGAATAAAAAATGTTAACAGTTTCACTGGAGAATTTCTTAGTATGTAATCCCATCATTTTTTGCTGGATATGTGGGCAACAAAAATTCAACATTCACATGTTGCTACTTTCTATCAAGTCTTCGCATTCAATTTTACGCATAAAATCGACACAGAACGCACTGCAACTGCCTCTGCAACGCAATGCTACAAGGCAAACGCAGCGTTCCATTCGAAATGAATGTACTTCTGGTGTATCAAAACGCAAACACAGTCGGTGTGTTCGAAGCATAAGAAGTGCACGATAAGGTTTGTTTTTAGCGCTCAAAACTCATAAAAAATAGTGGCGAGGGTGTGAGAGACTGCTGTAGTCCCATGGCAATTTGGTGGCTGCCTGCATGAGCCCCGGAAAATGAGTTTGCGTCACACCCGCCATACGAAGCCTTTCATATCAAGCATGCATTTACTTTAAAGGCTGCTCTGACAGCATCGTGTCTCTGTCCAAGCGTGTTAACCAAGTGCATTTACAAAGATACATTGAAAAATAGGTTCGATTTTTTTATTGCATTTTTATTTTGAAAAAAATCTTACATAGCCTATTAAATTATTTTGATTCCATATCTGAATAGATATATTGCCAGTCAATTTATCTTTATTATGCGTGTTTACCAGGTACTCAACTATTTATGATTTCCTCTGGGCAGCTCACGTGTTACAAATGGGCGGATTCGATACAAACGACTGCAACATTTGTTAGAAATGTCCAATTTAGCGTTTGGATAGAAACCTCACAGGAAGAGGTTTTGAAGACGGATGTAACCCAATGACCAATGTCGCGAGCGGTAACGAACGGTTTGCCCAGTCATTTGTGATTTGACAAATGTTTCACCCAACATTGTGACAGGCTAGTTGTACTTTCTTTCCTTGAGACGTGCTTTGGATTTCTCTTCTACATTCAACGATTCGGACCAGTAGCCTAATTACCGGGCAGAAACCAAGACATGGGGACTCAGGGTACTGGACGTAAAAGAAATCCCAATAAGGACAGGTCGACGGCCGAGGATGATACCCTTAATCTCATTGCAAGAGAGGTACGTTTTTTAGATTAGAAAACTATACGGAAGTGGGAAGTACCTTATATTTTTTCACGCAGTTATTGATAAGGTCAGTAGAACCAATGTCCACTTGACAGTATTCATATTATTTCACGCTCATCCTTTTCCCTCCCCTTTCACCAAGTTGGCAGGAATATATTTTGATATATTCTAAATGTTGTGTTACAGCCTAAATTCAAAATTTATTACATTTTTTCCCCCTCATCTATCTACACACTGTATTAAATGTAAATGCATAAATTAGATATTTCTGTAAGTATTCACACCCCTTTACCAAGACACTAAATTGAGCTCAGGTGCATCCAATGTCCTCAAATATATATGAAAATACTATGTCATGTCTCCAAAATAGATATCTATCTTATTACTATTTATTTATTTAACCTTTATTTAACTAGGCAAGTCCGTTAAGAAGAAATTCTTATTTCTTATTGTGGGCAGCAGGTAGCCTAGTGGTTAGAGTGTTGGGCCAGTAACCGAAAGGTTGCTAGATCAAATCCCTGAGCTGACAAGGTAAAACACTGTCGTTCTGCCCCTGAACAAGGCAGTTAACCCACTGTTCCTAGGCCGTCATGACTTGCCTAGTTAAATAAAATGTACAATGACAGCCTACTCCGGCCAAACCGGACGATGCTGGGCCAATTGTGCAATTAATTCTCGCTCAGCATCCCGCCTAACTGACACACAGCTTATTTTTTTCCGATTTTTGGCCACTTTTGTTTTTCTTCTTCTCTGGCCTCCATTGATTTAGTCATTTTAATTTTGGCCATCCTACAAGGGTAAAAACTCCAATAACTTTTGAATGGATAATGATCAAGACATGAGGTTCGGACCATTGGTTTTCTTACAGGACTATCAGCACCAATGAATATATTATTTTACCCATTGGTCAAAACATTTGTTTTGGATTGGACACCCTACATATGGTGACTTTCTGAGGGTGCCAACACACATTCTTTCTAGTTCTTAAATGGTCATATCATCATGCTGTACCAAGCCAACCATCTTAAGACACTTTTGGTAATACAGCTCAGGCAGTTTTAGAAGTACATGATTAGAGGATGTAGTACTTCACCAGTTAATAGAATGGGACCTGCAATGCACCACGGTAGAAACACAACTGTTGAATAGAAGGAAGTGTGGTCTGTTCAGACTCATACCGGATGTTGCATGAACTTTGTATCTCACCTCACACACCAGACATTCTAGTGACTGCTGCTTCATCATTACCCTTGGCAACTCTGTAACAGTTGGCTATTTGAATGTTTTACTTTTCTGGTATCAAGTTAGCAGACTTTATTTACTTTACAGTCTGGGGGTATTTGTCTGGAGTTGCACATTCCTGCAGTTTAGTAATTGTTGCTTCCTGTAGTCAATGTGCAGTGGGCAGAACGTGCTGGTGAAGTTGCTAGTTGTGTTTTAGGGTTTGATAAATAGTGTGTCAAGGGGCAGTTCCCTATAGCTGCCCTTGCACATTTCCTGAGTTATGGTTTGGTTAAAAAACAATTGTCATTGGACTGTTTGCTGTTGGAAGGTAGCTTGGTGTAGTTTCAGGACAGTTGTCTAAATGCTGTATAATATAACTTCTATAGACAGTCAGTAAAGAGAAAATGCTGTGCCTTTTTAAGTGCAGATTGGGTCGAGTCCCACACTGACCATCCTGTCAAGGGGCTGCATGTCAGTCCGGATGTGCTGGCCGATTCTGCTACAAGGGCTTTAAAAATAGAAAGGCCCTGAAATATCAGCTGTTACTGCACACTGCATTCAGATTGGGTCTGTCGTGGGGGATAGGCCATGCCGATTAATCGGTCAACCTCTAATTCTTATAACCTGACGATCGGAGGCAGTTGATCTGAATTAAGCTTCTATTTGTATGCCATTAATAATAGGGATCTTATGGCTACACCAGAGTTACTCGGATGAACCATTCAAAACATATTCCACATGAACAGGTGGTAATATTCTATGGACGACAAACAGCGAGCCCACTGTTTTCAATACAAGAAACTCTGAAGCATTATTCAGACCAAAGGTTGGGATATGGGAATGAAACAGTCCATCAGCAATTACATTTTCTACACAGGTAGTGTTCTCACAATTGAGTCTTTGAATAGTACCCAGTGTTGATGATTGTAAGGAGGCACAGACTCCATCTTTGAATTAGTATGGGTGTAGAGGGATTTACCTCATACATTTGATAAACAAAACAGCGTCTTAACACTTGCTGAGGGGACACTCAAAAACAATCTTTTGGTAGTTTTTATTTTTTATTATTCTGCTGTAAATACAGTCCCAAAAATGTTTGCAAGTTAAGTCAAGTTTTCAAGATCTAGCACTTTCATGCAGACAGAAATACAGCAGGTATGACTCACTTTGCGTCATATGATTGTATTTACAGTGGACTAAAGGGGGGGGGGGAATCCTTTTAAGGGCACTGTTTTGTTTGGCAGGTAAATAGTTTGGGATCACCTTTGGCAAGAGAAGCAAGAGGGCTTACTGCTTTTGTAGTGGAACCACGTCATTTTTTTTTTTAAGCAATAAGCTAATTGTCCTGGGTGCAAGCCCATACGAGTTTTTATTGTTTGTGTAATGCCATTGTACAATTATACGTGCACATTTCTAAGGCATTTGGTTTGTTTTTAAAAGTAGCTAGCATTCTTTTTTTTCTGCCATTGGAGCATCCAGATGAAATGATCTCCGCACGTGTTTTCTATCATGGGTGCCACCGTGTGCTATGATCACCTCCTGTTCACTGTAGCCTATTCTGCGATCAACTAATTTTCTTGACCGCAATGGCTCCCTGTAAAATCCACATACTGTAGGGACCATGGTTAGACTAGCTTCATTTGATTCATTTCCAGAGTTCAGACCCTGAATTATGATTTGAATGTCCTAAATGGGGTTTTTTTTAGCAAAAGTTACAATTAGTCACATTGTGATCTTGTTTCTGTCTACATAGGTGTCCTACATCCTGCAGTTGTAGTGAAAAGTGTGAACATGATCTGAGTAATCTGAATGCATGTATGTTGAAAACCTGTCTTACTACTGTCAGTGAGGATATGGATTATGTCTGTAGAAGGTGAAAGCTTTAATGTAGCTTGAATAACCATGGGATACCCCACTGGGGATTCCTTTCTAAGTGATAGTGAGGGATGATTAAATTATTGAAACCCCGAGAAAGGGTCAAATAAGTTCCCATTCGTCCTGCTGCATCTGCGTGACACTTTCTTTACAAACTGGCATGTCTTGGATTGCTGTATCATCTTTGCAGGAATACCATTCACGAGAGTGGTGGACGGAAATATAGACGCAGGGCATCCTCTGACCAGGCCAGTGTCTGTATCGGTGCTGATTGCTGTCAAGTATTCTGTTGACGCTGGTGTGTTTTGTCTGAGTGCGGTTGGGAGACAAAGTAAGCCGCGGATTAAGTTGCCAGGTCAGCGTTAAGTGACAGACTGAGGGGCAGTGGAGCGATGACGGGGTGAATCAAGTGTTAAGGGAGGATTAGTCTGGGACTCTGAAGCAAGGAGGGGCACAACACACCGTCTTCCTTAATCTGACTGTCATCAATAGGACAGGCCAGATAATTGGCAGTCCTACACATGTGCGTAGGTAGGCACACCACACAAATGCATGCAGTCACGTACACACAGATAAATGCAGACATATGGACAATTAGGCTAAATTATTAAACAATTTAACAATGAGCTGTCATTTCACTCCTGTTTGAACTCCAGCATTTCCAAATCTATTAGTTTAGCTAAAAAGTTTGCCAAATAAAAAAGCAGACTGAGGCTCACACAAACATGCAGATGCAAACATTTAGTACTTCAAACATTTCCTCCATATGTTGAGACATGGACGAGTGGGTTCGGTTAGACTAACCTGCTCTCACCCCTAAAAAGGGAAGTCCCCATATATGGAGGCACTGTGCTTTGGCTTCCTCTTGGTGACATCACACACACACAGGACCCGTAGAGATTATCACAAACGCCTTCCTGTTGATTTGCTTCTACTGTGCTCCCTCCCAACCTGGGAAGCACAGTTCATTGGTCAAAGTCTCTTAATGCTTGTGTTGATTGGTTTGTAGGAAGGAAGAAACCACATGTCAAGAATAAACAGTACTGTCAATGCTGTAGAGGTAATTGTGTCATATTGCCTAATCAATCCCCTCATCATTACAAGCAAAGGCATGTGAAATGTTGACTTGCTGCACACAATGGCTGATTGAGTTTGACCTCTATGTAGGACAAGGAGTTTAAGATGAGGGAAGATTATTATTATTATTTCATGAGCATGGCCTTATTTCTATTACAGCATATTGGATGACTGTCATTCCATTCACCCAACTCAATGTGACATTGACAGGTTTAAGCTACTTCAAGATACAAAGATTTTCCCAATACAGCCTTGTACACTCTTGCATGCATCTAGCTGATTTTAGGGTGTACTCAACAGTTAGAAAAGAGTTTGTTAAATGTTTCTTAATCAGCAGAATGAATACACCCCTGATCACATGCAAAAACAGTTCACTTTCATAGCAGCCACATCAACAGCATGATCACTTTGCTCATTGTATTTGAAGTCGGAAGTTTACATGCAGTTAGGTTGGAACCACTCCACAAATTTCTTGTTAACAAACTATAGTTTTGGCAAGTCGGTTAGGACATCTACTTTGTGCATGACAGAAGTAATTTTTCCAACAACTGGTTTTGGAGCAGTGGCTACTTCCTTGCTGAGCGGCCTTTCAGGTTATGTCAATATAGGAGTCGATTTACTGTGGATGTAGATACTTTTGTACCTGTTTCCTCCAGCATCTTCACAAGGTCCTTTGCTGTTCTGGGATTGATTAGCACTTTTCGCACCAAAGTACGTTCATCTCTGGGAGACAGAACGCGTCTCCTTCCTGAGTGGTAAGACGGCTGCGTGGTCCCATGGCGTTTATACTTGCATACTAATGTTTGTACAGATGAACGCGGTACCTTCAGGCGTTTGGAAATTGCTCCCAAGGATGAAACAGACTTGTGGAGGTCTGCAATTTTTTTTTCTGAGGTCTTGGCTGATTTCTTTTGATTTTCCCATGATGTCAAGCAAAGAGGCACTGAGTTTGAAGGTAGGCCTTGAAATAGTACATCCACAGGTACACCTCCAATTGCCTCACTATGTCAATTAGCCTATCAGAAGCTTCTAAAGCCATGACATCATTTTCTGGAATTTTCCAAGCGCTTTAAAGGCACCGTCAACTTAGTGTATGTAAACTTCTGACCCACTGGAATTGTGATACAGTGCATTATAAGTGAAATAATCTCTGTAAACAATTGTTGGAAAAATTACTTCTGTCATGCAAGTAGATGTCCTAACCGACTTGCCAAAACTATAGTTTAACAAGAAATTTGTGGAGTGGTTGAAAAACAAGTTTTAATGACTCGAACATAAGTGTATGTAAACTTCCGACTTCAACTGTGTCTGTATGTATGTGTTAATCGGCTTTTTTTTGGTCCTCCAATAATCGGTATCGGCGTTCAAAAATCCTAATCGGTCGACCTCTAATAGGTATGCACGGTAGCTTTGACATCCGATTTAACATCGGCGTTAAACTAGACATTGGGCCGATACCGATGTTTAAAATGTTTAGCTAATATTGGCCGATTCCAATATGTTTAGCGACTATATCGTGCATCCCTAGATATTTTCCTTGCCAAAACAATACCGATATTTAAAATTTTAGCGGCCCCTTTAAGCATTCTAGTGTAGTACACACATGGACGCAGCGGTCTAAGGCACAGCATCTCATTGCGAGAGGCGTCACTACAGTCTCTGGTTCGAATCCAGGCTGTATCGCATCTGGCCGTGATTGGAAGTCCCATAGGGCGGTGCACAATTTGGCCCAGCGTCGTTCGGTTTGACCTGGGTAGGCCGTCATTGTAAATAAGAATTTGTTCTTAACTGACTTGCATAGTGAAATAAAGGTGTTACACACACAAAGTTATTTTGTTGGTATTTATGTATGTCCCCATTACCATTTAAAACATAATCAAAACCTATTTATTTCACTTACTTGCTGTGCTGTTTTGTTGTTCATTTGTTCAGTCGTTTCATTCTCAACCAGGATTTCTCATAGTATTGAAACACTGTTTGGGTCTTTGCATGCCAAATAACACTATTTAACGTGAAATAAGCTTGTTGACCAATCAGGACCTGAATATGACTGCACAATAATTTAACGCATTCTTACATTTTTTACGTAGTTATTACACTCACTCGTATTTCATGTCACAACGATTCATCGATACATAGCATAATATCTGTTTCAGTAGCTAACTAATATATAGATAGATTGATGTCATCTAAAATAACCCAAATTTATAAGACGGTTATTATTTGACTAATGGTGGTTGGACCCATCTATGTGAAGCTAGCCACAATAAGGGTTTAACGCTGACCTGGAGAGTTACATTTTTTTTTAAATGTATTTATTTTTTCTCGATCCCCTCTGAAAGGCTGCACATAAACATGCTGCACATCTTATGTTCTCCATGCAAACTTGAACCCATCGGCAATACCATCGACATGAACTTTGGATCTTACTTCTGACACCAAATGTAGATAATTCTGGGGACAGGCATGGTTAAGGTTCCTGCAGCACTTTGTTAAATGGCACAGAGCTGTGTCAGCATCCCCCAGTTTTGATGCAGCGCGACGAATTAACTCTGCGTCTTCAGAGGACAGTCACACCATTTGAAATCCAACCAAATTTGTTGTTTTTTGACAGAACTCTGGGCCATATAGGTCAGAAAAAATAGCTGTGCAGGAGAGGAGCAGCAGGAGGAGAAAGCGATTGCTCTCCCCCTCTCTCAGGGACATTATGGTGTATTGTTATTTATTATACCTCCTATGTGATGCAGGTTTTGTTGTTTGTGTTTGTGGTCTAACAGAAATATGTGATGGGAAGATGTTGTTCTCTGTGAATTGTATAGGAAAGTGTCTGCCAGTATGACTGAGGTTGTGAGACCAAACAACTTTGTCAGCTTTCTAACTTCCTTCCTGTAATTGTTACAGTACTTGAATTAACAATTAGTGTTCAAACTAGATGTAAACCAACTTGTTTCAGCTGTTCCTTTTACCCAGTTGTGAACTTGCAACGTTATTACCTTCTCTTCGGGGACATCAACTACCACTCTCTATGTTGATTGACTGATGTGACCAAAACTTGACTCCAAGATTACTTTGTATGTGACTGGGTGTGTAGCCAGGTGGGGTTAGAGTAATGCTTTGAGATAATGACTAGTATTAGCAAATGCTATTGCTAATCACTAATGGCTGCATATAGTGCAATTTATGGCTGCATATAGTGCAATTTATGGCTGCACTGACTGTTTTGAGAAAGATGAGGGGGTCAGTTGTTCCTTGACTTTTGACCATTTATTTGGATTTATTACGTCTGTCATTAAGAAGTGGTTTGGTCCAAATCGGATGTTAGATATTATATTTAATGATCATTATAAGAATCCTTTAAATTTAAATGGCCAATTTTGGTACAATCAATTGGCTTAAATTCTCAGTTAAAACATTCCTGAAACATTATTTTGTTGAAAGAACATTTATCTTAGAAACGGGTAACTACAGAAACCATTTCAGAACAATCTGTGATGGTGGGTGTCATGGCTTGCTGAAACTAAATGGAATGACCCTGTCCTTAGCTTGTGAGCCACTAGTGGTCGGAGTGGGACTTAAAGGGGATAGGCTAGGCTAATGGTAATGACAACTGCTATACCACAGGGCTCACAGGGAAAACTCTGCCCTGAGGTGGGATTTTAAGGCTGAAGCTAACAAGAAATCTCATGCCACGGAGCTCTCTATGTAACTCCTACTCTCCCCTGGGAGCTAACGAAAGATCAACGTGGCTTACTGGAGATCGGAGATCTAAGCCATTCCAAAGAGAGAGATCCACTAATCTTCTTTCTTGAACTGACCGTACACAAACACAAACACACACACACACACACCTACACTCTGCTTTAGAATTACAAGTCCACTGAGGAATGATTAACTGAGGGAGCAACTATCACACCATTTTAAAAACACATTCAAATAGTGTAGTACTATTAAATTAATGACCACCAATGATCCTGATGAACCCATTCTTGGCATTGCTACAAGTTGTTCATGGCTGTTTAGCACTTATCAGAAAAGGATTTCCCAGAAGTGGGTCTCGCTTGGTAGGCACTAGGCAGCCTTCCACTTCTCTGGAAAATGATTCCGTTCCAGACGCTTTCAAGAACAGACTAAGGCGGACGGTCTTGCCGGAATCTAATGTAAACTCCCTGAGCTGACATTTCCATTCCTCTAAACCACTACTACGTCATCCACCTTTCCTCGCTGGTACACTGTGGCCTCTACCAGTGGTGTATGCTGTTACAGGAAAAAAGGCTCTGTTCCAATCGAAAATGAATCCTTCCTCCATTCTTGAAAGTAATCCCTGATCTCACACTGTTGAAAGCTAGCCCAACCGTCACCTTTTCATCTTATCTAATTGTGTGAGATCAGTGATTTCTTCAGGAAAACTAGGAAGGCAGAACTCATTTCAACAGGGCCTAGAGTTGCATTGTGGAGTTCACAGGTCAAGGCAGTGGACTATAAACTGGTCTGGTATGTTTCACAACGACAGGGAGAGAGTTCTTTCACTACTGCCTGTATGGAACACACAAGCAAGTCCTGCAGGCTCTAGTTTTGTCTTTTTATTATTGTCATGTGGTCAAGTGATGCAAATAAAGACCTAGTTAAGCTGCAGTTGGCCCAAAACAGAGTGACACATCTTGCCCTTCATGGTAATCAGAAGGCTAATATAAATACTATGCATGCCAGTCTCTCTTCTCTAAGAGTTGAAGAGAGACTGACTGCATCACTTTTTATAACAAATGTTAAATTCCAAGTTGTTTGCATAGTCAATTTACACACAGTTCTGACACACACACGCTAACCCTACCAGACATGCCACCAGGGGTCTTTTCACAGTCCCCAAGTCCAGAACAAATTCAAAGAAGCATACAGTATTATATAGAGCCATTATTGCATGGAAGTCACATCTCATATTGCTGAAATAAACCTGTAAACCTGTTTTTTTTTTTTTTTTAAACGGATCAAGCAACACCTCACTGCAAAATGCTTCTCCAGTATTTGACATAGAGATTGTGTATATGTAGGCTATGTCCCGTTTTTACATTTGTAGTTCTGTCCTTGAACTGTTCTTGTCTAATGTTCTGTATTATGTCATATTTCATGCTTTGTGTGGACCCAAGGAAGAGTAGCTGCTGCTTTCTCAACAGCTAATGGGGATCATAATGAAATGCCCAATGTCACCCTACATTTCTGTAGAAGAAAGTGAATGACGAGGACCTTTTTTAAACACATGGTCTGGAGTTGGGGAAACGCAGAGGGGTGAGGGAGGAGGCGTTAGAGCATTCTGTGCAAGCTTGTACAGTGACCCCACCTAGAGGCACATTCTGACAGCCCCAGGGACAGGAAGGACGTGCTTACGCACGCTCTGGCGATCTCCCTCTCTAACACTGTCACTTTGAAGGAAAAGGCCCTGCTCTCACTCAAGTGGATCCAAGTCAACATGCATGAGTACAAACTCCATGTGACACACGCATATAAATCATGGCCATACCCACAGCAATGCTTTTCAAGCTAGGCTGAAAAGACGGGCTACACGGCCTCCTCTTCCTAATATTCTGATGTCCAATCGCTGGAAAATTAACTTTGAACTCAGAGAAAGGCTTCAATCACAGAGGGACATCAGGGAATGCTGTTTCTTTGTTTGTACAGAGCCATGGCTTAAGGACATTACACTCGACTCTGCTATTCAACCAGACAGCTTTTCAATTTTCCATATGGATAACACGACAGGTTCTGGTAAGAGTAGGGGGAGGTGTACGCTTTCTCATCAACAATTCCTGGTGTACCGAAGTTGAAAACATCTCAAGCTCCTGTTCACCTGACCTGGAGTTTCTAATGCCAACCCACTATATGCTGAGGTAATTCACATGTGTTATCACAGCTGTGTACATACCGCCACAACAAACATCAAGGTGGCACTCCGCGAACTGTGCAAGAATCCTCTCACCTGGAAGCAGTCTTTATTGTCGTGGGATATATTAACCAAGCACATTTTAAAACATTCTTCCAAATATCACGAATATGTATCCTGCCCCACGAGAGGAAACATACTGGACCATGTACATACAAACATCCAATCAGATCACGTCTCCCTGTTCCTACTCCCCACCTACAAGCATCAGTTCAAGAGTGAGCCACCAACAGCGGTTCTGGACAGAGGAGGCTGACTCAATGCTGCAGGACTGTTTTTGAGAACTGATTGGAATATGCTCAAAGATTCATCCACCCAGGCCTCATCCATCAACATTGAGGAGTGTACATTGTCAGTCACAGGCTTCATTAGGAAGTGTCTGTTGTACCCAAAATAACAATCCGGACATACCTCAACCGAAAACCCTGGATGACCGGAGATATCTGTGCCATGACGAGAGCCCGTACTGCCGCATTCAATGTCAGCAGAACAAACCTTGTTGACTCGGTGGTGCGCAAAGCATAGAAGACAAGCAGGTGCGAGCTCCACAAATCCATTAGGGACGCAAAAAGACAATACAGACTCAAACTTTAATTGATGTTCCAGCTGTCTAGTGCCCACCAAAACCTCCCTCTGAGACGAGCTTAACACATTCTATGCTCGCTTCGAGGCAGACAACACAACCAGGTGCTTTCGCTCTCTGAGGCTGATGTGAGAAACTCTCGAGTGAATACTTATGGCATCCCTGGCCGCGTCCTCAGTGTTTGCTGACCAGTTAGCAGGCGGCTTCTCGAATATCTTCAACTTGTCCTTTGGCTGTAGTGCCCACCTACTTCAGAGACCACCATCATCCCAGTGCCCAAGAAAAACAAGGTGACATGCCCAAATGACTATCGCCCCGTTACACTCACCCCGGTCATCATGAAGTACTTCGAGGGGTTGGTCATGGCCGACATCAAGGCCAGCATGCCAGGCATTGGACCCACTCCAATTTGCCTACTGCTCCACCAGGTCCATGGAAGATGCCATTTCCATCGCTATTCACACGGCCCTAACACATCTGGACAAAAGGAACACCTATTTGAGAATGCTGTTCATTGACTACAGTTCAGCATTCAACACATTTGTTCCCTCCAAGCCATGGGTCTGGACACTACCCTATGTAACTGGATCCTGGACTTCCTGATGGGTAGACCACAGGATGTGAGGATTGGCAACAACACCTCCTCCACACTGACTCTTAACACAGGGGCCCCCCAGGGGTGTGTCCTCAGCCCTCTGCTGTACTCCCTGTTCACCCACGACTGCATGTCTTTGCACTACACCAACTCCATCATCAAGTTTGCTGATGACACCATGGTTGTAGGCCTGATGACCAACTGATGAGTCAGCCTATAGGGAGGAGGTAAATTAACTGTCATTGTGGTGCCAGAACAGCAATCTCTCCCTCAATGTTAGCAAAACAAAGGAGTTGCTTGTTGACTTTAGGAAGCAAAGGGAACATTCCTCGATCTACTGCAGTCCTGTTGGTGTGGAGAGTCAGCAGTTAAGTTCCTCTGCGTCCACATCACCGAGGACTTGACATGGACCAACACCACCAGTCCTGTCGAGGGAACAGCAGCGTCTCTACTTCCTAAAATTACTGAAGAAATTCGGCATGCCACCCCTGGTCCTCTCCAAATACGATCACTGCACCATTGCGATCATCCTGACTTGTTGCATCACAGCCTGGTACGGGAATTGCTCCATCCAAGACCACAATGCCATCCAGCGGGAGGTGAAGACGGCCCAGTACATCACCAAGACATCTTCTCGAAACGGTGCCTGACGAAGGCCCACAGCATCAAGGACCCCACACACCCTAGTCATGAGCTGTTCACTCCCTTATACTGTCAGGCAGATGGTACCGGACAAAGCTTCTGATACCAACATGCTCCGAGACAGTTTCTTTCTACAAGCCATCAGACTACTGAACACTTGACCTGGACTGACCACCTGCACTGACTCTCAGCACCTTCACACACATCGCAACTGCTGCTACCAGACTTGGCATACTGCACAATTTAAACACTTGCTCCCCCAATCCCTCCTTCCCCAAAATACATGCTCGTCAAACATCTCATTCCAGAATCATGGGCATTAATATGGAGTTGGGTCCCCCCCCCCCCCTTTGATACAGCCTGCACTGCTCTGGGAAGGCTTTCCACTAGACGTTGGAACATTGCTGCGGGGACTTGCTTCCATTCAGCCACAAGCATTAGTGAGGTTGATCACTGATGTTGGGCGATTAGGCCTGGCTCGCAGTCGGCGTTTCAATTAATCCCAGAGGTGGTATTTTCTTATTGTTGTCTAAGGAACCTGCAAGTAAGCATTTCATTGGACGCTATATACCATGTGTATCCTGTACATACGACAAATAAAAATAGAACATTTCACGTAAATATACAAACTGGAATACACACGATTATTTCCGTAATAGACTCTTTAAATAAATAATGTAACTCTCTTTGATAGTCACTTAGTCAGGCGCTGATTTTACTCACATCAGCCTTCCAAATGATAATATACATTTAAAAAATCAAGGTATCAAGGGTTGCATGTGTTTGTTTGCCTCTCCTAATGTATTTAAAGACTGAATCATTGTGTGCCACATACTGTAGAATATTACAAAATAAGCATTGTTCTGATATTAATGGAAGTTGACGTGGTTAATTTCCCAGCAGTGCATTGCAACATACTGTTGTCAAACTGTTGGGAACATGAGCCCTGTCTAGGAAAAGGATTTCTGGTGACATGTTCATCCTCTCCATTTATAGATGTTGGAGTTCATGCTAAACTAATGATCTCTCTCATTCTCCCCTCTCTATTCATCTTCCCTTTCCTTCTCCCTGTTTTCATCTTTCTCTCTAACTTAGGCAGAGGCCAGGCTTGCTCTGAAGAGGGCGGCCAGGGCAGAGGCCAGAGAAATCCGTATGAAGGAGCTGGAGAGACAACAGGAGGAGGTATAACTAAACAGCACTACATTACACCCCAATACACACATAATTTACACACTTATGTTATAGAACACATTCACACAAACATGCATGCAAAATAGTATCCATACCTACAGAACAACTACAGTTCGAAACGACAGACAAAACCAGACCTGATGTAGTAAGGTACATTACAAAGATTTAATCCCAAAACTACCCCAAGCTTTAGGCACCATGACCCATGTCACATGACCAAGGAGTCAGGTCGGGAAGCGGTGTCTGCTATTAAAGACAAAAGGAATTTCCTGTGAACAGTGTTTCATTCTTAAACGTCCTGTGCCAGGGTGGGTCCAGAGGTCACCAGGGTTAATGGTGTACCGTAATCTCCATTGCACTAGAATGCACAGCTGGTCATTTCTACCAAACAAATTAGCCTACACTCTTAAGTCATAGTGTGAGACTTTGGCAACTAAGCCCTTTTTCCACTTACTCAGTCAGATGAACTCATGGATACTATTTTTATGTCTGCGTGCAGTTTGAAGGAAATTGCTAACTAGCGTTAGCAACTGCGCTAACGACATAGATTTAGCACAACTGCTAACTAGTGTTAGCACAATGACTAAGTCTTCTCTAACGTTATTTAGCAATCGCTTGTGAAACTACCTTCAAACTACACACAGAGGCATAAAAATGAATTGCCAAAAAGTCACATTATCCCTTTAACACCATGAGTATAATCAACAGCCAAGAACATTATCATTAGAGATCTAGGAAATAAGGGATCCTAGTTTTGCCTTTTGGACCCATCATTTCTTAATAAGATGAGTCTAATCTTAGAGTGATCTTGAAGTTATGCAATCTTTACATCTAGAAGATTCTAGAGCACATGGTACTACCTAGTTGCCAGCTTACAGTGCATTCGGAATCGTGGCTGAATGACGACATGGATATTCAGCTAGTGGGATGTACGCTGCACCGGCAGGATAGAACAGCACACTCCGGTAAGATGGGGGGGGGGGGGGGCCTTCTGTGCATATTTTTAAACAACAGCTGGTGCCGAAAATCAAAGGAAGTCTCTAGATTTTGCTCGCCTGAAGTAGTGTATACTGTGATAAATTGCAGGCCACACTTCTTGCCTAGAGAGTTCTCAGCTATACTTTTCGTGGCTGTTTATTTACCACCACAAACAGATGCTGGCACTAAGACCGCACTCAGTGAGCTGTATAAGGAAATGAGAAAACAGGAAACCACTCACCCAGAGGTGGCGCTCCTAGTGGCCGGAGACTTTTTAATGCAGGGAAACTTAAATCAGTTCTACCAAATCTCTATCAACATGTTAAATGTGCAACCAGAGGGAAAACATTTCTAGATCACCTGTACTATACACACACAGAGACGTGTACTAAGCTCTCCCTCGCCCTCCATTTGGTAAATCCGACCACAACTCTATCCTCCTGATTCCTGCTTACAAGCAAAAATTAAAGCAGGAAGCACCAGTGACTCGGTCTGTAAAAAAGTGGTCAGATAAAGCAGATGCTAGACTACAGGACTGTTTTGCTATCACAGACTGGAACATGTTCTGGGATTCTTCCGATGACATTGAGGAGCACACCACATCAGTCACTGACTTTATCAATAAGTGCATTGAGGACATCGTCCCCACAGTGACTGTTCGTACATACCAGAAGCCATGGATTACAGGCAACATTCACACTGAGCAAAAGGGTAGAGCTACCACTTTCAAGGTGCGGGACTCTAACCCGGAAGCTTACAAGAAATCCTGCTATGCCCTGCGACGAACCATCAAACAGGCAAAGCGTCAATACAGGGCTAAGATTGAATCATACTACACCAGCTCCGATGCTCGTCGGATGTGGCAGGGCTTGCGAACTATTAGACTACAAAGGGAAGCAAAGTCGCGAGCTGCCCAGTGACACGAGCCTACCAGACGAGCTAAATCACTTCTATGCTCGCTTCGAGGCCAGCAACACTGAGGCATGCATGAGAGCATCAGCTGTTCCAGATGACTGTGTGATCACGCTCTCCGTGGCCAACGTGAGTAAGACCTTTAAACAGGTCAACATACACAAGGCTGCGGGGCCAGATGGATTACCAGGACGTGTGCTCCGGGCATGTGCTGACCCAACTGGCAGGTGTCTTCACTGACATTTTCAACATGTCCCTGATTGCGTCTGTAATACCAACATGTTTCAAGCAGACCATAGTCCCTGTGCCAAAGAACACCAAGGCAACCTGCCTAAATGACTACAGACCCGTAGCACTCACGTCCGTAGCCATGAAGTGCTTTGAAAGGCTGGTCATGGCTCACATCAACACCATTATCCCAGAAACCCTAGACCCACTCCAATTTGCATACCGCCTAAACAGATCCACTGATGATGCGATCTCTATTGCACTCCACACTGGCCTTTCCCACCTGGACAAAAGGAACACCTATGTGAGAATGCTGTTCATTGACTACAGCTCAGCGTTCAACACCATAGTACCCTCAAAGCTCATCACTAAGCTAAGGAACCGGAGACTAAACACCTCCTTCTGCAACTGGATCATGGACTTTCTGACGGGCCGCCCCCAGGTGGTGAGGGTAGGTAACACATCTGCCACGTTGATCCTCAACACTGGAGCTCCCCAGGGGTGTGTGCTCAGTTCCCTCCTGTACTCCCTGTTCACCCATGACTGCATGGCCAGGCACGACTCCAACACCATCATTAAGTTTGCAGACAACACAACAGTGGTAGGCCTGATCAATGACGAGACAGCCTATAGGGAGGAGGTCAGAGACCTGGCCGGGTGGTGCCAGAATAACAACCTATCCCTCAACGTAACAAAGACTAAGGAGATGATTGTGGACTACAGGAAAAGGAACACCGAGCACGTCCCGATTCTCGTTGATGGGGCTGTAGTGGAGCAGGTTGAGAGCTTCAAATTCCTTGTCCACATCAACAACAAACTAGAATGGTCCAAACACACCAAGACAGTCGTGAAGAGGGCATGACAAAGCCTATTCCCCCTCAGGAAACTCAAAAGATTTGTCATGGGTCCTGAGATCCTCAAAAGGTTCTACAGCTGCAACATCGAGAGCATCCTGACCGGTTGCATCACTGCCTGGTATGGCAATTGCTCGGCCTCCGACCGCAAGGCACTTCCGAGGTTAGTGCGTATGGCCCAGTACATCACTGGGGAAAAGGAAAATATCACACCTTTTTTGTTGTAGTAGGGACAGTAACATTAGTTCTCATCTTTATACTTTAAGCATTTCTATGTTTAGCTCACATATAAATTAGAAGTATGCATCAAGGTTCTGTAATAGAATAAATGTGGCAAAAAATAGACATTTAATACAGTGCCTTTTATCAG
Organism: Salmo trutta; assembly: GCF_901001165.1. Taxonomy (NCBI): domain Eukaryota; kingdom Metazoa; phylum Chordata; class Actinopteri; order Salmoniformes; family Salmonidae; genus Salmo; species Salmo trutta. Next base: position 7,269,541 of record NC_042980.1, read on the forward strand.
TCGTGTGTGTGTGTGTGTGTGTGTGTGTGTGTGTGTGTGTGTGTGTGTGTGTGTGTACATATACACACTACCGTTCAGAAGTTTGGGGTCACTTAGAAATGTCCTTGTTTTTGAAAGACCAAAAAAAAAAAATCTCTTTTTAAAATATCAAATTGATCAGAAATACAGTTTAGACATTTAATGTTGTGAATGACTATTGTAGCTGGAAACTGCTTTTTTTATTTGTTTTATTTTTATGGAATATCTACATAGGCGTACAGAGGTCCATTATCAGCAACCATCACTCCTGTGTTCCAATGGCACATTGTGTTAGCTAATCCAAGTTTATCATTATCAAGGCTAAAAAATCATTAGAAAATCCTTTTGCAATTGTTAGCACAGCTGAAAACTGTTCTTTTGATAAAAGAAGCAATCAAACTGTCCTTCTTTAGACAAGTTGAGTATCTGGAGCGTCAGCATTTGTGGGTTCGATTACAGGCTCAAAATGGCCAGAAACAAAGTTCTTTCTTCTGAACCTCGTCAGTCTATTCTTGTTCTTTTTCAAGTGAGAAATTGCCAAGAAACTGAAGATCTTGCACAACGCTGTGTACTACTACCTTCACAGAACTGTGCAAACTGGCTCTAAACAGAATGTGGGAGGCAGGTAAGGCAGGTCCTCACCAACCTCACCGGCAACAACGTCGCCGATGGGCACAAACCCACTGTCGCTGGACCAGACAGGACTGGCAAAAAGTGCTCTTCACGGACAAGTCACGGTTTTGTCTCACCACGGGTGATGGTCGGATTCGTGTTTATCGTCGAAGAAATGAATGTTATACCGAGGCCTGTACTCTGGTGTGGGATCGAGTTGGAGGGTCCGTCATGGTCTGGGGCGGTGTGCCACAGCGTCATCGTTCTGAGCTTGTTGTCATTGCAGGCAATCTCAATGGTGTGCGTTACAGGGAAGACGTCCTCCTCCCTCATGTGTTACCCTTCCTGAAGGCTCATCCTGACATGACCCTCCAGCATGACAATGCCACCAGCCATACTGCTTGTTCTGTGCGTGATTTCCTGCAAGACAGGTATGTCAGTGTTTTGCCATGGCCAGCGAAGAGACCGGACGGATCTCAATCCCATTGAGCACGCCCCAGAAATGTCCGGGAACTTGCAGGTGCCTTGGTGGAAGAGTTGGGTAACATCTTACAGCAAGAAGTGGCAAATCTGGTGCAGTCCATGAGGAGGAGATGCACTGCAGTACTTAATGCTGCTTAGGTACTGGCTTACTTTTGATTTTGACCCCCCCCCTTTGTTTAGGGACATATTATTCTATTTCTGTTAGTCACATGTCTGTGGAACTTGTTCAGTTTGTCTCAGTTGTTGAATCTTATGTTCATACAAACATTTACACATTAAGTTTGCTGAAAATAAACGCAGTTGACAGTGAGAGGACAGATTTTTTTTGCTGGGTTTAGTTACAAAAACATCTAATCTGTGCTTTAGAAACAAAATGGTGTGCTTCTTGACTGTTGACCAATACCTGGTCATCAGCATTGGAGCGCAAAGTTTAGCACACAGATAATCCTATCCATTTTAGTAAGCAAGGCGCACTTTTCATTTTCTTTGGTTTTGCCTGGAAAAAAACAGAGTAGCCTACCTCATTATCCATATAAAATAGTTTAAGAACCACTGCTAGCGAGCAGTTTCTGATTTACTGTACAACTATAGGATTTGGTGCAGCGCAAACTTTAAATTGTAGGGAAAGACTATTGCCATAAATATGCAGCTCCAAAAAAAATTGGTGATCAAGAATATTAACTGTTTACTTTGAAAGCTCACCAGCTTTAGGGCATCAAGCAACAATTACTAGCATAGGCCTACTGGTCTTTTGGTATGTCAAAATTGACATTGATCGTTTGCATTTGGAATTTGTTGTTTTTAAAATGTATTACATAGTAAAAATGTGGTGTAGCCTCAATAAATAGACAAAGATTTGTAGTTGAACAAGTCATTGCATGTAGGCTATAGATATTTCTTTTTACTTGACTTGTTACTTACTGTTAGAATGCACGACATGGACTTGATTCGATCCATTCTGCTTGGGACTCGACTCTGACCTTGTGACTTGAATAATAGTGATTTAGTCCTACCTCCTGAGTTTGTCATTTATATTTAGCAGTTGTCCCATTTTAGATGTGAAAAATGCCAGCAATGAGACACTCACTCAAAAGACACGTGGTTGAGCAAATAGCACCGTCCCTGTGTTATGGTAGACATAAACAGGTGGATCATCTGGACCAACTATTGAGGAAGTTGACTAAACCATTTCAACCATCTCCCCCTATCAAGCAACGTTTGAAATATGTTCTACCCTCTTGTGGCTTTGAGTCAGTGACTCAATTAACACAGATTAACAGTCAGTGTTCAGATTAGTCTGGTCAGGAAGTTTGTGTGTAGTTTAAACCCTCAATCCAAGCCTCAAAGTAGCTTAGTGGTCTGTGCTCCTTAGTGAAGCCTCTAGTTGACTAACAGTGCTTTGCTCCAACGACGTTGAGTCTGAACAACACGAGCAGAGGGTGGCTATGCTTTCTACTACTGTCCGGATGCTAACTTTAGGAGATATACTTTTCAACTGGAGAAACTCTCAAGCCAGCAGTGGATTACTAGCTGTATCTCTACAGTAGTGCTAACCTGAATCATCAGGTCGTTGTTGTAGCATCTGACCTGGGAACTTTCAACCTCCCTGATCCCATCTGCAAGCCAGGCCGTCATCATTGGCGACGTCTATATGGCACACGCTACGTTTGCATCGTGACAGCAGCAGGACGGCCGGGCGGTGGTTGGCAGGGAGGAGGATCCGGGCTGCCCTCAATGGGCGTCCGGGGACCCCTCCAAATAGAAAGGTGAGCTCGGGATGTTTGAGGCTAGTTGGGACATGAAGTGGGCGGTACAGTACCTAAGCTTATTGTGTGAATGTAACTCATCTGATTAATGGACTTGCACTGAGCGAGGCAAGTTAAGTATTTACGTGTTTATATACACTTGAAAAATTAAGTAGCGCTTTTCATTCTTGACCAAAAACACACGCTCACTGTATAGTGATGTAGGTCTTTAGATGTTGTACACATGAAATTGTCATGCCTAGCTTTATCCGCAACAGTATATTCCATTTAGTGTGACTCGAGCCATTTCTTCCACCAGCTGTGCTGCGTGGGCTACACGCAGTTTATAAAAGGGACGTATTTGGGTGTTTTTGGGGGATTTTATTAAGGTCTTTTGGTCACCCCCACAGTGCACAATTTGCAATGGGGAACTCTATTGCAGCTGGGGTAAGTTTTTCAAAAACAAGTGAAATCACCAAAAAAGTTTCTGCACCCTTCGATAACATTGCATTTACGTTAAAGAAAATCAATTTATTTCAGGAATTGTAAACCACTCCTTGAAACTTATCAAGCATTTATCAAATACTTTGGTCGGGGCCTGGCGCTGTGGAGGATAGCGGACATTTTATGGGCTCTTTATGATAACTTTTTTTAGTTATTACCTATGACCAAAAACAGCTTCTGTACATCAGAACAGCTATCACTAACCTCGATTTGCATGACAATTTTCTACTTCAACGAGTCGGCAGCTCTGGAACTTCTGCTTACTCCCGACCGGGCCCTAATCGCCGGGATTCAAAAGAAATGAAGGTGCAACAGTCAAGCGAGCCGGGATCCTGACGAGACAGTTGGCGAGCATATAAACCGCCTATTCCCTGCGTTCTATTAGCGACTGTACAGTCACAAACTGGATGAGCTCCGCTCGAGTCTATTCTATCAACGGGACCTGAAGAATCATAATATTCTTTGTTTCTCGGAGTCGTGGCTGACAAGGACATGGATAATGTACTGTACAACTCGCTGTTTTTTTTTTTCATGCATCGTCTAGACTGGATGGCAGCCTCGGGTAGGACAAAAGGGGGATGGGTGTGTCTCTTTGTTAAGAAAAGCTGGTGCGCGATCTCTAATGTTAAGGAAGTCTCAAGTTTTTCTCATGATAAGCTGCAGACCATACTATTTACCAAGATAATTTGAATCTATATTTTTCATAGCGGTCTATTTACCACCACAAACCGATGCTGACACTAAAATCTCACTCAACAAGCTGTATAGGGCTATAAGCAAACAACAAAATGCACATCCAGAGGCGGCGCTTCTCGTGGCCGGTGATTATTATTTTTTTTTAAATGTAATTTTTTTTACCCAATTTTTACCAGCATGTCACCTGTGCAACTAGAGCCGATAACTCTAGATCACCTTTACGCCACACACAGAAACATAAACAAGGCTCTACCTCACCCTCCCTTTAGCAAATCTGACCATAACTCTATCCTCCTGATTTCGCCTTAGAAGCAAAAACTCAAACGAAGTACCAATGATGCGCTCATTACGGAAGTGGTCTGATGAAGAGGATGCTAAGCTACAGCATTGTTTCGCTAGCACAGACTGGAATATGTTCTGTGATTCATCAAATACCACAAGTCACCAGCTTATAAGTGCATCGATGACGTCGTCCCCACAGTGATTGTACGAACATATCCCAACCAGAAGCCATGGATTACAAGCAATATCCGCACTGAGCTAAAGGCTAGAGCTGCCGCTTTCAAGGAGCGGGACACTAATACGGGCGCTTACAAGAAATTTCGCTACGACCTCTGAGACAATCATACAGGAAAATCATTATGGTAGCGTCCCACCTGGCCAACATCCGGTGAAAATGAAAAGCGTGAAATTCAAACTACAGAATTATAAATATTTAACTTTCATAAAATCACAAGTGTAATACATCAAAATAAAGCTTCACTTCTTGTTAATCCAGCCGCTGTGTCAGATTTCAAAAAGGCTTTACGGCGAAAGCACACCATGTGAATATCTGAGGACAGCGCCCCACATACAAAAGCATGAAAAACATATTTCAACCAGACAGGTGCTCCACGAAAGTCAGAAATGGCAATATAATAAATACCTTACCTTTTTGATCTTCTGTTGGCACTCCAAAAGGTCCCAGATACATCACAAATGGTCCTTTTTGTTCGATAACGTCCTTTTTATATCCATAACTCAGTTTAGCTGGCGCGCTTCAGTCAATAATCCACCCAGTTTCCCTCCATCAAAATGAATCCCAAACGTTACCAATAAACTTTTCCAAACAAGTCAATGTTTATAATCAAACCTTAGGTACCCTAATATGTAAATAAACAATAACATTTAAGACGGCGAATCGTTATTGTCTTTACCAGAGAAAAATACCAAAGAACGCGCTCTCTTCCACGCGCTTGGAAACACTACAGCCAAAATGGGAGCCACCTAGAAAAACACATTTCTGGCTAATTTTTACAAAACCCAGCATGAAACTCTTTCTAAAGACTGACATCTAGTGGAAGCCCTAGGAACTGCAAGCTGGGAGGATTTTGCCTTATAAGTGACAGCCATTAAACAGTGGTAGGCTGAATTTTATTTTGTTGGATGGTTTGTCCTCAGGGTTTTGCCTGCCATATCAGTTCTGTTATACTCAGACACAATTTTAACAGTTTTAGAAACTTTAGAGTTTTCTATCCAAATCTACCAATTATATGTATATCCTAGCTTCTGGGCCTGAGTAACAGGCAGTTTACTTTGGGCACACTTTTCATCCGGACATGAAAATCCTGCCCCCTACCCAAGAGGTTAACCTCTCTTCCCACCCTAGTCAACAGCCAGTGGAATCGCGTGGCGCGAAATAATACAAATACCTCAAATGCTATAACTTCAATTTCTCAAACATATGACTATTTTACACCATTTTAAAGACAAGACTCTCGTTAATCTAACAAAAACCAAAACCACAGCTAAATGCAGCACTAACCTTTGATCTTCATCAGATGACACTCCAAGGACATTTTGTTATACAATACATGCATGTTTTGTTCAATCAAGTTCATATTTATATCAAAAACCAGCTTTTTACATTAGCATGTGATGTTCAGAACTAGCATACCCACCGCAAACTTCCGGTGAATTTACTAAATTACTCATGATAAATGTTGACAAAATACATAAGCACATTTTGCAATATTCTGAGTACATAGCTCGGCCATCACAAGCTAGCTAATTTGACACCCACCAAGTTTGGGGCTCACTAAACTCAGAATTACTATTAGAAAAATTGGATTACCTTTGCTGTTCTTTGTCAGAATGCACTCCCAGGACTTCTACTTCAACAACAAATGTAGTTTTGGTTTGGTTCCAAATAATCCATAGTTATATCCAAATACCTCCGTTTTGTTCTTGCGTTCAGGTCCCTATCCGAAGGGTAATGCGCGAGCGCATTTTGTGACGACAAATGTCAAAATAATGTGCATGTGTCTGCTCAAACGGTCAGAAACAGACTCCATGAGGGTGGTATCAGGGCCCGATGTCCACAGGTGGGGGTTGTGCTTACAGCCCAACACCGTGCAGGACGCTTTGGCATTTGCCAGAGAACACCAAGATTGGCAAATTCGCCACTGGCGCCCTGTGCTCTTCACAGATGAAGCAGGTTCACACTGAGCACATGTGACAGAGTCTGGAGACGCCATGGAGAACGTTCTGCTGCCTGTAACATCCTCCAGCATGACCGGTTTGGCGGTGGGTCAGTCATGGTGTGGGGTGGCATTTCTTTGGGGGGCCGCACAGCCCTCCATGTGCTCGCCAGAGGTAGCCTGACTGCCATTAGGTACCGAGATGAGATCCTCAGACCCCTTGTGAGACCATATGCTGGTGCGGTTGGCCCTGGGTTCCTCCTAATGCAAGACAATGCTAGACCTCATGTGGCTGGAGTGTGTCAGCAGTTCCTGCAAGAGGAAGGCATTGATGCTATGGACTGGCCCGCCCGTTCCCCAGACCTGAATCCAATTGAGCACATCTGGGACGACATGTCTCGCTCCATCCACCAACGCCACGTTGCACCACAGACTGTCCAGGAGTTGGCGGATGCTTTAGTCCAGGTCTGGGAGGAGATCCCTCAGGAGACCATCCGCCACCTCATGAGGAGCATGCCCAGGCGTTGTAGGGAGGTCATACAGGCACGTGGAGGCCACACACACTACTGAGCCTCATTTTGACTTGTTTTAAAGGACATTACATCAAAGTTGGATCAGCCTGTAGTGTGGTTTTCCACTTTAATTTTGAGTGCGACTCCAAATCCAGACCTCCATGGGTTGATAAATTGGATTTCCATTTATTATTTCTGTGATTTTGTTGTCAGCACATTCAACTATGTAAAGAAAAAAGTATTTAATAAGATTATTTCATTCATTCAGATCTAGGATGTTATTTTAGTGTTCCCTTTATTTTTTTGAGCAGTATATTATTGATTGATTGACTATGGCTTTTCAAATCACCCAGTATTGCTATCTGCAGCGTTAGTTCTAGGCAAATGTTGCAATTCTTCAGCCATTCCTGGACCAAAAACGAGCTACATATGGACAATACCAAAATAAACGATCTAATGACTCTGCCTACTCACAGCAGAATCTGCAGAGCTGGGAAGATTGTATCCCCCATATATATAACATTCTATTAGTTGCAAGAATTTTGTATAGTAATTTAAATTAAAAAATTCGAAGTTTTGAATCCGGCGTTTTTTTGCGTATCAATTCATAAACCATGTGCCATGGAATGGGTACATCGAAAATCTCTTCCCAACTATTTTGCAATTTATATGGCACAGCTGTCTGTTTTTTGGTCCTTAAATGAAATTGGTATATGTTTTTATTTATCACACTTTTCTTTAACCATTTATGTTCTTTAATACAAGGCCGACATACAAGTTCCTTACTTTTTTTCCCCTTCTACTTTCCTCTTCCATTTTTGTGGTAGTGCTGCAATTAATTGGTTGCAATTTTGGGTAGAGCAGACATTTCCATATGTCTGTGTTAGCTGCATGTGTAACATCACTTCACCAGTCCTATTTATAATATCATCCACAAAAATTATACCTTTTTTAAACATTTCTTTGAAAAATACATTATCAATTACTATATTTGAATTTAACCACAATATTTGTTATTTGTTCTGTCTTTTCAGGTGGATTAAACTGAAATTGCAACCAACTTTCTAAGGCTTGTTTAAAGAATAAAGATATTTTGGAGATTATTTCCTTTACAAACAACCGAAAGTGGGCAAGTGTAATCTGAATAAAGGGAAAAAGGCCCTTCTTGAACATAGGATGAGACATTCGTACCAATTTACTAGAAAACCAGTTTGGATTTAAGTATAACTTTGGTATGACTGATGCCTTTAGTGAGAGGTCTAATGCTTTAATATTTAACAATTTCTGCTCTCCGAATTCATATTCATTATATAAATAGGCCCTTTTAATTTTATCTGGCTTGCCGTTCCAAATAAAATTGAGTTTTTTTTTTTTTTTTTTTTTTTTTTTTCATATAATTTAAAAAGCAGGTCACTAGGTGTAGGCAAAACCATAAGTAAACTGTGATATGACTAAAGAGTTAATCAGGGTGATTTTTCCACAAATAGATAGGTATTTTCCTTTCCATGGTAGCAAGATCTATTTTTGCTAACTTTCTATAAAAATTTATTGTAGTGAGATCATTTCTTTCTTTTGGGATTTGTATACCGAGTATGTCCACATCTCCGTCAGACCATTTAATTGGTAAACTACATGGTAGTGTAATATTTGCTTTTTTTTGGTGATCCAATACGTAATATAGTACACTTAATTTGGTTTTAATCCAGAGAGGATATTTTTTGCCCATCTTAATCTTTTCTTTTTATTGGCCAATCTGAGATGCCTTTTTCTTTGCAACTCTGCCTAGAAGGGTCATTTTTATTGCTTCTGTAATCAGCACAACAGTTTTCAGCTGTGCTAATGTAATTGCAAAAGGGTTTTCTAATGATCAATTAGCCTTTAAAATAAACTTGGATTAGCTAACACAACGTGCCATTGGAACACAGGAGTGATGGTTGCTGATAATAGGCCTTTGTACGCCTACGTAGATATTCCATTAAAAACAATCTGCCGTTTCCAGCTACAATAGTCATTTACAACATTAACAATGTCTACACTGTATTTCTGATCAATTTGAAGCAATTTATTTGTGCATTAAAATAAAATGTATTTTGAAAACAAGGGCATTTCTAAGTGACCCCAAACTTTTGAACTGTAGTGTATATTACTCTTAGTGAATTTCCACATGGGCGCGGATATTGGAAATTTAATCAAAGCCTATTGGATGATAACATGTTAACTAGGACAGAATAAATTATAATGGACTTTATCTGACAACATGGGTACAGCAGCTCCCCATATTGTATGGGACACTTTTAAATGTGCCTTTAGAGGCCATGCAATTCAATATTCCTCTCTTAAACAAAAGCAATTTAGTTCAAGAGTCCATATTAACAAAGGAAATGGAAGGAATAGCACAGATAGCAATAAAAGCTGTGCCATGGAGGAAAAACAAAAATAAATTAAGTTACTTATTCAAGAAAGATCAAGTACAGTACCAGTCAAAAGTTTGGACACCTACTCATGCAAGGGTTTTTCTTTATTTTTACTATTTTCTACATTGTATAATAATATTAGTAATAGTGAAGACTTAAACTGTTAACACATGGAATCATGTATTAACCCAAAGTTTTAAACAAATCAAAATAGATTTTATATTCTTCAAAGTATCCACCCTTTGCCTTTGACAGCTTTGCAGACTCACATAGGCGACCTTCTATAGTAATACTAGTCTCGTGCGAATAGAACCGCTGGGTTTCTCAGCCTTCAAGTACCCGCTAGAGAACGGTCGTCCCCTTTTTGCCTACGTTTCTGGCTAATACTCGTAATCGTATCTGTAAATTGACAGTTGATACTAGTGATTGGAAAAAAACAGACTTGTTTTATTATGCCTAAAGCCCTATATGGACGGCATTCATTTTCCTGGGGGAGGTCAGGTAATGTAATTGCTGTATGTGTACGAGCACAAAACACATCTGTAATTTTAGTCCTGTCCGAATCTGCCATTTACATGGCAGGAGAGGTTACAATTCCAGACAGAATAACCTATAGTTTTTTGGCAAACACCAAAGTCCTCAGATAATATTATTCCCATGCAAATCCACATCCCTGTGTTTGGAGAGAAATGTTTGAAAGGTGTTGCTTGTGGTTTATGCAAGGAAACAATAACTGATCGATAAATTGAACAGTGCCGTGCATAGTCTATATACAGTTGAAGTCGGAAGTTTACATACACCTTAGCCAAATACATTAAAACTGACATTTGAATCCAAGTAAAACGTTTCCTGTCTTAGGTCACTTAGGATCACCACTTTATTTTAAGAATGTGTAATGTCAGAATAATAGTAGAGAATGATTTATTTCAGCTTTTATTTCTTTCATCACATTCCCAGTGGGTCAAAAGTTTACATGCACTCAATTAGTATTTGGTACCATTGCCTTTAAATTGTTTAACTTGGGTCAAACCTTTCCGGTAGCCTTCCACAAGCTTCCCACAATAAGTTGGGTGAATTCTGGCCCATTCCTCCTGACAGAGCTTGTGTAACTGAGTCAGGTGTGAAGGCCTCCTTGCTCGCACACACTTTTTCAGTTCTGCCCACAAATGTTGTATGTGATTGAGGTCAGGGCTTTGATGGCCACTCCAATACCATGACTTTGTTGTCCTTAAGCCATTTTGCCACAACTTTGGAAGTATGCTTGGGATCATTGTCCATTTCGAAGACCCATTTGCGACCAAGCTTTAACTTCCTGACTGATGTTGCTTCAATATATCCACAATTTTCCTGCCTCATGATGCCATCTATTTTGTGACGTGCACCAGTCCCTCCTGCAGCAAAGAACCCCCACAACATGATGCTGCCACCCCCGTGCTTCACAGTTGGGATGGTGTTCTTCGGCTTGCAAGCCTCCCCCTTTTTCCTCCAAAAATAACAATGGTCATTATGGCCAAACAGTTCTATATTTGTTTCATCAGACCAGAGGACATTTCTCCAAAAAGTATGATCTTTGTCCCCATGTGCAGTTGCAAACCGTAGTCTGGCTTTTTTATGGCGGTTTTGGAGCAGTGGCTTCTTCCTTGCTGAGTGGCCTTTCAGGTTATGTCGATATAGGACCTGTTTTATATACTTTTGTACCTGTTTCCTCCAGCATCTTCACAAGGTCCTTTGCTATTTATTTGCACTTAGTATGTTCATCTCTAGGAGACAGAACGCGTCTCCTTCCTGAGCAGTATGACGGCTGTTTATGCTGGCGTACTATTGTTTGTACAGATGAATGTGGGGCCTTCAGGCATTTGGAAATTGCTCCCAAAGGTGAACCAGACTTGTGGAGGTCTACACACTTTTTTTGAGGTCTTGGCTGATTTCTTTTGATTTCCCCATGATGCCAAGCAAAGAGGCACAGAGTTTGAAGGTAGGCCTTGAAATACATCAATAGGTACACCTCCAATTGACTCAAATTATGTCAACTAGCCTATCAGAAGCTTCTAAAGTAATGATATCATTTTCTGCAATTTTCCAAGCTGTTTAACCTCTGGGATCGTTCGGGACTTGAGCGTCACACCTCGCCAACAGCCAGTGAATTTGCAGGGCGCCAAATTCAAACAACAGAAATCTCAATGAAAATTCCTCAAACATACAAGTATTAGACACCATTTTAAAGAAACTTCTTGTTAATCCAGCCACGGTTTCCGATTTCAAAAAGGCTTTACGGCGAAGCACACCATGCGATTATGTTAGGTCAGCGCCTAGCCACAGAAAACCATAGACATTTTCCAAAGAAGGAGAGGTGTCAGAAATAACATTAAAATGAATCACTAACCTTTGATCTTCACCGGATGGCACTCCCAGGACTCCATGTTAGACAAATGTGTGTTTTGTTAAATAAAGTTCAGCTTTATGTCCAAAAACCTCCTTTTGAAATTGCCGCGTTATGTTCAGAAATGCATTGTCTCAAACAAACATACGGTGAAATTGCAGAGAGCCACATCAAATTACAGAAATACTCATCATAAACATTGAAAGATACAAGTGTTATACATAGGATTAAAGAAACTTCTTGTTAATCCAGCTGCTGTGTCTGATTTCAAAAAGGCTTTACGGCGAAAGCACACCATGTGATTATGTTAGGTCAGCGCCTAGCCACAGAGAACCATACAGCCATTTTCCAACCAAGGAGAGGTGTCACAAAAGTCAGAAATAGCGTTAAAATGAATCACTTACCTTTGATCTTCATCTGATGGCACTCCCAGGTCTCCATGTTAGACAAATGTTTGTTTTGTTCAATAAAGTTCATCTACCTACGTTTTGTTTCCTCGTTTAGTCCAGTAATCCAAATGCACAAAGCGCGGTCCAGACACAAGTCCAGACACAAAGTCAAATTAAAGTTTGTAGAAACATGTTAAACGATATAAATAATCAATCTTTAGGATGTTTTTATCATAAATCTTCAATAATATTCCAACCGGACAATTCCGTTGTCATTAGAAAGGAAAGAGAATGAGCGTCGTGCTCATGGCCACGTGCGAGACTAAACTAATGTCTTTCAGCTTGACCACTTGTTGAAACAGCTCTTATTCGATCCCCTTTCACAATACAAGCCTGAAACAACTTCTAAAGACTGTTGACATCTACTGGAAGCCTTAGGAAGTGCAATCTGACCCCACAGACACAGGAAATTGGATAGGCAATTACTTAAACTACAAACCTCAGATTTCCCACTTCCTGGTTGGATTTTTCTCAGGTTTTTGCCTGCCATATGAGTTCTGTTATACTCACATACATTATTTTAACAGTTTTGGAAAATTTAGAGTTTTCTATCCAAATCTACCAATATGCATATCCTAGCTTCTGGGCCTGAGTAACAGGCAATTTACTCTGGGCACACTTTTCATCCAAACTTCCCAGTGCTGCCCCCTTTCCCAATGAAGTTAAAGGCACAGTCAACTTAGTGTATGTAAACTTCTGACCCACTGTATTTGTGATACAGTGAAATAATCTGTCCATTAACAATTGTTGGGAAAAAATGACTTGTCATGCACGAAGTAGGTGTCCTAACCGACTTGCCAAAACTATAGTTTGTTAGCCTTTTGGGGATAGGGGGCAGTATTTGCACGGCCGGATAAAAAAACGTACCCGATTTTAATCTGGTTACTACTCCTGCCCAGTAACTAGAATCTGCATATAATTGTTTGATTTGGATAGGAAACACCCTAAAGTTTCTAAAACTGTTTGAATGGTGTCTGTGAGTATAACATAACTAATTTGGCAGGCCAAAACCTGAGAAGATTCCAAACAGGAAGTGCTCTCTCTGACCATTTCATGGCCTTCTTGATCATCTCTAACCAAAACAGGGGATCTCTGGCATGACGTGACATTTTCTAACGCTCCCATAGGCTCTCAGAAGGCGCCAGAAAGCTGAATGGTGGCTTTGCAGGCCCTGGCTGGAAAACATTAGCGCATTTTGTAAGTGGTCGATCTGAGGACAATGAGACTGAGGCGCGTGCCCGAGCTGACACCATGTTTACTTTCTCTCTCTTTGAACGAAAACAACCACTCCCGGTCGGAATATTATCGCTTTTTTTACGAGAAAAATGGCATAAAAATTGATTTTAAACAGCGTTTGACATGCTTCGAAGTACGGTAATGGAATATTTAGAATTTTTTTTGTCACACAACGCGTTCGGCGCGTCACCCTTCTTTACCCTTCGGATAGTGTCTTGAACGCACAAACAAAACGCTGCTATTTGGATATAACGATGGATTATTTGGAACCAAACCAACATTTGTTATTGAAGTAGAAGTCCTGGGAGTGCATTCTGACAAAGAACAGCAAAGGTAATCAAACTTTTCTAATAGTAAATCGGAGTTTGGTGAGTACCACACTTGGTGGGTGTCAAAATAGCTAGCCTGTGATGGCCGGGCTATCTACTCAGAATATTGCAAAATGTGCTTTCACCGAAAAGCTATTTTAAAATCGGACATAGCGAGTGCATAAAGGAGTTCTGTATCTATAATTCTTAAAATAATTATGTTTTTTGTGAACGTTTATCGTGAGTAATTTAGTAAATTCACCGGAAGTGTTCGGTGGGAATGCTAGTCACATGCTAGTCACATGCTAATGTAAAAAGCTGGTTTTTGATATAAATATGAACTTGATTGTACATAACATGCATGTATTGTATAACAATGTCCTAGGATTGTCATCTGATGAAGATCATCAAAGGTTAGTGCTGCATTTAGCTGTGGTTTGGGTTTATGTGACATTATATGCTACCTTTAAAAATGGGTGTCTGATTATTTCTGGCTGGGTACTCTGCTGACGTAATCTAATGTTTTGCTTTCGTTGTAAAGCCTTTTTGAAATCGGACAGTGTGGTTAGATTAACGAGAGTCTTGTCTTTAAAATGCTGTAAAATAGTCATATGTTTGAGAAATTGAAGTAATAGCATTTCTAAGGTATTTGAATAACGCGCCACGGGATTCTACTGGCTGTTGAGTAGGTGGGACGCAAGCGTCCCACTGGCCCAGAGAGGTTAACAAGAAATTTGTGGAGTGGTTGAAAAACAAGTTTTAATGACTCCAACCTAAGTGTATGTAAACTTCCGACTTCAACTGTACGAAGGGCCTACATGAATCAACTTTCACAGTAAATGCTTTTGTTTCTAGCTTATGTGCTAATTAATTGAACTTTGCTAAATGCTTTAAAAAAATATTGTGCCTAATGCATGCCTTCCTGTTAGATTGCAAAGCAGCACCCAATTGAGCTAAACGTTTGGAAATGCATGTCAAGTGCAGGTGCGCTGTTTAACTCATATCTGAAGACTGGGGGGCATTTAGGACGTCTTCTACTGTGGATCGCTAAACTATTATAATGATTATGATCACACTTCCTCAGTTCAAATATTATGGCGACACTATGGTTTACAAACTTGGGAACGGAGCTCGAGTTATCGGTGTAGCCGGTAGTCGCCCGGACTTGTTGAAATATCTTCATGCCTAGGAAAAAAACCCTCCAGGCTTCAGTCAATGTGTATGTGTGTGTGTGTATGTATGTATGTATATATATATATATATATATATATTAAAAATGAATTGCACGGGGCTGTTTGGTGGGGGGGGGGGGGTAATCCCTTCTGGAATAACGGACATTCTGGGGTAATAAATGCATAACCAACGTTCTCTAGTAATACTAGTCCGTGTGAATAGGGTTTAAGTAGATGTTGGCAAAATACTGATCTCTGCAGATTTGGAGCTGTGTGTGACCTGTACTCAATTTACAGCAGGCAAACAAGTTTGCTGTTATTCAGTCTGAATGCACATCCAGTGTTTCTTCTAATTTCCCTACTCTCGCTTCGCTTATTAGATATTATGCATATTGATAGCTTGCTAGAAAACATCCTCACCTATTGATTTATCATAGTAGCAGGCTAACAGGAGGAAGCAGCAGGCTAACAGGAGGCAGCAGCAATCTCAATGATCAGACCGAAACGTGATGAGGAGTGATCGGGTGAAATATGAAGCAAGTGAATGGAGCCGGCTTAGGGTGAAATATGAAGCGATTGAATGGAGATCGCTTCGCTCTATCCAATCAGAGCAGCAGGCTCAAAGTACAGCCCACCCTTCTCTTCACATACAGGCAAACTAGCCAGTTGAATTATTGACAGCATGGTGCACCTCCCCTCCGGTGGCTGTCTCCTTGGCAGCAGTAGCTGCTTTCTTGGTGTTCACAATTTTTCATTAATTCGCTTTTGTTCTAAATTGAATCTCCTTACTCATCGATATTCCAATTTGTAAGTCGCTCTGGATAAGAGCGTCTGCTAAATGACTTAAATGTAAATATTCAAATGTACCAACAATCGTGCACACGACCTTACAATTAAACAGGCTCTAAAAACCTTTCTGTTCGTGACTTAAAAATTCTGACAACTGCGCAATGTAAAATGCAACTGTTTAGGAAAAGTCAGGGAAGGAGGACGTTGCTTTTGAAATGGCAGATTTATTTTTATTACAAAATAATCAAACGGCAGGGTGTGTTGGCCTATGGCTGTTCTAGTATTAAAAGTATGAGGAGCACTGTTGGCTTGGTATTGGGGAGAGAGATTTTGACTCGGCAACCACAGCTTGTAGACGGAGCTCAAAGTTACAACGTATAGAACAGATGATTGAAACCGGTTGTTGAACCAGATCGGTAGGAGTATCTTGTTTGGTTTGCTTATTTGCTCACGTAGATGTCCACCAAGACCCAGATCAAAAAGCTTGTACAAGTAAACTGGAGGCTTTTTAGAAGAGCCTCTACAAACACTTTAAGGAACCGCCCATATTGAGTTCATCAGACTTCATTTGGTGATTGCAATTGCTAATGCATTTCATAATTAATGAATTCATAAGCCTGTAAATGTATTTTATTTTTTGTTGTTGTTGGAAAAGCAGAATTTATTTCTGTTGTCCAAATGGACAAAAAAAATCATACAAATAACAATATCAAACAATTACTACCCACCACTGCGACCTGTATGCTCTCGTTGGCTGGTCCTCACTACATATTTGTTGCCAAACCCTCTGGCTCCAGGTCATCTAAAAGTGTTTTCTAGGTAAAGCTCTGCCTTATCTCAGCTCACTGGTCACCATAGCAACACCCATCCGTAGCACGCGCTCTAGCAGGTATATTTCACTGGTCATCCCCAAAGCCAACACCTGCTTTGACCGCCTTTCCTTCCAGTTCTCTGCTGCCAATGACTGGAACGAATTGCAGAAATCACTGAAGTTGGAGACTCATATCGCCCTCACTAACTTTAAGCTTCAGCTGTCAGAACAGCTTACCGATCGCTGCAGCTGTACACCAGCCCATCCAAACAAATACCTACCTCATCCCTTATTTGTTTTAGTTTTTCTGCTCTTTTGCACACCAGTATTTCTATTTGCACATCCTCATCTGCACATCTATCACTCCAGTGTTAATAATTGTTAAATTGTAATTACTTCATCACTATGGCCTATTTATTGCCTTACTTCATTTGCACTCACTGTACTCATATTTTTCTTTTGTTATTGACTGTACGTTTGTTTATCCCTTGTATCTCTGTGTTGTTTTTGTCACACTGCTTTGCTTTACCTTGGCCAGGTCGCAGTTGTAAATGAGAACTTGTTCTCCACTGGCCTACCTGGTTAAATAAAGTTTTTTTTTTTTTTTTTTATAAAAAAACGTTTTAATATAAATACTTAGATCAGAATTGCATCAGTGTCCTCCGGATGTGATGTGTTGGACACGTCTCCCAATCTCAGCAGAGCTCTTGGAAGTATAATTATTGTTCTGTCATTAGCAATGTCTTCTCTCTGTGTGGCCCTTACTCTAATTACTGTACTGTTCTCTCTCCTATGTAGCTATACATACCGAATACAGATTTACTTTATTTTTTCTTTTCTTTCTCGGTCTATCGGTCTTTTCTATTCTCTTTTTTTCCCAAAGTCACTTGTTTTATTCTTTATCTTTGTTTCCCTGGTTCCTCCTCAATTGTCCTGGCCGCTTCTATAGATCTATCAGGTTCAGAAGGAAGGCTTGTTGCTACTTGCTTTTTAAAATGTATTTCCTGTACTGTTTTTCTACTTTCATTATCATCTTGTAAAAATGTGCTTGAATTCAAATGCTAAGTAGTAAAAAAAAAAATGCATTCCCATTATAAATGTTGGACACACCTACTAATTTCAGGGTTTTTCTTTATTTTTAGTATTTTCTTCATTGTAGAATAATAGTGAAGACATAAACTATGAAATAACACTTATGGAATCATGTAGTAACCAAAGAAGTGTTAAACAAATGAAAATATATTTGAGATTCTTCAAAGTAGCCACCCTTTGCCAGCTTTGTAAACTCTTAGCATTCTCTCAACCAGCTTCACGTAGAATGTTTTTCCAACAGTCTTGAAGGAGTTCCCACATATGCTGAGCACTTGTTGGCTGCTTTCCATTCACTCTGCGTTCCAACTCATCCCAAACCATCTCAATTGGGTTGAGGTTGGGTGATTGTAGAGGCCAGGTCATCTGATGCAGCACTCCATCACTCTCCTTCTTGCTCAAATAGCCCTTACACAGCCTGGAGGTGTGTTGGGTCATTGTCCCGTTGAAAAACAAATTTATAGTCCCACTAACCTCAAACCAGATGGGATGGTGTATCGCTGCAGAATGCTGTGGTAGCCATGCTGGTTAAGTGTGCCTTGAATTCTAAAGAAATCACAGACAGTATCACCACCAAAGTGCCCCCACACATCACACCACCACATCCATGCTTCACGGTCGGATCCACATGCGGAGATCATCCGTTCACCTGATATGCGTCTCACAAATACATGGCGGTTGGAACCAAAAATCTAATTTGGACTCATCAGTCCAATGGACAGATTTCAACCGGTATAATATCCATTGCTCGTGTTTCTTAGCCCAAGCAAGTCTTCTTCTTATTGGTGTCCTTTAGTGGTTTCTTTACAGCAATTAGACATGAAGGCCTGATTTCACACATTCTCCTCTGAACAGTTGATGTTGAGATGTCTGTTACTTGAACTCTGAAGAATTTATTTGGGCTGCAAATTTTAGGCTAGTAACTCTAGCTAATCCTTTGCAGCAGAGGTAACTCTGTCTTCCTTTCCTGTGGCGGTCCTCATGAGAGCCAGCTTCATCATAGCGCTTGATGGATTTTGCGACTGCACTTGAAGAAACTTTCAAAGTTCTTGAAATGTTCCTTATTGACTGACCTTCATGTCTTAAAGTAATGATGGGCTGTCGTTTCTATTTGCTTATTTGAGCTGTTCTTGCCTTAATATGGACTTGACCTATATGGTAAAAGGCAATATTCTGTATACCACCCCTAACTTGTCACAACACAACTGATTGGCTCAAATGCACTAAGAAGACAAGACATTCCACGAATTAACTTTTAACAAGGCATACCCGTTAATCGAAATGCATTCCAGTTGACTACCCCATGAAGCTGGTTGAGAGAATGCCAAGAGTGTGCAAAGCTGTTAAGGCAAAGGGTGGCTACTTTTAATAATCTCAAATATGAAATCTATTTTGATTTAGCACTTTTTTTATTTATTTTTGGTTACTACATGATTCCATGTGTTATTTCATAGTTTTGATGTCTTCGCTATTATTCTACAATGTAGAAAATAGTAAAAATAAAGAAACCCTTGAATGAGTAGGTGTCAACTTTTGACTGGTACTGTAGCTAGATAATAATGAAAGTCTGACCTGTGAGTGTCCTTCCTTTCCTCTCCTGCTCTTTCCTCAGAAATATTATGGCTTGGACAGCAAAGTAGACCGTGAATGGAGATGTGTCACGCAATGGATGGTGCAGTCGCCTCCTGGTTATGGGAGTCAATAACAAGAATTCATCTTTGACAAACCTATGCATCGCTGAATGAATTAGCTGTACTAACAGTTGTGGAATAATCATTTGTTTTGATTTAATGCATTATGGAAATTTACTCATTTTGAATATTCAAAACTGTTAAAAATGCCAGAGGGCCAGTGGTATGTCAGTTGTTAGCCACAGGGCATAGCTGAGATTTTAAAAAAAATGGGCTTTCCTCCTAAACCTGTGATACATTTGCTTTTTGTTTTTATCCAGGAGGCTTTTGTGTGCAATGTTCCTTTTAGCTTAGAAGTTCTAGAGCAGATTGTTGATTTATAAGGTCACACATCTAATGATAATCCAGTTGTTCAGACAATGTATGTGCATGTTGAATGGGTTTGGATCTGCATGTCCTATCCCTTTCGTGTGGACTGCATGGGGTTTGATTATCCTGTTGTACTGCCAAACGATTATCTTATTCTTGTACAGTTTACCTGGGTGGTTCAGATCCACCAGACTGGACACTGTGTGACATGCGTCTCTTGTCATATTGTGTTTTTAAAAGATGTACTGAAATGATGTGAAGGTATCGGGCATCAATACCAAGTAACCAACCACAGCATTTAGGAGGTATGAGAGGTGCCGCTGCGGGACAGAAGCTAATCTGTGTGTGACCATGTTTACAGCTTGAGTGGTTGGGTGACAGGATTACTATCCATGGCCATAGTGATATGTTGAACTGCATGCATGGCTGCCTAGGGAATGGATGCAGTGCACTTGACCATTGACAATGGTTCACTGTCAAAGTTTAGCAGGCAATTACCCTTCACTTTCAATTCTCCTCAGTTTAATAGCCACAGTGAGTTGACTTGGAAGAAGTGAGCATAAGTGCTAGAAGTCTTCCTTTTGGAATCATTGTGTGTTTTTGCATGCAAGTGTGCTGTTGAGTTTAAATTTGGGTTCTTGCTGAAACCCCTCTCTGACATGCCTAATTGAACACCTATGTTGACCTTGTCCTAAGCGTCACCTCCTGTCCTGTCATTTGTCCCTTAATCTCTATCTGTGTATTCTCTTTGCCTTTTCATTTCTCCAGGAGGACAGTGAGAGGTACTCTCGCCCCTAAGAGACATACCTCGGTGTGTATTCTTTTCCCCCCCTCACTTTTTTAAACCTTCTCTCCATCTGAAAAAAGCAGCTTTAATTTCTTGGAACCGTTACTGGATACCTTGAACTCGGGTGCTGGAGAGTCACAATGTCAGCACGCTTTTGTTCCAGTCAGACACTGATCCACTTGAGTCAAATGATGATCTTATTATCCTATCAGTCAATACACTCGAATAGTGTTCCAATATCCAATCCATACTAGCATACTATTTAGTATGGGTCGATTGACAATATCATATAGTACATGCCTTATCATGTAGTAGGCTTGTTGGGATGTATGTCAAGTCATTGTGTGGCCCACTCTGACTCCAGTGCCCTGGGCCATTGAGCTGTGTGTTCAGGCACATAATCTGGGCTGGACAGCCAGTCAGGGAGCAGAGAGAAAGAGGTCAAAGGTCAGTCAGGTCATTTTATAGATCGAGGCGAGAGATCATGTTTCAATTAACCATGTTAAACACCAGGTTTGGGGTCAAGTCCATTTCGATTCAGGAAGCAAACTGAAATTCCAATCTTGTTTAAAAAAATGAATTGGCATTTCAGTTTACTTCTTTAATTGACTGTTTAACCACGTCAATAGTAAACATTTTTTTCCAAATACAGATGTTGTACTGGGAAATAAAATAACCTCCTTATTTGTTTCCCACACAGATCTCAGACGATGATGAGCAGATGTCGGTGGGCAGCCGAGGCAGTGTGAGGGTCAGTATCACTCAAACTCCGCCATCTTTATTTTCAAACCAATTGCACAAACTCTGACCCTGTTAGTTAAGAGACTTGAGGTAGAAACTACCCCTAACCTCAGATCCAGGATCAGATTTTCTAGTTCCACATCCTAACTAGCCATTAGGACAGTAAAAATAAACATCTGACCCTGGACCAGTGGTTAGGGGCAATTTCTATTAACTTGCGTGAAGAGGTACGCATGAATGTTTCCATAGCTGCTTACAAGGGGGTTGCAAGTACAACCATCACTTGGTGCCTAAACCCTTGGTGACGATGCTTTTATGTCATTGAGCAGTCAGATCTTGATGCAATAGGGGCCTACGGAGGAGTGGTAAGAGCTAACCCTTGCATGCCATAAAGGTCCTTTTGTCGGTAACATTTCGTTTTTATAATTTAAACTCTATTCAGAGCAAGGCAAAAATGGAGTACCAATACATGACAGTCGTCTTTGGAGAAAATTAAGTATACCTTGATCAGGCACCAATTATGCCCCGGTAGTTTTTGCTCTTAGCGACGGCAAAATAGCTTCACAGGAAGACCTACAGATTGGTTGGTTGGCTCATTATTTACATTAACTCAAACCTTCCATCAGTTGAACTGCTGACGTGATAGTTACTAACCATGTGTTTTAATGTGTGTTTGGAAGATTGGATAGGTGTGCAGTGTTGTGTTCGTGTGTCTGCGTGTCACAAACATTAGCATGGAGGACTAATTGTGTTCAGACATAATGGTGTGTGCTCAATGGAGAAAGTTGGCACGGCTGTGTGACACAAAGCCTGACTAATTGACATTTGTGTTCTAAAGTTGAGTTGCATGTTCTATTACCATCTGAACTACTAATGATTGCCACTCTGAGCCATGTGTTTCGATGCTTAGTAACTTAACAAGCACTTGTATTAGGTCATTTTCACACATAGTTCTTAGCTATAATTCGAATTAGTATGATTATTTACATTGTATTTTTTTTTTCTCCATTTGGTCCAGTTGGTTAAATTTTTCCAAATGTCAAACTAAAATGCCTACACAAAACAAGTAATTTGTTTATTGGAGAAAAATGATCAAGTTAAATCCATCTATGATTATCAAGAAGCATAATTTGTGCGTCTCATACTTCAGATTACTTTCGCTTTGGTCTCCCAACAATATGCGGGAGGAAACAGCGCAATAGCCGCTCTGATGTGAATAGCCTATATCCCCGTCGCCCCTAATCTGCATAGGATGCGCTCATAAATGTGCTGCTACTAACACAATGTTTGAGGTATCAAGTTACGGTAATGCATGCATTTCATCAAATGCTCACAGCCAGCCAATAATACTGTGCGCCTCTGAATATTTTCCTGTGTTCTCACCTGCAGCGAATCGCACTACGGTGCGAACGGAATTGGATGTTGTTTTGTCCTCTCCTGAGTGCAGATAGAGTATTCACACCGGTCCAAACTAAGGGGGAAACGCACCAAAGTTTGAAAAATCCAAACCAATGTGTTTGGAAAGCCTCTTTACATTCAATTTTTACTTACAAACATTTCTGTTTGTAGACTTGTTTACATGGATATGCTTCTTAATAAAACCTATTCGAAACAAGCCATTACACTTCGTTATTATCATGTTTTTTTTATTATTATTCAGGTTATTACTTATAAATACGAATCACCAAATTTAAGATATGCCAGGTTGGAGAGGATCTATCACATTTTTGTATATATGCCTACCTTGTCCTTGTCTGTTGGCTTTTGTGCATATATATATTATTTTAATAATATTCCTATTTTGACGCAGAAAACCAGCCTAAGCTACTGAAAATAGGCATTTTACAAGATTAAATCATGACATGAACGTTTTTGATTCTTATTAAAGAGATGGAGTCCAGAAGGGTACTTTAGGAGACTTTCTGATTGGACATAAAGGCATATAGAGAGAATCAACAAACGCGCGCGCACGCACACCCCCGTAAATGCATCCGTCAATCAAAGCCACCAGCGTATGTCAGACACAAGCAAATATTTATAGTGTCCTTAAAACCTATCAAAAAACCTAGGCCTACCTTTGACTTTCCGAAGGTAGGCTATAAGATAATGAATTGACAAGGAAAGTATGAAGGGCACAGCTATGCTATAGTATGAAGATGAAATTGACAATCATTAAAATTGGAACTATTATAATTTGAATGGGTGTTAAAAAAACAGACTTTGTTGATTTACTGTGTGAGGTGAAGAAAAAAATTCTTAAAAGAAACCGGTTGTGAACTCCACAAACAATGTTTCCACTCCGAGAATGAAAACGGTAAATTACTGTAATTGATACATACATTATCAAAATTAATGTAACCAAATGACAGCGATTAATGGTAAATTGCCTGTTTTACAAATGGAAGGCTACCACATGGGCATTCGTAAAAGTGCATTGCGGCCGACACTATATATCCTAGGGTACTACCCTATTTTGCGAGGATAGGGCAGCAATAATTTTTTTGTTTTGCCTAGAACGGCATAGCGGCCAGGACCAGGCCTGATCAGCATTGATTAGTCTATATATTGAGAAAGGATTACGTATCAAATTATACCATGCCAGGTTGGAGAGGACTTGGCTCATTGTCCATTTTTGGGACATTAGCCCATTATAGGCTCAGAGCCAGAACAACCTTGTCAACTGCTGTTGAATAATTAGATTGAACCTTTTTTTAAATACCAATTTATTTATTGACTAGCAAGTGACGAAAACATGCATTGTATAAAAAAAGTCCATACTGAAGTCCCATAGCGCTCGCTCAACACCCTGGAGCGTCTAGCGGATTAGCAGCTCGAGCATCAAATTATGGAAAGAGGAGCTGTAGAAAGTTTGGTTGACTAAGTTAGCAAAAACAATTGCTTATCATTAGTAAACACTTCCACTATTAGGTAAAGTTTATCAACATGAAAATAAAGTTAATATAATCCTAAAATGAATGTAGCCTTATTTAAATGGTTTTGATGTTTATGTTATTTTCATGATGGTCTTTAACCATCAGTTATTCAATTACAGTCACAGCCCTAATAAATAATTGCTTCAGCGGAGTACTATCATGAGAAATTCAGTACTGAGACTGTCATTTTTTTCAAACAGTAACCTTTATTTAATAATGATTAATTATTCCAATAATGAAACCATCGACCCCACACTCTGAAGTGTGTTGCGGAGTGCTTAACTGATAATGAAAAAACATGTTATGTAGGACCTAAAAATGCTTAGTCATCCTGGTTCCAACCTTCCCATAAGCCACCTTGGTCCATCTCCTGGTTATCTGCACGGGATATTGTTTTAATTCCAACCCAGCTTAGTTTCCCAGATGCCAGGAAGACGAGATAATGAGGCATTGTTCTGAACTCTTCCAGGCTATGTCTATCTCGGGTCACACGCACCACATCTTGTCTATGGAATGCCATCTTTTAGGTTTTTATCACCAAGTCATTGTCAGCTCAAGCTATCGCTAGCAGACTAACTGCAGGAAGGTAGAGTGGAAACCATCTCTTTACAGAAACACACAATTAAACAGAACAGAAATGTCCAACTATTTAAGTATTAATTCCTAACTATTAATATTAAACAAATCAGGTAAATGTGTGACTTTTCTATCACACTACTCTGTTTGTCCCTGGCTAGTATAATGGAGTAAATCAACTATTAAAGAGCTGGCTAGCCTGACTGCCAAACTTCTGTTCCAACACAAACACAAGTCGCCTCCCAAATGGCTCCCTATTCCCTTTTCTAGTGCACTAGTTTGGACCAGGGCCCAGTGGGTATCATAAGTATTCACCCCCTTTGGATTTGTTCCCATTTTATTGCGTTACAAAGTGGGATTGAAATTATTTTCATTGGGATTTTTTGTTGTCGATCTACACAAAATACTCTGTCAAAGTGGAATATTTCTAGGACTCCATTGGAGGGATGCGACACCATTCTTCCACGAGAATTTCCATAATTTGTTGTTTTGTTGATGGTGGTGTAAAACGCTGTCTCAGGCGCAGCTCTAGAATCTCCCATGGGAGTTCTATTGGGTTTTGATCTGGTGACTGAGCCGGCCATGGCATACATTGTTTCATGCTTATCAAACCATTGTGTCCACTCGTGCCCTATTTGGAAGCACCTGCTTTCAATATACTTTGTATTTCTCATTTACCCCAGTGTTTCCATTTTTTGGGCAGTTACCGGTACCTTGATTAGATAAGTATTCAATACATGTTAGAAACACATTTGGCAGCGCTTATACGTAAGTCTTAGAGATTTGCACACTGGGATTGTGCAATATTTGCTTATTGTTCTTTTCAAATTATTATTTTGTTCAAGCTCTGTCAAGGTTTTGGGGATCATGGCTAAACAGCAATTTTCAAGTCTTGCCATAGATCTTCAAGAAAATGTAGGTCAAAACTGTAACTTGGCCACTCAGAAACATTCGCAGTCTTCTTGGTAAGTAACTCCAGTGTAGATTTGGCCATGTGTTGTAGGTTATTGTCCTGCTGAAAGGTGAATTCCTCTCCTAGTGTGCTGTAAAGCAGACTGAAGCAGGTTTTCCTCTAGGATTTTTCCATCCCGTTTTCTTTTTATCCTGGAAAAACTCCCCAGTCTTTGGCGATGACAAGCATACCCATACCATGATGCAGCCACCACCATGGTTGAAAATAAGGAGGTAGTTACTCAGTGATGTGTCACATTGGATTTGCATTTAGGCCAAAAAGGTTATTCATTTGCTGTGTTTTGTTTTTGCAGTATTACTTTAGTGCCCAGTTGCATACAGGATGCATGTTTTGGAATATTTGTATTCTGTATATTTTTATTTTTACTCTGAGATTTAGGTCATTATTGTGGAGTAATTACAATGTTGATTCATCCTCAATTTTCTCCTTTCATGGCCATTGAACTCTGTAGCTGTTTTAAAATCACCAATCGCCTCACGGTGACATCCCTGAGCAGTTTCCTTCATGTCTTGCAGTTTAGAAGGGCAACTATCTTTATTGGGTGGTTTAATACATCATTCACAGCATAATTGAATATCTCCTTAAAATTGTAATGTCTGATTTGTTATCTACCAATGACTGCCCATCTTGTAGTTGAATCTGTGCTTGAAATCCAATACTTGACTGAGGGACCTTACATATGTAGTATGTATGGGGGACCGAGGAAAAGGGTAGTCATAAAATGTCAACCCCTTCTTATTTGTGACTTTTTTTATTATTTTTTAAGCCATTTTTCTCCTGAACTAATTTAGGCTTGCATAAACAAAAGGTGTGAATACTATCACAACTGTTTTAGTTATTCGATTTTTATAAATGTAAAACAAATTTGAAATGTTCTTTTCACTTTGAAAAATATGAACAATTTTGTGTAGATCAAATGAAGAAAAAATCACAACTAAATCAGTTTCAATCCCAATTCGTCAACAAAATGTGAAAAAAATCCAAGGGTAGTGTGCGTAAGTATAATGCCCACAGTATAGGAAATAGAGTTCCATTTGGGATTCAGTGCTGCGTCGGTGTCTATCTTTAACACTGTTGTCTGAATCTTCATAGAGAATTGTTTTATGGTGAGTAATCATGGAAAATATTGTAGTGCTAAGGTTCTGGAGTAGCGTTGATATGTTGAGTGAGACATAATTCCATAAAGGGAAACGCAAGTTGTTAAAACCAAAAAAAGGGATGGGTCTAGGCCTAGTTGCGTCAGTTTGGGATTTTCTTGGCTTTTGCACCGGTTTGCTTGTTTGACCCAAATCATAAAGTAACATATGGCTAACATCTTGATCAGTTGTTTGGTGATGATGAGAATCAATGAGGCGATTGCAAGGTTTCTTCCTCGCATCTTGCCTTGTTGCACATGTGTTTATGTATTCTTTCTGTGACATCTTGTACAGTATATCAGTAATTACTGTGCGTGTGTGGCATGGGTAGGTAACAGCCCGATGGCTTTCCCGATGGGCGGAGAGAGCTCCTGACACACCTTTACCCTCCTGTCCTATCTTCCTCTCCTCCACCCCCCTCTCCCAGGGGGGTGGAGGAGTCCAAGAAGTCCAAGAAAAAGAAAAAAGACAAACACAAAGATCGTGACTCGTGTAAAGACGAAAGCCACTGATCTTAATGAATAGCCCAAATGGAAAAGTTATTGCGGTATTCTTGCTCATTTACGTGGCTTCTGTCCCTTACAGAACAACAGTTATGACGATGGGTACAGTGCTATAACCAGTCTGGTTAGTTGTGTCTTTTAACCTGTAGTAACTGGCTAGTCTCCAGCAGGGTAAATGGATGGATGCCAATGGGTGACTTCAGTTGGAACAAGTTGGACAACATTCAGTTGGAACAAGTTAAATGGTCAGAAATGTGTGTGTTCATTGCGCGTGTTTTATAAGGGAGTTTCAGGATAGTGGGGTTTCCATGCCACACAATTCCATACTGTTTGTTTCCGTATTCCTTATTTCATCAGTCCACTGTTTTAAAAGGTCATTATTGACCACATTGAACTATTCAAAGATAGTTCCTTGACTGCTCAATTTTGGATTCAGTGAGGGAAGTTATGGTTATGATTTCGCAGGTAGAATGGTGCAATTTTACATGGTGTGCTCACTGTGCTGTAGTTAGGTGCCCTGTAGTTCATTAGGCTTTCTCCGTCTCTCCTCTTCACCCACTCTGAGCTCCAGACTCCGTGATGAGCACAAGCAGGGTCTCTCACTCCTCCAGACTAGACCTGCAGCTGGTGGGTTCCCTCTTTCCCTCTCCCTATTTCTTTCCTTTATAATTCTGGTAAAAGCCCTACTGCCTTCATTTATTCTGCCAATAAAGAACCATTTGTATTAAAATGTATTGATCTGAAGATGGTTAACCCTGCATCTTCCGCTTTGTAAGGAAATTAATTGTGGCAGAAATGTGGCCTGTTTGATAGCAATGTTTTCTTTGTTGTAGACGCCAGGGTTTAGCTCTCCCTCTCTCCCCGCCTCACCCACTCTCAGAGCTCCAGACTCAGTGATATGAGCATTAGCAGTCTCTCACTCCTCCAGACTAGACCTGCAGCCGGTGGGTGTCGTGTAAATGACTGTGCATTAATACTTTGGTGTTACCTACAGATGCTGGATCTCACTTCTGACCCCAATTGTATTGTGCGATATGTGCGTCTTGCGTAATGCTCACTCCTTTCTCTTTCTCAGCACGGCTTGTCCACTAACCGTCAAGTGATATCTGCATGTCTGACTCCTCTCACTCAGTGTCTTTTTCTTCCAGTTAATCTGGGTGTTTTTTGGTTCTTCACTCGTGTTTCTTTAGCACTCTCTTTAGAGTAGCCACCTTTAGCTTTAAATGGATATGTTCTCTTGTTCAGCATTTATGCCAAATGAATTTATGCCAGAAGCGTTTGACATGATTATGACTTAGTATGACTCGGCATGGTTTCGTTCATCATTATTAAAACTTTTGAAAGAAACCGTGAACTGTGTGTGAAGTTACGGCTGCAGAAATAATGCTAATGGTGTACAGCTCAGGATTTGAATTATTTATTTTATACAGTCATTTTTGCTCATCTTTATTAAGGGTGTCAATAATTTCAGACTCCACTGTACATCGCGATGTTGGCTAGGAGGATGTTTCCACCTACTTTTGTTGTATTGAATGGGATTGTCATTGGCCAGTTTAACTTTTCAACAAAACACATTTCGATTTAGGTTTCCTAGTCATTTCGGTTTCCTCTCTCTCTTTCTGTGTTGCTTTTTATCTTTCAATCCCACCCCCTCTGCCTCTTTCTCTAATTTTAGGCATCCTATACTTCCTCTGACCTTTACAACAAAAATGATCTGTCCTCTCCTAGACAACAGCTTTCTTCCTACAATGGCTACGAGGTCTGTTCACACACACTTCGAAGTTGTATATAAAGACAAAATTGCCTCTTTCCTGAGGTGTGCACTCCCAGAACTGCTCCTAGATCAGTTTGTGCTAGTTTTGCCAATATGTTTGGTGTGACCATGACCGTAGGAGTTGACAAGGCGGCATACAGATCTGGGACCAGGCTAGATGACATGGTCTTAATGTTACCCAGGCACTGACTACAATGTCTTTTGAATACATGTTGTGACATGTATTCTTACTCCCTCCCTACTGTACCAACATATTTAGTAATCTGGGCTACTCTGCCAGATCTACTACCAGCGCCATCACAGGGTTTGTGAAGGCATTCATTAATCTGACCTTTGACCCCACCCATTATGATACTGTACGGTGCCTTCAGAAAGTATTCAGACCTTGAGTTTTTGCACATTTTGTTATGTCACAACCTTATTCTAAAATGGATTAAATAGTTTTTTCCCCCCCTCATTAATCTACACACAATATCCCATAATGACAAAGTAAAAACAGGTTTTAAGAAATGTTTGCAATTATAGCCTTGAGTCATCTTCATATGACGCTATAAGCTTGGCACACCTGTATTTTGGGTCTTTCTCCCATTTGTTCTCTGCAGATCCTCTCAATCTCTGTCAGGTTGGATGGGGAGCGTAGCTGCACCGCTATTTTCAGGTCTCTCCAGAGACGTTCGATCAGGTCCAGGCTCTGGCTGGGCCACTCAAGGACATTGAGACTTGTCCCGAAGCCACTCTTGCATTGACTTGGCTGTGTGCTTAGGTTGTTGTCCTGTTGGAAGGTGAACCTTTGCCCCAGTCTGAGGTCCTGAGCGCTCTGGAGCAGGTTTTCATCAAGGTTCTCTCTGTACTTTGCTCTGTTCATCTTTACCTCGATCCAGACTAGTCTCCCAGTCTCTGACGCCGAAAAACATCCCCACAGCATGATGCTGCCTCCACCATGATTCACCATAGGGATGGTTTCATCCAGACGTGACGCTTGGCATTGAATTTACCACAGGTGGACTCCAAGTTGTAACATCTCAAGGATGAGATGTTACTATGAGCTCAATTTCGAGTCTCATAGCAAAGGTTCTGAGTACTTATGTTTAATATAATATTTATTTTGTAGAAATTTGCAAACGTCTAAACCTGTTTTCGCTTTGTCATTACGGAGATTTTATTTTTTATTTAATCCATTTTATAATAAGGCTGTAACGTAACAACATTTGGAAAAAGTCAAGGGGTCTGAATACTTTCCGAATGCACTGTATATACCAGCTGTAACACACACTTTTTTCCTACAGTCAACTAAATAAATTAAAAATCAACATGAGCTCTTGAAAATAAGCCACTCTGTGGTAAACAAGAAGTTCCGATCGAAGTTACTGTATAGCAGCAATCACTTCACTTTTGCTGTTCCTATTTTATTGGAGAAGTAACGGCACTGGAGAAAATTGGCTATGATTGTCACTGTGTCATGTGGACTATCAAGCATGATCTGAGAGCACTGCCTCGAAGAATGTAATGTTTTGTGTGTGTTTGACATCCGATCCCACCCCTGCGGGGCTCTTTATATGAGGACAGTGCACAGTGGGTCTCGAAGGGTCATCGGCTCCAGTTCTCGTGTAAGACTCCCATTGTGTAACAGAATTGCGCTGAGACTCCGATTTTTCACTTAAAGTGTATGCCAAACAAAACCATTAATTTCAAATTTTAACAAACCATACAACTCTAAGGACTACCGTTCCCAATTTACACTGAACATTTCACAAAACACATTTAATCGAAGAAATGTGCAGATGCAAAGTTTGGTAACAGAATTTTTTGGCAAAAACTCCCTGTTTTTGTGTCCATGTTTTCCAAAAACTCTTAAATATCTGCTCCAAATTAAGATTCAACTATGTCTTCTGAAATAATGGGGTGTCACTGTCACATGACACATTGACAAAATTGAACTACAGTAAGTGAATTGGATTTACACTAGTTAACGGAATTGCGGTAATCGAATTTCATCATGGGTCCCTGATCTGAACTACACATAAATGCATAATTATGGATATGAATGTCGTTCTCTTCATGGTGATGTCATAAATAGATACACAAAGGTAGAAATATGTAATATCCTCCTTTGCATATTTGGGTATTATTCTACACACCAGCTATTATTTTAATGAGCTCTGCCCCCAAACAAGACCAAATTTCGTTGGACCGGACCAAATCTGAACCAATCATAGAAGTCTGTTTCACTAGTTTGGACATCAAACAATTTCCCATTGTAGCCAATTCCATTGCAAAAATTCCATTCAGATTTTTCGGAAAATCTGTTACCGATTTTGGTAACGGAATTTCCAGTTTTAATCACTTAATTGATCAGTAAACACATTAACTAATTGATAGATCTATATTTACCTGTTACTTCTGTGAACTTTCATTATCTTCTCTCTCATGAGGGAGAGGGGTTTGAAAATATCTTAAAGATATGTTGGTTGTTGGTAATGGATTCTCAAGGCAATGTTTCTTAAACTTACAGAAGGCAGAAAAAGTTATCCATTACTTAGGGCTGTGACAGTAATTCAATAACCGACGGTTATGGATGAACACCGTCATGAAAATAAAATTACTGTCGAAAATATGTAACTTTATTTTCATGTAGATAAACTTTACCTAATAGCGGGAGTGTTTGCTAATGATTATAAGCAATTGTTTTGCTGACTTAGTCTGTCTTTTAAACGTTCTACAGCTCCTCCTCTTTCCAACTGTCCTTTGATGCACAAGCAGCTAATCCGCTACATGCCGGGGGTGTATTTTACTATTGTAAAAGAAAAAGGTTTGGACTTTCTTTTATACAATGCACATTTTCATCGCTTGCTAGTAAATAAATAAATCGCTCTTTTAAAGTTTGGATGTATCTGACTTCATTAATTATT
Source organism: Salmo trutta (assembly GCF_901001165.1). NCBI lineage: Eukaryota > Metazoa > Chordata > Actinopteri > Salmoniformes > Salmonidae > Salmo > Salmo trutta. Next base: position 7,301,550 of record NC_042980.1, read on the forward strand.
CAACAGCAGTATACAAGGTTGTTCTGGCTCTGAGCCTAAAATGCTCTAATGTTGTCTCAAATGGACAATGCGCCAATCCTCTCCAACCTGGCATGGTATAATTTGACATGGAATCTTTTCTTAATTTATAGACTAATCAACGCTGATCAGGCTCGGTCCTGGCTGATATGCTGCCCTAAGCGAGACCAAAAAAATTGCCGCCTTCCTATCCCTGCCACGTAGAATAGTAGCCTAGGCCAGGGAGTCTGAACATCACAGGATGGCATTGTCTCCCTCAATCTGTGCAATGGCTACTGCTATAGGTTTCAGGCTGCTTACCACTCTCTCCCAAAATACATCATCCAGGAGGATCCTCTTGATGGAGCTGTCCATATTGGCAGACTGTGATATGGCCATATCTTGGAGAGACTGTCAAACATGATGACAACACCACCCCAACGGGTGTTGCTGGACAGCTTCAATGTGGTGCACTTATTCTTCTCAGTTTTCTTGGTGAGGCAGATTCCTGCTATAACTTGATGACCCTTCACATATCTAACCATTTCTTTGGCTCTCTTGTAGAGTGTATCCATTGTTTTCAGTGCCATGATGTCCTTGAGGAGCATATTCAATGCATGAGCAGCACAGCCAATGGGTGTGATGTGAGGGTAGGACTCCTTCACTTTAGACCAAGCAGCCTTCATGTTTGCAGCATTGTCGGTCACCAGTGCAAATACCTTGTGTGGTCCAAGGTCATTGACTGCCTTCAGCTCATCTGCAATGTAGAGACCGGGGTGTCTGTTGTCCTTGTGTCTGTGCTCTTGTAGAATACTGGTTGAGGGGTGGAGATGATGTAGTTAATTATTCCTTGCCTACGAACATTTGACCACCCATCAGAGATCATTGCAATACAGTCTACTTTCTCTATGATTTGCTTGACCTTCACTTGAAATCTGCATCCAGCAAATGAGTAGATAATGCATGTCTGGTTGGAGGGGTATATGCTGTGCGAAGAACATTCAGAAGTCTCTTTCAATAGACATTGCCTGTGAGCGTCAGAGGTGAACCAGTTGCATACACATCTCGAGCAAAACATTCATCAGCATTTCTCTGACTACGTTCCTCCATTGAGTAAAAAAAAAACCTGGAGGAGGACCATGAGCTGTTGCTATCGATAAGGTGTCCAATTCATAATTTAACTCAAATAGAAGTGGAGGGACTTTTGTCAGAGGTTGCTTGTTGTGAGCGCTGAGGGAACTTTATGCACTTGGCCAGATGATTCTGCATCTTTGTTGCATTCTTCACAAATGATTTGGCACAGTATTTGCAAATGTACACAGCTTTTACTTCAACATTAGCTGCAGTGAAATGTCTCCACACATCAGATGGTGCCTGTGGCATTTTCCTGTAAAGATTGTAAAAAATATATACATTTCCATGTACAGATAATAGTTAAACAACTCCTTTTGTAAGATACATGTTTTAAAATGAAACATGTATGGAAACAGGTGAATTAACACACCTCAGCTAGCAGGCTCAAGCAAGCTAAAACCCACATGGTAGCAAAAACTAAGTAGTAGAAATTGTTAAGTTAGAAATGATTTAAACACACTTTGCTGTAGGCTACTATTTACTAGTTAACCAAAAAAATAATGTATGACACCCCACCCAGTATTGTAATATATTCACCCCACCCAGTATTGGAATCAAAACTTACCAGAAAGCATGTAGTCATTGGCTCAGACTGTGTAGTAGTGTGGGCTCAATAGCATCTCATTAGTGTGCAAGAGCTTGAGAATCCACTGTACATGTGATGGAAGAGTGCATTCCATTGAATTGGTGATAGTTTAACCAAAATATGCCACAAGACCTAGAATTGCCTTATGTGTATCCCACAGAAAAAAAGGTTCACTGTAATAAGCTAACTTTTTTGATGAATTTAAGCCCTAGAGTTTGGGGAATTTTGCTCAACTTCCCATGGAACAATTCCCGATATTTACCTGAAGGTTTCCGGCCCTTTGCAGCCTTGCTAGCACTACACAGCTGATTTCAATAACCAACTCATCAAGTTTAGATTATTTGAATAAACCTCTAAATGACACGCATATACAATCTGTCTCAATTTTCTCAAGACTTAAAAATCCTTCTTTAACCAGTCTCTTCCCATTCATCTACACTGATTTTTGAAGTGGATTTAACAAGCAATATCAATAAGGGATCATCGCTTTCACTTGGATTCACCTGGCCAGTTTTTCATGGAGAGAGCAGGTGTTCTTAATGTTTTCTATACTCGGTGTATGTCCATTCAGAAAGTTTCCTAAAGAAACCCGTCTGGTCTCCATCTCTTACATAAGAATCAAACGCTCCTGTCACAATTTAGTGCATGTGGGCTGCTGTGTATACTGTCTGGGATACTCATTACTCTATACAGCTGTAGGCTGATCCTTGTTCCTAGAGTCCGTTTGACACATTCTCAGTTTAGCCATTTATTGTGTGTTCATTCATACATGTGTTTTGGTTGGAAAGAGGCAATATACACAAGTATTTGGCTATACGTGAGTATTGGGCTATATAGAGAGCTCTGTGTTTATGTGCATGTGAGAGAGAAAGTGACCTCCCTGAAATATACCTTGTGGCATTCCGCCCTCTGGTGGGCCACTGTGATGACTGCAGCTTCCTGCGCAGCGCGGCCACCGGCAGTAGCCTGCCCAGAGACCTGGGTCACATGACCATCTCCGATTTATCTGATATGAGTGGGGCGGCACTGCCTTCCCAGAGTCATGGCAGTGTGGTCTCAACTCACACAGAGAGACTGTCTGCTTTCGTGTGGAGTTGGAGGGTAGACCTAGAGAGAGATACTAATGTCTGACTTGGATTGATCCTGGATCATTGTCAAGATGGGAAAGTGCTTTTAGAACTAATGAGATGTCAACACTGGCACTAGTTAATAAAAAATATAAATTGCAATTATATAGCATGCAGTTGGATGGTGTGTTGTAGATTAAACCAAATAGTGTTGTAGAATGGGATAAATGAGACTAACAACAATATGGTGTGTCGTGGACTAGAACTACTTTTGACTAAACTATTTTCCAAGAACTCCTGTAACCAGTATTGATGCTGATTGACAGGCATGGGATGTGAACAATATGACAAACATTGCATGTCTAATACTAAGGACAGTTTTGATATTCCATATGTAGTAATATGTCAGTTGTTGTGACAGATATGAACAATGCAAGGCACTGAAGTTCACAGACCACTCTGACAATTAGGCATGCACTCTTAACTTACCCAGCAATTGTTGTTGCAACAGCATTGAAACTGCTTGTGGTTTATGATTGGATGGAAAGATTGCTGACCGTCCCCAAAGCTTTGGAGGGATAATGTGATTGGCCAAAGTGGAGAAAGGTAAAAATGTGATGGGGAAATTGAGTGCAGACTTATGTCTGCGCTCAATTTCAGTGTTTTTTCCCCATTCCTTGTGAATCCATGGCACTTTGGCCCTTTTAAAGACATGATGTGGCCTCTATTATATCAGTATGTCCCCTTTGTTCCCAGGTGGAGGACAGAGATTTCCTGGAAAAGGGATCTCAATCCGCTTCCACCCGAACGGCAGCTACCCTCGCTTCACTCAGCGGGTCTTCCTCCCGGAGAGGAAGTGGCGAATCGCCGATCACTGGCGACACCGAGACCTCCATACTAGAGATCAAGGTAAGAAAGCCATGGGTGTTCTAGCACCCTCTTCCATCACATCCACTCTTTTAAGAGCCCATCCCTGTACAACACACACTGCTCTGAAGATGTCATTCTCTACCTGTCATTGTGCTCATCACTTCATCTATCGACCCTGTCGCAGCATGCTTCTGTCTCTTTCCTCACCCCTTCCATGTTCTTCACCCCAGGATATTCATGATCTGAAGGATCAGATCCAAGATGTGGAGTCAAAGTACATGCAGAGCCTCAAAGAAGTCAAGGTACAATACTTGACTGACCCACCCCAATGTAAACCAGCCTGCGTCCCTGTTAATGTTCATATGGTTTTAGTCTTCCCTTTCGTAAGCTTTTGAGATGACCAATGATACTACTTTAAGCCCATAATAGTTTTGGACCTCATCAGAATTAACCAATGGTAGGTTTAGACTTTGGTGTTAGTTGTTGAGAGCCTCCTATTAAGCAATGATTAGTCCTAGCGACTGTTTAATGAATGTTTCAGACTTATTTTTTTACCTTTCCCATTTCAACTACAGATAGTTTTAGACTCCTATCTTGCTATTAAATGGTTGCCTGAGGCTGGGACCCCTCTAATTGTAATAGATGCTCTGCGATTTCTGTCTAGTGATGTTTAAAGTCCAGATCAGCAGGATATTTGGCAGTATTAAAACTTGTGGCAAGTGCCAAATTTACAGTGTTCTTGTCAGGCTAGATGGCTTGCCTATCTTTTCCCATATATTTTTCAGCTTCCTTTCAAATCAGTCAACAAGTTATGCCGTCCTGATGTCAAATTCAATAACATTTAGCAGATGCTCTTATCCAGACTAAAATCAAATCAAATGTTATTAGTCACATGTGCTGAATACAACAGTTGTAGACCTTACAGAGAAATGCTTACTTATAAGCCCCTAACCAACAGTGCAGTTTCAAAAAATATGGATAATAAGAGATACAAGTAAGAAGTAATTAAAGAGCAGCAGTAAAAAAAAAATGGAAAACTACAAACAATGCATGCAGGGCAGAATTAGGCCAATATCCACTAATAATAAAAACTCAAAGAGCAATTAAGTTTTGGAAACATCTAAAATACAGTGACCCCCTCTCATATCATTACCAAGCCCTGCAATGCCAAGAGCTGAGCAAAGAAAAGAGTCCCCATCATCCAGCTGGTCCTGGGACTGAGTTCACAAACCTGTTCTACTAACACACTGAAGCCTCAGGACCTCTCTACTCTACAGAGTGACTCTTGGAAAGCCCTTTGATTGGATGTTCTGGTCTGGTCCCTATTTTAACAATCAGAATAAACCAAATTACAACACAGTCAAAACAAAACTACATTTCTTATTGGGAAACACAAGCACAAACACAAAGCAAAATGCAGTGCTATCTGGCCCTAAATCGACAGTACACCATGGCTAAATATTTGACCATGGTTACTGATCAGAACCTTAGAAAAACCTTGACAAAGTACAGGCTCAGTGAGCACAGCCTTGCCATTGAGAAGGGTAGACACAGGAAAACCTGGCTTCCTGTAGAGGAAAGGCTGTGTAACCACTGCACCACAGCAGAACCTGAGACAGAGCTGCATTTCCTGACAAAATGTCAGAAATATAAAACAATTAGTCATTTCCCCAAATTTGAAACCCTTATTCTGCCTGCCATAAGTTGAGGGACAGTGTCTGACAGTCCAATTAACCTGCACATGTCCTCTACTGTATGGCTATTGTTATTGTTGAATGTATGGTTATTCTGACCCTTGGTTATTGTTGTTACTGTTGTCCCGTTGACAATTTTGATTCTCATTTTTATTTCTTTTTTTATATTGTAAATATCCAAAATAAGCTTTGGCAATATGTACATTGTTACGTCATGCCAATAAAGCGAATTGAATTGAATTGAATTGAATTGAGAGGAAAGGGGGAAAGGTATTTATGGGGGTCATAAACCTCACCAACAGGCCAACGTCATGACAACACCAACAGGCATTTCTCTTCCTTTAGGATTCCCTTGTGGAGGTGGAGGAGAAGTACCGCAAGGCCATGGTGTCCAACGCCCAGCTGGACAATGAGAAGAACAACCTGATGTACCAGGTAGATCGGCTGAAGGACTCGCTCATGGAGCTGGAAGAGCTGCTGTCCGAGTCACGCCGCGAGTACGATGGAATGACCAAGGTAAGGGAGAGATGAGGAGGGAGAGATGGAGAGGCAGAGAAAGGATAGGGCCAGATCAAGAGAAATATACAATTACAGTAAGATGAAAGATGGCGGGGAAAGAGGCCAAGTTAGTAGAGTAAGGGGTAGGCTATAGAGGAGGGCGATATTAGGTGAAAACTGGGACTGACATTAGCCAAGTGGTGCATTTTGGAAACTATAGCTGCCTGTGCCAATGGAGGATTATATACATGAACTGTAAAGATATAATTTCCAGGGTTTTTTTCTGGATCGAAAAGGTGCTTAGGTGGTTGGCATGGCAGGGGGTGTGGCAATGGGCATGGTCAGTGTGGCTGAAGTTTAAAGAATATTTTAGATGCCCCCATCTTGGTGGTGTAGAGAATTTATTTGATTTTATTTGTAAGCCACTAAAAATGTCTCTGTGTAACTGAGTGAAATGTTTTAAAGCAAATGAGAAAATGTTTCAGTTTTAAATGTCCAAAATAGCTGTTTTTATCTCAATATCAAATCATTCCTGGGTAACAATTTAAGTACCTATTTTTTTTTCTTTTCTTTTTTTTCAAATAAAACTCAAAGAAACAAAAATGGCTTCTTAGCAAATAGCAATTTCTCAAGCAAGAATATTTCTAGGACTGTCGGAGTGGTGAGGGAAAAACTGAAAAATATGGCATTTGGCAGAGGTTTGGATCTCTATTTCTTATGTTTATTGACTAATTTGCTGCATGTCGATGTCACCATGGAAGGTCAAAACTTCCTCCCACTATAGCAGGCTGAAATTTCAGGTGGTCTTTTCAAACAGCTCTTACACTACAAGGGCATTTTTTTCACATAGTGTGGAAATTGGCCCTTTTTTAAAGCACATTTTATGTGATTCTATATATTCTGCCATGGAACTGAGAGAAATATGTGAAGTTTTAAAGCTAATTTCCTGCAATTCTATGCATTTTGCCATGGCTTTGTTCTTTTGCTCCAAATAATAACAAAATCAATAATGCTAAATTCATAGTTTTTGTAATTTTCAATTCTCCCTGACTGTCTAGCCTTTTATTGGTGATTTGTTAGCTCTCAAAGATTTCTATTATTTTAGAATACTAGCGGCACCCGGTCCATACAGACAGTAAATCATTGGAAATTAATAATTACATTTCATGCAATTTCCCCCCCCCCCCCTGCAAATTAGAAATGTGTTTATCTGTTCAGCTTTTTGGTCTCTGGATATACCAATATTCTCAGCTCCGGAGCATTAAAAAGAAAAAACATCCATAGGCCTATTTCCCGTGGGATCATGGACTCATTATATATATTTATTTATTTATATACATTTACATTTTAGTCATTTAGCAGACGCTCTTATCCAGAGCGACTTACATATACTGCTCAAAAAAATAAAGAACACTTAAACAACACAATGTAACTCCAAGTCAATCACACTTCTGTGAAATCAAACTGTCCACTTAGGAAGCAACACTGAATGACAATAAATTTCACATGCTGTTGTGCAAACGGAATAGACAACAGGTGGAAATTATAGGCAATTAGCAAGACACCCCCAATAAAGGAGTGGTTCTGCAGGTGGGGACCACAGACCACTTCTCAGTTCCTATGCTTCCTGGCTGATGTTTTGGTCACTTTTGAATGCTGGCGGTGCTTTCACTCTAGTGGTAGCATGAGACGGAGTCTACAACCCACACAAGTGGCTCAGGTAGTGCAGCTCATCCAGGATGGCACATCAATGCGAGCTGTGGCAAGAAGGTTTGCTGTGTCTGTCAGCGTAGTGTCCAGAGCATGGAGGCGCTACCAGGAGACAGGCCAGTACATCAGGGGACGTGGAGGAGGCCGTAGGAGGGCAACAACCCAGCAGCAGGACCACTACCTCCGCCTTTGTGCAAGGAGGAGCAGGAGAAGCACTGCCAGAGCCCTGCAAAATGACCTCCAGCAGGCCACAAATGTGCATGTGTCTGCTCAAACGGTCAGAAACAGACTCCATGAGGGTGGTATGAGGGCCCGACGTCCACAGGTGGGGGTTGTGCTTACAGCCCAACACCGTGCAGGACGTTTGGCATTTGCCAGAGAACAAATTCGCCACTGGCGCCCTGTGCTCTTCACAGATGAAAGCAGGTTCACACTGAGCACGTGACAGACGTGACAGAGTCTGGAGACGCCGTGGAGAACGTTCTGCTGCCTGCAACATCCTCCAGCATGACCGGTTTGGCGGTGGGTCAGTCATGGTGTGGGGTGGCATTTCTTTGGGGGGGCCGCACAGCCCTCCATGTGCTCGCCAGAGGTAGCCTGACTGCCATTAGGTACCGAGATGAGATCCTCAGACCCCTTGTGAGACCATATGCTGGTGCGGTTGGCCCTGGGTTCCTCCTAATGCAAGACAATGCTAGACCTCATGTGGCTGGAGTGTGTCAGCAGTTCCTGCAAGAGGAAGGCATTGATGCTATGGACTGGCCCGCCCGTTCCCCAGACCTGAATCCAATTGAGCACATCTGGGACATCATGTCTCGCTCCATCCACCAACGCCACGTTGCACCACAGACTGTCCAGGAGTTGGCGGATGCTTTAGTCTGGGAGGAGATCCCTCAGAAGACCATCCGCCACCTCATCAGGAGCATGCCCAGGCATTGTAGGGAGGTCATACAGGCACGTGGAGGCCACACACACACTGCTGAGCCTCATTTTGACTTGTTTTAAGGACATTACATCAAAATTGGATCAGCCTGTAGTGTGGTTTTTCACTTTCATTTTGAGTGTGACTCCAAATCCAGACCTCCATGGGTTAATACATTGGATTTCCATTGCTTATTTTTGTGTGATTTTGTTGTCAGCACATTCAACTATGTAAAGAAAAAAGTATTTAATAAGATTATTTCTTTCATTCAGATCTAGGATGTGTTGTTTAAATGTTCCCTTTATTTTTTATATATATATATATATATATATATATATATATATATATATATATAATTCATGCCAATCACTGGTTTAGGTATTGCATATCAACATATCTTTATCATGCATTCCTGCTCGGACATGTTGGATTAATTTTTTTCTTGAACAAAACATTTGAAACCCTCCTACAGTTTTTTTTTTTTGTAAGTTTTTTTTATTACTTTTATATATGCCCAGCTGCTCTTCAGCTCACAGACAGATGGCCGGACATTCTCTTGCAGAATTCATGGTTCCTTTTTATTAAGGCAAGTTGTCCAGGTCCTGAGGCAGCAAAGTATCCCCAAACCATCACACTACCACCACCATGCTTGACCGTTGGTATGAGGCTCTTACTGTGAAATGCAGTGTTTGGTTTTCACCAGACATAATGGGACCCATCTCATCCAAAAACTTGACCCAAGTTTGCCAAAACGTACCTGGAAGCACCTGGATGATCATCAAGACTCTTAGAAGAATGTTCTTTTTTCAGATGAGTCAAAAATATAACTTTTTGGATGACCTGGGTCCCATTTAAGCCTGTCGAAAACCAAATACTGCATTATACAGAACATTAAGAACACTTGCTCTGTCCATGACAGACTGACCAAGTGAATCCAGGTGAAAGCTATGATCCCTTATTGATGTCACTTGTTATATCCACTTCAATCAGTGTAGATGGAGACAGGTAAAAAAAAAAAATTAAGTTGAGAAATGGATTGTGGATGTGTGCCATTCAGAGGGTGAGTGGGCAAGACAAAAGATTTAAGTGCCTTTGAACGGAGTATGGTAGTAGGTGCCAGGCACACCGGTTTGTGTCAAGAACTGCAATGCTGCTGGGATTTTCACGCTCAACAGTTTCCCGTGTGTCTCAAGAATGGTCTACCATCCAAAAGACATCCAGCCAACTTGACACAACTGTGGGACGCATTGGAGTCAACATGGACCAACATCCCTGTGGAATGATTTCAACACCTTGTAGATTCCCTGCCCTAACGAATTAAGGCTGTTCTGAGGGCAAAAGTTGGAGCTGCAACCAATGTTCCCTCTAAGCTGTGCAGTAGCCCGAGACTGCTGGGCAGCTCCCCAGGACTCAGAGCACAGAAGACATGTTAGCCCACAGAGAGAAGCACGAGATTGAACTTGAAGGTCCCCAAGAACACAGTGGACTCCATCATTCTTAAATGGAAGAAGTTTCGAACCACCAAGATTCTTCCTAGAACTGACTGCCTGGCCAAACTGAGCAATCGGGGGAGAAGGGCCTTGGTCAGGGAGGTGACCAAGAACCTGATGCTCACTCTGACAGAGCTCCAGAGTTCCTCTGTGGAGATGACAGAACCTTCCAGAAGGACAACAATCTCTGCAGCACTGCACCAATCAGGCTTTTACGGTAGAGTGGCCAGACGGAAGCCACTCATGTCACATGGTAGCCCGCTTGGAGTTTGCCAAAAGGCACCTAAAGACTCTCAGACCATGAGAAACAAGATTATCTGGTCTGATCCATCCCTACAGTGAAGCGTGGTGGTGGCAGCATCATGCTGTGAGGTTGTTTTTCAGCAGCAGGGACTGGGAGCCTAGTCAAGATCGAGGGGAAAGATGAATGGAGCACAGTAGAGATACTTGATTAAAACCTGCTTCAGAGCTTTCAGGACCTCAGACTGGGGTGAAGGTTCACCTTCCAACAGAACAACGACCCTAAGCACACAGCCAAGACAACGCAGGAATGGCTTTGAGACAATTCTCAATGTCCTTAAGTGGCCCAACCAGAGCCCGGACTTGAACCCGATCGAACATCTCTGGAGAGACCTGACAGAGTTTTAGAGGATCTGCAGAGAAGAATGGGAGAAATTCCCCAAATACAGGTTTGTCAAGCTTGTAGTGTCATACCCAAGAAGACTTGAGGCTGTAATCGCTGCCAAATGTGCTTTAACAAAGTACTGAGTAAAGGGTGTGAATACTTATGTAAATGTGATATTTCCTTTTTTTATACACACTCACACACTTGTATGTAGGTTGAAGGGAAAAAAACTTGAACACATTTTAGAATACGGCTGTAACAAAATGTGGAAAAAGTGAAGGGGTCTGAATACTTTCCGAATGCACTATATACACACAGATACAAAAGTATGTGGACACCCCTTCAAATTAGTGGATTTGGATGTTTCAGCTACACCTGTTGCTGACAGGTGTATAACATCGAGCACACAGACATACAGTTTCCATAGACAAACACTGGCAGTAGAATGGCCTTACTGAAGAGCTCAGTGATTTTCAACGTGGCACCGTCATAGGATAGTAGGCCACACAAGCTCACAGAACAGGACCGCCTAGCGTGTAAAAATTGTCTGTCCTTGGTTGCAACACTCACTACAGAGTTCCAAATTAACTCTGGAAGCCGCATCAGAACTTTGTCGGAAGCTTCATGAAATGGGTTTCCATGTCCGAGCAGCTGCACACAAGCCTAGGATCACCATGCGCAATGCCAAGCGTCGGCTGAAGTGGTGTAATGCCTGACCTCAGTAATACTCTTGTGGCTGAAGGGAAGCAATTCCCCTTAACAATGTTCTAACATCTAGTGGAAAGCCTTCACAGAAGATTGGAGGCTGTTATAGCAGCAAAGAGTCTGTAATAAGCCCTTTTGTGGGGAAAAACGATTGGCTGTGCCTGGCTCCCCAGTGAGTCGGCCTAGCTCCCAAGTGGGTGGGTCTATGTCCTCCCAGGCCCACCCATGTCTACACCCCTGCTCAGTCATGGGAAATCCATAGATTAGGGCCTAATGAATTTATTTAAATTGACTAATTTCCTTATTAAATGTAACTCAGCAAAATCTTTGAAATTGTTGCATGTTGCGTTGTTTATATTTTTGTTCAGTGTGTATATATTACGCTGTTTGGATTTAGGCGATCCAACAACAACAAAAAATGCTTAGGCGGTCCGACCAAGGATTTGTATGGCCGACAAATCCCTAAATTCATAGTGTACAACACCCTTTATCCAAATTGATTTAATCCACAACTAATGTAGCTAGTGTGACTTCCAACATCTCCTCTGTCATCTCTCCCAGGACTTTGAGCGTGAGAAACATGCCTACGGCGTGCTCCAGTTCCAGTTCAACGTGATGAAAGAAACGCTAAAACAGAGCGAGGAGTTACTAACGGTGAGTCCTCCAAGGAATACCCCAAGCTTGTCAGATCAGCCAAAACGACCTCAACTGCCACCTTTCAGTTTTCTTATTTCTGAATTTCCCGGTCTCCTTACTTGCATGCTGATCTTCTACTGTTTTCACTCCTCTCCCGCACACTCTCCCTCTCTCCTATTTGTTCCATCTTCTGCTTTTCTACTGTCCAGGAGATCTGTCAGTTGCGTCTCAAGCAGGACAGCTTTGTTAGGGAAATATCTGACCTGCAGGAAACAGTAGAGTGGAAGGATAAAAAGATTGGGGTATGCCCTGTGAACTCTGATCCATTCACTTTGTTAGTACATTTGGTGTATGCATGTGTAAACCCCCACACACAATTGTGATATGTGCACCTGTGTTGTGGTCTTAAAATACACTTATTCACTTATGCAGAGAAGTTAACTTTAGCCAAGTGCATGAATACTTGAAACTATATACTGTACCCTCACTTTCTGTATGCTCACTTTCACTTCCTTCACCCATATCACTCCTTTGTTCTTCACCTCCTCCTCACCACTGGGGGCACTGCTCAGGCCTTAGAGCAACAAAAGGAGTATTTGGACGCCGTCAAAAATGAGCGAGATGAGCTCAGGGATGAGCTGGTCCAGCTGAAAGATATTCTGAAGGTACTTTGTCATCTCATGGGAGTCGGAGCTCTGAATATGCAACAGTGGCCCCTGAAACAGGGTTTATCAATTGCAGCTATAATTTATTGTTGTGAGACCCAAAAGCATATCATCAGTCTGTGTTCATGTCCTACCCAGAAACATGGAATTGTCCTCGGAACTGACCTGACCACCAATGGGGAAAAGGTGGAGGTGGTAACTGAAAGGCCAGCTTCTCAATTGGCTCAGGTCTCCCAGATATCACCCAAGGAAGGGGGGAACATCATGCTCGGTAAGCACCATTACTGGACAAATATCGCCATATGTTATCTTTTGCTTACCTCATAGCTTTGCCAAATTATAGCTAACTTGAATACTTAAATCATGCCCACAACCAATCTAATGCAAACCTGTATACGTAACATGAGTTTAGTTGACTGACACAATTTTTGGGGGACTTCTGCGACTAACTTGTAAGCTTTCACTGCTGATTCTCCTCCCAACCCATTGCAACCCCTACACCTGATTGATTTGAATTAATCCATCTGAACCATGATTTAAAGCACATGGCGTAAACACCCTTGTTTTGGTATCCTACACAGTGGTTTCATTTTGAAATGGTCATAAGGCTGTCTGATTTGTGGAAGTGAGCGTGACCCCAAAGCAATATAACACCACAGCAGACATTTCAGAGTTTAAAAGATTTGCAGCTTGCCAAAGTTTGAGGCCCAAAGGTGCCTCTGACCTACTCTGCTTTGACAATTCATCTACTTTGAAGAGCTTTGTTTTTGTGATCTCCTCCTATTCTTCCCTTTCTTTCTTCTCTTCCTTTTTGGTTAGATTTTGGCCAAATTCTTTACAAATTCTGCTTTGCGGTAATTGGCCCAGCTTCAACTGACAGATCTTGATCATCAGAAAAATGACAATACTTGAAACACCAGACCACAGTGTTTGGCCTGTATCACCCTTACGTTGTCCCCTCATGATCTCTTAGGCAGAGCTCAGGATATGGAATTGGGAAGTAGAGGAGATAAGATGGTGGATCCAGGAATGTCCAGGCAGCAAGTGGAAACACATGAGGCGGTTCAAGAGAACCATCTGACCTCGCCCACTTCCTGTAGCCTCGCTGGTGTTTCTGAAACCGAAACATCTATGGAGGCTCGGCCATGCTCGCCCAAATTGGGGGATGAGGTTGAGCTTGAATGCAGTAATGACAACAAAGACTCTGACAATGGCATACCGGTAGTAGAGGTCAAGCATGGACCGGTTTGCGATTCTGAGGTAATTGTGGTTGTAACAGTTCCTGAGGAAGAGCTTACAGAAGAGGGGGAGGGATACAAACCAGCAGGCATAGAGGGGACAATGCAAGGGAGAGTAGAGGCCACAAACAAATGGGAAATGGGAATAAAAAATGACAAGGCAGATGATATGGAGACCAAAGTCACCAAGAGTAGTGATCACACAAAAGAGCCTACCTCAGAATATGGTGCATTAGCTGAACAAGATAATATAGCATTGAGGAAAGAGGTTGTGAAAAGTATAGACTCATGTCCTCAGCTTAGGGAAACCATTGAGGACACCATACAAAATGGCACACAGATTAGCCCAGGGACTGACCATGATACTAGTAAGAGCGCAATAAAATCAGAATGTAAGCCTCAACCTAAGCTTCAGAAAACTGACACTCAGCCACAGGCCCAAGGAGGCAAGAAGAAGAAGAAGAAAGGCAAGAAGGGAGAGAGACAAGGTGATGAAAATCAGGAAGACTATAAGAAGAGCACAACAGAAAAGGGTGTAGTCTCCATGAAAAATAGCACACAGATTCCCAAAAGTACAAACCTTGATACTACTAAGAGCCCAGTCGAATCAAAGCCTGAGCTTCAGAAAACAAAAAAGGCTGAAGTGTTGCCAGAGGCCACTGATATGCAGCCACAGGCCCGAGGAGGCAAAAAGAAGAAGAAAGGCAAGAAGAAGGGAGAGACACAAGGTGATGAAAACCAGGGAGACAATAAGAAGAGCAAAACAGAAAAGGATGTGGACTCAATCTCAACAGATAAGGAGCCAGTAGTGGAGGACGTTATCACAATAGAGACACAGGAGCTTCTAGAGGAGGGGACCGGTAGTTCACCAAATCGAGAACTCCAAAGCCCTAAAGGTAAAGCACAAACCATAGCTGAGGGAGGGACCCTGATGGAAGAACAACAACTAGCAGAGGGCCGAGTAGAGGTTAAGAGTGAGGAGCCTCCCATTGAAACCCCAGAAGTATCTCTGACTGACCAAGCCAAGAGTGAGGAAGTTGTCAAAAAGGACAAACAAAAACCTTCCCAGAAATCAGAAGGCCAGATATCAGTATTATGCCATGAGTGTGACATTGGTATTGTGGATCCTGTTGACCAGCAATGTATAACCAATTGTATAACCAGTGCTGATAACCCTAAAGAGAAATTAGAATCCACAACAAATAGTGGTACCCAAAAAGACGAGTCAGGGTACACAACCAACCCTGATAACTTTGTAGACTGCCTGAACTCTTCAGCTGACCCGAAATGTCCATTGGACTTGAAAGAGTCCACTGCTGGGAATTCAAACAACATCAAAGAAGAAGATGCAATCAAGGTCTCAGTTGATGAGGCTCAAACAATCCAAGACACAAAGGAAGAGGGAATTAACTTTCACAGTCGCATAGTTCAAAGACCGGCGCTCGAGAAGAGCATGGTACCTGAAGACCTTATCGCCAATGATGGTGTCATTACTCACCCAGAGCATGTTACTGAAAATGCCATAAAATACCTCACAGTGGCAGGTCAGGATGAACAAAATGGGAGCCCAGATGAGTGTAAAAATGCTCTTGTACATAAAGATATTTCCATAGCATTGCCAGCAAATGTAGATAAATGCAAAAATGTATCAGGAGAGAACTGTGGCACATCGCTCGACAGCAACTGCCCTGCTGCTGAGACCATAAGACAGCCTGAACAGTTGATGGATCTACCTGGTTGTCCAGTCGCTGACAAGCACTTAGATGAAAACAACGAGCCAGTAACACTTGATGAAGAAAAGGCCTCAAATGTAGGGATCTCCACAGAGACCAAGCTGAATGATACAGAAACACGACTACAGGACCCTGTAAAAGAAACTCCGGAGACAATTGACTTTTTTAGGGAACAGTGCTACAAAGAAAGCAAACTATGCACTATGGTGGCCGAAGCAGAAGAGCAAGACGATCCCATTGAGGCCAAGCTGGAGGATAACAAGGTACCTGGACCCAGTGAGCAGGGGAATGATGAGGGGGACGATGATATCGATGAGGGTCAATCGTTTGACTTTAACGACCTAGATTCGGTGGTTTCTGCAAATGTGTTTCCAGTAACATCCCAAGAGGTCAGCCAGGAGGTGAGAATGATGGAAGGCAACAAAATGGAGGTAGAGCCAGGTAAAGAGAAGGCAATCAAGGAAGAGGAAGACTGGGACAAGTCAACAGGAAAACCGCAGGGCACAGTAGAGGGAGTTAGCACAATAGTGGCAAAGCAGCCACTTGAACAAGGGTCAGATAGTGCACCAGAATAGCTCCGAAGCCATGAAGAAAAAGCACAAATCAGAGTGCCAATGAAGAACAACAACTAATGACTTATTTGTGTAATATACGAACAGAAAGACATTGCAGAGGGAGTGTGTGTGACTGAACAACAATGTGTAGGTGAGAGTGAGAGGCTGCAGATTGCAACAGAGGTAGGGGCTTTGCCAGTAGAGGGGGAAGAGGAAAATCCCGTATGGGTCAAAGCAGGGTAGAAGAGAGCGTAGTCGAAGTACATATTCAGCAGGGGGTGACGGAGCAATCTAGGTCAGGCTCGAAAAAGGGCAGTAAGAAAGGAAAAGGCAAGGGGAAAGTGGACTGACGAACGACCTTGTTTAGGTCTGCCCTCAATAGGAACAACTGCAAATATTTATGATAGGAATTGCAGAGTTTGAACTGCTGCAGCCGAACCACCTTCAATTCAAATGAATTCCAAAGCAATCAGAGAGATGTGTGTGGGTATTTTAGCTCATTTCGATTAACCCTTTACACTCGTACCCGTATACAGGTTGAAAATGGCAGAATTGGGCACTAATAAGCACCTAAATTGGGCTGCACAGTAACATGCTATACATGACGTCAGAGCTCTGGCTCTGCGCTGCACAGCGCTGTATGGGGTTTGACGAACAGCCGTTCTGAACTTGAGCACGGTGCGTGACAAGAAGTTTCCCCCATTCCTCCCAGTAATTGGGCAACTTTTGTACCATTTTGGTTGTCTGAGTGAGGGAAAAGCTCTAAATTAAGATGACTATGTATTTTGAAAGATGAGACGTTGAGGTTTATTAACGCTTTGGTATCATACAAGCAAGCCAAACACCCGAGTCCAAATTTGAACTTCAAATTCATAAAACTCATGTCATATACAGTGTCAATGTTTATGATCACTATGTTTGATGTACAGTTGCAAGATGACATGGCGTTATACCCTGGGCTGTCCTGAACAGAATGAGCTTATGTTAATTGTGAAGCAAATTTGCCAGGGCACACGCACCTTAATTCAGTCATGACTCCTTTCTACGTGCACCAAAGTTTCTCTGAATTGCCTTGTGAAAGCCTAACACTGTAAGATTGTATTTTATAACTTAGCTTGTGTGATGGCGGGGATGAAGTGTTGTGTTCCAAATGAAACAACTACAAGTGTGCTTGCTCTAGTTCCTCAACGGCATAGCTAGGAGAGCTCCAAAAAGTACCTTATAGTTGAAGACTCGTCTTTGTGTCATAAAAGTGCATTGGAAATTGCTTAGGAACTGTGCACACTTTGGAGAGGTGTATGGCCAAATCAAATCAAATTTTATTTGTCACATACACATGGTTAGCAGATGTTAATGCGAGTGTAGTGAAATGCTTGTGCTTCTAGTTCTGACCATGCAGTAATGGAGACACCAGTTAGTCCTCTCACTCAAACCCTTGTCATTTTTTTGGTCTTATGTTGCACCTACCCCACATTCTCCAGGAATAGTCTTATGCTACTGAATTTGTTAACAAATGCGGCGTAAAGTACAGTAAATGTAAAATGCACATAAAATCTGGGTAATGTTAGGATTCAGTACTGTCAGGTGAACAGTTGTGTACTCACCTTTGGTCTAATAATTGTCCCATCTCCAAACTTTTCATTTTCAATTGCTACCATGGTTATGCATATGATTTTCATTTTTCTTCTGTAAGAAACCTTTCAATTTATCCCTATCCATATAAGGCCAATTCCCACGAGTGTAAAGGGTTACACTATTTTTTTTTAGGTGAAATGCTGTGCAGAATCCTCTATAATTTTGTTGAGATTTTGTTCTATATTATCTTGAATAGATATTAATGTGCATGACATCCTGTTGATCAACATGGGTAGAATGATGTTGAGTAGACGATATTGCAGCGGATTATGTATTTATTTTGTTATTTCTTTGAACTATGCTTATGTCCCTGTATTATTGTCCTTTATATTATGCGTTTTCCTATGTGAAATGCACCATTAGCGTTTTCCAGATGTTTTTTTGCTTAAGTGCTTTGGGAAGTTGACTATAAAATGGGATGGGATGGGTAATCTTACCATGCAGACTTTTCCCCCAAGTAAGCAGTAACTCAACTGATACAACTAAGAAAGCTAGTTGTAGTAGTTGATAAGTTGGATCCATCAGGTGTGTTACTGCTTGCCTGGAACACATTGGCCCTGGCAGGGTACATTTCCCATACTCTCATATAAGCACCTATATAATGTAATAATATTGATTGATTGATTTTGAATGACTTTATTTTATTTTAATTTTTTTGTATCTATTCAAAGGACGGTGTTACATCGAAATGCATGATAAAGCATCTATATATTGTGTAATTACCAAGAGAAACAAATACTGTAGCAATTAATTGCACATTTATTGTAATACCTTTCATCTTCACAATGTCAAAATGTTACCCAGAACTAAAAAATATTTACTGGCTTTGGTGGTATAGGTAGGAAAAAGCGTTTGATGAAGAAAAAAACTAACAGATGGAATTGTTTCAAGTCTCTCATGCCATAAAATAATTGGCTGAAACAATCTCCTTGTTACAAGTCAATTCCATGTAGGCTGTGTCAGGTGAAATCCAAGCCCTGGGCTATTACTGTATGTGCAAACTGTAAAATTGCATTGTGTTTAGTATACAGTGCATTCGGAAAGCATTCAGACCCCTTTTATTTTTTCCACATTTTGTTACGTTACAGCCTTATTCTAAAATGGATTAAATTGTTTTTTTCCCTCCTCAATCTACATACAATACCCCATAATGACAAAGCAAAAACATTTTTTTCAGAAATGTTTGCAAATGTATTAAAATAAAAAACTGAAATCACATTTACATAAGTATTTAGACCCTTTACTCAGTACTTTGTTGAAGTACCTTTGGCAGCGATTACAGCCTTGAGTATTCTTGGGTATGACGCTACAAGCTTAGCACACCTGTATTTGGGGAGTTTCTCCCATTCTTCTCTGCAGATCCTCTCAAGCTCTGTCAGGTTGGATGGGGGAGCGCTGTGTCGTGGAAATTCTAATCAATAATGAGGAGAGACAAGATCAATCACCAATCAGGATATTACTTTATTAAAAACGTATTAATAACATAGATTAATTATTGCAATAATGAAGCTGGTCGACGACCCACCCGTAGGTCCAACGAGCAGATTTGATCCACAGCATTTTATAGCAAAGTACATCCTGAATGTTCATGACAAACAACAGATGTATGGAATGGGTCACAAGGTTAGGATCTGTATGAACGATACTAATAATTTACTGCAGGCAGTATCTGCTGTAAAGACTGTTCTCATTGTGTAGAAACCCATACCCGAGCCATCTCTCCCTGGTACCTTCCAGTCAAACCATAGCCATCTCCCTCACATGAATGGAATGTACCTAAGGCATTGTAAATCTACTGGAAGCATTTAGCCCCAGAGGCCCAATTTTAGAAGACCACGTACAGATGAGTGTTCCAAAAACCCCATTCTACTCCAGAAAACAACCATTTGATGCAATAACAGCATTATATCATAATCTTGTAATTTTCGCTATCAGTCGCTGCACAGGTATTTTCTGGTCTCTCCAGAGATGTTCAAGTCTGGGCTCTGGCTGGGTCACTCAAGGACATTCAGAGACTTGTCCCGAAGCCGCTCCTGGTTGTGTGCTTAGGGTTGTTGTCCTGTTGCAAGGTGAACCTTCGCCCCAGTTTGAGGTCCTGAGAGCTCTGGAGCAGGTTCTCATAAAGTATCTCTCTGTACTTTGCTCCGTTCATCTTTCCCTCGATCCTCACTAGTCTCCCAGTCCCTGCCGCTGAAAAACATCCCCACAGCCTGACGCTGCCACCACCATGCTTAACCCTATGGATGGTGTCAGGTTTCCTCCAGACGTGGTGCTTGGCATTCAGGCCAAAGAGTTCAATCTTGGTTTCATCAGACCAGAGAATCTTGTTTCTCATGGTGTGAGAGTCTTTAGGTGCCTTTTGGCAACTCCAAGCTGGCTGTCATGTGCCTTTTTACTGAGGAATGGCTTCCGTCTGGCCACTCCACCATATAGGCCTGATTGGTGGAGTGCTGCAGAGATGGTTGTCCTTCTGGAAGGTTCTCCATAGAGGAACACTGACAAGCTCCAGAGTGCCCATCGGGTTCTTTGTCACCTCCCTGACCAAGGCCCTTCTCCCCCATTGCTCAGTTTGGCCAGGCGGCCAGCTCTAGGGTCTTGGTGGTCCCAAACTTCTTCCATTTAAGAATGATGGAGACCACTGTGTTCTTGGCAACCTTCAATGCTGCAGACATTTTTTGGTACCCTTCCCCAGATCTGTGACTAAACACAATCCTGTTTTGGAGCTCTACGGACAATTCCTTCAACCTCATGGTTTGATTTTTACTCTGACATGTGCTGTCAACTGTGGGACCTTATATAGACAGGTGTGTGCCGTTCCAAATAAGGTGCAATCATTGAATTTGCCACAGGTGGACTCCAAACAAGTTGTAGTAGCATTTCACGGATGATCAATCGAAACAGGATGCACCGGAGCTCAATTTCGATTATCATAGCGAAGGGTCTGAATACTTATGTAAATAAGGTATTACTGTTATTTTTCATTAATTTGCTAAAATTTCTAAACCTATTTTCGCTTTGTCATTATGGGGTATTGTTTGTCGATTTGATGAGGGCAACATTTTTAAAAATCAATTTTAGAATAACATAATAAAATGTGGAGAAAGTCAAGGGGTCTGAAACTTTCCGAAGGCACTGTATGCCATGTCTGCTGAATTCATATAATGATATGACTGCTAGACAAGTCGTACACAGTGTAAGAATATGACTCCTTTGTTAATCTCTGGTCTAAATGTTTCTTTATGTGCACTTTTTGTAAGGAAATACCTTGACAGTTTTCCTTAATGAATAAAGTAAGTCATTACCAGCTTTGAGAAAGGAACTGTAGTACTTACGCATTATAGTATAATATGTAGTGGTGTCTGCCTGTCATTGACGCACAAGCAAATCTCTTATGTTTGTCTTCCATCATCCATTCGCTGTTTAGCATAAAAATGCCCTAGAGGTTGAGTGTCCTCTCCACAGTTTCTGCATGCTAACCATAGCCCCACCCCTCACATATCCTCTCCCAATGGACACCTGCTCCATTGCATGCATCAAGGGACTCTAAACTCCTCCCACTCTGACTCAGCCCCTCCCTGTCCATGTACTTGGCTCCTCCCACCCCTGGTATGTCAACATTGGTTTTACAAGATGTTCTTATGATTGTTCTTGCGTGAACGTAATGCAATTGTGTAATAATTGGTTTGTAGATACTTACTCAAAGTTATACCGATAATTGTGAGAAGTTCTGTGAGACTTTTAATGTACATTTAATGTGAGACTGATCCTGTACTGTAAGCAGTTGTCCAACATTTTCTGTAATACTGAAGTGAATCTGCCTGTGTTTCTTTCAGAGATCCGCTTGAGGAAGCTGGTTGACGAGAGGGAGAACTTGATAGGACAGGTGAGGAAGGACATCCATCCATAGTCTGTCTGGGTCACCTGTTACGTTAGCTGAACTCCCCAACTGAATTGGCTACGTTTGTGTTGCTGCTATTTCTTGTTGTTTTTATACGGCTGCAACTTTTCTCAATCTGAATCTGTAGGACCTAAAATGAACTTGCTGCAGCTAAATTGTGTAGAGTTTAACTAACATTAAATCATGCTTGGTTGAAATGATAGGCCGATAAACTGAGGTGCATGGTTGACTGGACTAAATTGTGAAGTCACTCACTTACATACAGACAGATGTTTTAACTATGTTCTGAATGTGGTCCTCCCTATAGGTGAAGAAACTGAAGGCCCAAGTAGAGCAAAAGAAACTGAGGAACGGGACTGAGGGCTCCAGCCCAGAGGGTGAGGTTCTGAAGAACGGCACAGACCCCCACATACAAGACCTGCAGAGTAAGATCCACAGCTCAATGCAGGCTTTTTGGTTCCTTGGCATCTGACACACACCTGAAATGTTGTGACCTATGAAATGAATAACTCAAGACACAAATTAATGTTAGTCCTAACAATGCTATTTCCATAGCATTCATATGCCGCACATCAGATCTTGTTTTCTCCCCCCCACCCCCACATTTGCAGGAGATGCTAGCAGGCAACTTAGTGACCTGAAGTTCAAACTTGTCAAATCAGAGCAGGAGGTGACCGCTTTGGAACAGAATGTAAGTGTACTGTCATTAACCTGGTTGATTGCAGAGCGATAATCATCACAGGTAGTTACTAATTAATTTGACTTATTGGCTGAGATTCTCACCAATCTGCAGGTTACCAGGCTCGAGGGTCAGGTGACCCGCTACAAGGGTGTGTCAGAGAATGCCGAGAAAGTGGAAGACGAGTTGAAGGCTGAGAAACGCAAGCTGCAGAGAGAGGTATGGCCCCCAGCTGTCAGTCATGTGGCTTGAATCAAGCTGCTATGCAGAGACCAGATGTCAGGGGCCTACAATCTTCAGAACATTGCTTCTGATGTAACAGATGTTAATTGTACTCTCCTTGCGTTGTTTAGTTCAAAGAAATCACCCCAGCCAATGGTCCCAGTTAAGCATTATTTATTATCTGTGATTTAAATAGGAAACAACATGTTAGTTGTGCAGGGCTTAATGATGTTGATGGCTGTCGATGGTAAAATCTGTAGCATGAAAACTGTTAGCAGTGAGCTTATGTAACCATTACATCGGTGCATGCTAGCTAACACACTCATATTCCAAAGCACATCCCGGAAAGCCCCTTAATCCCTGACAGGTACCATATACCCACACATGTATAATTCAGGAATGTACAGCAAACTGGTACACATTGTAAAATAGAATACAGTATTCAGAACGTGACCTACCCCTTGCATCACGTTTTCATACTGGGGAGACCTGACAGTCGCGATCTCCCCCTATCTGCAAGTGGTGGCAATAACACGCCTTATTGTCAACGGAATGGAACCAACCAATAAAAGTGCTTGAACATTAAATACACATTTCTTTAGAGGCAAGCGGAAACATAACCAACCCTGTTACACACACATTTGGGAGACGGTGAAGTAAGGGAATTGGGCTGTAAGGTACAACATTTATTGTTTTTTTTTTTACAAAAACATTGGAACAGTGTTACTAATTCATTGTTGATCTTGAATAATAGCGTCTTCGATTTAAAGTTAATGATTGATCTTTGTGCCTTCTGTTCCTTCCTTTATGGCAGTTGCGGTCAACGCTGGATAAGATAGACGAACTTGAGTCGAACAACAGCCACCTCTCTAAGCGGCTGGACAAGATGAAGGCCAATCGCACCACGGCACCGACTCCCTAACGATGACCTGCCAGCATAATTCCGACCCTATCCTATTTGTCCACTAATGGCTGCCTACGTAGGACGGAAGTGGAGTGTCCGACCTTGCACTGGGCTCTCCTCTCCATCTGCCTCGCAACCTTATGAAAAGAACCTTGAGAAATTTGAGAGATCCTAATCGCTGAAGCGCTCAACACACAAAAATGCGCAATGTGCCATTTTCTTCATGTCGTTGTTTTTTCCAATGATGAGAATTCTTCATAGGTATATATGACACAGTAAATGACACCCAGAATGCCCCTACCAAGCACTACTTGGCTGGGAAAGAGGAAGTCTGTGTGCCTCACTTCCTCTACCAGGGGGTGGCGCTGCTCTGCACCAGAGAATTGTAGGAAATGTGGCGCTACAGGGGGCGACTTGGACCGCAACTGGCTGCTTGGGCTACATGGCGGTCCTATCCACCCCACATCCCCAGTGTACAGACTAATACTGAATGTCCCTCTGTCCGGAACCACCCACCTCCTCACTCAACCCCCTATGTCCACATTTACTAAACCGAGAGGACCGAGAGGACATGGCCTGAAGTCTCAATGGACTGAACTGGGTTAACATGGTGTGCTGTGTATATGAGAGCATTTATTTTGTGTGCACGTGTATAATTTTATTTTTTTATTCCGCTCTTATACCCTGCATTTCTCTCATCTGTGTCCTAAAGCCAAAGTATGAGCACATTTTACCGTGGTTGGGTGTGTATGTTTGTTACCTGTTGTGTCTCAAGTCCAAGGGCGTGTGTAGTCTAAAGGCCATGGAAAGTTGCATCCCACTTTCCCAGGCTATACACCGTCTCTATTACCACAATCAATATAATCATTGTCACACAGAATGTATTTACATGCCGACGTGATTTCACCCATTTTTCTAACTCAGATTCATATATTTATTTTTGTTGACAGATTTGTCTTTGAATGTACCCAGGTCATGATCATTAGGCACCAAACAAGAAATTGTAAAACAGGGAGGGACTGCCTGAAATTGTCCAATAAAATACGCTCATTTTCATTTTCCGTTGTATTCCTTTTGCTACAGTTCCCTAATGAACAGGACAGTTGTTAGGTCCTAAACGGCTTGACAAAACGAATTCACCAATCTACTACAGCCACAGCTTTGAGTTAGGCTCAGAGCAGCCAATGACAGATCTGTGACAATCTGGTAGAGCCCCATTGAAGTTTGTCTCAGGGAAGATCTCAATTGCATACTCCTTGCATCCTCTCTCCTCAAAACCCATTTGATGAAAAAGCCAGAGGTCCCTCCCCTCTGGCCTCTTCCAATGGGTTTTAAGGAGGCGAGGAGTATGCAATTGAAATTCTCCCTCAGTCTCGAGCAATAAAGTCACTGGTTGGTCTGCCACCTCACATACTCTTGCTTGTTGAGACATGCTAGTGCTGATGATACTTATGGTGATGAAAAAGACTACATAAAATGGGGAAGGGAACGTTGGTAGGAGACCCCCTCAAACACACACACACACACACACTAGGGAGATGCTGCTTCACTGTTTACAAAGCTTTAAAATGTTTGTAAGGAGACTTTAAGGAATTGTAATATTTGTGCAATAAAATGTCCAACCATGCTGTACCGGCAGCTGAGAGTCTAAATAATTGACCTCCAATAGATGATTGCTGTGCCCACTCTCAATTTTAGTTCTTTCCACAAGTACAAGGATCAAATTCTTCCCATATTCAATGACATTCAACATGAAGGAAGGTGAAATAGAATTTCTGATTAACTGGCTCACTTACACACATTCATAGAGGCTTCTTTAATCTAAGGTCCATGGTGTCTCAAATTCATATTTTAAAGCTGCTAATGTGGCAGTCGTGAGCCTACGATTTGGAAAGAAGTGGGAATTTCAAGTTTAAGTTGTGTACTCCAAGGCAGTGTCCAGAAACCCTAGCGCCTACCCCTTACGTACCTATTAAATCCTGTCAGACATTAATTCACTAGTGCCTAGGGGGTAGAGATTGTTTCTGGACATGGACTGAGTTTCAGAGGAGCATCCTCAGCCAGATGAGTTAGTGGGCTGCAGGGAAGAAACGTAGTCTCCAACTCAGCCCGTGCCACCCTAGCTGGCAAGGAGGAGTATGCGCAGCTTTGACCCATGCGACAGCCATAGAAGTCCTGATAGTCCGGCAGCAGTTCATTTCAGAATGTGTAACGCCCTCTCCAGTGCCTGAAAGGCCCAAGCAGGTGCCACAGGGTTCTTATTACCATAGGGGTCCTTGTAACTTTCTGCAAGCAGGTGGCACCAGAAGATGTTGACACCCTCACCAAACTAACACCAGGGTGTTATGGAACCACAGGGCTGAAGGAGAGTGAGGATATTGAACTGATGTAACTGTTGTACAGGAAGTACACACTACTTTGCGACAGTGTATAGCTCCAGTGCTGAACAGGGCCGATACAAGTGCTGATAGGGGCTGAGACTGAACAGGCTACCTGAAACTGATGGTGAGAATATCAGCGGGATTGTGATAGACATTATTGGGAAGTTTGTTCCATAACCCCCTTGCTACCCTGTACATTGCAGTAGATGTTGCACACATTTACCTTTTTTGTCATTTAGCAGACACTCTTATCCAGAGCGACTTCCAGTAGTGAATGCATACATTTCTAACATTTCATACATAATTTTTTTCCCCGTACTGGTCCCCCGTAGGAATCGAACCCACAACCCTGGCGTTGCAAACACCATGCTCTACCAACTGAGCCACACACTGAGTCACACACTGTCTCGGATACAAGAGAAAGAAGAACAGACATAGGTCATCACGATGTTTGCGTTGAGTAACGTGAGAGACGACGTGTGGAGAGCTGTGAAGCTGGCGCTGATCTGCAGGGAGAAGGGCATTTGCTTTGCAGAAGATTTGAGCAAGCGACAGGGATGCCCATGCAAACAATTTTAGTTTTCATACTTTTATAAAATGTGATTAGCTAGTATCATAATCCATTTTGGTACACTTTAGATGACTTTATAAGAAATGACACGTAGGTGTAAGCACTAGTACTTTTCATTTGCCCAGGCTAGTCTATTGTTCAGTCCACATGAACCTTGTGCCGTAGTTGTGTAAAGTCCTTTGCATTTCCAAGGCTATTTATTGTTCAGTCCATGTTAGCCTGGTGTCGTAGTTGTGTAAAGTCCTTCGCAATGCCCAGGCTAGTTACTTTTCAGTCCACGTGAGCCTAGTGCTGTAGTTAAAGTGTAAAGCATTTTGTCTAAGTTTTATTTTCTTATTCCTGTAAGAGATTAAAGCTAAGCACTATATTAATGGTTATATGAAAGGTACTCATGGTATACAGTTGAAGTCGGAAGTTTACATGCACTTAGGTTGGAGTCATTAAAACTCGTTTTTCAAACACTCCACAAATTTCTTGTTAACAAACTATAGTTTTGGTCGTTAGGACATCTACTTTGTGCATGACACAAGTCAATCAATCAATCAATCAAATTTATTTATAAAGCCCAGCTGATGTCACAAAGTGCTGTACAGAAACCCAGCCTAAAACCCCAAACAGCAAACAATGCAGGTGTAGAAGCACAGTGGCTAGGAAAAACTCCCTAGAAAGGCCAGAACCTAGAAAGAAACCTAGAGAGGAACCAGGCTGAGGGGTGGCCAGTCCTCTACTGGCTGTTCCGGGTGGAGATTATAACAGAACATGGCCAAGATGTTCAAATGTTCATAGATGACCAGCAGGGTCAAATAATAATAATCACATTGGTTGTCGAGGGTGCAACAGGTCAGCACCTCAGGAGTAAATGTCAGTTTGCTTACATAGCCGATCATTCAGAGTATCTCTACCACTCCTGCTGTCTATAGAGAGTTGAAAACAGCAGGTCTGGGACAGGTAGCACGCCCCGTGAACAGGTCAGGGTTCCATAGCCGCAGGCAGAACAGTTGAAACTGGAGCAGCAGCACGGCCAGGTGGACTGGGGACAGCAAGGAGTCAGCAGGCCAGGTAGTCCTGAGGCATGGTCCTAGGGCTCAGGTCCTCCGAGAGAGAGAAAGAGATAATTAGAGAGCAAGTAATTTTTCCAACAATTGTTTACAGACAGATTATTTCAAGCATGGAAGCAATGTTGACGTAGTCACAGCAATGAATTGGCATGAGATCATGCACGAGCATTGCAAAATAAATGTTCACATACTGTACATGTTATTCAATCATTTCATCCAAACTACTTGCAGGTCAACACGATCGTCTGCATAGCCAGGCGCTGAAATAGAACTTGGTTCAATTTTAGATGCTTGACATGCTGCATGTCCCGCATCTCCCATCTCAATTGTTTTTTAGCAGCATATACCCAAGTGTGGGTGATTTGTTCATCTTTCAAAGTCCAGAATCCAGTCCAGTTGGTTGCAGTAACTAGGTTTCCCCTTTTATCTGTGGATTGTCGTAGTAGAGAACACACGTGTGACTCAAAATGGGTCAAAATTCTAGGAAGATCCAGCAAAAAAAAGGACCTTGTACATTTCAGGTAAAATAACAACTCAATGTTTCTATACCAGGACAAAATAGATAGCAACAGCAAGCTAGCTAGCTAGATGTCCATGAATGTTTCATCTGTGTTTCAACCGGTGGGGATAGACACAATCAACATGCACACAAGTTGTCAGGTGCGCACTGATGTGCCAAATCTTGACATAGTGCATTATTATAGGTTATACCATGGCATTTTTGAATACTCCTTTCTCATTGGCTTGAAGGACATTCTAGAGCGTGCATTATTTCCCTATAATGCACAGTATAGTTTCACGGTATCGTTCATTTTTACATGTTTTGTTTGAGCTGCTTTTAAAAGCAAAAGTTCAATTAAAAACAGTATTGGTACTGTTGAATTATATTTTCATAATAGCAAGCCAGGACTGATAGTTTGGTTAGCTAAACTAGAAAGTCTGTTTGGTTACCACAGCAACTACTGTAGCTAGCTATCTAGTAAACTTGCTAGTTACTAGTAACTTAATTACTCCTCTAGCGCATCGTAGAACACACCTTCCACGTCGTTCATTATTTTCCATAGAACGCACAGCCCCTCGTTGATTATCCCTTACATAAGCATTAGAATTATCCGCCTCAATATTTGCAGCCATAGGTGATAATATCTCTCTAGGAGCTGAACTGTCGTCAGTATTGTGGAGTAATTCTAATGTTAAAGGGTAACTCTCAACTAAAATCAAATCATAGTTTATTTGTCACGAGCGCCAAGTACAACGGGTATAGAGACCTTACAGTGAAATGCTTACTTACAGGCCCTAACCAACAGTGCAATCTTTGAGTAAAAAATAGGTATTTGGTGAACAATAGATAAGTAAAGAAATAAAAACGACAGTAAAAAGACAGTGAAAAATAACAGTAGCGAGGCTATATACAGTAGCGAGGCTATATACAGGTACCGGTTAGTTGGGCTAATTGAGGTAGTATGTACAGTTGAAGTCGGAAGTTTACATACTTAGGTTGGAGTCATTAAAACTCGTTTTTCAACCACTCCACAAATTTCTTAGTCAGTTTGGACATCTAATTTGTGCATGACACAAGTAATTTTTCCAACAATTGTTTACAGACAGATTATTTCACTTATAATGCACTGTATCACAATTCCAGTGGGTCAAATGTTTACATAAACTAAGGTGACTGTGCCTTTAAACAGCTTGGAAAATTCCAGAAAATGATGTCATGGCTTTAGAAGCTTCTGATAGGTTAATTGAAATAATTTGAGTCAATTGGAGGTGTACCTGTGGATGTATTTCAAGGCTACCTTCAAACTCAGTGCCTCTTTGACCCAAGTTAAACAATTTAAAGGCAATGCTACCAAGTACTAATTGAGTGTATGTAAACTTCTGACCCACTGGGAATGTGATGAAATAAATAAAAGCTGAAATAAATAATTCTCTCCACTATTATTCTGACATTTCACATTCTTAAAATAAAGTGGTGATCCTAACTGACCTAAGACAGGGCATTTTTACTAGGATTAAATGTTAGGACTTGTGAAAAACTGAGTTTAAATGTATTTGGCTAAGGTGTATGTAAACTTCCGACTTCAACTGTACATGAATGTATAGTTAAAGAGACTATGCATATATGATAAACAGTGAGTAGCAGCAGCGTAAAAGAGGGGTTGGGGGTGCGGTACAATGCAAATAGTCCGGGTAGCCATTTGATTACCTGTTCAGGATTCTTATGGGTTGGGGGTAAAAGCTGTTGAGAAGCCGTTTGGTCCTAGACTTGGCGCTCCGGTACCACTTGCCATGCGGTAGTAGAGAGAACTGTCTATGACTGGGGTGGCTGGGGTCTTTGACAATTTTAAGGGCCTTCCTCTGACACCGCCTGGTGTAGAGGTCCTGGATGGCAGGCTACTGGGCCGTACGCACTACCCTATGTAGTGCCTTGCGTTCAGAGGCTAAGCAGTTGCCGTACCAGGCAATGATGCAACCAGTCAGGATGCTCTCGATGTTGCAGCTGTAGAACCTTTTGAGGTTCTGAGGACCCATGCCAAATCTTTTTAGTTTCCTGAGGGGGAATAGGCTTTGTCATGCCCTCTTCACGACTGTCTTGGTGTGTTTGGACCATTCTAGTTTGTTGGTGATGTGGACACCAAGGAACTTGAAGCTCTCAACCTGCTCCACTACACACCCGTCGACGAGAATGGGGGCGTGCTCGGTCCTCCTTTTCCTGTAGTCCACAATCATCTCCTTTGTCTTGATTACGTTGAGGGATAGGTTGTTATTCTGGCACCATCCGGCCAGGTCTCTGACCTCCTCCCTATAGGTGGTCTCGTCGTTGTCGGTGATCAGGCATACCACTGTTGTGTCGTCTGCAAACTTAATGATGGTGTTGGAGTCGTGCCTGGCCACGCAGTCGTGGGTGAACAGGGAGTACAGGAGGGGACTGAGCACGCACCCCTGAGGGGCTGCAGTGTTGAGTATGAGCGTGCCGGATGGGTTGCTACTCTAACTCTCAATTCCAGCATTTGCCCAACCCCTTCAAACAAATAAAAAATGCATTCAGGTGAGAAGTTGAAGGTGGGGGGGGAATTGCTTTTAAATATTAATTTTGGGGGTGGATAAACGTAATTGTACCTGATCCTAAGACTTTCTCACTAAAGCATACTTACCAGAAATCCACTGGCACTCTCTGATAATACAATTATATGCATTGCGAGCAAATAAGGCTCTGGACAGTTAGCTCACAGTGGTAAGGTGTCTAGTTCCTGACATCTATTGCCACTTGCGGTGTAAATTAGAATCCCCAATGGGGCACAAAAAAAAATCTTTGAAATATGGACTTGAATTTCCTGCAGTATTGTGATGGGAAGAAAAGTGCAATCCTCACCTTGAAAATTAAGATTAGGGGCTAAATTCAATCCAACCCAGAATGCAGTATATACGGAGTAGCTCTTTTTACAATGGTCAAATTAACCTACAGATTGGTCTTGGGTACTGTATAAAAACCATAGAGATCCTATTGAATTACTAGAGGAGCGGGGCCTTCCAAGTGGCGTTGCGGTCTAAGGCACTGCATCGCAGTGCTTGAAGCGTTACTACAGACCCACTACAGACCCGACTTTCGCCTCTCCCGAGTCCGTAGGGGAGTAGCAGCAATGGGACAAGACTGTAACTACCAATTGTATATCATGAAAAAGTAGTAAAAAAGTATTATAAAAAAAAAACATTACTAGAGGAGTTATGTCATGTATGTTGTGTAATTGTAATGTAATTGTGTAATGGAATTATAGTCAACTTAAAATATTGGCATATAATTATAAATACAGTTTATACGGGTTTTAAACACATTTTCGGTATAAATAGCCTCCAAAATATATGTAAACTGACCATAAATGTCTCAGATGTTGTTTTCTTGGAAAGCTGTGAGTGTTGTTATATGATACAATACCAGTACTTGTTCAAATCAAATGTTATTTGTCAAATGCACCAAATACAACAGGTGTAGACCTTACCATGAAATACTTACTTACAAGCCCTTAACCAACAATGCAGTTTTAAGAAAACAGAGTTTAATATTTTTATTTTTATTTTTTAAGTAACACAATAATATAACAATAACGAGGCTATATACAGGGGGTACCGGTACCGAGTCAATGTGCGGGGGTACAGGTTAGTCGAGGTAAATTGCACATGTAGGTAGTGGTAAAGTGTCT
The DNA here is from genome assembly GCF_901001165.1 of Salmo trutta. Taxonomy (NCBI): domain Eukaryota; kingdom Metazoa; phylum Chordata; class Actinopteri; order Salmoniformes; family Salmonidae; genus Salmo; species Salmo trutta. The sequence goes on from NC_042980.1 coordinate 7,333,224, forward strand.
AAATTTCCAACAAGTCTAAGTCCTATCATCAACTGATTTTAGCCAGTGTATGGCTGAGGATTGACTGCATTGTTTGAATGGAATGTTGGCATATTGGCAGTTAATTTAAAAAAAAATAGCGATTGGAAAAAACACAACGATTTGACCACCATTGTCATCTATTTCTTGTTAACATGGATGTAGCTACGAATGTAAATGTATAATCCTCAGACTACATGTTTCTTTTCTAAGTAAAAGTACAAATGTGTATGAAACAGTAAGCTGAATTTGGTCATATGCGGAAAGGTGCCCTTCCTTACTGCCTTCTGAATTTTGTGTAATGTCAGTCTAGTCAAGGAAGCATCATGCAAAATATATTGTCACAATGCATTTACCAAGATCATTGCCAAATAAGGCATGCTGTCACCTACTTTTATAGTAAGCCTTGAGGTGGTACCACCCAGCTCTGCGTATTTCATACCGAACCCCTCCCTTTGGATGGTGTCACTACATTACAATTTCAATGGTAGAGTTGAACCGTAAGGTGGAAAAAGAGCTAGACTGACTATTAAAAGAGTAAATATATCACTTTTGAAGCGTACTGCCAAAATGAAGACCAGAATATATGTGTTTTACTATAACTAAGCCTAAAACATCTGGTTTTCGCAGAATATTTTTAAAGCTAAGATTTGAATGGAGAAAGCTGATCCGAGAGCAGCGCTGCCTTTCTTTCGATCTGATCATTATCAACACATGCCTCAACGACGCACTTAACGAATGTCCTCTCTGCGTGGTGTTATGGGAAACGCATGTTACATTTTTGGCCGTCGCAGGAAAGGTGCATCGTTAAAACACATATAAGCCTAAATTCCATTGCTATCAGCAAACCGGGCCCTGGTCTAGCCCTTCAAGGAAAGGTAAGTGGGCACCAGCAAAGAAGGCTGTGTAAAGGTATTTAAATATGGTGACACTGGTGTACGTACTTATAGAAATGTCTCCCCACCCCCAGACTACTCATTTACATTTAAGTCATTTAGCAGACGCTCTTATCCAGAGTGACTTACAAATTGGTGCATTCACCTTATGATATCCAGTGGAACAACCACTTTACAATAGTACATCTATATCTTTTTTGGGGGTGGGGTTAGAAGGATTACTATATCCTATCCCAGGTATTCCTTAAAGAGGTGGGGTTTCAGGTGTCTACGGAAGGTGGTGATTGACTCCGCTGTCCTGGCGTCGTGAGGGAGCTGATCAGAGCCTGAAGGTACGGAGGTGCCGTTCCCCTCACAGCTCCGTAGGCAAGCACCATGGTCTTGTAGCAGATGCGAGCTTCAACTGGAAGCCAGTGGAGTGTGCGGAGGAGCGGGGTGACGTGAGAGAACCTGGGAAGGTTGAACACCAGACGGGCTGCGGCGTTCTGGATGAGTTGTAGGGGTTTAATGGCACAGGCAGGGAGCCCCGCCAACAGGGAGTTGCAGTAATCCAGACGGGAGATGACAAGTGCCTGCATTCGGACCTGCGCCGCTTCCTGTGTAAGGCAGGGTCGTACTCTGCGAATGTTGTATAGCACGAACCTACAGGATCGGGTCACTGCCTTGATGTTAGCGGAGAACGACAGGGTGTTGTCCAGGGTCACGCCGAGGTTCTTAGCACTCTGGGAGGAGGACACAATGGAGTTGTCCACCGTGATGGCGAGATCATGGAAAGGGCAGTCCTTCCCCTCTCTTGCTCTCCTTTCACACAGTCCCTCACTCACATTGTAGTGTGTCCACAGCTGCAGGCCACATAAGCTGATTCGAAACACGCTGGAGAAAAACTGGGCAGGTTCAAAGAACTCTGGGATATGGAAGTCCTCCGCCAGGTCAGGGAAGTGTTTCCTCAGGTCAGATGGCTCCTGAGGGGGAGGACGGTGAATCCCGAACCAGCGTCTCGCTCGCAGGGCCCTCGGTTGTACAATAAACCCATCAACTTTGGGACACACATGACTTAAAAGTTGCAATTCATGTTCCACATTTAAATAATTTTTATTTCATGCTGGTTTTATTAAGTTAATTAGTTTTACAAGATATGAACCTCAGTAACAGTAAAACATTACATTTGGAGATATTTCACTTGTACGTGTCAATCCTCGAAATCGGACACAAATAAATACATAAATAAATGCATGTGACATATAATAAGGCACACCTATCCATTCTTTTGTATTAAATTGCAAAAATGTATCTCTGGAACCAGTGTGGTGGCACTGATGGTTTCTCAGAACTGATGGCTTTCACGGTTGTGGCTAGATGGAGAATTTACGTAGCAGGTTAGGAATATTAACATAACAGGTTAGGAGAATTAGGTTAAGGTTAGGAAAAGGGTTAGGCTTAGCAAAAATGCTGTACTCCATAGCCACAACCTAGAAGCCATCAGTGTCCCCACACCGGCAGCCTTTTTGGATCGGTCAAAGTGGTGATCGGAAGGTCTAATTAGCCCGTACACCATCTACCTTTCTATCCCTCAGCTTTGGGACACTTGTGCATATGGTGGAGGCGCACGTGAACGTGAAAATGGAGGGACGAGGAGAAGGGGAAGGGACTGGTTTGGGATTCAGCAGGAGAGAGCCCAGTTCATCATTTCAAACCATTTGCAGTACAGAGTAGGGTAGCTTTTATTGTGACAGACGGATACCTTTCTAATTTCCTCTACCAGTGAACGCAGATAATAGCTCTCCTAACGAAAGGAACAGTACATTGAGTCAGATAAGACAAACTGACATGGGTTACAGTGTGTGATATATTGAGGTTTGTGTGTAGCTTGCTATTGGTCAATGTTTTATTCAATCCCAATTTGTATTTTGTAGGTTAAGGTTTAGATCTCTCACTGACCTCACAGAGGAAGAAATCAGAGTGCTTTTTCTCGGCCGCCCTTTTGATAAACTCGTCAAATGGGAGAGTTCTAAAAGGAAAAACACAATTAGACAGGATGGCATGTCACGTCCTGACCAGCAGAGGGCGTAATTGTATTAGTTTTGGTCAGGACGTGGCAGAGTTTTGTGTTATGTGTTAGTTAATTGGGGTTGGACTCCCAATTGAAGGCAGGTGTGTTGAGTTGCCTTTAATTGGGAGTCCTATATAGTAGTGTGTGTTTTTCCTTGGGGTTGTGGGTAATTGTTTCTGTTTAGTGTGTTTCACCTGACAGGACTGTTTGGCTGTCAGTTGCCTTGTTTTGTAAATTGTATAGTGTTCGTTCTTTATTAAATGATGATGAACACTAACTCTGCTGCATTTTGGTCCACTTCCTCAGACAGTCCTTACAGAATTACCCACCACCAAAGGACCAAGCAGCGGAGGAGGAAGGAGCAACAGGAGTACAGCGTTATGGACTCGTGGACATGGGAACAAATCCTGGACGGAGAGGGACCATGGACTCAGGCTGGGGATTATCGCCTCCCACAGTGGGAGATTGAAGCGGCGAGAGCGGAGAGGCGATTCTATGAGAGAGAGCGCAACGAACAGGTGGAGGCAGCCAGGAGAGCGGAGGCAGCAGGTAAAGGGAGCGAACGTTATGCTGGAACACGGCTGGCGAGGAAGCCGGAGAGGCACCTCCAATAATTTTTTTGGGGGGGGCACACGTGTAGTTTGGCTAGGCCAAGGAAGAGCCGTAAGCCAGCTACCCATGATTACATGGAGGAGCGTATGAGGTGGAGGGCGCCATGTTTCGCTGAAGTGCGCACTATCTCGCCTATACGCACGCACAGCCCAGTCCGCCCTGTACCAGCGCCCCGCATGTGCCAGGGCGAAGTGAGCATCGAGCCTGAAGGGGTGATGCCAACCCTGCGCTCAAGACCGCCAGTGCGCCTCTACGGTCCGGTGTTTCCCGCTATACGCACTAGCATGGAGGTGCATGTCTCCAGGCTGGCACGTCCAGTACCAGCCCCACGCATCAGGCGTCTAGTGCGACAGCCCAGCCTCGCAAGTCAGGAGTCGCCAGAGCCGCCCGCCAGTCAGGAGTCGCCAGAGCCGCCCGCCTTCCCTCCCTTATTGTTTAGGGGGTATTGTTTATTGGTTTTGTTGGGGATTTTTTGTGTTTTCTTTTCTAAGGTGCATTCCGGGGTCTGCACCTTAAGGAGGGGGGGGTGGTACTGTCATGTCCTGACCAGCAGAGGATGTAATTGTATTTGTTTTGGTCAGGACGTGGCAGAGTTTTGTGTTATGTGTTAGTTAATTGGGGTTGGACTCCCAATTGAAGGCAGGTGTGTTGAGTTGCCTTTGATTGGGAGTCCTATATAGTAGTGTGTGTTTTTCCTTGGGTTTGTGGGTAATTGTTTCTGTTTAGTGTGTTTCACCTGACAGGACTGTTTGGCTGTCAGTTTTCTTGTTTTATTAAATGATGATGAACACTAACTCTGCTGCATTTTGGTCCACTTCCTCAGACAGCCCTTACATGGCACCGGAGTTGTTTCACCTCAAAAAGCAGAAGAAAGAGGATTTCAACACCCACCGTCACAGATTGTTCTGAAATGGTTGATGTATTTAAAAACAGATACGATTTGCATTCCTGAAACATAATTTTGTTGAAAGATAATTTGACCTGAGAAATTAAGCTAAATCATTGCACCCAAATTGGCCATTTCAATTGGTAGGATTCATATAATATTCAATAAATATATTACCCAACATCCGATTTGGACCAAACCTCTTCTAAACAATGATTAAGCGTGAATAATCCAACTAAATGGTCAAAAGCCACCCACAGACCCCCCCCCCCAAAGCCCACCCCAACGGCCAGTATAGAGTATCAGTTCTCTATGTTTGGCAAGTAGTATGATGAAAATAAATTGTGTGGTTATCCTCACAAGTCAAGCCAGTCCTCCATGAAAGTAATTGTTTGTCCTTCTCTTAGAAACCTAATGCTTCAACCCACCTCTCCTTGTATAGTCCAACAAATGACCACCCTCAGAGAGCTATCCCTATGGTGCAATTCTCATATGAAGACGTTTCCTACAAGCTCAAAAATGTGATGGAGAAATGGGCTATTGACTTGTCAACCCTAATAAAATAATACACTTCTAAACCATTTCATGGCAGTCTTATGTTTTTCAATAAAATTATTAGAAAACATCTTTATATGTTGTGTGATTAGTGCTTCATTCTATAACTAGGAGGACTCCCGATATCTCCAGGCGTGAAAAGGGCTCCTGAGTGGCGCAGCGGTCTAAGGCACTGCATCTCAGTGCTAGATGGGTCACTACAGACACCCTGGTTCAAATCCAGGCTGTATCACAACTGGCTGTCATTAGGAGTCCCATAGGGTGGCACACAATTGGCCCAGCATTTCCCGGGTTTGAGATAAGCATAACAAATAATTAGACAATACAGTAAATAACAATAGTGGGGCTATATATGGGGGTACCGGTACAGAGTCAATGTGCAGGGGCACCAGTGTTGAGGTAATTATGTACATATAGGAAGAGTTATTAAAGTGGCTATGCATAGATAATAATAGAGAGTAGCAGTGAGGAGGGGTTAGACCTAGACTTGGCGCTCCGGTACCGCTTGCTGTGCGGTAGCAGAGAGAACACTCTATGACTAGGGTAGCTGGAGTCTTTGACAATTTTTAGGGCATTCCTCTGACACTGCCTGGTATAGAGGTCCTGGATGGCAGGAAGCTTGGCCCCGGTGATGTACTGGGCCGTACGCACTACCCTCTGTAGTTACTTGCAGTCAGAGGTCACTCAATCAAGACTGCTCTTCTCTGTGTCACGGAGGCACTCCGCACTGTCGCAGGCAGCAGGTAGCCTAGTGGTTAGTGTTGGACTAGTAACCGAAAGGTTGCAAGATCGAATCCCCGCGCTGACAAGGTAAAAATCTGTCGTTCTGCCCCTGAACAAGACAGTTAACCCACTGTTCCTAGGCCGTCATTGAAAATAAGAATTTGTTCTTAACTAAATTGCCTAGTTAAATAAAGGTCAAATAAAATAAAAAATAAAACTGCCAAATTTGACTCTATCTCTTCTGTTCTCATCCTCCTAGATCTATCCGCTGCCTTTGACACCATTAACCATCAGACACTACTCTCCACCCTCTCAGGGTTGGGCGTCACAGGCTCTACGCACTCTTGGATTGCATCCTACCTGGCAGGCTGCTCCTACCAGGTGACGTGGAGAGGATCTGTCTCTGCACCACGTACTCTCACTACTAGTCTCCCCCAGGGCTCGGTTCTAGACCCACTCCTCTTCTTTCTACACACCAAGTCACTCGGCTCTATCATATCCTCACATGGTCTCTCCTATCATTGCTGTGCAGATGTCACTCAAGTGATTTTCTCCTTTCCTCACTTCTGACACCCAGTTATTGACACCCATTTTTGCACAACTGGCAGATATCTCAGCATGGATGTCAGCCCACCACATCAAGCATAACCTCGAAAAGATGTAGCTGCTCTTCCTCTCTGGGAAGGCCTGCCTGCACCAAGACCACTCCATCACGGTTGACAACTCCACGGTGTTCCCCTCCGAGTGCAAAGAACCTTGGCGTGACCCTGGACAACACCCCGTCATTCTCTGCAAACATCAAAGCAGTGACTTGTTCCTGCAGGTTCATGCTCTACAACATCCACAGAGTACAACCCTACCTCACTCGCTGTTGGCTGGGCTCCCCGCTTGTGCCATCCAACCCCGCAACTTATCCAGAACGCTGCAGCCCACCTGGTGTGTTTTACTAACTTTTTGTCTCTCCCAAGACGGTATTCCTCTCTCCTACAGCATCCATCACAATTACATGCACATGGCCAATTATGCAAATTAGGTGATGATGTAATTTAGCGACTTCTAGCGACTTTTAGGACAGCCAATAGCCACTTTCCTTACTGAGGAGTTGGCAACACTGCTTCCCACAAACTTGAATAATGGAGTTGTTTACTTCGAATGACCAATACACAGTAATCTTAGAACCTCTCTAGCTAAATTTTTGGGAAAACAGTTTTTGACTAATGTTTGTCATCATGCCCGTGAGGTGTTCTTTGCCTGGCTGTACTAATTACACACAAGCGTGAAAATTAGTTGCCTTTTACGGTTCTACCTACCCGAGATTCACCCCGATTCTGCTAGTGGCTTGCGGCCATCAAGAATGATGCGGTGACTAAAGATTATCAGAGGGATGTTCAGGCTGAACTGATGGGGGGAATCCATTTTGAGGTCAACTGAGAAATGATGTGATACCATTGATGATGGTCCTCCACAACAAAACGGACAATTCTCAATTAGAGTTAACCAAACATTAGCTAGCTAACTAATGTGTCAGTCCTGTATTAAACTTTGAAAGACATCAGCTAAATCATATCATTTGGTATACACACTGTCAACACAATTTCAGTTCCATCTTTGACTGATGTTAGCGAACATAAGCTGGCTAATGTTACTCTTATTTGGTATCTCAATTTGGTAGCCATCTATTCCACCCTTGTCTGGAAAACACTAAAAATAGAATTGTTATAGCTAACTCACTCTCTGTTTGTGTGTTGGTAACAATGATGAATGTGTATAAATCGTCTTTGGTTGGTTAGTTGGTCCTCAGCCAGTCTCAGCTGGCTAGCAATCTTGCTGACAATTTAGTGACGCTAGTTAGCTAGCAGCAAGTTGAAAATATTGAAATGTCCATGTTAGGTATGCTTAGCTAGCCAGTCTAATAGAGATAAATACAATTAGTGGGGTGGTTACATTGTGTATTGTTGTAGGTGGAATCTGATTCCACCAACATGCATTTCCAACCCCTAGCTCTGCACAAGGTGAAGGTAAATTGGCCAAAATATTTACAAGCTGATGGCAAAATTTACAGTAAGCATGATAAAAATTAATTGGGTAGTGTTTGTATGGTTTGTGTTATTGGATTACAGGTGGTTAGATGTAACCTGAGGGGCACAGAGTGCCTTCCAGACAATGTCCTCAATTTAGTCTACCCCTCTTATCTTTTTACCTTTTCTTTTAGTTCAAATTCAAGCTATTTGGAGTCATTCCACAGTGACCTGCTGAAAAGTAGGGGACATTTTGGCTACACAAGCGTGAGGGAGCAGACACACCTTGCGGTTATGGAGCACAACAACATTCTGGCTCTCCATGGAGGAGGTGGTGTGACGGTGTGGGGGTGCTTTGCTGGTGATACTGTCTGTGATTTATTTAGAATTCAAGGCACACTTAACCAGCATGGCTACCACAGCATTCTGCAGCGATACTCCATCCCATCTGGTTTGCACTTAGTGTGAATATCATTTGTTTTTCAACAGGACAATGACCAACACACCTCCAGGATGTGTAAGGGCTATTTGACCAAGAAGGAGAGTGATGGAGTGCTGCATCAGATGACCTGTCCTCCCTCCACAATCACCCGACCTAAACCCAATTGAGATGGTTTGGGATGAGTTGGACCGCAGAGTGAAGGAAAATCACCGAAGTGCTCAACATATGTGGAAACTCCTTCAAGACTGTTGGAAAAGCATTCCAGGCGAAGCTGGTTGAGAGAATGCCAAAAGTGTGCAAAGCTGTTATCAAGGCAAAAGGTGGCTACTTTGAAGAATCTCAAATATAAAATACATTTTGATTTGTTTAACACCTTGTTGGTTAGTACATGATTCCATATGTGTTATTTCATAGTTTTGATGTCTTCACTATTATTCTACAATGTAAAAAATAGTAAAAATAAAGAAAAGCCCTTGAATGAGTAGGTGTGGTCCTGTTGATTGCGTTTTGATTAGTTTCAGTGCTATTTGGGTTGTTAATTGGATTCGCCCAGAAGTTCTTGATTTCTAGTTTATTTGTATTGTACATTTTAATTATTTGTGTACTTGTTTGACATTTTACTACACAGTGTTAGGTTAAAGTAGCATGAGCATTTCGCTATAACATCTGCTAAACTGTGTAAGAGACCAATACACTTAGATTTGATTTAACTCGATTTTTTATTTTCTGAAAGAGATGGCTTACTATTGGATAAATGTCTCGTGCAAAATTGTCTTTATCCACTCCTGTAAAGACAGGGAGTGAAACTTTCTCCTGGTGTTCCATAACTTAATTTTATACACCCGAACTCGACAGATATTATGGTTTAAGTTCCATATGCGAGCATGTATCAGTGTGACACTATTTACCTTCCGCAAAAAAAATGGAACCATAGTATACTAGCCATCAGTGGGTGAATGTTGTGTTGTTTATATTACTTAAAAATATGTATATAAATATCAACTATGTTAATTAAAGTACACATTAAGTAATGTAGGAATTATATCTCAAACGTTCATAGTTTTCGATTTTATCGTCAGAGGTTGTATAGTAACCAAGTAATGTGTACCCATGTTTTCTGTCGGACGATGCAGACTAAAGGACCGAGTTGCTGTGGGAGGAAAAGATGGCGCTGCCCATGTTAAGAGGTTGCTACTGTAGCAGGCCGCCTTCAGTACTGATTCGTTTCTTGAAACATGATCACGTTGTGCAGCCCAAGTCCAACAAGACTACTCGCCTGGCTCCAACTTTGTCCGTTGGTGTCGTGCCCACAGTCCGACCTTACAGCTCTGATCGAGGTGGAGGTAAACAAAACCAGAAGGTGGTTGTGGTTGGCATCCCCAACCCTTTCATATGGTTCCGAACCCGAATATACTATTTTTTGATTCGGGTCTATTTTGACAAGGAATTCAAAATCGAAGAATTCACAGAGGGATCGAAACAGGTAGGTAGGCAACAGTCCGTGGAATAAGTGGTCTCTAGCTAGTGGAAGCTCGTTAGACCAGAAATACTTCATTTCTTAAAGTATTATTGGCTAAACACCCCAGCTTGCCAAGAGAAATAACGTGGGCGTTACTGCAAGCCAAGTTTTGTACACAATCCAGTTCTTGTGAAATGTTTGACTGTTTCCCCTTCTAATCATGAACAGTTGAACTTGTTCCTTAGTGCATCTTAAATAATTGTTACGTTGTGTTATTATAGCTAAAATATAATATGTTGTTGCAGGCATTCTCCCATGTTTCAAGACTGTTGTCAGGGAGTCAATTTGAGTCTCTTGAAGGTCTGGTTGCTAAAGACGTGAGTATTATATTCAGACATTTTTGCACAAGTAATTTCAGTGTAGCATTGATAGGAGAGCTGCTAGTGGGTTGGGGGTGGCAGCCAGTCCTAGCGGTTTAGAACATTGTAACCGAAAGGTTGCTGGCTCAAATCCTCGAGCTCACTAGGTCAAAAATATGCCAATGTGCCCTTGTGCAAAGCACTTAACCCTGATTGCTTCTGTAAGTCGTTCTGGATACTAGTGTCTGTTAAATTAGGGGTTCCAAAGCTTTTTCACTCAGGCCCCCCTTCCAGCATTGGGGAACATCCGCCCCACGTTAGTTTCTATGGGCACAACCACTGTTCATGACACAAACTGTTCACACCCCTCAGTTTTTTTCTTTCTTGCAATTCTATACATTTTGCCATGTCTAATGTGTATTCATGTGATATTTGAGTGACTCAAACATTACAACATAATCTATGGGCTTGTTCATCTAGACATTCCTTCCAAATTATAAATGTCTCTAAGGCAGGGTTTCCCAAACTCAGGACCGAGTTTGGAAAACCCTGCTCTAAGGTGTGCAATGACTGACATGACGAGAGGAAAACTGACGATGCGCTACCCAATTTTGAAATGTCACCTTGTGCATTCTACTATTACAACTTTCAGGAGTAAGTTGAAAGCCGGACTGCCGAACTACTGTGCTAAATAACGAAAATATAAATGTATACCACATTATCTGTAGTCATTAGGCCCTTTCTCATATTTCCTCTCTCTCCATTTTCTCCCTCACAGCTGATTGCAAAACTGGAAGAGAAATGTGCTCTGCTCCCTCCCAGCCACCTGCAAGCGCTTTCTGCAGATCCGGAAGACTTGATGTACACAACACCAGGAGATGTTGGCATCTATTATGATGATGATGGTAAGAGCCAGGTTATGTCTACACAGCAGAAAACAACACACTAAACCACCTACTCCTTTACTGTGACTGATCATTTCTGATGTTAACAGTCAGTAATATGTTGTAACTAAATGTGGGTGGATTCCAATAAAATGATGTATTTCCTTCTGTATTGACTTCGATTGCATATCTGTAAGGATGGAATAAGGGATTGGATTAGTAAGCACTGTGCCATTACATTTCAGATTGACAAATGGGAGCTTATCAAGGGAAGGAAATGAGTTATCACAGTAGTCTCATTCACCAGAGCCTGTATGCCTGGTGTGCAATAAATGCATTTGCCATAAGCACTGAATGACCTGGCATAGGTGTTTTTAGGGCTGGCACTATTATTGTATAACTGACGTTTATGGATGAAAACTATCCTGAAAATAAAATTACCCCCCCCCCAAAAAAAGAATGGAACGAACAGCTGATCAGAGACGAGACGGCCAGCATTTGTGCGGTTGATTACGTTTCTAAGGTAACATGTACTATTTACAACATGATGAAACTTTGTTGCTCCTTGCTGAAACAAGCCAGGTGTTGTAGCAAACAAGTCTTTGGTTGCCTAGGAAACACCCCCCTCCCTGCAGCAGCAACAGCACGCATAGCAATATAATGGATACTAAATGAGTTAAATGTCTTACCTGTGATTTAAATGTTTTCCACACACATAGCTACTGTACGTGTAGCCTACTTGGACACCCTGTCCCCACAATTTCCCACTCCCCATGTTGAATAGTCTGAAGCCACAGGGCTCTTCTCCAATGCCCTATTTCCCTAAGTGGGAGCATTGCGAACCGCAGGTGGGAATTTTGATCTGGTTACATGTACATTGAACAACACAGCAGCTTTTCAGCATGCTTTGTTATTTCTGTAAAACGAAAAAATCTACGACGAAGTTGGCTCTTTTACACTGGGGGTCAATGGGAAAGAATGTTGTTTTCTCCAATTTGTGGGCGTGGTCGAGGGGAATTTGTTATTATTACGTAAATATTGACTCTGAGTGTGGCTGCCTGGTATAATTTCCATGGTAATGTAAATATTCATTCAAATTATGTTGACATGGCTCATGCAATGACATTTATTTTTTGTAAGGTCAGTTGAGTTGAATCAACAAATCACAGCATATTGATGGGTACACTTCCTGCTTTTATCTTCAACCTAGCTTTTACATCTTGATTTTACTTCCTGCTTTGCTCCTATGGGTACAATTGCAATAGCCGCCAGTCCACCCATTATGCCATCATCGACCTGAATGGGAACGCCCGTTCTATTCATTCTATTTCTATGGCTGCACATGCAGTAAGGAAAGGAGGAGAGGAGAAAATGTGTGTGTATATATAAAAAAAAATGCTATTCTACCATTTATAACGGTGACCACTTTCATTTGGCTGGCCAATAACCATCATCCAAAATTCCATGACTGTCACAGCCCTACTGTAGGCGTTTTGTTGTTGTTACAAAAACATTTCTCTCTATTCTTTCAGGGCGGAAGTTTGTCAGTATTCTGATGAGGTACTGGTATCTAACAAGTGCCCGGTTGCCTGAGGAATCATTGGAGGGAACACGCATCTTTCAGGTGGCCATAGGTGGTGAGGGTGAGCCGGAGACTAAGAGACTGCTCACAGCGAACTATGAGTGAGTTTTTTGTTGTTGTTGTTATTGTTGCTAAAGTACAATGAATGTGTCACAGTTGATTTAATGGTCTGCAGTTGGAAGTGGCTGTGATAAAGCAATTCATACTAAGTATCTCTCTGACAAATAGAAAGCATTAAGTCTGCCAACAGTCTCTCAGGGATGAGCCACTCTTAGATCCTAGATCTGTTCCCAAGGAACAACTACCTGCAGTAACCTCCTTTGCATGACTGTCAAGTGTCTCACGTGCTTAATGTTTAGACTTCCTGTTTAACAACCCTTTTATACATCATGGCTGTTTGCAGATTCCAAAGGGAGTTTACTAAGGGGGTGCCGCCGGACTGGACCATTACCAGGATAGAGCACTCCAAGCTGCTGGATTAAACTCGGATTGTGAATGGAGATTATAGGGGGAGATGGAGAGTGGTAGAGAGGCAGAGAATGGAAGACCATTCTTCCTCCTGACCCTACAAGAATATCCCCCTAACTGCTAAAATCTTGAGATGCTCCTCAGGAGCATAATAGCTCTCAAACTCAAGACCAGAAAAGACATGGGGAATATTTGGGGCAAACTTTCTATCTGCCAGAAGTCACATACTATCCACTGTAGAAAAATAGCAAAAGTCAAACATGTCTGTTCATAATTGTACTACTATACGGAAGTCTGTGTTAGACCAGGTTGCTGAGTTTTTTGCCCTTGTTTCAGGCAGCACCGCAATCAGTGGTCAAAACTAGGCTTTGTCAGATCTGCCTCTTAGGCCTGAGAATCATTATTTAGTTTAATGGGGAGGGTAGACAAGGGGCATACAGACAGTGTGAAAAAACAGAATGAGCTCTGTATTGAGATTCACCATATTGAGATTCTGTCTTTGATCTGTTGCTGTCCACGCTTTGGTGTCTTGAAGTAGAGCGTGCACACAGACTGAAGAAAATGTCACACTTTATGTTTAGGATTCAGATGTTAAAAAAATAATGATGATAATTCAAGCATGCCCTGAGCAAACTTTTCTCAAACCTCCTTGTACACACTCAATAGTTATGTAGAGAGGATGAATTCCAACTATGCCATAAAAATTACTATAGCTACTGTTTCCATTTCTTGAGATGTGCTCTGTCACCAGAATAGTCCATCTGAAAATAAGTGATAACCAATTACTGTTGGTGACTGAAAGTATACAGTTGAAGTCGGAAGTTTACATACATTTAGGTTGGAGTCATTAAAACTCGTTTTTCAACCACTCCACAAATTTCTTTTTAACAAACTATAGTTTTGGCAAGTCGGTCAGGACATCTACTTTGTGCATGACACAAGTAATTTTTCCAACAATTGTTTACAGAGATTATGTCACTTATAATTCACTGTATCACAATTTCCGTGGGTCAGAAGTTTACATACACTAAGTTGACTGTGCCTTTAAACAGCTTGGAAAATTCCAGAAAATAATGTAATGGCGTTAGAAGCTTCTGAGAGGTTAATTGACATCATTTGAGTCAATTGGAGGTGTACCTGTAGATGTATTTCAAGGCCTACCTTCCAGCTCAGTGCCTCTGCTTGACATCATGGGAAAATCAAAAGAAATCAGCCAAGACCTCCACAAGTCTGGTTCATCCTTGGGAGCAATTTCCAAATGCCTGAAGGTACCACGTTAATCTGTACAAACAATAGTACGCAAGAATAAACACCATGGGACCATGCAGCCGTCATACCGCTCAGGAAGGAGATGCGTTCTGTCTCCTAGGGATGAACGTACTTCGGTGCGAAAAGTGCAAACAACAGCAAAGGATCTTGTGAAGATGCTGGAGGAAACGGGTACAAAATATCTATATCCACAGTAAAACGAGTCCTATATCGACATAACCTGAAAGGCCGCTCAGCAAGGAAGAAGCCACTGCTCCAAAACTGCCATTAAAAAGCCAGACTACGGTTTGCAACTGTACATGGGGACAAAGATTGTACTTTTTGGGGAAATGTCCTCTGGTCTGATGAAATGAAAATAGAATTGTTTGGCCATAATGACCATCATTATGTTTGGCGGAAAAAGGGGGAGGCTTGCAAGCCAAAGAACCCCATCCGTGAAGCACGGGGGTGGCAGCATCATGTTGTGGGGGGACTGGTGCACTTCACAAAATAGATGGGTTCATGAGGAATGAAAATTATGTGGATATATTGAAGCATCATCTCAAGACATCAGTTAGGAAGTTAAAGCTTGGTCGGAAATGGGTCTTCCAAATAGACTGACCCCAAGCATACTTCTAAAGTTGTGGCAAAATGTCTTAAGGACAACAAAGTCAAGGTATTGGAGTGACCATCACAAAGCCCTGACCTCAATCCTATAGAAAATTTGTGGGCAGAACTGAAAAAGCGTGTGCGAGCAAGGAGGCCTAGAAACCTGATTCAGTTACACCAGCTCTGTCAGGGGGAATGGGCCAAAATTCACCCAACTTATTGTGGGAAGCTTGTGGAAGGCTACCCGAAACGTTTGACCAAAACTAAGCAATTTAAAGGCAATGCTACCAAATTCTAATTGAGTGTATGTAAACTTCTGACCCACTGGGAATGTGATGAAATAAACAAAAGCTGAAATAAATCATTCCCTCTACTATTATTCTGACATTTCACATTCTTAAAATAAAGTGGTGATCCTAACTGACCTAAAACGGAATTTTTACCAGGATTAAATGTCAGGACTTGTGAAAAACTGAGTTTAAATGTATTTGGCTAAGGTGTATGTAAACTTCCGACTTCAACTGTATGTTTCTTCTTTTGTACAGTGAGTACTCTTTTGTGTGCACATGACTAGTGGTGATGCGATTGCATTCCCACTGACTCACATGAAAAGTGTGTGTGTGTCAGTTGAAAATTACTCTGTCCATTGTGCAATTGTCTTTGGCAGCCACTCATTGTTATAAATCAATAAATATTTTAGTGAAATTATTATAATGTTGAGATGTATGTGTTTTGTGCTTTCCCTCCCAAAAAATATACACTGAAGTTTGGTAAACATGCAACATACATGTTAATATTATATACATCAAGATAATATGGTTTACATATGCTTCAAATCAAATTATCAAATGTATTTATAAAGTCCTTCTTACATCAGCTGATATCTCAAAGTGCTGTACAGAAACCCAGCCTAAAACCCCAAACAGCAAGCAATGCAGGTGTAGAAGCACGGTGGCTAGGAAAATCTCCCTAGAAAGGCCAGAACCTAGGAACCAGGCTATGAGGGGTGGCCAGTCCTCTTCTGGCTGTGCCGGGTGGAGATTATAACAGAACATGGCCAAGATGTTCAAATGTTCATAGATGACCAGTAGAGTCAAATAATAATAAATAATCACATTTTATTGGTCACATATACACATTTAGCAGATGTTATTGTTTGTGTAGCGAAATGCATGTCTTCCTGTCTCCCAACAGTGCAGTAGAATAACAATTCACAATACACACATCTCAAAGTAAAATAATGGAATTAAGAAATATATAAATATTAGAATGAGCAATGTTGGAGTGGCATTGACTAGAATACGGTATATACATATGAAATGAGTAAAACAGTATGTAAATATTACTCAAGTGACCAGTGTTCCGTGTCTTAGTACGTAGGGCAGAACCCTCTAAGGTGCAGGATTGAGTAACCAGGTGGTAGCTGGCTAGTGACGCTGACTAAGTTCATTGAAGGGTACTGGGTGGATGCCGGCTGGTGATGATATTTAACAGTGATAGCCTTGAGATAGAAACTGCTTTTCAGGCTCCCGGTCCCAGCTTTGATGCACCTGTACTGGGCTCGCCTTCTGGATGATAGCGGGGTGAACATGCCATGGCTCGGGTGGTTGATGTCCTTGATGATCTTTTTGGCCTTCCTGTGACATTGGCTGCTGTAGGTGTCCAGGAGGGCAGGCAGTGTGCCTCCAGTGATGGGTTGGGCAGACCGCACCCCCCTCTGAAGAGCCCTGCAGTTGCGGAAGGTGCAGTTGCCGTACCAGGCAGTGATACCCCCAACAGTTACCACAGCCGTTACCATTGGCTATATCGTAAATATTCATGAAAGAAAATGAGCTTTTTGGTCTTCATTTAAGGTTAGGCATAAGGTTGACATTGTTGTTAACTAAAATCGATGTCCGCACCTGTATGAACATTTAATTAGCATTTAAAGAAATCCCTATCAAAATCCTTTTTTTTAAATGGGCTGCGTCTCAATCTACCGCATATGCCTTCTGCATCTGTGGTGTTTGTCAGACCAGGAGACATCCAGAAAAGTGGTCTTCACACGAAAACATCTGTAGCGTCTAAACTGTTTAGGCTACAAATATAATGACCCTTCTTTGGAAAGATGAGACTCTCACGAACACAATGGAGTTCTCCGTTCTGCTCTACGACCCCCAGAAGTGTCAGGAATAGTCTGAAGTCGGTACCACTGATCTGCCAACTTCTGTCTGTAGCGTCCAAACAGTTGGCTACCCCATCATCGGAATTTGAGACTCACTAACACATACATGTCGGTTGTTTTGCTCTAGGACACCCACAAGCCTCACAATTATTTTCTGAAGGTAGCCCAAAACCAAATGAATGGAAGTATACACTCAATGGCCAGTTTATTAGGTAATCCCATCTAGTACCGGGTCGGACCCCCCTTTGCCTCCAGAACAGCCTGAAATCTTTGGGGCATTCTTAAAGGTGTCGGAAACGTACTACAGGGATGTTGCTCCATGCTGACGCAATGGCATCGCTCTTGCTGCAGATTGGACGGCTGTACATTCATGCTGCAAACAGCCCGTTCCATCTAATCCGAAATATGCTCTATTGGGTTGTAGTCTGGGGACTGCGCTGGCCACTCAAGTAAACTGAACTCTGTCATGTTCCAGGCAATGTTTTTCCACTCCTTACTTGTCCAGTGTTGGTGATCGCATGTCAACTGGAGCCGCTTCTTGTTTTTAGCTGATAGGAGTGGAATCTGGTGTGGTCATTTGCTGCAATAGCCCATCCAAGATGCCGTTCTGCAAACCACTGTTGTACTGCACTGTTATTTGTCTGTTTGTGACCTATCTGTTAGCTTGCATGATTCTTGCCATTCTCCTTCGACCTCTCTCGTCAATGAGCTGTTTTAGCCCATAGGACTGCCACTGACTGGATGTTTTTTGTCTGTCGCATCATTCTCGGTAAACCCTTGACACTGTCCTCTTTGAAAAGACCAGTAGGGCGCCCGTTTCTGAGATACTGGATCCAGCATGCCTTGCTCCGACAATCATACCACGCTCAAAGTCGCTTTGGTCACTAAGAAATGTCCTTGTTTTTGAAAGAAAAGCACAGTTTTTTGTCCATTAAAATAACATTACATTGATCAGAAATACAGTGTAGACATTGTTAATGTTGTAAATGACTATTGTAGCTGGATACGGCTGATTTTTTATGGAATAAATACATAGGCATACAGAGGCCCATTATCAGCAACCATCACTCCTGTGTTCCAATGGCACATTGTGTTAGCTAATCCAAGTTTATCATTTTAAAAGGCTAATTGATCATTAGAAAACCCTTTTGCAAATATGTTAGCACAGCTGAAAACTGTTCTGATTAAAGAAGTAATAAAACTGGCCTTTAGACTAGTTGAGTATCTGGAGCATCAGCATTTGTGGGTTCGATTACAGGCTCAAAATGGCCAGAAACAAAGTACTTTCTTCTGAAACTCATCAGTCTATTCTTGTTCTGAGAAATGAAGGCTATCCATGCGAGAAAATGCCAAGAAACTGAAGATCTGGTACAACGCTGTGTACTACTTTCTTCACAGAACAGCGCAAACTGGCGCTAACCAGAATAGATAGAGGAGTGGGAGGCCCCGGTGCACAACTGAGCAAGAGGACAAGTACATTAGAGTGTCTAGTTTGACAAACAGATGCCTCACAAGTCCTCAACTGGCAGCTTCAGTAAATAGTACCCGCAAAACACCAGTCTCAACGTCAACAGTGAAGAGGCAACTCTGGGATGCTGGCCTTCTAGGCAGAGTTGCAAAGAAAAAGCCACACCTCAGATTGGCCAATAAAAAGAAAAGATTAAGATGGGCAAAAGAACACAGACACTGGACAGAGGAACTCTGCCTAGAAGGCCAGCATCCCAGAGTCGCCTCTTCACTGTTGACGTTGAAACTGGTGTTTTGCAGGTACTATGCATCACTTGCATAGTACCCGCAAAACATGCATCACTTGCGGTATGGTTTTGCTAGCAGAAGGACCTTATCTTTCATATAAGTGAAAAATAATTTTCCAAAAACAAAATATTAAATTGATACACACCTTTATAGAGTTAGAGTTCCTGGCGGGCAGGAGCATTGGGCAGTAACCAAAAGGTTGCTGGATCGAATCCCTGAGCCGACAAGGTATAAATCTGCCATTCTGTGCATGAGCAAGGCAGTTAACCCCCAACAACAACTGTTCCCTGGGTGCCGATTAAGGCAGTCCCCTGCATCTCCCTGATTCAGAGGGGTTGGGTTAAATGCGGAAGACACATTTCAGTTTAATGCATTCAGTTGTACAACTGACTAGGTATCCCCCTTTCCCCTCCATGTTACAAAGCGTGTTTACGGAAGACAGATGGAAGACACAGGGACCACCTGTGCTAATTTTTTTTAATTTTTTTTTTATTTCACCTTTATTTAACCAGGTAGGCAAGTTGAGAACAAGTTCTCATTTACAATTGCGACCTGGCCAAGATAAAGCAAAGCAGTTCGACAACATACAAAAACACAGAGTTACACATGGAGTAAAACAACATACAATCAATGATGCAGTAGAAAAAAATAAGACTATATACAATGTGAGCAAATGATGTGAGATAATGGAGGTAAAGGCAAAAAAATGCCATGGTGGCAAAGTAAATAAAGTATGGCAAGAAAAAACACTGGAATGGTAGATTTGTAGTTTGAAGAAAGTTAAAAGTTAAAATATAAATAATATGGTGCAAAGGAGCAAAATAAATAAAATAAATAAATACAGTAGGGGAAAAGGTAGAAGTTTGGGCTCAATTAAAGATGGGCTATGTACAGGTGCAGAGATCTGTGAGCTGCTCTGACAGCTGGTGCTTAAAGCTAGTGAGGGAGATAAGTGTTTCCAGTTTTAGAGATTTTTGTAGTTCGTTCCAATCATTGGCAGCTGAGAACTGGAAGGAGAGACGACCAAAGGAGGAGTTGGCTTTAGGGGTGACCAGAGAGATATACCTGCTGGAGCGCGTGCTACATTACAATTAGCTATCTAGCATGCTCTGAACAACTGTGTGTAACGGAAGAAGGCCGCCAGAAATGTGTTGTCACTGAAAAACACTGTCGGCTGCAACTGTGATAAAGCCAGTAAAAACTGTGTGCAGTAAGTGTATATTTTGCATTTGTGAAATTATTTTAATGTGATATGAAAGTAATGGGTACTGAGTGGCGCAGCGATTAAAAAGCACTTCATCGCAGTGCTGAGACGCCACTACAGCCTGGGGTTCGATCACAGCCGGCCATGACCGTGAGCCCCGTAGGACAGCCCAGCGCTGTCTGGGGTAGGGAAGGGTTTGGCTGGGGGGCTTTCCTTTGCTCATCGTGCTCTAGCTACTCCTTATGGTAGGGCCGAGCTCCTGCAAGCTGACTTCGGTTGTCAGTCGAACCATGTTTCCTCCGACACATTGGTGCGGCTGACTTCCAGCTGAAGCGAGCACTGTGATGAGGTAACGCGGCCAGGCGGGTCATGTTTCGGAGAATGCATGACTCAACCTTAACCTCTCCCAAGCCCATTGGGGAGTTGCAGCGATGAGCCAAGGTCATAATTTTGGGAGAAAAAGGGGAGGGGGAATACCCTAGACACGCCTGATCTCGACTGATCTCGGTAGCTAAGGAGGGTCAGGCCTAGTTAGTACTTAGATGGGAGATCGCCTAGGAATTCCAGGTGCTGTAAGTTCAAATAAAATACAAAAAATGAAGAAATAAAATAAATAAGTAAAGGGCATTATGTTTCTAGAACGTATCACAAATGATAATCGATTCACGTTTAGATGGAGTACTCGGCTATATTGGCTACCAGAGCAAGTCTACCTCTGAAAATAACATAAGGTCCTTAAGGAGTAACGGTAGGCTCCTTAAGAGTACATCTTGGGCTACAAGTCTCGTAGTTACTTGAAGTAGGCTACCCATCCCTTACACACACAGACACAAACAGACATTATCAAGAATGCCTAGCTTCACCATCTAAGTTAGATAACTAGTTAATTAGCAAGCTAGACTGTTGGTTTATGAAAGCGAAACAAATTTTCATGAAATTCTCATGCATTTAAATGGCTAGACAAATGTACAAATGCTAATGTGGCCATCTAGCCAGTCTAAGGTTACTTACTACTGTAGCTAACAATTAGCTAGCTAGCTAGATAACAGGTATTGTGTACACTACCGGTCAAAAGTTTTAGAACACCTACTCATTCAAGGGTTTTTCTTTATTTTTACTATTTTCTACATTATAGAATAATAGTGGACACATCAAAACTATGAAATGACACATATGGAATTATGTAGTAACCAAAAAAGTGTTAAACAAATCAAAATATATTTTATATTTGAGAGTCTTCAAATAGGCACCCTTTGCCTTGATGACAGATTTGCACACTCGGATTTCTCTCAACCAGCTTCATGAGGTAGTCACCATAATTGTATTTCAATTAACAGGTGTGCCTTCTTAAAAGTTAATTTGTGGAATTTCCTTCTTAATGCGTTTGAGCCAATCAGTTGTGTTGTGACAAGGTAGGGGTGGTATATAGAAGATAGCCCTATTTGGTAAAAGACCAAGTCCATATTATGGCAAGAACATCTCAAATAAGATACTTTAAGACATGAAGGTCAGTCAATATGGAAACATGAACTTAAAAAAAAAATTCAAGTGAAGTCACAAAACCATCAAGCTCTATGATGAAACTGGCTCTCATGAGGACCACCACAGGAATGGAAGACCCAGAGTCACCTGTGCTTTTCTATTTTACTAGACAAGTTAGTTAAGAACAAATTATTATTTACAATGACAGCCTACCAGGGATCAGTGGGTTAACTGCCTAGTTCAGGGGCAGAACAACAGATTTTTACCTTGTCAGGTCAGGGATTCAATCCAGCAACCTTTGAGTAACTGGCCCAACACTCTAACCACTTGGCTACCTGCCACCCCTGCTGCAGAGGATACGTTCCTTGGAGTTACCAGGCTCAGAAATTGCAGCCCAAGTAAATGCTTCACAGAGTTCAAGTAACAGACACATCTCAACATCAACTGTTCAGACAGAGGAGACTGTGTGAATCAGGCCTTCATGGTCAAATTGCAGCAAATAAACCAGTACTAAAGGACACCAATAATAAGAAGAGACTTGCTTGGGCCAAGAAACACAAGCAGTGGACATTAGTGGAAATTTGTCTAAATTGGAGATTTTTGGTTCCAACCACCATGTCTTTGTGTCGGTGTGGATGAACGGATGATCTCCTCATGTGTATTTCCCACCGTAAAGCATGGAGGAGGAGGTTTTTGTCACGTCCTGACCAGTAAAGGGGTTATTTGTTATTGTAGTTTGGTCAGGACGTGGCAGGGGGTGTTTGTTTTATGTGGTTTGGGGTTTATTGGGATATGTTCTTATGTAAGAGGGGTGTTTGTTTTATGTGTTCCGGGGGTTTTGGGTATTGTTCTATGTTTTGTATTTCTATGGTTTTTCTATGTTGTGTATTTCTTTGTTGGCCTGGTATGGCTCTCAATCAGGAACAGCTGTACTTCGTTGTTGCTGATTGGGAGTCATACTTAGGTAGCCCTTTTTCACCTGTCTTTTGTGGGAAGTTGTTTTTGCACTGCTGTTGTTAGCTTGCAATACTGTCTAGCTGTTGTGCGTTTTCTTGTTTTGTTACGTGTTCAATAAAAGTAAATATGAGCACTCAACCCGCTGCATTTTGGTCCACTCCATATGACGGCCGTTACAGTGTTATGGTGTGGGGTGCTTTGCTGGTGACACTGTCTGTGATTTATTTAGAATTCGAGGCACACTTAACTAGCATGGCTACCACAGCATTTTGCAGCGATACGCCATCCCATCTGGTTTGGGCTTAGTAGGACTATGATTTGTTTTTCAACAGGACAATGACCCAACACACCTTCAGGCTGTGTAAGGGCTAGTTTACCAAGGAGGAAAGTGATGGATTGCTGCATCAGATGACCTGGCCTCCAGAATCCCCCAACCTCACCCAAATTGAGATGTTTGGGATGAATCGGACCGCAGAGTAGAGGAAAAGCAGCCAACAAGTGCTCAGCATATGTGGGAACTCCTTCAAGACTGTATTTTGATTTGTTTAACACTTTTTTGGTTACTATGTGATTCCATATGTGTTATTTCATAGTTTTGATGTCTTCACTATTATTCTACAATTTAGAAAATAGTAAAAATAAAGAAAAGCCCTTGAATGAGTAGGTGTTCTAAAACTTTTGACCGGTAGTGTACATTTACAACTTGCCCAAGACGGTTAACAGAATTTTCAATTTAAACAAATGTTTATTATTAAATGTAGCTAACATTAGATAGTTAATCCAGATATTTTCTTACCTTTGCCTCGATTCGGCAATATTGTCCAGATCATCATGGCTCTGGTGAGTGACGTGAATCTTGAGACTGGGGGGAAATACAGGTGAATATATTGATAAAAGTCACCTTGTCCAAGAGAGATTTACATGGTTATCAATACGTCATGCCAGCGTAAGCCTACACGAAACACAACCTTTACTTGAAGTGTTTCTAAAATCCCTTATGGGAAAAATGAATGGAGGGAAAATGATTGGAACCATTTCTGCGTTTAACCGCTTTGTTTTTGGGGTATTATGACTCAAATATATGGGTGTTATGACTCATACATACTGTGATACCAAAGACAATACAGTATGAAGACAGGCTAAAACTGCTTCTGCAATAGAAATCCATAATCAGCGATGTTGGCTAGCAAAGCTCATGCATAGAAACACGTCATCGGGTTTAACAGTTGTCTCGTGCCGAACTGCACATGTGCAGGCCGTCAAATCAAAGGTACTTCTTCGATATTAAGTTGTTTTTGACAAATTAAAAAGTGTCAGTTTGTCATATTCATCAGGTTGTAGTAATAACATGTTAAACTACTTAAGACAATGGCTAGAGTATAGGTTGTGCCTTTAGAGTTTGAGAAAATTAAGAACTACGGAAGAATTTTCCACTTCTCTCGTTGAGTTCTCAAACCCTAACTCCGTCCAAATCTGTTTGGTCTCACGATGTTGCGCCTCTGGGTTTAGAAACTCAGTGGCGACAGCCCATCTTAACTTCTCCTCCACATTTACTGGATGGGTTGAACAGTGCAGAAGAGAACCTCCCGGCAGTTTTATTTTCTTCTTATCAATACCAGAGATGGGTTCAGTTCACTTGAGCGTTTGCTACGTCACAATCGAATCGTGGATATCCTGTCAAGTTTCAATATGACAAGCAAGAGAAGGTGTACCTCGAGGAGATTTTGATATGAAAAAGTGGAATATTTTCACAAGGAGTCGTTTAATTGGATTTCGGAGGAGGAATGGAGGGAAAAAGAGAGGAAGAAATGGTTGAAGAGAATGAGGGAAGAAGAGGTTGAGTCTGAATCGTTTGAAGATGGGAGGAGGTGTCAAAGAAGATTGGTCTCAAGTGCAAACAGAGTGAGCTGTACACCAGACCCAGTTCTGGAGGTGAAATGAGAGTGAATGAGGGCGAGTTAAGTGAGGTGGAAAGTGTGGTAAAGAACTCGGAGCCCGAACCTGGCATCAATGGACATGATAAAGAATAATCTGGTCCAGTAGGAGTGACATTTTTGCAGAAAGTGGATCCTTGCCTTTTGTCTGATCTATTTGTGGTTTCAGGGTGGGTGGGAAAGGAGTTGGGTGCAGTTGAATCAGTGAAGGTAACCTGTAGTGGACTTGTTTGTATTTCTTGTGTCACGCAACTTGGGTTAAGATCTGTTTCTTGCTTTACGCTTAGGAATAGGGCACCATTAAAAGGTGTAATATCTGGGGTAATTGGAGCAATTGAAGTTGAAGATTGCTGTGACGCTCAATGTTTCGTGCCACGCAGACCCGGTGGTAAGCGTGGTGAAACAGAGGAGTCACTGTCAGTCCTTTTGAGCTTTAAGTCTGAGTCTTTAACTGACAAAGCCATGTTAGGATATATCAGTTATCCTGTTATAGCTTTTTTGCCAAATCCACTGCAGTGTTTCAGGTGCAACGTTTATGGTCATGTCGCAGCAGTGTGTAGGAGGGAGATTTCAAGATGTGGGAAGTGTGTAAGTGGGCATGGGACAAAGGATTGTGTTGTTTTGATGGATAAAGTTGTGCCCATGTTGCTGAGGATCGGAAGTGTCTGGTGCAAGAGAGGCAGGTTGAGGTGACCAGAGTCAGAGTAGTGCAGAAGGTGTGGTATGCTGAGGCAGTGAAGAAAGTAGAAGAGGATGGGTCAAGGGTGAAAGATCCTGAGAGGATCCCTGTGAGTAGGAGATATGTGCCAGCACAGAGGGATAGGCCAGTGAGTGATATATGCTTCAGGAAGTTCGGCTTCTTAGTGTTCATAGCAATGGTTATCAACTTTACCGCAGAAATGGAACATAAATCACAGAAATTATATGTTGTGGTGGCAGCTGCAGAGAAGTATTTGGGTATATAAGATTTGACTTCAGAAGAGTTACAGTGTGTGGGTGAGTTGAGTGGTGGTGTCCCGTCCTCCCAGGCCATTGGCATGGTGCAGGAGCAGATGGAGTCAAAGTAGTCAGGTAAACAGGTATGCCCTGGATTACTATTGTTACGTGTAATTGTTTTTGATATTCCTGGTACTTACAAAATACGAGGTAAGATAGGATTTTTGGGACCGTGTTACAAAGTTAGAGAGGAGACATGAGTACTCTGTAGGTAGTTTTGCACATTTGGATAGATGTAAAATAATCTATACCATAGTAATCGCAACAGGCGATATCGCAGTGTGGATACAACACCCGGTTTTGGGACCACTAATTAGTTAATATTTTGATAATGGTATGGGTTTCCCTGTTCATATAGACAGGGTTTGAAATCCCGTGTGGGTAATCTCTGTAGAAGCGTTCTGTGTGGGTGCGGTAGGTTGACTCTGTGTGGGTAACCTTTCAATGATGTTCTGTGTGGACATCTGACCAATTATGTGTGAGTGGTCTGACTAATCCTGTGTGGATGGTTATTTAGTAATGTTCTGTGTGAGCATTTCATCTATCCTGTTTGGGTGATCATGAAGGCTCTGTGTGAGCCTGAGATAAATAATTAGTAGATAAGTTAATGATATGCAATGGTTTAAAATAGTTAGGTACATATGTGAAAGCTATAAACCAAATCCATCTAAAGATGTAAGAAAATATTCCTGCAGGTTATATAAATATTGATTAAGTATGTTTGGGAATAGCATTGTGTGAATGTGATATGAGAGTTGTGTTAATGTGGAAATTAGTCTTAATCTGAAGTTTGGATAGTAACATAGAAATATGTATAATACAATTATTGAGATTTGAATAATTAGCTTTGATATAACGCTGCTATTACAAAATATCACGGGTGGGGTCATTGTCCGGGAAACAAAAGTAATTTTTTGGGGTTCCGCTGGGAGTATGTTTGGAGAGCTGCTTCGTAGCTGTGGAGTCCTTGAAAACGCAAATGGAATGGTTGATGTGAGAACCTAAGAATTTCTTACATTTTATATGGATTCTGTGAAGATATGAAAATGTGATGAATTCTATGTGTGTATTTTCGATTACTAGAGATTTGATAAAGTAATACTAGGAATATAATGAGATGTTAATTTAAACAACCCCTACGTAGACATACGTAGGTTTTGAGTTGGTATCTTTAATGGATAATTTGATAAAGATGAGGTTTAAGCATTATTAAACTGTCTACGAAGTCTGAGCAATTGTCTCAGAAACTGATGGGAGTGTTTCCACTTTTGGTTAACTTACCCCAACGATGTAACAATAAAACGCTTATTGGATTTTCTCCGTCCAGGTACTACATTTCAAATAAAACTGCCCTTAAGGCCTGAACATTCTGGGAGGGGGGTCTTCCAAGTATTGGAGCAGTTGCTAGATTTATTTAATAAACCTTTTTCCATAAAGTTAGTGTGAATTAAGATGGAATCTCTACGTAATTTAGAACGTCATACAACGCCTAGGGTATCCATCAAGCGAATTATCATTGCGGGATTCATGTGATGTAGTAAAGTAATTGAAATATGTTGCATGAGAAAACATCTACTTTTATTAAAGAGCGCAAGATCTGTTTCCTAGTCAATAAATAATGATTTAACTCGTTGACTGCTAATCTATTCCTTTTGCGCATGTGAGAATCTGTGGAGAAACGCTTGGACCTTTAATTAAGGCTATTTTCTGGGAATTGTGTCGTTATTATGTGCCTGATGTTACGACTACAGACAATTGTATATTGGATTATTTGCGAGATTTCTTCGTCATTTCAATAGCATTGGGTCTATGGTATTGACTAAAATCTGGGTTTCTGATTGTATTTCAACTATTGGTATGTTTTGCCTGGACAGTTACGGCCGCCAGTGTTTGTTTAAGATATAAACTGAACATTTTAACAGCTTGCTAGGTTGAAATTGAAAGGCTAATTTATTCAACATAAATAGCGAGGCGATTTCGATGTAATACGTTGTCTGTTTTCTAAATGGTCTGCTGGAATAACATATTGAGAATGGAGTCGTATTTAAATAGCTGAATCAAAGAAGAGACAGTTACCGACATCTAATGAATTCTAATAATAGCGGATAGGTAATTGCGATAGACCTGTGGCCACCGAAATGCGTATTTTTTATGCTTATGGATTGACTGATGTGTTTTGTAAATTTGGCGGATACATGTTAATTACTTTTAAAGTCTTGGACATTTCATAAGTGTGAATGTAAGGGTCCTGTGTGAAGCTGGTGTAGAGAGTCAGGCGCAGGACAGCAGATATGAGTAATCAGCGTTCTTTTACTCAAAAAGACAAATATACAAAGTAACATACCGAGCCCACAAAGACGGACCGAATTACAACAAACAATCACTCACAAACACAACATGAGAAACAGGGGGTTAAATAATAAACAAGTAATTGGTTGAGTGAAGCCAGGTGTGTAAGACAAAGACAGAACAAATGGAAAATGAAAAGTGGATCGGCGGTGGCTAGAAAGCCGGTGACGTCGACCGCCGAACGCCGCCCGAACAAGGAGAGGGACCGACTGTAATGGAAATAATATGATTAAAGGTTTGACTAAATGATTTCACCCTAACCGAGTGATTATAAGATGAATGTACTAATGTGTGTGTGTCGGAAAAGTTGAAGCTTAATGATTTAGCAATGTAAGCAACCAGACAGCAGACAACTTGTGACCACTGTGAAACTGATAACAGGAAGAAGGTCTCCCCACCCAGGGAGAGGAGAAACCTTTAGGCTTGCAGTAGATTATGTAACATGGGGCAGGATATGATAAGCAATGTATGAGATGGAGAAGACTTGTAAATAAGCATTGACAGTGTTAAAGAAGAGGAGGGGCATTTGTAAGGGGTATGACATATGGTATGACCAAATGTCAGGTATAAAAGGCTGTGTACATTGCATGATATTCAGAGCTCTCGTAAATAAACATTCTGACCAATTGTAGGCTGGCTCTCCGTCTGCTTCATTCAACCAGAATCTTACACCCTCTGGGGGGCAGACTGAGTAGTTTAATTGGAGTTCGGTTTATGAACATTGGGAACGGAATTCCCATGACAATTTGGTCCTTCAAGCCGGATTCCAAAATCTGTCCCTGTCTTCCTAAGGTAACACGGGCGGGTCATTGACTCGTAAATTAAAGACCTGTCCCCTGAAATTGGGGATCCATATCAGGCCGGTAAATATCTAAGGTCGACAGGGATGGTGACGGAATCCAACCTACATTGCTTTTCCCAGCCTACAAGACAAAGGTCAGTAAATCTTTATTTACGCGGATTTGGGGGAATAATATCTGTATGATTGCATGTAGTGGATGTAGTCTAGGTGTTAACCGCCGAAATATCCGTTGGGGCATACTAACCTGGTGACCTGTCTTTAGAATATTGTGTGGAGAACCCTGCTATAGGTAGTATTCTATGCAATTGGAAGAGAGGAATTGGGTGTAGAGCCATCCTAGGCAAGGTGTGGGGGGGTCCGTAATGACCCTACGTATCTGTGGCCACTACCAATGTAAACTATCTAATGTTGAGACCTAAAGGTTAAACTAGTCGATATACATTAGGCAAGCTAATGCGCTTAGATCTAAAGGATAACTGATCTAGAGTATATTAGCGGGGAGGGTAGTCGAGATCTAACAGGGCGCAAAAATTGGTCTGACTATTCTATGGAAGGAGGAAGCACACACACATAGATTGTGAGAAGTGAAAAGCACTTACACAGAGATCGTGATAAACACATAGATTGTGATAAACACATAGATTGTGATACACATAGAAGGTTTAAATGGAAACAGAGTAAAAGTATATATACACAGATTAAGGATAATAACAGATTATAGAAACACACGCATAGATTGTGCAACCTAATAATAAATAGTTATTGAATAACCATGGGTGGCAAACCCTCAAAGGAGGTGCAGGAATTAACTGGAGATGAGCAGTATATGGAGTTAAATGTTATAAAATAAATATTTATTTCAGTCCAATGTGGAGAAGGAAGTATGAATTTGATGGAAGTTTGGACATAGAAAAGTTGGGACTAATGATAAGAAAGATACATAAGGTATGTGGGGACAAGACAGGGAAACAGCAGGTCGAGGGTTAGACATAGCCAGGGTGTGGCTGTCTGAAGCCCGGAGAAGAAGGCGAGAAGGCAAGTGTAGAGAAAGAGAGAGAGAAAGTTGAAGAAGGATATCAGCAGCGAAAAAATTATGTGCGTGTGAGATAGGTTTATTGACCAGTTAAAAGTAACTTGTGTATATGTGAGACCTAATAACTTATCAAAAGTCACAATAGTAATTATTCCTAAATTCTGAGAAGGGGAAAAAGAGACAGAAACAACGAGGGAGAGAGCCGAGGGTGAAAAGAAAAAGGAACTTACTAAGAAAGTTTAAAAGTAAGTTTAGCAATTTACATGTTACTTTTAAGTCTTGGACATTTCATAATTGTGAAGCCGAAAGAGAAGAGAAAGTTGAAAAGTTGGTTTTACTCTGATGATAGAGGAAAGGCAGAACGTTGTTGGAGTAGAGGTTATATATTTTTTTATTGTTTAGGTAACAATAGTGAATTTGAGCAGGAAGTAATGTATTCTAACATTATAATCTGTTTCCATTACGTGGAACAATGTCAGGTCAGTAAAGTGAATTGCAGGTTGAGTTAATTTTTATTTTACAGGAACGGTGCACCTTAATCACAGTAGTGTGTGTCTAATGGCAGGGTATTCCAGAAAGGGGAAGCTCTTACACTGAAAGCAGATTGACTTAAGATGATTTTCCTTAAGGGAATTATACAGTCATTTCTCATGGCGGACCTTGTGGATCTGCGGCCATAAGGTTTGGGTTTTCCGTCTAACAAAAGTTCTCAGTGGAGGGGAAGCCTGGACGTTTAGAATCCTGATGAAGATTGTCAAAGGTTAGTGTTGCATTTAGCTGTTTTTTTGGTTATTTGTGATGCATGTGATGCAAATGGCTATGTGGCTACTGTTACGATATACTCCTCTAACATAATCTAATGTTTTGCTTTTGCTGTAAAGCCTTTTTGAAATCAGACAACGTGGTTCGATTCAGGAGAGGTGTATCTATAAAACGATATAACATAGTCCTATATTTGAAAAAATAATAATATTACATTTCGTTATGCTAATGGCGATAGGATTTTTCGCTGGATGTCCGTCCCGCATACGGGATGAGCCCGTCAAGAGGTTTTAATTAAATATGTGATAAGGGAATGATCTGGGAACCTGGGATCCAACATGTATAAAATGTCTGATGGTTTTTCTTTAATTTGTCTAATATAATAAGAAACACTGTTTTGAAAGGGTGGTATGACTTTTGACCTCTATCATGGCACCCCTTTGTGGTCTGATCAACCTCATGGGAGGGCCATTTGGATGATGAATTTAAGGTCATTTGTAATACTGGTTTTAAGGAAATTTGTATAACTGATAATGATGATGGAGTTTAAAGTTCTTAGACACATTGGTAATTTGAACCAATGAGAAGACAGAGTGACGATAAGGGTACAATAATTTTTCTTTGTGGAGTAGTTCAGATTAGTGAATTTGATCTGATTATGTTATTTGAATATCTTTTCACCAGTAGTGGTATTTTTATACAATATAAAGCTAAGTTTAGCTGTGGTTGGATGCAGTGTAAGGAATTTAACACAACAAGGTTGTGAAATTGCCATAATATTATTATTATATTTAGCCAGAATAAGCGTAATAACGGTAGACTTAGGTTAAGTATATAGGATATATTCTAAGCCAACAGGACAGGGATATATGACATCTGTGGTGATCATGAAGAGTATGGAGATACATTTAAGTAGCTATGGAATCATCTCAGGGATTACTATTATAAGACGTGGATTTTTCTAAAATACATGAGAGCCATGTGTCAAAAGGGTGGGCCAGGAGGAGAGCAAGATAGAGAGCATAAGGTAAGAATCCCATAATAAGTCAGGATTGAGAGAAGATAGAAGCGATACAGAATTGTTAGATAACAGTTACTGAGTGGAGAGCAGCATAGTTAAGTTATAGGCAGGTATAGATGAAAACTGAATTGTAGAAACAAGAACTTAACCTGGGGTCCACTTAGACGTGGGGCCCGATTAATGTCAGAATGATTTGTTTTTAACCTCTCTGGGCCAAAAACTTCCATTTTTCAACAATATGACTATTTTACACCATTTTAAAGACAAGACTCTCGTTAATCTAACCACACTGTCCGATTTCAAAAAGGCTTTACAACGAAAGCAAAACATTAGATTATGTCAGCAGAGTACCCAGCCAGAAATAATCAGACACCCATTTTTCAAGCTAGCATATAATGTCACATAAACCCAAACCACAGCTAAATGCAGCCCTAACCTTTGATGATCTTCATCAGATGACAATCCTAGGACATTATGTTATACAATACATGCATGTTTTGTTCAATCAAGTTCATATTTATATCAAAAACCAGCTTTTTACATTAGCATGTGACTAGCATGTGACTAGCATTCCCACCGAACACTTCCGGTGAATTTACTAAATTACTCACGATAAACGTTCACAAAAAACATAACAAAAA
This sequence comes from Salmo trutta, assembly GCF_901001165.1. Taxonomy (NCBI): domain Eukaryota; kingdom Metazoa; phylum Chordata; class Actinopteri; order Salmoniformes; family Salmonidae; genus Salmo; species Salmo trutta. The sequence continues at coordinate 7,365,133 of NC_042980.1, forward strand.
TTTTAACAATTATAGATACAGAACTCCTTTATGCACTCGCTATGTCCGATTTTAAAATAGCTTTTCGGTGAAAGCACATTTTGCAATATTCTGAGTAGATAGCCCGGCCATCCCAGGCTAGCTATTTTGACACCCACCAAGTGTGGTACTCACCAAACTCCGATTTACTATTAGAAAAGTTTGATTACCTTTGCTGTTCTTCATCAGAATGCACTCCCAGGACTTCTACTTCAATAACAAATGTTGGTTTGGTTCCAAATAATCCATAGTTATATCCAAATAGCGGCGTTTTGTTCGTGCGTTCAAGACACTATCCGAAGGGTAAAGAAGGGTGACGCGCCCGATGCGTTTCGTGACAAAAACATTCTAAATATTCCATTACCGTACTTCGAAGCATGTCAAACGCTGTTTAAAATCAATTTTATGCTATTTTTCTCGTAAAAAAACGATAATATTCCGACCGGGAGTCGTTGTTTTCGTTCAAAGAGAGAGAAAGTAAACATGGTGTCGGCTCGTGTACGCGCCTCCAGTCTCATTGTCCTCAGATCGACCATTATCCAAATGCGCCAATGTTTTTCAGCCAGGGCCTGCAAAGCCACCATTCATCGTTCTGGTGCCTTCTGAGAGCCTATGGGAGCGTTAGAAAATGTCACGTTATGCCAGAGATCCCCTGTTTTGGTTAGAGATGATCAAGAAGTCCAATAAATAGTCAGAGAGAGCGCTTCCCGTTTGGAATCTTCTCAGGTTTTGGCCTGCCAAATGAGTTCTGTTATACTCACAGACACCATTCAAACAGTTTTAGAAACTTTAGGGTGTTTTCTATCCAAATCAAACAATTATATGCATATTCTAGTTACTGGGCAAGAGTAGTAACCAGATTAAATTGGGTACGTTTTTTATCCGGCCGTGCAAATACTGCCCCCTATCCCCAACAGGTTTTAACTTAGGAACAGGAAGAAGAGTTAAAAGTGGTACCCTCCGTGTTAGGGTCCCAAGGACCCGTTGATGTGGGGTTAATTAAAGGAGTTATTTTAGTCTAAGTAGTCCTGAAGTCAAATTATAGATTTTATTAAAAGTAATTATTAGTAATTTAGGAAAATTTGACCCCCGAGGGAAGCTAAATTTTGATCTACAGGAGGGCTGTAAGGCAGACTGTTAGTATTCTTAGCAGAACAAGGTCATAAAGTCAGCAAGAGGAAGTTGCAACTCTGGCAGGAGGAAGTTATCTATTTGGGGCACATCATAACTCAAGAAGGGAGAACACTTAATTCTACCAGAAAGACAGCCATCCTAGAAGCACCTAAACCACTCAATAAGAAAAAAATGATGAGTTTTCTTGGAATGATTAACTATTGCCGTGCGTGGATACCCCATTTTGCATTACATACAGGGAAGCTTAGTGAGTTGATATATGGTAAAGCTATGGCAGCAAAAGATAAGATCAAGTGGACAGATGAGACTGAAAATCAGTTTGTAAACATTAAAAAGTTATTAACATCTAGCTCAGTACTGGTGTTTCCCAGATATGATTGCCCCTTTACCCAGACAGTAGACTGGGAGGGGTTCATGACATCAGTACTGACCCAGAGACACGGGGAAAAAAATAGGCCTATTGCTTACTATTCCTCCCGATTAGATGAAGTAGCCCAAGCCATGCCACTATGTTTGCAGTCTGTGGTGGCAGCAGCTCAGGCAGTTGAGGACTCGGCATCTGTTGTGCTCTATCATGATTTGACTTTAAAAGTTCCTCATGCCGTATCCATACTGTTGCTAGAACATAAGATGGCTTACATGTCACCAGCTAGACATTTGTCTCGTATGATAATTCTTTTGAACATGCCTAATTTGACAATAGGATGTTGTACTACTCTGAACCCCTCAACATTAGTTCCTATTGCAACAGATGGCAGCCCACATGATTGTGTAACAGAAACTGAGAACGTTGTCCGACCAAGACCCGATTTGACTTATCTAGCTTTACCTGATGGGGAACTGACAATGTTTGTAGATGGATCATCAAGAAAGAACCATGATGGCACTAATGCGACAGGATATGCTATAGTTACAGACACAGAGGTCTTGGAAGCAGAGCCGTTACCGAGAAACTATTCAGCACAATAAGCAGAAATAGTAGCACTTACCCGTGCGTGTCAGTTAGGGACAGGAAAACATATTACTATTTACACAGACAGTGCCTATGCATTTAACACAGTACACATATTTGCAGCCCAATGGAGAAACAGGGGAATGGTAACCACTTCTGGGAAACCTATTACACAAGCTCAGTTGATTTTGAATCTATTAGATGCTGTACTTTTGCCAGAAAAGTTAGCTATTTGTAAATGTGAGGCCCACATTAGAGGCACAGATAGTGTCAGTAACGACAACAGAAAAGCAGATGCGGAAATGAAAAAGGCAGGTCTTAAACCGCAGCCGTCGACACAGCAGTTCTTAAAAGAGGAAGTAAACATAGACAAAGCTATATTAAAATTGTCAGTCTAGAGCACCAGTGAAAGGGATTTCGAAATGGGAGAAGTTAGGAGCAATTTATATAAGGATGGTATTTGGTATCATGATAAGTTACCAATACTACCTAAGTCATTGTTTAGAGATGCGGCAAGATGGGGGGATAGTAGAGCAGGTTCGGAAACACTTTGTGGTGACCTATTGGATAACGAACTACTTAAAAAAAAAAAAATTCTAATAGATAAGTATATTAAATGGGAAGAAGCGGTCCCAGCTTACTGGGTGGACACAATTAGGGTAGTTGGTTTACTAGGATCTATCTCTTTAAATAATGGATTACATTTTAGCTGATCAGGTAAACCATATAGAATGCCAGAGTTAGGGAGGCCAGAACAGGTAGACATAGAAGTTGAAGATATACTAACAGAACACATGGTTAACCAAACCCGTATGTCCGAGACTTTGTGTCAAACAGGTGAATTACAGGAGAAGGTGATTCACTCAATCCAACCAGGAGACTGGGTGTGGATCCAGTCCCTGAGGAGAAAAGAACTGGAAGCAGCCACGGTGGGAGGGGCCATACCAAGTGTTCCTGCTAATAGCCTTTGCGGTGAGAATAGCTGAAAGAGCTACCTGGGTTCATATCACACATTGCGGGAGGGTAAGATACACTGACACTGTCGAACAATCACAGAGTTAGGAGAAGAACCGAATACCAATAAGGTTCGGGGGTTACCTCTCTAACGAAGACTCCCTAACCCGCCCGATCCTCACTGTCTGCGTTCATAGAAGTGAAAGTGTGGGTTGGCCTCTAGCCAGTGATATATTCTCCGGGAGGGGGTGGGGCTTTACAGGGGTACTGGTCAGTCTGAGCTGTCTGATTGTGGGAGCCATATTCCTAATACACCATGAACCACTCGAGAAGTCAGAAAGTGGTAACTTGACCCATAGTGTAGAAGATGAGGAGTTTTTATGGCCTAGGTACAAAAGCTCACTCGATCTGGATAAAAAGGAAGTGAGAGTAGAGTTAGGGAAGGATGTCTCAATAGAGTTATATGCATACCAAATGGGGTCCCTAACCTCCTGGCAGTCTAGGTCTCGGACTTCATGGGGAAGATATCTGTGTAGATCCTGGTGTAACTCATGGAATCAGGTCATAGCTCACACAGAGAGAGAAGGCTATGTCAATCCACACACCCAATATAGAAACAGATGGAGTATAGTGAAGGCCAGGGTTTTTGACTGCAATCCAGAGCAAGGGAAGTATTGCTTGAAGATAGGAATGACCATTAAAAGCATAAAGAAAGAGGATTTAGGGTTATGGTATGTTGGCCTTGACCAGACCATTGTCGACACTGCGGTACCATTCCGAGTAGTAGAGGTTAGGACAGGAGATAGTTCTACCGCCAGCCAGAATACCAGTAGTACCCCTGATAAAACGGACATTACCCGTGTAGTCATCCAGAGCCACGGACCGGTGAGGATAGTTCAGACAAAAAATCTTAAGGAAGTGATTGAGGTGGAGACTTGGTTTGGGGATTCCAAACTATGGCTGGAATGGATTCAGTATACAGCTAGATTAGTAGCTAAAGAAGAAGGTTATGCCTGCGCAACAGCCAAACTTCAGTTGACAACCATCCCCTTTCTACTCGATGGAATTAATTTACCAAAGGGAATGGCCTGTATGGTAAAGCTGTTCATGAAGGCAAGGAAGCCAGACAGTTGCTCTGATCTGCATTATCTGTATCCTATGTGCCCATTAGATCCAGACTTCCCCCTTTCACAGTCGCAGGAGGAGACTATTATTGTGTGGCTCGACACAACACACACGGATGGAACATAGGGGAAGTAAGAACATGCAATAGGACAGAGAATGTTACAACTGACAAGACAATGAGGGACCTGACTGGGTGGTTGAGTTCCGAGGACTTTTGTAAGATAAAAAGGCCGAGAGCGGATGTCTGGTGGTTGTGTGGAGGTATGAAGCTGTGGCCAAACCTGCCTGCAAATTGGACTGGTATTTGTGCATTGGTACAGTTAGGCATGCCCTTCACCCTTATACAACACAAAGACCTAGTGCCAGGTGAAAGAGAGAGGAGGAGTGCTCCGTCAGGGTCCTTTGACGATAGAATTTACATTGATAGCATTGGGGTTCCAAGGGGGGTGCCTGATGAGTTTAAAGCTAGGAATCAGATATGGGCTGGATTGGAATCAAGTATTTTTTGGTGGTCGACTCTCAATAAAAATGTGGATTGGATAAATTAAATTTATTATAACCAACAGCGTTTCATCAACTGTACCAGAGAGGCAATTCAAGGGTTAGCAGAACAGACAGCTGCAACCACTTTGATGGTATTGCAGAATAGAATAGATTTGGATATGCTTCTGGCTGAAAAGTGTGTGTGTGTGTGTGATGTTCGGATCTGAATGCTGTACTTTCATCCCTGAGAACACAGCTCCAGATGGATCAGTGACCAAGGCCCTGGCCGGTCTAAACAATTTAGCTCAGGAGTTAGCAGAAAATTCCGGGGTGGACACGGCACTCACGGGATGGGTTGATAGTACGTTCGGAAAATGAAAAAAGGTTGTAATCACTGTGTTGTGGGCTGCTTTCACCTGTATGACTGTGTTGATATTATGTGGTTGTTGTTTGGTCCCTTGTGCGAGAGGTCTCATTTCCAGGGCTCTGGAGAGATCGATGACAGAGCAGATGGTGAGATACGGACCGATTCCAAGTTCAGACCAGTGGGATGACAAATACCTACCGCCGAGCCTGGTGGAGGATTCATTCAATTGCGAGGACCCCATGTTAGACGAGACCATCTTTAATGTTTAGGAAGACTGTTTCTCTAAATGAAGGTCATAGCAAAAATCCTAATCCGAAGAGTTATGACTGGACATAGGCTTAGAACAGTCATTGATAAGTATGTAATGAAAATACATGTATTCGTTTTCTTTGATCTAGTTTGATTTTGTGTGACATTCCTGAATCCAATAAAAATAGATGTGTTATAGTGTATGTGAAATATTTAGCCAATAGGGTGGATTGTTATGGAAATAATATGATTAAAGGTTTGACTAAATGATTTCACCCTGAAAAGGTATAACCGAGTGATTATAAGATGAATGTACTAATGTGTGTGTGTTGGAAAAGTTGAAGCTTAATGATTTAGCAATGTAAGCAACCAGACAGCAGACAACTTGTGACCACTGTGAAACTGATAACAGGAAGAAGGTCTCCCCACCCAGGGAGAGGAGAAACCTTTAGGCTTGCAGTAGATTATGTAACATGGGACAGGATATGATAAGCAATGCATGAGATGGAGAAGACTTGTAAATAAGCATTGACAGTGTTAAAGAAGAGGAGGGGCATTTGTAAGGGGTATGACATATGGTATGACCAAATGTCAGGTATAAAAGGCTGTGTACATTGCATGATATTCAGAGCTCTCGTAAATAAACATTCTGACCAATTGTAGGCTGGCTCTCCGTCTGCTTCATTCAACCAGAATCTTACACCCTCTGGGGGGCAGACTGAGTAGTTTAATTGAAGTTCGGTTTATGAACATTGGGAACGGAATTCCCATGACACCAACTTCGGCGGAAGCCGTGACAGTACCCCCCCCCTTGACGCACGACTCCAGCAGTGTGCCGACACCGACCTCAGGGACGACCCGGAGGACGAGGCGCAGGGCAATCCGGATGGAGACTGTGGAAATCCAGCAGCAACAAAGGGTCCAGAACGTCCTCCACCGGCACCTAGCATCTCTCCTCTGGACCGTACCCCTCCCACTCCTCGGGGTATTGGGGAACCTCCCGCACCTCAGCTTCCTGGAGTGGACCAGCCACCACCGGCCTGAGGAGAGACACATGGAACGAGGGACTAATACGATAATCTGGGGAAGCTGTAACCTGTAGCATACCTCGTTCAGTCTCCTCAGGACTTTAAATGGCCCCTCAAACCGCGGACCCAGCTTCCGGCAGGGCAGGCGGATGGGCAGGTTTCGGGTCGAGAGCCAAACCCGGTCCCCCGGTGCGAACACCCAGGCCTCGTTGCGGTGGCGGTCGGCACTCGCTTTTTGCCGCCTCACGGCCCGTTGTAGGTGCACATGGGCGGCGTCCCAGGTCTCCTCCGAGCGCTTAAACCATTCGTCCACCGCAGGAGCTTCGATCTGGCTCTGATGCCAAGGTGCCAGGACCGGCTGATACCCCAGTACGCACTGGAAAGGAGAGAGGTTAGTGGAGGAGTGACGGAGTGAGTTTTGGGCCATCTCTGCCCAGTGCACGAACGCCGCCCGCTCCCCCGGCCGGTCCTGGCAATAAGACCGCAGAAACCTGCCCACATCCTGGTTCACTCTCTCCACCTGCCCATTACTCACGGGGTGAAAATCTGAGGTAAGGCTGACCGAGACCCCCAGAACGCTCTCCAGACCCTGGACGTGAACTGGAGACCACGATCAGAAACAATGTCCTCAGGCACCCCGCAGTGCATAATTGGCGGCGGCTCTGGTTCAGGGCGTAGCACCCCCACCGCCCGCTGATCCCCCCGCTTCTGTGCGTCCAGAGGAACCAGACCGTGGATCATTGCCGGAGGCTTTGGAACGCCAACCGCCGCTAAAGACTCTGGGCTGAAGGCCGCCGCTGAAGGCCGCCGCTGAAGACTCTGGGCTGCAGACCGCCGTTGAAGACTCTGGGCTGCAGACCGCCGTTGAAGACTTTGGGCTGCAGACTGCCGTTGAAGACTCTGGGCTGGATGCAAACTGCCATTGAAGACTCTGGGCTGCAGACCGCCATTGAAGACTCTGGGCTGCGGAGCGTCGCTGGAGGCTCCAGACTGGGGAGCGTTGCTGGTGTCTCCGGACTGAGAAGCGCAGCCCAAGGCTCCGGGACTGGGGAGCGTCGCCGGAGGCTCTGGACTGGAGAGCGTTGTTGTAGGTTCCGGACTAGGGACCGTTGCTGCAGGCTCCATGCCATGGATCATCAATACAGGTTCCGTGCCATGGATCATCACTGGAGGCTTCGTGCCATGGATCATCTCGCTCCGGGCCATGGATTATCCCTACAGGCTTCTTGCCATGGATTATCCCTACAGGCTCCGGGCAATGAATTATCCCTACAGGCTTCTTGCCATGGATTATCCCTACAGGCTCCGGACCATGGATAATCCCTACAGGCTTCTTGCCATGGATTATCCCTACAGGCTCCGGGCCATGGATTACCTCTGGAGGCTTCATGCCATGGACCATCCCTACAGGCTCCGGGCCATGGATCATCACTAGAGGCTTCGTGCCATGGATCATCTCTACAGGCTTCGGAGCATAGATTATCACTGGAGGCTTTACTCGTGGAGCTGGAACAGGTCTCACCAAACTGGAGAGATGCACTGAGGACTGGGTGCTCAGAGCAGGCACCGGCCGTACTGAGCTATGGAAGCGCACTGGAGGTAGAGTGCGAGTAGCAGGCACAGGACGTACTGTGCTATGGAGGTGCACTGGAGGGAGAGTGCGAGGAGCAGGCACAGGATGTACTGGGCTATGGTGGCGAACTGGCGACACAGTGCGTCGACCTGGCGCAGGATATACTGGGCCGTGGAGGAGCACTGGAGACCAGGAATGCTGAGCAGGCATGCTCCTTGCTGGCTGAGTACCAACCTTAGCACGACAACGGTGAGGAGCTTGCACCGAGCGCACCGGGCTGTAAATGCGCATGGGCAACACAGTGCGCATCACCGCATAACACGGTGCTTGTTCAGTCACTCGCTCCCCACGGTAAGCACGGGGAGTTGGCTCAGGTCTTAAACCCGCCTTAGCCAATCTACCCATGTGCCCCCCCCAAAATATTTTGGGGCGCTGCCTCTCGGGCTCCTGTTGCTTTCTTTCCCATTCCTCCCAGTATCGCCGTTCCACCCTCGCTGACTCAATCTCCTCCTGCCGGGAGCAGCGATACTCCCCCGGCCTTGTCCAAGGTCCTGCCCCATCCAGGATCTCTTCCCAGGTCCAGTCCTCTGATCCACACTGCTTGGTCCAATCTTGGTGGGTAGTTCTGTGATGGTGTCGTATAAAGGGGACCAAGGCGCAGCGTGTTTAGTGCTCATCTTTACTTTTAATGAAAACACTTAAACAAAGAAAACAACACGACAGCCAACAATTCTGTCGGGTTATGCTAACAAAAAAGAAAACAACTACCCATGAAAACAAAGGGAAAAACAGGCTGCCTAAGTATGGCTTCCAATCAGAGACAACGATAGACAGCTGCCTCTGATTGGAAACCATACCCGGCCAAAACCTAGAAAAACTAAACATAGAATGCCCACCCACCTATCACACCCTGACCTAACTAAACAGAGAAAACGCAGCTCTCCTAGGTCAGAGAGTGACAGGCTGATGCAATGAGTTATTGCTTTTATGCTTCTTGTTTTATGAAGAATGTAAGCATTTTCTACGTGATTTACTGTTCTTAAATCTTGTAATTTTTCTTTTAAATTGAGAGAATTCTCAAAATGGGGATTACAATATTATGTTATAATGCTGTTATTGCATCAAATGGTTGTTTTATTAAGCAACATAATAAGGGGTTGTTAGAATGCTCATCTGTGTGTTCTACTGAGGATGGGCCTCTGGAAGATTTACGATGTCTTTGGGTGATACTGCATTCCAGAGCATGAGTTAATGTTTCTGTACTGGCGTACCAGGGGGAGATGGCTCCAGTATGGAGTTGGGGGGCCAGACACTGGTCTCTACACAATGAGCTCTGTTTTATAAGTATCTTTCATACAAATCTTAACCTTGTGACCCATTCCATACATCTGTTGTGTGTCATGTAGACTGAAGGAGGATGGACTTTGCTATAAAATGCTGTGGCTCAAACCAGCTCGTTGAGTTGTCAGTGGGGGTGATCACCAGCTCTATTACTGCAGTAATTAAATAATAAAGTTTTATTGTTTTGAAGAAATGTAAAAGTCTCTCCTTTTGATTACAATAATTCCACCACAGTGCCCATCAAGCCAATCCAACTTGTGGGAGGTGCTTCAGGAAGCATGGGGTGAAATCTTTTCTAGACAACTAGAATGCCAAAGGTCTGCAAGGCTGTAATTGCGGCAAATGGAGGATTCTTTGACAAAAGCAAAGTTTGAAGGACACAATTATTATTTCATTGTTTATAACCTTGTCAACATCTTGACCCCAAACTTTTGAAGGGTAGTGTATATATACACTTTTTTGTTTCATTGTAGGAAATAAAAGACTGTAAAACGCCAGAAAATCAGCTCCAAGTGATTTTAATGTAAGAAATATGTTCCCAAGTATTCCCACGCATAATAGAGAGACGTGATTGTATACAAATGTAAGCAAGGTTTGAACTGATTATGTTTTATGCAAACATTATACTGTATCTGTTTGGGCTTCTTGTGGTCAATTTGGAGTCTACAAATTATTTGTAATTGTGTTTCGCCCACCTGACCATCCGCTCAAGAACAAATCGACCCGCAGCTGAATCTAGTTGACGATCCCTAGTTTAGAACGTTTTCTCACCACCAAATATGGTCGAGAGAGGAAGTCCAGTCGCGGGTAGTGAGAGAGGATGGAGCAAGGTGAAACTGGGCCAACATTCTGCTAATTTTCTCATCGATAAAACATCTGATCTCAATACATTTTTCTGTTCCCAAAACTACAATCTGTTACGAACACAGTGCACTGAGCTTTATAGACTTGATGCTTTGCCAGAGTTTTAAAGAATAGCGTTGTTTAGGACTGCAAGGTCGAATTGAGTTTGTCCACACGTGCACTTCACAGAGGTATTCCAATCAGGTATCAAGGTAAGACCCAGATGCAGACCTTGTCGAAGTAACAATGTTTATTACAGCAACCAGGGCAAAGGTACAGGACGGCAGGGAGGCTCAGGGTCAAGTCAGGCAGAGGTCAGTAATCCAGTAATCCAGAGGTGGGGCAAAGGTACAGGACGGCAGGCAGGGTCAGGGGCAGGCAGAGTGGTTAGGCGGGTGGGTACAGGGTCAGGACAGGCAAGGGTCAAAAACCAGGACGACAAGAAAAGAGAGACTGGGGAAAAGCAGGAGCTGACACAAAATGCTGGTTGGCTTGACATACAAAATGAACTGGCAACAGACGAACAGAGAACACAGGTATAAATACACAGGGGATAATGGGGAAGATGGCCGACACCTGGAGGGGGGTGGAGACAATCATAAAGACAGGTGAAACAGATCAGGGTGTGACAGTTCCCTAATAATTAAAGATTTTCCAAAATATGCTACAACATGCCAATAGGATCTCGCTAGCTCGTGCTGGGCTTTGCCCACCTCCTTGCTTGTTCTGCCCACTATGTTTCATTTTCTCCCACTGAATCGAAGAATGAAAGATGGCGGAAGCAGAGGTTGAAGTGGATTCTGAATAACAATGGCGGTAGAATCAAGGAGAATTGGAGTATTGTCCAAAAGAATGGAAAACGGAGCAAAGTAGTACAGTGATGAGAATGATCCTTCGTATCTAGTAGGAGTACGGTATGTTAATGAGCAGCAGCTGAGCAGAGTACCAATCTTGAAGAAACCATTTGAGTTATCCAAACTGGGGGAGAGAGTGCTGTGATGATCACGAGAGGCAGGCTTGTTTAGAGCATGTATCCCAAGACCAATGCAGTGTGATCATTGTAAAGCTTTTGGTCATTTATCAAGTATTTGCAGAAGGGAGAAGCCAAGATGTCCAAGTTGTGGAAAAGAACATATTATGTGTTATAAAAGTGATGAATATGTGACAAGTTGCAATTGCAATGGGAACCATGAAGCCACGTCTTTCAAATGCCCCACAAGGGTGAAAGGGAATGAGGTGGCCAAAGGTTGTACAGAGCATTTCATATGCAACAGCTGTGAAACAGCTGTAAAAACGGTTGAGGGTTTGCATGGTGTACCAGATGAGTCCACGGTAGTGGATAGGCCTACACTGCAGGCTGCAGGGGTTGCCTTTCACAAGCAGGATCTGGACATTTTAAAGATTAAGAAGGTGGACTTTGTGGCTTTTATAGCTATGGTAATTAATGGCACTGCTAAGGTGGAGAGAAGGTCCAGGAAGATAGTAATCATAGTGGATGTGGCGGAGCAGTTGCTGGGGCTGAAAGATTTCTCAGCGAAGGAGTTACATGGAATATTGGCACAAGCCGTACCACCCTCTCAGGTCGTAGAGCCTGAGAAGGGAAATATGGAGAATTAAAAGAAGGAAGAAGTGGGAGATTTGTTTGTTTTGACAATGTACTATTTTTATTGGGGTGTATTAAGTTAGTTTCACTATTACATATGGATTTGTTTTTTTACCTGTCCAGCTGCTGGTGGCAATACAACTTTTTGGGTTGTAGTCCGCTATAAAACCCACAGAAGAAGAAGAATAATTTCCTCCCACACAGTCAAACTCTCTTGGGTTAATTATAAATATCTTTGGTGTCGTGCAGTACAAACCGTTCCGCAACATAGCAAACTTTCAAGTGAACTGAACACATCTCAGTATGTAGGGGATCTAGTATCAGGTGTTTTATTTTACGCCTGCTACATTTGGTTGTTGAAGCAAATCCACTCGAAGTTGTCATTGGTCCGTCTCCCCGATGTTTCCTCTCTCATTGGCTAATCAACCTTTTAATCAGTGATGTTCCCGCAGATTGAAGGTGGTAGTACTATAGGTAATGTTATGCCTCCTGATCAGGTTTAAGAGAACACAAGAATGGTAGGAGACATGAGGAAGGTTGTTACATTTGTGACAGCAGCAATCATTGCACAGAAAAATTACAATCGAAGACTAAGAAGACAAAGATCTAGTGGAGCAGGCAGTGAGGTATCTTGGGATCACAGTACTGACATGGTGTCACGTCCTGACCAGCAATTGGATTCGTTTTGGTCAGGATGTGGCAGGGTTTTTTGTGTTAAGTGTTGTGTTGGTGATTGGACTCCCAATTAAAGGCAGGTGTGTTGAGTTGCCTTTGATTGGGAGTCCTATATAGTAGTGTGTGTTTTTCTTTGGGGTTGTGGATAGTTGTTCTTGCATTGCGTTTTGTGTGCCTGCAAGACTGTTGCTGTCGTGTATTGTTTTTGTCCGGTGGATGCTTTACTCCTTTTTTGAATTAAAATATGAGTGTCCACATTCCCGCTGTGCCTTGGTCCATTTCTAACGACAAGCCTTACAGAACTACCCACCAAACCAGGACCAAGCAGCGGAAGAGGAAGGAGCATCGGGTGGATGAATGGACATGGGAGGACATCCTGGATGGCAAGGGATCCTACACCTGGGAAGAGATCCTGGCCGGAAGGGATCGCCTCCCATGGGAACAGGTGGAGGCACTGAGAAGAGCGGAGGCAGCAGGAAAAGGGAGTGAACGTTATGCTGGAACACGGCTGGCGAGGAAGCTGGAGAGGCACCCCCAATACATTTTTTGGGGGGGCACACGGGTAGTTTGGCCAGGCCAAGGAAGAGCCATAAGCCAGCTACCCGTGATTACAGGGAGGTGCGTATGAGGTGGAGGGCGCCATGTTTCGCTGAGGTACGCACCATCTCGTCTATACGTACGCACAGCCCAGTCCGCCCTGTACCAGCGCCCCGCATGTGCCAGGGCGAGGTGAGCATCGAGCCGGAAGGGGTGATGCCAACCCTGCGCTCAAGACCGCCAGTGCGCCTCTACGGTCTGGTGTTTCCCGCTATACGCACTAGCATGGAGGTGCGTGTCTCCAGGCTGGCACGTCCAGTACCAGCCCCACGCATCAGGCGTCTAGTGTGTCAGCCCAGCCTCGCCAGTCAAGAGTCGCCAGAGCTGCCCGCCAGTCAAGAGTCGCCAGAGCTGCCCGCCAGTCAAGAGTCGCCAGAGCTGCCCGCCAGTCAAGAGTCGCCAGAGCTGCCCGCCAGTCAAGAGTCGCCAGAGCTGCCCGCCAGTCAAGAGTCGCCAGAGCTGCCTGCCAGTCAAGAGTCGCCAGAGCTGCCTGCCAGTCAAGAGTCGCCAGAGCTGCCCGCTAGTCAGAAGCTGCCAGAGGGGACCGACTGCCCGGAGCTGCCAGAGTGGCCCGACTAACCGGAGCTGCCAGAGTGGCCCGACTAACCGGAGCTGCCAGAGTGGCCCGACTGCCTGGAGCTGCCAGAGTGGCCCGACTGCCCGGAGCTGCCAGAGTGGCCCGACTGCCCGGAGCTGCCAGAGTGGCCCGACTGCCCGGAGCTGCCAGAGTGGCCCGACTGCCCGGAGCTGCCAGAGTGGCTCGACTGCCCGGATCAGTTAGAGTGGCCTGTCTGCCTGGAGCTGCCAGAGTGGCCCGCCTGCCCGGATCTGCCAGGGTGTCCCGCCTGTCCTCCGGCCCAGCCCAAGTGGCCCGCCTGTCCTCCGGCCCAGCCCGAGTGGCCCGCCTGTCCTCCGGCCCAGCCCGAGTGGCCCGCCTGTCCTCCGGCCCAGCCCGAGTGGCCCGCCTGTCCTCCGGCCCAGCCCGAGTGGCTGCCTGTCCACTGGCCCAGCCTGAGTGGCCCGCCTGCCAGGATCTGCCAGAGTGGCCCGCCTGCCCGGATCTGCCAGGGTGCCCCGCCTGTCCTCCGGCCCAGCCCGAGTGGCCCGCCTGTCCTCCGGCCCAGCCCGAGTGGCCCGCCTGTCCTCCGGCCCAGCCCGAGTGGCCCGCCTGTCCTCCGGCCCAGCCCGAGTGGCCCGCCTGTCCTCCGGCCCAGCCCGAGTGGCCCACCTTTCCTCCGGCCCAGCCCGAGTGGCCCGCCTGTCCTCCGGTCCAGCCAGAGTGGTCCGTCTGCCAGGGTCAGCCCGAGTGGCCCGTCTGCCCAGCGCAGCTATCGGCGCCACCGAAGTGGGCGACGCCGAAGGTGGAGCAAGGTCCACGTCCCGCACCTGAGCCACCTCCAGGATAGGTGGGTTGGGGAGGGAGGGTGTAGCACAGTGCCGTCGTTGACGGCAGCCACCCTCCCTTCCCTCTCTTATTGTTTAGGGGTTATTGTTTATGGGTTTTGTTGGGGTATTAGGGATTTTTTGTGTTTTCTTTTGTAAGGTGCATTCCGGGGTCTGCACCTTGAGGGGGGGTACTGTCACGTCCTGACCAGCAGAGGGAGCAATTGGATTAGTTTTGGTCAGGATGTGGCAGGGTTTTTTGTGTTAAGTGTTGTGTGGTGATTGGACTCCCAATTGAAGGCAGGTGTGTTGAGTTGCCTTTGATTGGGAGTCCTATATAGTAGTGTGTGTTTTTCTTTGGGGTTGTGGGTAGTTGTTCTTGCATTGCGTTTTGTGTGCCTGCAAGACTGTTGCTGTCGTGTATTGTTTTTGTCCGGTGGATGCTTTACTCCTTTTTTGAATTAAAATATGAGTATCCACATTCCCGCTGCGCCTTGGTCCATTTCTAACGACAAGCCTTACACATGGAAACATGTACAGGATGACCTCAATAAGATTGAGAATCAGTCCAGCCAGGAATCATGTATTGGTTGTATTTTCATTATGGTGTTAATCCTACAATGGAGAATGCCAGAAGTTTGATGGCTAATGTGCAAGAGTTCAAACAGATTATTGAGCCAAACCTGATGTGATATGTCTGCAGGAGACATGGCTAAAACCTACTCTAGATTTTGTATTATAAGGTTATGTTGCAGTCCGTAGAGATAGAGTGGCAATGGAAGGAGGAGGGTGTGCTACCTTTATAAAGGGAGGGATCACATATAGGTGTGTGGGAGAGGGAGTGGAACAGGAGTATGTAGTGGTAGAGGTGTGGTTGATAGGGGGGAATATGGTAATAGTGAACTTTTACAACCCGTGTAAGAGACTGGAGTTGCTGGCCCTTGGGAATGTAGAAGGTCAAGATAGGAGATGGGTAATGTGGTGTGGGGATTTTAATGCTCATAGTACGCTCTGGGGAGGGTTACGGACTGATGTAAACGGAAAGGGTTGGACGAACTACTGAATGAGAAAGGGCTTGTTAGTCTTAATGATGACCGGGAAACCAGGATTGATCCAGTAACTGGAAATGAATCTGCTCTGGATCTTACTTTGATTTCAAGTACAATGGTAGGCAGATGTAGTTGGGAGGTTTTGGAGGAATCTATAATGGGTAGTGATCACTATACTATCATGTGTACTGTAGGATTGAGGGAGGAAGAATCAGAAGGAAATGGATTGAGGAGATGAATATTTGGGAAAGTGGAGCGGGGTCAGTTTCAGGAGTTGAGTGAACAGAAGCTGTCCCAGGTAGATCTTAATTCAGATATAGAAACAGTCAATGAGGGAATAGGAGGAGCAATAGTAGGGTCTGCAAGGCAGGTGATTCCTATGGGTACAGGGGGGAGAAAGGGTAATGCAGTCCCCTGGTGGAGTGAAGAGTGTAGAGAAGCAGTGAAAAGTAGGAACAATGCTTTCAGAATGTTGAAAAGGTCCCATAATTACCAGCACCTGATTCAGTAAAAACAAGCACAAGCAGTAGTAAGGGGGATCATTTGGACAGCTAAGAGGGAGTATTGGCACCGGTTTTGTGGAAACATAGGCAGGACCACACCTGTGGGAGAGGTATGGGGGATGATTAAGAGGATGAGTGGGATTAGAAAAGATTGGGATATCCCTGTGCTGAAAAGTGGGGAGATTGTTGCAGTGAGAGATAATGAGAAGGCAGAGATGTTAGCCCAGGCATTTGGGATGGTGCACAGCTCAAATAATCTGACAGAAGAGGGGCAGCATGGGAGAGAGAAGGTCAGAGGAGAACATCCGGGGGTCCTGGATCAGAGAGAGATGGTGGGGGATACATTGAATGATCCTTTTATGTTGGCTGAGATGAAGAGAGCATTAGTTAAAGCTGGGGTAACATCTCCTGCGAAGGATGAGATGTGTTACATCATAATGGCTCATCTCAGTGACACTGCAATGGGGAAAGTATTGGGCTTTTACAATAAGGTGTGGCAGGAAGGAAAACTGCCTGGAAGTTGGAAGCTGGCGGTAGTGGTGCCAATAAGGAAACCTGGGAAAGACTCTACTAGTCCTTCAAACTATAGGCCGATAGCGTTGACATCTCATTAGGGATGCACGATATATCGGTGAACAGATTGGAATCGGCCGATATTAGCTAAAAATGCCAACATCGGTATCGGTGCATACCTATATAACGTAGGTACATTTTAAAAATATATTTTTTATTTAACTAGGCAAGTCAGTTAAGAACAAATTCTTATTTACAATGACGGCCTAGAAACAGTGAGTTAACTGCCTTGTTCAGTGGCAGAACGACAGATTTTTACCTTGTCAGCTCGGGGATTCAATCTATCAACCTTTCGGTTACTGATCTGATGCTCTAACCACTAAGCTACCTGCCGCCCTAGGCTACATGACGTAATGACGCCACGTAAAATGTTGCACTACACGTGCAACACAGCATTCCTAACCTAGCCCACAATGTCTGCTGTGTGGATCTAGCAGTAAACAAGTCGAGCAGTCATTTGAAAGAGTAAGGACATTTCAGTGAGACAACTCAAAGGCAAAATCCATTAAATCCAAGATAATGGATTCATTGCCCTTGACAATCAACCGTTCTCTGTTGTGGGTGATGTTGTCTTTCATCCTACCAAGTGCGCTATTTTTCAGATGTTGCCCTACCGGAGTTACACAGTAATGGCGTCACTGCTATTAGCTTCACAACATACATACAATGGAACACCGTTTGGGTCTTTGAGTGTCAGCTGTACAAAAAAGTCTGCAAACAAGCAAACACCGGCCACGAACGATGTGTTTACAATATCACATTGGTAATAATGCATCATTTGTTCGACTGCAACTTTTTCGGGTAGCTAACTTTAGCTTGGTAGCTAGCTAGTGCCATTACAACCAGCCTGAAAACAATAACCAGTAGAAACTGCAGTCATTTTCATTATACTTAGCAATGATTTAGGAATACTTGTAAGTATTATCTAGGTTGCCACTTGTTGTTCGCCTATTGAAATTGAACTTCAGTTCATGAAAAGAAATAGCTAGCCAGCTATTTAACCCTGTTGCCCAAAGCTAACGTTATAAGCAGCCTGCTAGTTTAATCTGGCTAGTGAGGCCTGACCAGTCCGGGTTGTGTGTTGTGAAGGTAGCCACAATAAGGATTAGGCACAATAGTGGAATTTGTGGTTTGCCTTCAAAATAAAGTTATGTCATTGACAGTGATGCAAATGAATACAAATAGTAGAATTATGCAATACTTTTATTTTGAAGGCTAACCACAAAGTCCACTATTGTGGCTAATTCTTATTGTGGCTAGCTTCACATCGATGGGTCCGACCACCATTAAATAAGAACTGTTTTATAAATTACGGTTATTTTCCATGTCGTTTTGCTATGTTTCTGGGGAAGAACTACATTGTTTGCATCCATGAGCTAGCTAGCTTTTTTTTATGACAAGCTCTGTAGGTGCGTGAGACAACTTTACCAGTATCATAGCATACGTATCGATGAATAGTTGTGACATATTAAATACGAGTGATAGTGTGATCAATGTGTAATAATGAAACAACTGAACAAATGAACAATGAAACTGCACAGAAAGTAAGTGAAAGAAATAGGTTTTGATTATGTTTAACTGGTGATGGGGACATACGTAAATGCCAACAAAATAACTTTTTGGTCAGTGTGGTGTTTGTGTGTGTAACCTTTATTTAACTAGGCAAGTCAGTTAAGAACAAATTCTATTTACAATGACGGCCCGGACGACGCTGGGCCAATTGTGCACCGCCCTATGGGACTCCCAATCATGGCCAGATGTGATACAGCCTGGATTCAAACCAGGGACTGTAGTGACGCCCCTTGCACTGAGATCCAGTGCCTTAGACCACTGCGTCCATTTGTGTGTGTTAACTATTTAACTGTACTAGAATGCTTAAAAGGCCACACATTTTTTTTAATATCAGTTATCGGTATCGTATTTTTGGAAAGGAAAATATCGGATATCGGTATTGGCCAAAATTGTCATATCGGTGCATCACTACATCTCATGTATGTAAAGTTATGGAAAGGATGATTATGGAAAGGCCAACTTACTTTCTGGAGAGTAGAGGACTAATGTCACCAGATCAAAGTGGGTTCAGGAAAGGCAGGGGAACGATGGATCCTGTACTGTGCCTTGAGTCAAGTCATATGGAAGGCACAGGCAAATAAGGAGGTGGTGGTAGCCGTTTTCTTTGATGTAGAGAAGGCTTATGATATGATGTGGGAAGGCCTACTTATCAAGCGGGATAAATCAGGACCTCCCCGGTAGCAGCGATGCAGGTAAAGTTAGGAGAGATGCTGTTAAAGTTAAGAAGACAACAGCTGACCTATTGGGTAAATCTACAAGGACTTAAGTTTACACATCCTACAAAAAAAGGTGCTCCTAGAGTGCTGGGAACATAAACAAAATCTGAATACAAGCTTTTGGTGGATAGGCAATTGCATGGCGAGAGAGATGGGGCTGTTTGGGAGGGAGTTTAGCCCCTCTGTGGGTCTTCCTGCTATCCCACCTTGGTGTCTCCCTCAACCAGTGTTAGATCTAGGGTTGCTTGAGTGGGTAAGAGATGTTGAGGAAGGAGTAGATTCAGTTTGCTTTCTAGAATATATTCACAGATGGACCTAAGGACCCTAAAACAGGGAGGACAGCAGCAGCTTTTAGTGTTCCTGAGTTTAAGATGGCAGTGACAAAAAGAGCAACGGATCATTTATCTGTTTACACAATGGAGTTGTTGGTCATACTATTGGCTGCCGAGTGTGTGGATGAGGTGAGGCAAGACAGGGTAGTCATCTGCTCTGACTCTTGTGCAGCATTGATGAGCTTAAATTCATGTGTGTCTCAGAGCAGACAGGATGTATTGTATGAGGTTTTGCAGTGTTTGTATAGGGTGAAAAAATTGGGTATTTGTGATGTTCCTCTGGGTACCAACTCATATGGGAGTAGAGGGGAATGAGGAAGTGGATATTATTGCCAAGCAGGCTCCTAAACATCCTAATGTTGAGATGGAATTGTCAATCAGTAAAGCAGAAGCCAAGGAATTAATAAGAACAGTGGTTAAAAATAAGTGGCAAGTGTTGTGGAACAGGGAGAGTAAGGGAAGACACCTGTATAAGATCCAGGAAAAGGTGGGGGCAGGGAGGTCCTCAGGCCCGAGAGAAAAGGGAGGAAAGTGAAGTCACAAGGCTGAGACTGGGACACAAGGCTAAATAGTGCATTGAAAGTGGTGGGGGAACATCCAATTGGGAGGTCTGATCATTGTCAGGAGGAGATGAAGACAGTGGAACCACTAGCGGTTCTGGGGAGGGGGGGCAGTGCCCCTGTGACAACAATTTTGGACCCCCTTGTGGCCCCCCTAAATGTGGATGATTATAAATAATTTTTACATAACTCATTTTAACTATCATTCTTTTTTTACATCCGTTATTAGACAGTGGCAACGATGATGATTATGAACATGGTATTTTGCCTGCTAATGCCTGCAATGCAGTGAAGAAAATGATATGACAACAATAACGTCTAATGTAACTGGCCCCTCTAACAGTACAACTGGCCCCAGCTTGGCCCCCCCAGTTGAAATGGTCTAGAACCGCCACTGAGTGGAACATGTTCTATTTCAGTGCCAGAAATATGTGAGCGAAGGGGAGCTATTGTTATTAGATTTGAGGAGTAATGAGGTTGAAGAGCCAGGATTAAGTGAACTGCTGTGGAAATCTTCAGGGGATGTAGTATTTCATTATGTATTTCGTTTCCTTAGAGAGACGAGATTATTGGGTAGGATTTAGACCTTCGGTCCACACTCCAGTCCATTTGGAGGCGATAATGCACCTTAAAGTTGGTTGCCAACCGCCATATAGCATCCACAGAAGAAGAAGAAGATCAGTTTTAACAGAGAGAGGGTTTGCGGAAGGAAAAATGGGAACAGTATACCTGTAAATAGACAAAATCCGAACGACAGTAGACATGAGAGTCGCCACTGTGGCCTTTTACGGGTGTGCACTGGGTCTTCTGGCGATGGGCCTGCGAGAAATGTTTTCGGGATTTGAAGAGAATAGGTGCACAATGACCTATATGTTCGAGTACCCCGAGTACCGGGTGAGTAGTTTGCCTATTGACCTCAAACAAATGGCACCGTGCGCGATTCGGGTTTCGGTTCGGCGTAATCACTCGGCACTATCAACAACACTCGGAACGTTGCTGCCAAATGCGTAACATTATTTCAGTGTCCATCCTTTTCAGGACAAGCTAGCATTTTTTTCTCTCCAGCTGTCAATGTCCAGCTGTGATTTTTGATAGCCATAATATGGCTAGCTATAAATTAGCCCATGGCCGATATATAATGCTGAAGCTCGAGCTACCTGTTGTTGTTAAGCACCTGCATTAGGCTTCCAATTTCAACATCGCACCTCATGCATGATTTTCAGGACTATTTCCTTGGTGAGGATGTCGACGGTGTGTGTCATGCACACCTAGCTTCCGTTTCATATTTACCATGGAATTCTATATTATTTATAGTACTAGCTACAATAGAGAGGTGGCATGGTAGGCAGTTACTGTATGTTGGGGATGCTGACTGAGTGTGTGGTGTCATCATTGTATGTTACATCAGGGCTCAGGAGATCACACCTTGTGTTGGAAGCTGCAGTTGATCCATGATAAGTACTATAAGGTGATTATTCCACCCATTGAGTGCCTGGCACAAGCATATGGCCCTGTGTGGTCTGTCTGCACTCACCATGGTGCTGATAAAATATGAAGAATTAGACCAATGTATTAGAAGTAGCTATTATATTTATTATCCAAAATTGTTCTCTGATCAGATTTGCTCAATCAAGAGTCAGTATCTGTCACGTGGTCCCACACCTCTCCTGTCCTTCAGCGTGCGCACACACACATAATGATGCTTTCTCACTGTACTGTTTTTTTTCTTCTTCTCTGTGATGTGTTAATCTGCCTAAAAGTGTGGTTCAGCTGTTCCCAACATATGGCTCTACCTCTAGGGAGGTGTGTGTGTATCCTTAGTGTGTTGTACTTTAGGCCCGGAGAGTATGAGCTCTATCAGGGATGTGTGTGTCCTCACTATGTTCGTGTGTTTACAGCGTATTGCCCTACCCCGACGCGTGGCCCGCCAGTACCCAGCGTATGGGCTTTACCTGTACGGAGAGGGCCAGTACGCTCAGGACACTCGCGGACTAAAACTAACCGGGGCCCCTGTTCTTTTCCTACCTGGAAACGCAGGCAGCTACAAACAAGGTGAGCCTCTACCACCATTAACCAAACTCATCCACTTCTCAAACTTACTCTAATCGAACATACCCACTCAGCTCAGATTAGGGAATATCACAAGCTTGCTCTCTCCATTGCTCTAACAATGGAAGCTAAGAATTTCTAATGTACAATATCTGCTTCGGTTACATATTGTACATAGGCTGGTGAAAGTCTTGTATTTGAGCAAGATCTTATGGAAGGGTTTCCCAACTGGCGGTGATTTTATTTGGTCCCCCAAGTTTTCTAAGCAAAAGAAATACACAAAATATATATATATAGAATATATTTTGGCCAACAAAATGCACTATGTGGATATCACTTGAAAGTATTAATTAAAATGCTTGTTTCCAAAGGTGTGTGTGTGTGTGTGTGTGTGTGTGTGTGTGTGTGTGTGTGTGTGTGTGTGTGTGTGTGTGTGTGTGTGTGTGTGTGTGTGTGAAAACACCAGAAAATCAGCTCCAAGGGATTTTAATTCTGGAAATCTGTTCCAAAGTATTCCCACGCATAAGAGAGTTATACAGTATGTGTGTGATCTTATACAAGGTTTGAAATTATTGTTTTAGTTAAATATTATATCCGTGTGGGTTTCTTGCGGTCAATTTGCAGTTTACAAATTATTTGTAATTATGTTCTCTTCCCCCTGACCTTCTGGCTGAATTTAGTTGATGATCCCCCTTCTATGCCCACTCTAATGCAGATCTATCCTCTTCTGGTTTGGTGTTGCTAGTGGCTGCTGGTGGGAGTAGAACACCCACGCTCTCTTTCTCTCACTCTCAATCTTGCGTGCATACGCCCACCCACCCCCACATACACACACATACACACAAGCTGTAGAAAAATGCTTATTGAAATTCTCGATTATCGTAGATTTATTGGTGGTGACAGTGTTTCCTAGCCTCAGTGCAGTGGGCAGCTGGGAGGAGGTGCTCTTATTCTCCATGGACTTTACTGTCCCAGAATTTTTTGGAGTTTGTGCTACAGGATGCAAATTTCTGTTTGAAAAAGCTAGCCTTTGCTTTTCTAATTGCCTGTTGGTTCCTAACTTCCCTGAAAAGTTGCATATCGCGGGGGCTATTCGATGCCAATGCAGAACGCCACGGGATGTTTTTGTGCTGGTCAAGGGCAGTCAGGTCTGGAGTGAATCAAGGGCTATATCTGTTCCTGGTTCTACATTTTTTTAATGGGGCATGCTTATTTAAGATGTCGAGGAAAGCACTTTTACAGAATAACCAGGCATCCTCTACTGACGGAATGAGGTCAATATCTTTCCAGGATACCCGGGCCAGGTCGATTAGAAAGGCCTGCTCGATGAAGTGTTTTAGGGGGCATTTGACTGTGATGAGGGGAGGTCGTTTGACCGCAGACCCATTACGGAAGCAGGCAATGAGGCAGTGAGCACGCAAAGAGTGCTCCCGCACATTGGCTAACCGGGCTATCTGCATTGTGTCCCACCACCTGCCAACCCCTTTTTTACGCTACTACTACTCTCTGTTCATCATATATGCATAGTCACTTTAACCATATCTACATGTACATACTACCTCAATCAGTCTGACTAACCGGTGTCCATATGTAGCCTCGCTACTGTATATAGCCTGTCTTTTTACTGTTGTTTTATTTCTTTACCTACCTATTGTTCACCTAATACCTTTTTTGCACTATTGGTTAGAGCCTGTAAGTAAGCATTTCACTGTGAGGTCTACACCTGTTGTATTCGACGCACGTGTCAAATAAACTTTGATTTGATCGCTGAGATCCTGGTTGAAGACAGCAGAGGTGTATTTAGAGGGCAGGTTGGTCAGGGTGATATCTATGAGGGTGCCCGAGTTTACGGATTTGGGGTTGTACCTGGTAGGTTCCATGATAATTTGGGGGAGATTGAGGGCATCTAGCTTAGATTGTAGGACGGCCGGGGTGTTAAGCAAATCCCAGTTTAGGTCACCTAACAGTACAAACTCTGAAGATAAATGGGGGGCAATTAATTCACATGTGATGTCCAGGGTGCAGCTGGGGGGCTGAAACAAGCTGCAACAGTGAGAGACTTATTTCTGGAAAGGTGGATTTTTAAAAGTAGAAGCTCGAACTGTTTGGGCACAGACCTGGATAGCATGACAGAACTCTGCAGGCTGTCTCTGCAGTAGATTGCAACTCCACCCCCTTTGGCAGTTCTATCTTGGCAGAAAATGTTATAGTTGGGGATGGAAATTTCAGAATTTTTTTTTGGCCTTCCAAAGCCAGGATTCAGACATGGCTAGGACATCAGGGTTGGCGGAGTGTGCTAAAGCAGTGAATAAAACAAACTTAGGGAGGAGGCTTCTGATGTTAACATGCATGAACCCAAGGCTTTTACGGTTACAGAAGTCAACAAATGATAGCACCTGGGGAGTAGGAGTGGAACTGGGGGCTACAGGGCCTGGGTTAACCTCTACATCACCAGAGGAGGAGTAGGATAAGGGTATGGCTAAAGGCTATAAGAAGTGGTCGTCTAGTACGTTGGGGACAGAGAATAAAAGGAGCAGATTTCTGGGTGTGGTAGAATAGATTCAAGGCATAATGTACAGACAAGGGTATGGTAGGATGTGAGCACAGTGGAGGTAAACCTATGTGTTGCGTGATGATGATGAGAGGCATCAATTAATGTAGGTGAGGTCTCCTCGTGTGTGGGGTGGGACGAAAGAGCAATCTAAGACAATTTGAACGGGACTGAGGGCTCTACAGTGAAATAAAGCAATAAAAACTAGCCAAGACAGCAGTAGACGAGGCATATTGACATTAGAGAGAGGCATAAAGAAATCACAGGTGTTGATCAGGAGAGCTAAGGTAAACAAAATGGGCTACCGTGTTATTGAAACATTCCAGGGGGCATCAGCTGTGTAGCCGAGTGATCATCGGGTCAAAAAAGGAGCAATAGGTGAGACGGGGTGATGTACGGTGTTCACTACTACACTCGGCCAGCAGGGGACACAGCATTCAGAAAAAGCTAACGGGTCGGGCTAATAGATGGTTTTGCGGCGATATCATAACAGAATAGCCTGTTGAGACTAGAGGTCAACTGATTATGATTTTTCAACGCCGATACAGATTATTGGAGGACAAAAAAAGCCGCTACCGATTATCGGTCAATTTTTATTTATATATATTTGTAATAATGACAATTACAACAATACTGAATGAACACTTATTTTAACTTAATATAATACATCAATAAAATGTCTTTACTCTCAAATAAATAATGAAACATGTTCAATTTGGTTTAAATAATGCAAAACAAAGTGTTGGAGAAGAAAGTAAAAGTGCAATATGTGCCACGTAAAAAAGCTAACGTTTAAGTTCCTTGTTCAGAACATATGAAGCTGCTGGTTCCTTTTTAACATGAGTCTTCAATATTCCCAGGTAAGAAGTTTTAGGTTGTAGTTATTATAGGACTATTTCTCTCTATACCATTTGTATTTCATATACCTTTGACTATTGGATGTTCTAATAGGTACTTTAGTATTGCCAGCCTAATCTCGGGCGTTGATAGGCTTGAAGTCATAAACAGCGCAATGCTTGAAGCACAGCGAAGAGCGGTTGGCAAATGCAGGAAAGTGCTGTTTGAATGAATGCTTATGAGCCTGCTGTTGCCTACCACCGCTCAGTCAGACTGTTCTGTCAAATCATAGACTTAATTATAATATAATAACACACAGCTCATTAATATGGTAAAATCCGGAAGCTATCATTTTGAAAACAAAACGTTTATTCTTTCAGTGAAATACGGAACCGTTCCGTATTTTATCTAACGGGTGGCATCCTTAAGTCTAAATGTTGCTCTTACATTGCACAGCCATCAATGTTATGTCATCATTATGTACAATTCTGGCAAATTAATTACGGTCTTTGTTAGGAATAAATGGTCTTCACACAGTTGCAACGAACCAGGCTGCCCAAACTGCTGCATATACCCTGACTCTGCTTGCACAGAACGCAAGAGAAGTGACACAATTTCCCTAGTTAAAAGAAATTCATGTTAGCAGGCAATATTAACTAATTATGCATGTTTAAAAGTATAAATACTTGTGTATTGATTTTAAGAAAGGCATTGATGTTTATGGTTAGGTACACATTGGTGCAACGACAGTGCTTTTTTTCGCGAATGTGCTTGTTAAATCACCCATTTGGCGAAGTAGGCTGTGATTCAATGATAAATTAACAGGCACCGCATCAATTATATGCAACGCAGGACAAGCTAGATAAACTAGTAATATCATCAACCATGTGTTGTTAACTAGTGATTATGTTAAGATTGATTGTTTTTTATAAGATAAGTTTAATTCTAGCTAGCACCTTACCTTGGCTCCTTGCTGCACTTGCATAACAGGTAGTCAGCCTGCCACGCAGTCTCCTCGTGGTGCAATGTAATCGGCCAAAATCGGTGTCCAAAAATGCCGATTACCGATTGTTATGAAATCTTGAAATCGGCCCTGATTAATCGGTCGACCTCTAGTTGAGACCACATCGTGCGATCACGTCGGCAGTCCAGTCGTGTTGGATTAGTGAGGCTCCGTGTCGACAATAAAGGGTCCAGGCCAATTGGCAAAGGAGGTAATTGTAGCCCTAGAATTAGTTGGTATATGGGGCTAGCTGGTGCTTGCTTCGGGGCAGAGGCGTTAGCTAGCAGTAGCCAGTTGTTTGCAGCTAGCTAGGAGTAATGATCCAGAGTGGCAGTAATCCGGTGATATGGTGGAGAAAAGCAGTCCGATATGCTCGGAGTTGATATCGCGCTGTGCAGACTGGCAGGTGATTGTCCGAGCTAAAGCTGGCTTATTCCGGGGGGAAAAAGGCGAGGACAGCTAGCCGTGGCTAACAAAGACTAGTAGCTAGTTAGCTGGCTAGCTCCTGATGGAAGTTCCAGTTATAAGGAATAAAAATAACAGATCTGTACCACATTGGGTGAGGCGGGTTGCAGGAATCAGGTGATATGGTAGAGAGAAGCAGTCCGATATGTTCTGGGTTGATATCGCGCTGTGCAGACTGGCAGGTGATTGTCCGAGCTAAGGCTGGCTGATTCCGGGGGAAAAAAGGCATGGACAGCTAGCCGTGTCTTACAAAGACTAGTAGCTAGTTAGCTAGTTCCTGATGGAAGTTCCAGTTATAAGGAATAAAAATAGAAGATCCGTTCCACATTGGGTGAGGTGGGTTGCAGGAAAGTATATTTAGTTTGTAGATAGAAGTGAGATTAAGATATATACGAAAAAATACCAACTATTTACAAGGGGCCATCTTGGATGGTGATCCAAGATGATGGTGATCTTTAGCTGTTTTACATTCAACAACATCAGCACTAAGTAGGCTATGTTTAGGCTACTTTAAAGCCTGTCAAGCCTAATACCTAGTTTTACATTAAACACACTTAAAGTGATACTTTGAGATTTTGGCAATGAAGCCCTTTATCTACTTCCACAGAGTCAGATTAACTCATGGATACTCTTTATGCATGCATTCAGTATGAAAGAAGTTGGAGGTAATTATGCAAGCCAATGCTAACTAGTATTAGCGCAATGACTGGTAATAGTATGTTAACAGCTAGCTGTTACCATAGACTGCCAGTCATTGCTCTAATGATAGTTAGCAATTGCACTAACTCTAGTTAGCAACTTCATTTAAACTGTACACAGAGACATAAAAATGGTATCCACAAATTATCCCTTTAATCAGAGTTGACTTAAACTGTTAAAATGAGTGCTATTGTTCATAGGGAGGTGAAATGAGGTCCAGGTTCACAGGTCAATTGAAGGGATGCTTAAATCCATAATCTACACACTGCCCTCTTTTGCTAATCAGATTACTTAATTAACTCCAATAGTAAATCTAGTCTGTTAAGAGGTCATCTTGTGTTGATATCCATGAGCTTGGCCGACCCTAATCCTCACATTGGGGGACAGCCACTGTTTAGGGATGTGGTGGATGAATGTCAGGGATGATGGTCCCATAAGCAAAAAAATTGAAATTAAAAGGAAATTTCATCCTGGCTCTGCCATGGCACATAGTCATTACTTTATTAACAACATTACGTTTTTATCATAAACATCAAGATTATCGAAACCACAAGCTAGAACGAGCACATTTTCATTTCACTAGTAGAACGTTTTCTTTTTTGCTGTATTCGGCTGCTAAACAACAAAGTCCAGCATTCATTTTTTAATTTTTTTTTTTTTTTAATGTTACCTTTATTTAACTAGGCAAGTCAGTTGGGAACAAATTCTTATTTACAATGACGGCCTACCGGGGAACAGTGGGTTAACTGCCTTTTTCAGGGGCAGAACGACAGATTTTTACCTTGTCAGCTTCGGGCTTCAATCCAGCAACCTTTCGGTTACTGGCCCAACGCTCTAACCACTAGGCTACCTGCCACCCCCATTCATAGTGAATGCAGATACCGCCCTGCTAGGTAGATGGGGAGTGCCCACAAACTTGAATAATGGTGTTATTTACTTCTAACGACCAACACACAGTAATCTCAGAACTTCTCTAGGCAAGATTTTTTTTGAAAACATTTGTTTTTCATCATGCCTGTGTGGTGTTCTGTCTGACTGTGCTAATAACAAACAAGTGCGAAAATGAGTTCCAGTGCCTTCGGAAAGTGTTCAGACCCCTTCACTTTTTCTAAATTTTGTTAGGTTAGGGCCTTATTCTAAAATATATTAAATAGATTTTTTTCCTCATCAATCTATACACAATACTCCATAATTACAAAGCAATAGCAGGTTTTGAAACATTTTTGCTAATCTATTAAAAATAAACTCAAATATTACATTTACATAAGTATTCAGACCCTTTACTCAGTACTTTGAAGCACCTTTTGGCAGCGATTACAGCCTTGAGTCTTCTCGGGTATGAATCTACAAGCTTGGCATACCTGTATTTGGGGAGTTTCTCCTATTCTTCTCTGCAGATCCTCTCAAGCTCTGGATGGGGAACGTCACTGCACAGCTATTTTCAGGTCACTCCTGAGAAGTTCGATCGGGTGTGCTCAGGGTCGAACTTTCGCCCCAGTTTGAAGTCCTGAGCGCTCTGGAGCAGGTTTTCATCAAGGATCTCTCTGTACTTTGCTCCGTTCATCGTTGCCTCGATCCTGACTAGTCTCCCAGTCCCTGTCGCTGAAAAACATCCCCAGAGCAATGCTGCCACCATCATGCTGTAGGGATGGTGCCAGGTTTCATCCAGACGTGGTGCTTGGCATTCAGGCCAAAGAGTTCAATGTTAGTTTCATCAGACCAGAGAATCTTGTTTCTTATGGTCAGAGAGTACTTTAGGTGCTTTTTGGCAAACTCCAGACGGGCTGTCATGTGCCTTTTACTGAGAAGTGGCTTCTCTCTGGCCACTCTGCCATAAAGGCCTGATTGGTGGAGTGCTGCAGAGATGGTTGTCCTTCTGGAAGGTTCTCCCATCTCCACAGACGAACTCTGTATCTCTGTCAGAGTGACCATTGGGTTCTTGGTCACCACCATGACCAAGGCCCTTCTCCCCCGAATGCTCAGTTTGGCCAGGCAACCAGCTCTAGGAAGAGTCTTGGTTGTTCCAAACTTCTTCTATCCCATTTAGGATGTCATTGAAAATAAGAATTTGTTCTTAACTGACTTGCCTAGTTAAATAAAGATTAAATAAATAAAAAACATTTAAAAGAATAATGGAGGCCACTGTATTCTTGTAGACCTTCAATGCTGCAGAAATGTTTTGGTACCTTAACCCAGATCTGTGCCTCAACACAATCCTGTCTCAGAGCTCTGCGGACAATTCCTTCTACCTCATGGCTTGGTTTTTGCTCTGACATGCACTGTCAGCTGTGGGACCTTATATAGACAGGTGTGTGCCTTTTCAAATCATGTCCAATCATTTGAATTTACCACAGTTGGACTCTAATCAAGTTGTCGAAACGTCTCAAGGATCATCAATAAGAAACAGGATGCACCTGAGCTCAGCTGAGTCTCATAGCAAAGGTTCTGAATGCTTAAGTAAATAAGGTATTTCTGTTTTTGCTTTGTCATTATGAGGTTTTGTGCTTAGATTGATCAGGGGAGAAAACAATTGAATCAATGTTAGAATAAGGCTGTAACGTAACAAAATGAAGAAAACGTCAAAGGGTCTGAGTTCTTTCCCGAATGCACTGTAAACTACACTATTTAATGCTAACTCAAAAGAGAACTGGGTATTCAACAAGAATGTTATATGGTAAAAGTAACATACACAAATACAGTATGAATAATGTAGTATAGTTCAGTGTGTAGAAAACTGTAGCTACAGATTGTTACACCAGATAATGTGATTTAACCAAATATTTTTGGTATCCATTACTGGGAGTTACAGGATGGGTAATGCTCGGTGTAGCACAGAGAATTTTCGACCAGCCTTAGCTTAGGGATACCGTCATTGTGCTCGATTCTGGGAACACGAGTCTCAAAATGTCTGTGTCTAGTTGCAGGGGGTCCTTTTGAGTTTAGAAAATGCTCCGTCATTAAAATAAATATTTGTTTTGCTCCATGAAGTAATCCAACAAAGGGTAAGCCACCATCTTGTCTATTTCAAGCCTTCTCTTGTTGATTGAGACAGTTGGGTGTCTAAACGAAGACAGCATCACTAAGGTTGGTTGCAAATCCTCTGTGCTATACTAAACAGTACCCATCCTGTAACTCCCAGTAATGGATACTGAAAAATCTTTGGTTAAATCACATTATCTGGTTTAATAATCTATAGCTAAAAGAACTGGTGATCAGCAGATGATGGGATAGGTAGTCATGATGAAATTGACATTCACAAAGAAACATGCAGTAAGAAAAAACAGTAATCCGTGTCGTAAAGTTCAGGGAATACTTGTATAGCTGTGGGAGTGGTCATTATCAAACTGCCATTCTCTTGAGTCATCTTCTGCTTGAAATACAGTATAATGTCCAATCCACCGTGAGGGAAACAGTTCTGCTACAATGACACACACAGGCAAAGGAATTATTTCTCTCTCTGGAATTCACTCCTGGAAGAAGCCCAGGCACCACATGGTATTGTTTATAAGACAAACAAATATAATGAATTATACTCTATTGTACAGTTTGAACGACAGTTGAACTGTGCCAGCATAACATCAACATTAGGGTAGAATAGTTGAACATGTGCACAGGCACAGATATTACATTTAGAACAATATCTAGCCTAATAGAAATAAATATGGCGTAACCCTCAACCTTTGCACAGTGACCAGACTGTACAAATGTGCCTAGGTAGGCAGACAGACATGGCTGTAGCTAGATACTATCAGGCATGCTTAGGCAAATATATTTATAGTAAAACCAGATTCAGTTTGAGATTTACAACAGTAAAGTGTAATTATTGTTTCTCCTCTTAGCTAGCTGGATAGCCAATTGTTATTTACATCTGTTAGGATTCCAATCTTGCGTCATGCCTATAATTTTGTGAGATTGAAACGCATCAACGGTCATAACCAATGTCAACCTTTGTCAATTATGTTACATAGCTAACTAGTAAAATTATTTACAGCTGCTAATGTTACACGTTTGCTAACAAGTTAGCAGTCGCCAGACTAACTAGCTAGCCAACTCCAGTCATGTGGTAACGTTTGCTGGTAAACCTAGCTTTGTGTCTGGTTGTTACATTTTAGCTTGCTGTTTACAATAGAGCTCCGATTGTTAAACCTCTTCTATGTTTAGTCATAGATATGGCTACCTGTAGTTGTTTCGCTAACTTAGCTATCTAGCTAGACTAGATGGCTACCTACCTAGCTAGCTACCTAAGTTAGCAAACAGACAAATAATTTGATTTTCCCCTACTGTAACACAGTACTATGTTAGCCAGCAATACACAATATGAGTTTCAGTAGATAAACTAAAGTTAGCTAGGTGACTTGCAGGAAAGAGTACTTAGCTAGCCACCGTATTTGTCATCTGCCCTCTTGGTGCGGGTATTGGTTGTAACTGAGCTATCAAAATCCATCTCTGTTTCGAAACCTCTTCGCTATATTCCGGTTGAAATGTGTGGTTGAATGTCACCATGTAGCTAATAGAACATCAAGTGCTCCATTGTCGAATTTGTGTTGTTGAGGAATCTGAAAAATTCCCGCCTTGGGGGAGTGACGGGGCCAGAGCATGAAGCACCGCCCCATGAGAGTTGTAGTCTTACAGAGACTGGAAAAAATGCTTCCGGTTGTATATTTAGCAATGAATCACTGAAAGACGTCCAATGGCTCTATCAATCAAGGACAACCATATCTACACTCACAAAATCGTATAGTGCGATCAGTATAACATAGAGCTTTCATGAAATGACACAAAGCAGGACCCCATCATCAATACATCGGAAGCCGTCAGAGGGTACATCATTCAGCGAGCGAAGCCCAGACCTGCCATCCTTCTTGGCAATTATGTGACCTACAAACGCCTTGGACATGATGAAGATAAGCCAAAATTCCCCCAGAGTTAATTTCCCCTTTTAAGGTTAAAGGTTGAGGTCATCGCTAGCTGGCCA
Source organism: Salmo trutta (assembly GCF_901001165.1). Taxonomy (NCBI): domain Eukaryota; kingdom Metazoa; phylum Chordata; class Actinopteri; order Salmoniformes; family Salmonidae; genus Salmo; species Salmo trutta. The sequence goes on from NC_042980.1 coordinate 7,397,342, forward strand.
CCTTCAAAATGACACGCACATGGTGTTCGGTAGGATTAGGGTTGGGCCTATCTCATATACATGGCAATTATGTCCGTTCTACAATGACCAGTTAGTGACACTAGTTACACACCCCTATCAATAGTCAAGCTATTCATTTGTTCCAGCCGAACATCGTTTGAGGGCTGTTACTGCATAGCCCTGACCTACGTCTCCTCCCTTGCCCAACTTCAGGTTATTACATTGTTTTTAATCTTATCCTTAAGTGTTAATCTTCTCACAGCTTTCTAATCGGTTTATGACCTCTTATGTCCTCTCACCAGCTCGCTCCCTGGGTTCGGTGGCTCTGAGGAAGGCTGAGGCCCTGGAAGGAGGGGTCCACCTCAACGTGTTCACCATCGACTTCAACGAGGAGCTTGTGGCCCTGTATGGAGGCAGCCTGCGCCGGCAGACCCACTTCCTACACGAGAGCATCAAGGCCATCCTGCGCCTCTACAAGGTATATTATATAAGAAAATATTGTATGAGCTCTCTCAAAAACATCAGATATATAAATGCTAACTAAAAATGGCTAACAACTAACTTCCACCCAAGCCGAAATCAACCCCTAGGCACTTGTCTGAGAGGGCAGGTGGAGTTTTTGCCATATTGCTTATACAATCCAATCCTCTCAGATAAACACAAGTGCCTAGGGGCTAAGGATCAATTTGGGATTGGGCATTAGACTGATAAACCAAACCCCACACCTACCTCTTTCTCCGCAGGACCATGAAGCCCCTCCTCATAGTGTGGTGTTGGTGGGTCACTCCATGGGGGGAGTGGTGGCCCGAGCCCTCTTCACCCTGCCCCGCTTCAGCCCTCGCCTTGTCAGCCTCATCATCACCCAGGCCTCCCCTCACCAGGCCCCCGTGCTGTCCCTCGACACACACCTACTGGGTATGGAACACGCACACTAGGGATTACAAAGTATAGTAACCCCCAGCACTGTGATCTGTCTGTATTACAGTGTTCTCTCGTTTCTGCTCTGTGTGTGTAGAGTTCTACTCTGCTGTGAGACAGCGCTGGGTAGGTCGAGCGGAAGACCTGCGCAACGTGACAGTTCTCTCCGTGGGGGGTGGTTACCGTGACTATCAGGTGCGCTCCGGCCTCACGGCCCTGCCCTGCCCCCAGGATGACCCAAGCAAGCTGTCTCTGGTGGTAAGACCCTGGTGGCAAAATTGTCCACTCAAAAGCTTTATATTGATAAGATATACTTTATTGTCTATTAACTTACTGAGAACAGAAATTTGTATTTTTATGCTCCCAACCCGAGACACACACACACACACACACACACACACCCCAAGAGGCTGGAAGCAATGAGTCAGCTGCAGTTCAGTGCCCCTAACCACTAGGCTACCTGCCGCCCAATTAGTTAGCCACATGCCAAAAACAATATACACTGAGTATACTACACATTAGGAAGACCTTCCTAATATTAAGTTTCACCCCTCCCCTTGCCCTCAGAACAGCATCAATTCATAGGGGCATGGACTCTACAAGGTGTCGAAAGTGTTCCACAGGAATGCTGGCCCATGTTGACTCCAATGCTTCCCACAGCTGTATCACGTTGGCTGGATGTCCTTTGGGTGACCATTCTTGATACACACGGAAAACTGTTGAGCGTGGAAAAACCCAGCAGCGTTGCAATTCTTGACGATGCGCCTGGCAACTACTACCATAGCCAATTCAAAGGCACTTAAATCTTGTGTATTTCCCACTCACCCTCTGAGTGGCACACATACACAATCTAGGCTTAAAAATCATTCTTTAACCTGTCTCCTCCCCTTCAGCTACAGGGATTTGAAATGGATTTAACAAGTGACATAAGGGATCATAACTTTCACCTGGTCGGTCAGTTTTTTTATGCTTAGTGTACGTTTCATTCAGATAGCCCAGATTAATTTAGACTGCCCCAAGTCCTTCAGCCTTGCATTCAATTTCAAACTGATAGTGTTAATATACTTTTCTGTTTTTCTTTTATGAAGGTTACTGCTGTTCCTAGGACCTGGGTGTCCACGGACCACCTGTCCATTGTTTGGTAAGTAGAGGAATTCAATTTAGAGCTTGCTTGATGTAATCTCCAGACCCTCTTACATAAATATGCAAGTCATTTCCTTATTGTGTTTGTTTTCCAGGTGCAAAGAGCTGGTTCTGGCCACTGTGCGGGCATTCTTTGACCTCATTGAACCTGAAACGGGACAGGTGAGTATCACACTGGCTCACTAGACTGGAAACCAGGCTGGGCCTCCTTGACTGATCTCAAAAACACAGGATAGGCAACATTTTGGATGTCATTTGGGAATTTGCTTCCAACTATCCAGTTATTTCGCATCAGTAGCTAGGTTTCAATCCAATTGGTGACAGATATTCATTCAAATATTTGTGTTTTTTCGACCAAAAAGACAAAATCTGTGCGTAATTAAGTATTGCACAAAAAGTATTTTTTCCCTTAAGTTTTCATGAACTGAATAAAAACCAAAGTTCAATGCATTTCCATTTCATTTTCAACTCTACCAATAGTTTTGTAACAAACTGTTAAATAGCAAATGTGCCTACTTTTGTCTTGGCACGTGCGCTCTAGACAACAACAGCTTGCATATACAGTGCGGGTAGGCTAGTCTACATGATGAGATTATTATGGGTGCATTTTTATTTGTCAAACAGCAGTCAAGCATTGACCATCATGTCACCAAAATAAGACCCTCGATATATATATTGGAAAGGAGCATTAAACTCATCTCTGTGCACTTTCATCACCCTGTGAAGTTCATCATAATTTATTTCATCTAATAAACTGCATGTTTTCCCGAGTCTTAATGGGAGGACCACACACCATATCATTGCGTGACTCCACGTTTACTTCGATAGGATGGTTATTATATCTATATTTGCACATGGTGTTTCCACCACCATTTCTCACACCACCATTTCTCCCACCGTGTCGAACGAACAAATGATGTCTGCATTTATAAAAAGTTACCAAAACGTCAAATTTTTTTCCTATTATTATTATTATTATTATTATTATTTTTTTATATGGTATGACTTTACTCACATAACTGGATGGAAACGGGGTTATAGCAGATGAAGGAAAGGAGACCAAGTGAAAGCCTATGCAGACTAGATGTACACCAGGATTGTGGCTCAATTAATCTTAGTGTGTCGCTTACTTCCCTAATTGATCTGAAAAGAGTTTGATAGGAGAAATAATTAGTCTAGAATCTTGCCTGGTCTTTTCAACTCTTAAGTGGCCATGAAGGAAAGAAAATTGGAACACTCTGTCTGTCCATTTGAAGTTGCTAAGTACTGTGTATTGATGTCTTTTTTTTACCAGTTTTCAGACGATCCAGAGAGGAGAATGGCCATTCTGAACCATCATTTTATCAGACACCCTGTACGTGTGCTGGGTGAGCAGCTAGAGACGCCCGTTTCCCTCTCAGGTCAGTGGGTTACAGTGCTATAGTGTGTTTTGTAGTAGGGCCGAATGGTGTGACTGCATGTCACTTTTTAGGCTGTGTGTCCTTTACATATGTCCTTTACATATGTATTACTGGGTGTGTGATCACTCTCCTATTTATCACATTCTCCAGGGTCTCCTAAAACGTGGAGCGAGGTGAACACACTCCGTCTGGCGTACAGTGCTCCCAAAGTAAGCCTGCACCATTACCACCAGGGCTGAGGTCCATTTTGGCCCATAGACCCTTCACATAGCTCCTATCACTTTGGTCTTCACAGACCTAAAATAACTAGATATGTGTAATTAATGTGATTTATTACACCACTTAGTCTTCTAGTAGGCTAAATTGCGCTTCTAGACCCAGAAGGAGCTGGGCCTTGATCATAGATGCATACATAATTTACAGATCCATGCCTTCTGAAAATATGGCTCGGAGTTATTGTTTCTTTGCTCTCTGCAGGAAGGACAAGCTAAGTATTTCCTGTTTGCCCTCTCCAGTCGCAGGAGAGCCTACAGCCACTTCTACTGTCGCAGCAACAACCTGGTGAGACTGAGATGGCAGCTCTGCTGCTTTAATGGGATTCAAACCAGTATACAATATATGCTCTTATGATAACACTGGTGCTTCCCACTGGTTATGAATCTGCCACCATTTGTAAGAGATTTTTGATATGTAAGACTAATGAAGTGAGTAAGTCTGCAAGTTGAGAACACAGTAATAGGTGAATCTTGCAAGCAGAAGACTATTTTGTGAGACTACCGAGCCAATGTTTGTAGTCTCTCCAACAGGAAATGACTAGCTGGGTTTACGGTTGTACACAGATGAACGGATCCATGTGGTGAGTAAGGGTGTGGATAAGTTGGGATCCTTAACGTTAAAGAAAAATGTTTTTGTTGTTCCCTGCCCCCCACAAAATTAAAATCACAGTGCAGTTATCACAAAACTTTATCTTATGTGTTATAGCCCAACTAGACGGTAGGCTATAAAGGCCTGGAGGAAGCTGTGTAATTTAAATAAAACCTGAGAGCAAAAGGCGAACTTTAGGCTACTTTGGTGAATTTGCGAGGCATGCGTGACAAGACATTGCAAGATACAGATTACCAATACATTCTTTCTGCCTGCCGCCTTCACTTTCCCTCGCGCTGGCTTGCCTGCTCTTGCTCTTCGCTAATGATATGAGTGTGTATTCAGTCTGTTTTTATTTATTTTTATTTAACCTTTATTTAACTAGGCAAGTCAATTAAGAAAAAAGTCTTATTTACAATGACGGCCTACCCGGCCAAACCCTAACCCGGACAACGCTGGGCCAATTGTGCGCCGCCCTATGGGACTCCCAATCACGGCCGGCTGTGATACAGCCTGGAATTGAACCAGGGTCTGTAGTGACACCTCTAGCACTGAGATGCAGTGCCCTAGAACACTGTGCCACTCTGGAACCCTGTTGCGTGTAGAATATCCTAGCCTATTCATTGATGATAGGCCCTGCTTTACTGAAGTTGCGAGACATTGCAAGCCAAGAATTTAAGATACAGCATTCCATTGCGAGATACAGCTTTTGATTGCCGATAGATAGGCCTTGTGCACGTCTCTGACTTTGTCTGCCTGTTTGCCGACCTGCCTATACTGTGTCCATCCCCTCTCTTCGTCCCTCGCTAGCTCGCTATGAAAGACACGAGTGTTGTTTTCTCAGAAGTACAGAAAATAATCAGTCTCCTCCATTCCAAAAATACTGAATCTTGATACTCAGAAATGGGAGTTGACGGGCAAGGAGCCGAGGAATCAATTATTTTGGGTCGGCTCTTCACCACTATGGCAGAGAAAGACAAGCAACACCAGCTAAGTTAAATGGGAAGGAAATGCAAACTTTGCGAGGTGGAATTGAGGTACAGTAACGGTAGTAAAGATTCCATGCTTCAACATCTGAAAGGGACGCACCGTGAGACCCAAACCGCTGCTGGCAGCAGCGCAGCTGCATTGTGAATTCACGTGGAATTTTATGAATATTTCTTATCGTTTTAACGCAAAACTGATAAAATGACTGTTTAAATGTTATTTAGATGTTTTTTCTCCATTTGTCCCATCCCTAGTGGTGAGTACTGACTGGCCATGTCAGACGTGCACTCTTTCCATTTGTCTCTCTCTCTTTCTCCTCCTTCATTCGCCTTTATCTCTGCTTCAGCTTACTGCTTGCTCTTTCTGACATCTGACGGACCATTCTTTCTCTCTCTCCATGCTCCTTCTCTTCTTCTTTTCTCCCTTCGTTGCCATCTCTGACTGTACTCTTCTTTCCCCAGTGTGCAGGCAGTGGATCTGTCTTTTGGAACAGAACTTCTCCCAGCTTACAAGGTAATCATTAACTTCCCATATTTACACCATCACTAAATATTAGGGGTTAGTCAGTTATTTGAAGTCGAAAGTGTTTGTGTCAATCTGCTGTTTCTCTGTTTTTCATTTCTCTGTTTCTTGTGTTGTGAAATGCACTTTAAATAAATTGTGACATGACTTGACACTGCACTCAAACCATGTTGACCAAAATAAATAAGTATATATAATAATTAAGTGTATATCAAAATAAATATTCACAACTGTTGCTTCGCTGGTCTCTGTCCGTCCCTCTTACCCCAGGTTCTGACTCTGAGCCTCAGTGAGCTGTCCTCTGTCTCTCACCTCATTGTGGTTGCCTCCAACCTCAACGGTAGACAGGTACACTGTGTGCTCTCTTTTCCTTATAACCCAAAGCATTCTTTCATTCTTAAAAACAACTTTAGATTTTGATAGCACTTATGTGCCCTAGTTATTGACAAATACAGATACAAGTAGAGAAACACTATTTTCCAGAAGGCGTAGTGACAATATAAGTAAATAAACTATATTTATCTCAGTGGTATCGCCATTCCATATTTATAAATGTGAAGAGAAGTAGAGAAACTCTTGTAGTACCCTTCAATGTGTGTATCTTTTCTACTCTGTGTCCCACAGTTCACAGTGGAGTGTGAGTGGCAGAGACAGGAGTCTCAGACCATCTCTGTGCCAGTACCACACGTTCTCTCCTTCGGTGAGTCCTCCTTTTCTCTAATTCCTCCCTGTAGAAACAATTATATTTGCAGTCTGGTTTGTCTGAAAACATTTATTTTGCAAGAGCTAGTTAGTTAGGTATACTGAATTTGTTGACGTTTCTCATTCGGTGGGCAACACTTGCTCCCAATGGTTGAACTCTGTGGGTCCTCGCTCGTTCAGGCATGAGTGTTAGTGACGTGACTCTCAACTCCACCGGACTTCGGCACACCATTGAGCTGCAGCACTTTCATCAGGTAAGTCCATCTGAATTGTATATTTCTATAATAAGTTTGGTTAAGTAATTATCCACTACTTGCAGTCAGTACATTCTATCAGGAGGTTGAACATCTTACATACAGTACTGGCAGAACAAGACAGGTATTTGGTCTTATACTTTCTGACCACTGTATCCTCAGGTCTATCAGGCTTTCAGAATTTCAGTCGTAAGCCACTGCAAAGTAACCAAAGCAGGTAAGCAGATGTCTACAGTTTTGCAGCAGCACATTTTTATCAACTGATGGGGTGCGTGTTTGTGCGAGTTTAGTTAACAGCTGCTCTTAATCATCTTTAATTTATGATTTTGGTAATGGTTCAAAATGCAAAGTACCAGTAATGTTGGATTGAATGTCCTTGTCTCTATGTACAGACAGACTGCCCAATGTCTACATAATGAAGGTGCCATGGTTTAGGGAGGACTCCGTTACCACGTCCAGGCAAGATCTTACCACCTGTCCGTCCATCTGTTTGTCTGTCCAATCCTATGACATTTGGCTATTTTTAAATCTAATGTATTTACCAGTAACCCAATGGAAAACTGTTATTTATTTGGTCTATCCCTGCATCTCTCTCAGTATTCCCTCTGTAACAGAGATATCGGGAATGCTCCACACGAGTCGTCCTGACAACTCTGCTGGTGTCCTGTTGCAGCTCCACACTGCCCCCAACTGCCACTATAAGGTACTGCCCACAGAATGAAATGGGATAGTTTTGTTTTTCCTGTTATCTCAACATGGTATTGGCCATTTAATGTGAGGCATTAAACCATGATACAGGCTTCAAGCTGAATCACGTTTGGTTTTTAATTCAAAAAACTTTATTACATTTCCCTTTTTCCTCTAAGACTGGCTGAATCTCTCTCTTTCTCATCTCTCCCTCTCCAGGTATCTGTGAGAACATCATTTCCCAGAGTGCTTGGACAGGTAAGACCTGTACTCTGTTGTGCTCAGGTCTCACCCTTACATACAGAGTTATGAGCATTGTAGTAGTCCTGGGTAATTTAGCCTTGTGTGAAATGGAGGCAAGTTAGCTTAATTCAAACACACCAATATGACTAATTAGCTAACACATTTTCTACCCTGCTGTCCTTCCAGGTGCTGAGGTTCTGTGGGCCCGTGTTGCCGGTGTACGTGGCTGTAGCGCTCCTACTGGCCTGTGGGGGGCAGATGTCCTCTGTCGTGAGGATGGGGCGCCCCCTACAGATGAGCCATGCCGTGGCCAGATCCCTGCAGCCCCACAAGGTGGACCTTCCCGTCTACCTGCTGCATCTGCTGCTCAGGTAGACCTATTATTCCAGCAAGCATGCATGTGTGTGCAACAGTGGAGGCTGCTGAGTGGAGGACTGCTCATAATAATGGCTGGACGGAGCGAATGGAATGGCATCAAACACATGGAAACCATGTGAAAACCATGTGTTTGATGTTGTTGATACTGTTCCACTGATTTCGCTCCAGCCATTAACACGTTCCCATCCTCCCCAATTAAGCTGCCACCAACCTCCTGTGGTGTGCACACACACAAATGCATGTGCACACACACTGTGAAAGACCACTCGTATTACATGAAACCACACCACACCATACAAAGTCCCTCTATCCTCCTTCATCCCTCTATTTGTATCCAGGTATAGCTGGTTCCAGGATGGTTGGTCCACTCTTCATCTCCCACCGTTAGATGCTCTCCCCGCCACCTCCCCAGATGGTACGACACAGGAGGGGTTGCCCCTAAACGAAGACTGGCCACGCCTCCTGTCCCCCCTGCTGTATGTTTTGGGAGCAGCCATGGCCTTCTGGGGCAGCGTGCTGCTTCGCCTCTTTCTAAGGCTGCTTTCGTTGCTATTGGCCCCGCTTCACAGGTAATGAATGCCCGCTCCCCTCATGCATTCGATTGAACTACATGGAATTGGAATTAGTTGAGTGTGTGTGTGGGTGTCTGCTTTCAGGCCCTCTGTGTCTCGGGACTGCGGCACCCTGCATAGGCGTACTCAGCTGCTCCTCATCCTGTGTCTGAGCGTGTTAGGATGGGCTTCCTGTGGAGCCCTGTCAATCACAGCCACCTTCCTGCTGCATCTCTACCGAGTGAGTCTAGGGGCCCAGTTAAATACTTACTCATTGAACTTGTTAGTTTCCCTGTGGTTTACTGATGTATGCCTATGTTTCTGTCCAGGTCCTGAGGCTACAGATGACAGAGAGGTCTCTGAGTCATATGCTGAACCTGGTAAGATTCAGAATGATTGCCCTCTCTAAAATGACCTCTCTAAAATATTCACATATTGATTATAATCACAACTACCCTTCCAGGCGCCCGAGAAACAAACAGACAAAGACAACGGAACTGGAAACAAAGAGAGAGGCACTGGGGAAAAAGAGAGAGGCACTGGGGAAAAAGAGAGAGGCACTGGGGAAAAAGAGAGAGGCACTGGGGAAAAAGAGAGAGGCACTGGGGAAAAAGAGAGAGGCACTGGGGAAAAAGAGAGAGGCACTGGGGAAAAAGAGAGAGGCACTGGGGAAAAAGAGAGAGGCACTGGGGAAAAAGAGAGAGGCACTGGGAACAGTGAGGTCCTGGACAGCAAACCTAAAGAATGTAACGGCGCCCCCCTGCTGTCGGACTCAGTGCTGCAGGATGTGAGAGATGACCTGCAGCTGCACGTCAGCCTGTCTGCTCTCCTCACTCTACCAGTCATGCTCTGTGCCCCATCACTGATCCACTGGACCCGCAACCTCAGGTACTAGAGTGTGTGTCAAGCCCTTACCTTGTCCACCCTCTTCTTCCCTAACTCTACCGTGTGTGTGTCCATGTGTAGAACTGTGATTTTCCTCCTTCCTTTAATTGCCTTTTCTCTTTGCAGATATTCTGTTGCTCGTTTGGATCCTGACCCTTGCTGGCCCCACTCCTTGCCTCTCTTCATCGCCTCTCTGCTGCTCATCAACTGTAACACACTCACTCTCAGCTACAGGTGCTTGTATTATACTGCTCTGTCTGTCTCACATGCGCGCACACACATCTTTCATGTCTGTCTTCACTCCTGTCCTTTCACCCAGGTGTGTGTGTGTATTTTAACTTGTGTATTACGCTCTTATGTTTCAGTAAAACCCTGCCTATCACATCCCGCCTGCTGTTGCCTCTCTCCGTTGCCATGGTGACTTTCTCCCCACTCCATCTATACCGTGTAAACTACTTTGTGTCTGCAGCCCTGGTTCCGCTGGCTGTTTCCTGTCTCTTCTGAGTTCTGCTGGTACCTGCGCTGGGCCTATCACTCAGCAGACTCACAGATCCGGGTCAGGTCCCCAAACTGGTCAAAGCTAGTCTGGCCTGGGATTGCGCTCCCCTTTCAGGCCCTGAAGGGGGCGACGATGGCGACCCTACAGCAGAGCCATAGACATACATAGTTTGCGAAACTGTCCGCCATGTTGTCTCCAAGTGTTCCAAGCTTTTGGTGCCAACATGGCTACCATTGGAATTCCCAGTCTTAACCAAGTTTGCCTTACTCTGTATATATATGGCTCTGTCTTAAAGGAGCATGACACGATTACTCCTTCATAACAAATGTCACGCCTGATACTTGTGGTTCTCAACAGGATATTGCTCTCATCGTTTTTCATACAACTGTAATTTAACCTATTTTAGTACAGTATAGTGAGTATGAGGGGATTTGTCTCGTGTTTATTGGATTCTGTTTATTGGCCCTAAACATCTTGGCCTGTCTTATTGGTAAATTTGATTGAACACACTCATGAAGCTAGCTACCTTTACTCTGTCATTAGTAAGATGTCAAATGTTGCAATTAGGGTTGCAAAACTACCTGTAATTTTCCATTATAAAATATGATTAAAAAAATAAATTTTACATGCTATGAAAATTATTAAAATCCTTAAACTTTTCAAAAGTCTGGTAGTTTACTGGTCAATTTTGAAAGTTACTGGTAACATTCCCTCCCTTTGCAACCTTAGTTACAATATTGTCATGCAGCTAGCTGTACTGTATGCAAGATGACCGTGGCTAACTCGCTTGCTTGGCTAGCTACTGTAACTCCACAGGACATGTTCCGTCATGCTTTTGACAGTGTAAAGATTTGAAAGGTTTTACAAGGAAGAGTTGGCTTAAACTCTATCACACCCTCAAACCTTCTTCAGCTGCTATCTTATGTTGCTATCATCCTGTTCAAAACACAGATGATGCATTTTTGAAAGTGGAGCTCCTAACTACATAACCTGTTCTTAGCCAAGTATGGTCATTTATTACGCAGTATGTGGCCATAGCTATGAATGTTATTGGTTAGTCTCAATCTAAAGTGACCGGGTCCTGACTACCTAGGATATCACGAGGAATGGATGACCCTGCGCACCATAGCTTAATTTAGTTGTGCAATGTTGTAGGAAGGTTATATGGAGTTGGATGCTATTCCACATCAGATCACTAGGGGGATAACTTGACGTTGTATCTATGTCGTAACACAACTACTTGAGCAGTTTTTCTGTGCATCTCTATGGAGGGAGTCCAGGTTGATGTTATCCATACTAGAGTATATTAGATCTGATATTACCTTGCAAACAGGCCTATCATGTGACTTTGATATTCTGTTACAAGCTACTGTCTATTTCTGATTTAACAAAATGTCCTCCGCTTGAAGAGCTAGCTTTAAAGGGATCTTTGGCTTTTTTATTGATGTCGTTAAGAGGCCATGGCCCCTATTATTTACTAGAAGAGTTGTTACTTACTTGGAAAACATCAGCACTTGGTATTTCCATTTGCCTTAATCAGTTACCTCACATTTTTCCAAACTGGATTTTCTAAAGACACATAGCTCTTGCATTGAAATACAGTTGACAAACTGACATCGGCTTGGTATCCACAAGGCAAATACACGTATAAGTGTGTATTACCATCATTGTAGTAATGAAAGCACAGGGTTGTAGATATTCAGGATCAGATGAAGGAGCCCTATTGCCACCGATACATGGAGGCACCTGAGATGGTGCCTTTAGACTGTTTCACCCTCTACCGTTTGCTAATTCAAGGTGTGTGTGTGTTTGCGTAAAACCCTATCAGCCATAGCTCCACTCCAATGTACAACACAGTGGATTGTGTTAGTGGTGTTTTTTTGACAATTGTTTTGTAAGAATTAACCAATAGTGTGTGTGTGTGTGTGTGTGTGTGTGCGTGTACTTTTGATGCTCACCAGCACCCCTTGACCCCAACTCTGTTGGCATCCCTTGGACAAAGCAGCTAGTGCCTTTCTGCCGATTTGCCCCTCCACGCATTCACTCTCCTATCTGCCTGTCAATCAAGACACTTCCCTAGTATAGGGCATAAGATTGTGACATAGACCAGCATCTCTGATTAGTGACTAATCTGGTCATCTGAGTGCAACAGTAGTGAGCATAACTCTTGCTTGTAGCTGTCTTAACACTTTCATTTGCAAGACAGAACAGATTTCAAATACAGAATGGTTACATGGAATGGAACAGGTTATGTTAGTGTGTGTTAAATGATTTGACAAAGCCACAATGTTGTTATGTCAAGGTAAAGGCAGCTTGGTTCTTGTACAGTGTTACAACTTTTCAAGCTCAAGAAGACAGGCTATGAATTAAACACCTTTGTCCATCCTAGCTAGCTTCAATTTAAAGAGACCAAACCCACTCCAGCACAAACACACATGCATATACTACACTCTCTCCCCGACGACACCCCTGTGTCACCTGCACTGTGAATGTACCTGTTTGTTTGTATGTGTGTGCATAAGTATGTAAGACTTTAGTGTGGGTGCTTTGTGTGTACTAAACTATAGTATGTCAATGTGGTGCAGTTTTAGTGCTTTGAAACGTACATATTCTGCCTCATTCCAAATGTGAATCGTGACCAGATTTATATAGATGAAACTTTGTGGTAAAACTAGTAGAACTGGGCATATGTTTTCTATGAATATGATAGATTTTTTTTTTCTTTTTTTATTGGTGTTCACTGTGACCGTGCCGTGATTTCTGAAGTGAGATTGACACCTCAGCAACTACTCATGTTCTAACGTAACCAACCAGAGTGAAGCTGTCACTACAAGCATATCTCAATTTATGTGTTTGTTTAGCTTTTTATGCTCTTTGAGATTATTTTTATGTAATGAAAAGCACTACACAAGTTAAATAAATAATAATTATATGGGATATTGTTCCTTGAACCCTGAAATGCCTAATGTTTGCATTCATAGCTGTTAGGATTGTAATGTTAGCAGTCATAACCTTTTTTATTATTAAAATATGTTATTGCAACTGTAAGTGGTCATAACAGTTGTTTGTTATTAAAAGCAGACAATTTGCATTATGATTGCCTGAAAATGTATATGCTCACGTTAACAGAGTAATGTAGTAGATGGTGGCTGCTTGTGGAATGATGAATGATTATACCAAGGATATAGCTGATGATTTTAAGGAAAGTGTCTCCAAATTGTACATATTGTGTGTCCAATGAAGTGAATTGCTGTTGCTTCGTGCTGTTGTAGCTTTACTGTTGCAACTAGGATACTAGACAGACTTCAACTCCACAGCGACTCCACCCCCCCCCCCCACCCCAGTACTTTCTTCTTTGATTCACATCCAATGACAAAATACTTACATGTAAATGTCCCAACATACATATTCAACTAGAGTGGTGGATTTAGTTCAGCAACTGTAAAGTCCAGATGAATGCTAAAAAAAAAAGTGTTACCAAACTGTCGGTTTCACGCTGATAGTCATGTTATTGATGCGGTCTCTTGCCGTTTCTGTCCCAGGTGACTTTAAACCTATAACCTCCTATCTAACTGGTCCTCGTTGTGTGACGATGGTCTCTTGCTGACCTTTGCTGAACAAGAAATGTTCCAAAAATGAAATTGGACCTTGCCCTGAGTGAATGTTTGGAGTTTGTTTCTACAATTAGATTATAGGTCAAGTGACAAGGACCGGCATACTCAATTCTCAGGTTTTAGCATTGTCGCAACAAAAAAAAGAGATTGCTTTGGTGTTTTTTTTATATTGTAAACATTTTTTATCTAATGTTATTATAACTGAGATTTGTGCAATTTGTTAGCATTATTGCTGTTCAAATAAAGTTGTGAGAAGAAATGGCAACCACAGGTGTCTTACACTTTTGTACCTCATTTGCTCTTTTTGTCTGTTGTTAATCAACTGCTTATTTAGAGAATGAGGTCAATTAACGGACTTACAATAGATGGGTTGGTTGTTTTAGCTTCTGCACAACTATGGGCAAAACAGACAGGGTTGGCATAGATTATTGAAAACATAAAGTTGCACAATGAGCACTTGAGTTACAGTTCATATAAGGAAATCAGTCAATTGAAATAAATTCATTAGGCCCTAATCTATGGATTTCACATGACTGGGCAGGGGCGCAGCCATGGGTGATCTAGGCCCAATCAGAATGAGTTTTGGCTCTCATGAGGACTGCCAGAGTTAACTCTGCTGCAGAGGATACATTGATCTGAGGTTACCAGCCTCAGAAATTGCAGCCCAAATAAATGCTTCACAGAGTTCAAGTAAGACACATCTCAACATAAACTTTTCAGAGGGGACTGTGGGACCTTCATGGTCGAATTACTGCAAAGAAACCACTACTAAAGGACACCAATAAGAAGAACAGACTTGCTTCGGCCAAGAAACACGAGCAATTGACATTATACCGTTGGAAATCTGTCCTTTGGTCTGATGAGTCCAAATTTGAGATTTTTGGTTCAAACTCCGTGTCTTTGTGAGATGCAGAGTAGGTGAACGGATGATCTCCAAGTGTGTGGTTCCCACCGTGAAGCATGGAGGAGGAGGTGTGATGGTGCTTTGCTGGTGACACTGTCTGATTTATTTAGAATTCAAGGCACACTTAACCAGCATGGCTGCCGCAGCATTCTGCAGCGATACACCTCCAAACTGGTTTTCGCTTAGTGGGACTATCATTTGTTTTTCAACAGGACAATGACCCAACGCACCTCCAGGCTGTGTAAGGGCTATTTGACGAAGAAGGAGAGTGATGGAGTGCTGCATCAAAAAGCACCTTGTTTTGTATCACATTTCAATGATAAAACTGGGGGGGACAAAAATACCTTTTCATAATGTGGCGGGGGTGGGGGGGGGTGACACGTCCCCAGTGAAAGTTCCGCCCCTGGTACACTATACTTGCTTGTTTTGTCATATAAACTGAAATTAGGCAAACTATTAATATGTAAGCAACCATCTGCATAGTGCACCTTTTAATTATTATTATTCAAAACAGTAACATACAAAAAACAGAACAGCCAGAGGGATTCCACAAAGAAATACAAATTATAGTAATACAAATCCACATATCAATTAAAATAGAGACATGTAGCGAATAGATTCTTGACATTTTGTTTTGTATATGATTTAATGATTCTAAATAGTTTTCCAAATCAGACACAACAATTTAGAAAAGGGTATTTTTCTTCATAAATGTTGATTTGTGTATGAAAAATGTTCCTAATAAAATAAAGAGATTTATGACATACGTTCAATTGTGGAATCAGTGTAGTAAGATAATGTCAAACTTAGATATTTCAATGGTTGTATGCATTTTGTTGCCAAGATATAGTTTTACATCAGTCCAGAACACTATGTAAACAATGACAGAATAAGTGTTCAATAGATTCCGTTTCTAGTTCACAAAAACTGCATTCACTGGTAACATCAGGTATTTATTTAGAAATCAAGCTATTACATGGATAGAATCTATGGATAATCTTAAAGGAGATCTCCTTTACTTTATTGGTCACCATAAATTTGTATGGAGTGAGCCAAGCACGGCACCTGTAGTGTACCTGTAGTGCCAGTTGTGAGGATGCAACCCTATGACATTGTCTCGGCTGCTAGGCACTCTACAAGAGGTATGTGGACACCTGCTCGTCCAACATCTCATTCCAAAATCATCGGCATTAATATGGAGTTGGTCCCCCCTTTGCTGCTACAACAGCCTTCACTCTTCTGGGAAGGCTTTCCACTAGATGTTGGTAGATTGCTGCGGGGACTTGCTTCCATTCAGCCACAAGAGCATTAGTAAGGTCGGGCACTGATGTTGGATGATTAGGCCTGGCTCCCAGTCAGCGTTCCAATTGATCCCAAAGGTGTTCGATGGGGTTGAGTTCAGGGCTCTGTGCAGGCCAGTCAAATTCTTCCACTCCGATCTCAACAAACCATGTTCATGTCATCTTCATCAATCAACTGCATTATAGTAAAAAACGACTTTGACTACCACCACCGATTTCTGTATGCTAGTTACACTACCAGCTTATACGAATGGGAGTTAGCATTTGTCAGTCACTTTTTCTAAACCTGAAAGGGGATAACTTCTTAATGTTATGCAGCAAAAACAGCCAAATATATCCAATTAAATATATCCAATTAACCACATTGTGGGCCTGTTACAATACATCAAGCATGACGGAATTGGCAAATATCCACTTTGTTAGATCAGATTTGTTGAATGTGCGCCAATCTAATGTCCTATCCCCCACGGTCTGCATTCCATTGACCTCTTTACTGCATTTATCCCCATTACCTCCCCAATCTCTTTCCAGGAGTTCAAACTCATTTTCGTGTCTTTGAAATGCCTACATGAAAATGTTTTTTATGAACTTGTTCTGATAGCCTTTCGTTAAAGTGCACTGCAAATTCAACAACAATTCAAATTGTCAAGGAAGTGAGTTTGTTTATATAGGATGTACTGCCCCTACCTACCGTCAACCAATCACGTCAATGTGGAGTTAAGCGGAGCCCTCTGCATTGCTACAAAAATTGGGAGGCGCACAGCATCGCCGTACAGAGCTCGATTTGGTGTCTGCAAGCCTCCGAAGGCTCGAAATTGCATCACAACCTCTGTACAGAGCCTCCAGACTTAATGTCAGGATCAAACATAAGTGTGGGCCCCCCAACCAAATCTTGCTTAGGGCCTAGAGCTGCCCCTGTGTGTAATTCAAAAACAACTTAGCTATTGAAATACAAGCAACAGGTGATGAGACCAGTTACAGAAAGTATTACAATACCAAAACATAAAAAACATAATATGTCACTCAAGTCAACTTGTAATACATTCATCAGTACTATTGAAATTAACCTTAGCACAAACAAACAACAATATGAAACAAAGATGATTCACTTTATTTCAAATGATGATGCAATGTGGTAGCTGCAAGCTGTCTGTGTTCACATCTCTCAGTCCAATCACCAAACACGGCTATAGTAGAGGGAGAGAGGTTACAAGAGAAAAGGGTGGGGGGACTAAGTGGAGATTCAGATCTCCTGGAGAGTTACCCTCCTGTAGCTTATCAACTAGCTAGTTATTAGAATCAGAGAGCCATGTATCAGATCAAGCTGGATCTTGCGTTGAATCTGTTGATTCCATCTCGATCTGATCATCCTCATCGTTATACTCCAGTCCTCCACAGCTAACACACCTGATTAAACTAATTGCATTCCGAGGACTAGAGTCCTCTAGAGAATCACCTTAAAAACATAAGTGTCACAGTTATTTTGTTTGCAAACTGTAGCAACACTTTTTAAAAACCAAGCAATGCTTTCATATCTAACCTACATGCTTGTAGTCGGAAAAAAAGCCAATAGGTACACGTAACAAACATTCATTATAGTATAGTCAATGTGTTCACAGAGTTGTATCATGTCTACATACGGTCTCCAGGGATAGGTGAGGTGGGGAATGTGATTAGTCTAGATAGAACAGCATTTAATTTCTTAGGCTGGTCCTGGGGACCTAAAGGGGTGCACATTGTTGTTTTTGCCTACACAGCATATTCAAATGATCAACTTATCATCAAGTGTTAATGATTTGAATCAGGTGTGTAGTGCTAATGCAAAAACAGTATATCTTCCTCCACTGTCCCACAATGGGCTCGAACCAGTGATCCTCTGTTCGCAAACACACGTGAGCATCCTCCTTGACAACCTACCGACAGTTTGAGCCACCCAAAAGGTACCAATTGGATGGCACCATCCGCGGCATTTCAAGCTAGCTGTGGAGTGAGGTTACAGCACATTCTTAGCTCTATTACACGTTTGTATGTGATCATGTATTAGTGGGATTCCTCTCGTGACCCACCTGCCCTCGGCACTACTCATTCATGTCGCCTCTCTCTCTTAGACCAAGGTACTTTACATGTACTCCTCAGTCTTGTCTTCATCGTTCTTCAGTGAGATGAGGTGGTGGTATTGGGTGGGTTGCCCTCTGCCTCATTCATCTGAGGCAGGCCTCTCCAGAGGAACTAATGGAGGGGAGAGGGATAAATGGGAAGGAGAGAAAATTGACATGGTCTTACTCAGTAAGGTATACCAGTATAAATACAGGTATTCTGATTGGAGCTGAGGGGAGGATACTCACGTGTACATGTTGAGCAGTGGTTCCCAAACTTTGTATAGTCCTGTACCCCTTCAAACATTCAACCTCCAGCTGCGTACCCCCTCTAGCACCAGGGTCAACCCATTCTGAAATGTTGTTTTTGCCATCATTGTAAGCCTGTCACACACACACACTACATTTATATACGATACATTTATATACGATATATTTATTAAACATAAGAACGAGTGTGATTTTGTCACAACCCGGCTCGTGGGAAGTGACAAAGAGCTCTTATAGGACCAGGGCACAAATAATAATATACTGCTCAAAAAAATAAAAGGAACACTTAAACAACACATCCTAGATCTGAATGAAATAAATAATCTTATTAAATACTTTTTTCTTTACATAGTTGAATGTGCTGACAACAAAATCACACAAAAATAATCAATGGAAATCCAATTTATCAACCCATGGAGGTCTGGATTTGGAGTCACACTCAAAATTAAAGTGGAAAACCACACTACAGGCTGATCCAACTTTGATGTAATGTCCTTAAAACAAGTCAAAATGAGGCTCAGTAGTGTGTGTGGCCTCCACGTGCCTGTATGACCTCCCTACAACGCCTGGGCATGCTCCTGATGAGGTGGCGGATGGTCTCCTGAGGGATCTCCTCCCAGACCTGGACTAAAGCATCCGCCAACTCCTGGACAGTCTGTGGTGCAACGTGGCGTTGGTGGATGGAGCGAGACATGATGTCCCAGATGTGCTCAATTGGATTCAGGTCTGGGGAACGGGTGGGCCAGTCCAGAGCATCAATGCCTTCCTCTTGCAGGAACTGCTGACACACTCCAGCCACATGAGGTCTAGCATTGTCTTGCATTAGGAGGAACCCAGGGCCAACCGCACCAGCATATGGTCTCACAAGGGGTCTGGGGATCTCATCTCGGTACCTAATGGCAGTCACGCTACCTCTGGCGAGCACATGGAGGGCTGTGCGGCCCCCCAAAGAAATGCCACCCCACACCATGACTGACCCACCGCCAAACCAGTCATGCTGGAGGATGTTGCAGGCAGCAGAACGTTCTCCACGGCGTCTCCAGACTCTGTCACATGTGCTCAGTGTGAACCTGCTTTCATCTGTGAAGAGCACAGGGCGCCAGTGGCGAATTTGCCAATCTTGGTGTTCTCTGGCAAATGCCAAACGTCCTGCACGGTGTTGGGCTGTAAGCACAACCCCCACCTGTGGACGTCGGGCCCTCATACCACCCTCATGGAGTCTGTTTCTGACCATTTGAGCAGACACATGCACATTTGTGGCCTGCTGGAGGTCATTTTGCAGGGCTCTGGCAGTGCTTCTCCTGCTCCTCCTTGCACAAAGGCGGAGGTAGCGGACCTGCTGCTGGGTTGTTGCCCTCCTACGGACTCCTCCACGTCTCCTGATGTACTGGCCTGTCTACTGGTAGCGCCTCCATGCTCTGGACACTACGTTGACAGACACAGCAAACCTTCTTGCCACAGCACGCATTGATGTGCCATCCTGGATGAGCTGCACTACCTGAGCCACTTCTGTGGGTTGTAGACTCCGTCTCATGCTACCACTAGAGTGAAAGCACCGCCAGCATTCAAAAGTGACCAAAACATCAGCCAGGAAGCATAGGAACTGAGAAGTGGTCTGTGGTCCCCACCTGCAGAACCATTCCTTTATTGGGGGTGTCTTGCTAATTGCCTATAATTTCCACCTGTTGTCTATTCCATTTGCTCAACAGCATGTGAAATTTATTGTCAATCAGTGTTGCTTCCTAAGTGGACAGTTTGATTTCACAGAAGTGTGATTGACTTGGAGTTACATTGTGTTGTTTAAGTGTTCCCTTTATTTTTTTGAGCAGTGTATAATACTAATCAATAATTTTGCTCTTTATTTAGCCATTTTACATATAAAACCTTATTTGTTCATCAAAAATTGTGAATAACTCACCACAGGTTAATGAGAAGGGTGTGCTTGAAAGGATGCACATAACTCTGCATTGTTGGGTTGTATAAGCCCCTCAGTCTTAAATAATTTTCCCCACACAGTCTGTGCCTGTATTTAGTTTTCATGCTAGTGAGGGCCAAGAATCCACTCTCACGAAGGTACTGATTGCAAAGGGCATCAGTGTCTTAACAGCGTGATGTGCCAAGGCAGGATACTCTGAGTGCAGCCCTATCCAGAAATCTGGCAGTGGCTTCTGATTAAATAACATTTTCACAGAACCACTTGTTCAGATATTGGTAAGTGGACTGGAGGCAGGGCATGAAAGGGATAACGAATCCAGTTGTTTGTGTCGTCCGTTTCGGGAAAGTACCTGAGTAATTGCGCACCCAGCTCACTCAGGTGCTTCGCTATATCGCATTTGACATTGTCCGTAAGCTTGAGTTCATTTGCACACAAAAAATCATACAATGATGGAACGACCTGTGTGTTGTCCTTGTTAATGCAGATTGAGAGAGCTCCAACTTCTTAATCATATCCTCAATTTTATCCCGCACATTGAATATAGTTGTGGAGAGTCCCTGTAATCCTAGATTCAGATCATTCAGGTAAGAAAAAACGTCACCCAGGTAGGCCAGTCGTGTGAGAAACACGTCATCATGCAAGCGGTCAGACAAGTGAAAATTATGGTCAGTAAAGAAAACTTTAAGCTTGTCTCTCAATTTAAAAAAACGTGTCAATACTTTGCCCCTTGATAACCAGCGCACTTCTGTATCTTGTAAAAGCGTTACATGGTTGCTGCCCATATCATTGCATAATGCAGAAAATACACGAGAGTTCAGGGGCCATGCTTTAACAAAGTTAACCATTTTCACTGTAGTATCCAAAAAGTCTTTCAAGCTGTCAGGCATTCCCTTAGCACCAAGAGCCTCTCGGTGGATGCTGCAGTGTGCCCAAGTGGCGTCGGGAGCAACTGCTTGCACGCGCATTACCACTCCACTATGTCTCCCTGTCATGGCATTTGCGCCATCAGTACAGATACCAACAGATACCAACAGATACCAGTACTTAAAAAATATAGTCTCCTGTTGTCCTGATTTCCAGAAGAGGATGTCTTCCTTAATTGACCCCCCATAAACGTAACGGACATATACCAGGAGCTGTGTCAGGCCCGCCACGTCTGTTGACTCATCCAGCTGTAACGCATAGAATTCACTGGCTTGTATGCGATGCAGTAATTGTTTCAAAACATCTC
Organism: Salmo trutta; assembly: GCF_901001165.1. NCBI lineage: Eukaryota > Metazoa > Chordata > Actinopteri > Salmoniformes > Salmonidae > Salmo > Salmo trutta. The sequence continues at coordinate 7,418,727 of NC_042980.1, forward strand.
CTGCCATGTTACTGATGCGTCATGAAACGGTGTTGTTTGATGAAGACATTGTCTGTATAGTTATTTTGTGGGGCTTTTGACACTATATAAATTAGTTATCCCACAGTGTTTGTCATTATACCCTGATGAAGACAGCTTGTCTGTCGAAACGTTGGACATCAATAAATTATCTCACGTCACCCCGCTCCTCCGCACACTCCACTGGCTTCCAGTTGAAGCTCGCATCTGCTACAAGACCATGGTGCTTGCCTACGGAGCTGTGAGGGGAACGGCACCTCCGTACCTTCTCTGTGAGGAGCTGTTAATGATGATGGCATATTCAATGAACTGATGAAAACTAACCAAGCCTCCAGGACAAGTTGTCTAGAGAAATAAAGGAACTTAAAATCAAGAAATTCAATCAAGACCATAAAGACAAGGCCGAGGACAAATTCTACTTCTGGAGAAACCCTGACAAAAGAGGTCCTGCCCCTCCTCTCCATGACAGACGCAGGAGGGAGGCCGCTTACTTCTATCCACCCCCGTCTGACCAACGCTCTACAACCAGCGCCTCATCTGCTTCCAGTGCCAGTTTTTTATCCAACGAGAGACTGGGCCGACGAAAGGGCGGAGGTGGCCGCGGGCACGCGCACCGACAAGATGCCGCACCTGACTGGGTAAGAAGAAACAACTACCAGAGGCAGAGGAGACCGTTCACACGGTCCCAGAACCCACGGGACTGAGTGTCTTTAATTTATCAAGCAAGATATTGAGCCCTGCCCATATTTCCTTGCTTAATAAAGGGTTATTTTTTGTGCCTACAACTCAGTGCAACGATTTTGATGTTAACCTCTCTGGCGCATGTGGGACGAACTCGTCCCACCTACGTAACAGCCACTGAAATCCAGTGGCACGATTTTTGAATCGTTAGAAATACTATAACTTCAATTTCTCAAACATATGACTATTTTACAGCTATTTAAAGACAAGAATCTCGTTAATCTAACCCCACTGTCCGATTTCAAAAAGGCTTTACAACGAAAGTAAAACATTAGATTATGTCAGCAGAGTGCCCAGCCAGAAATAATCAGACACCCATTTTTCAAGCTAGCATATCATGTCACATAAACCCAAACCACAGCTAAATGCAGCACTAACCTTTTATGATCTTCATCAGATGACACACCTAGGACATTGTGTTATACAATACATGCATGTCTGTTCAATCAAGTTCATATTTATATCAAAAAACAGCTTTTTACATTAGCATGTGACGTTCAGAAAAAGCATAACCCCCGCAAACTTCCGGGGAATTTACTAACAGTTTGCTAAATTACTCACGATAAACGTTCACAAAAAGCATAACTATTATTTTAAGAATTATAGATACATTACTCCTCTATGCACTCGATATGTCCGATTTTAAAATAGCTTTTCGGATGAAGCACATTTTGCAATAATCTAAGTACATAGCCCGGCATCACAGGGCTAGCTATTTAGACACCCACCCAGGTCAGCCTCCACCAAAATCACATTTCCTATAAGAAAAATGTTCTTACCTTGCTTGTTCTTCGTCAGAATACACTGCCAGGACTTCTACTTCAATAACAAATGTTGGTTTGGTCCCAAATAATCCATCGTTATATCCAAACAGCGACGTTTTGTTCATGAGTTCTAGACACTATCAGAATGCTACATCACGGTCTTGCGCATGGCGCATTGGCGTGACAAAAAAATTCTAAATATTCCATTACCGTACTTCGAAGCATGTCAACCGCTGTTTAAAACCAATTTTTATGCCATTTATCTCGTAGAAAAGCGATAATATTCCGACCGGGAATATGCATTGAGCCTAAACAGCCGAATTAAATTTCTCCTCAGGAGCGAATCGTGCACGCGCCTCATTCAAAGGTCCTCTGATCCGCCACTTACCAAAGGCGATAATGTGTTTCAGCCTGAGGCTGCCTCGTCAACCTTCAGGTATTTCCCGGGTTCTGAGAGCCTATCGGAGCCCTGGGAATTGTCACGTTACAGCTAAGATCCTTACTTTTCAATAAACAGATGCAAGACTCACGACTCCTTGACAGACAGGGTACTTCCTGCATGAAACCTTGTCAGGTTTTTGCCTGCCATAGGAGTTCTGTTATACTCACAGACACCATTCAAACAGTTTTAGAAAATTCAGAGTGTTTTCTATCCAAACCTGAACAATAATATGCATATTCTAGCTTCTGAGTTGGTGTAGGAGGCAGTTAAAAATGGGCACATATTTTTTCCAAAATTCTCAATACTGCCCCCTAGCCCAAACAGGTTAAAGTAGACATGTTTAAGTTTTTTAGAAATACTTTAGCTCCCCTAATCGTGATATTTGTACTGAACATGTAGGTTGCTCACCTGCACATATTCCGACTCCTTTTAGAAGTAAAAGTTATTTTGTACCTCCAGCCAATCGAATTACTCTATTGAGACATATTGCAGACTTGTTGAAAAATATGTTGTTCATCTCCTTAAGAACAAACAGGAGTACATATCTTTCCATAATTTACCTAAGGCTCAAGCTTTGCTTGATTTACAATACGATACGTCAGTCCTTATTCGTCCTGCTGTTAAGGTTGGGTCAGTTGTACTCATGGATAGGACAGCTTCTGTAAATGAGTGTCATAGACAACTGTTTGACAACACATTTTACAAGAAACTCAGAAGTGACCCCACTGCCCAATTTCAGAACACGATCTTTATTGTAAAGGACACCAATAGTATGATCTCTGTTATTGAATATCTTGATCCTCTCCCTGACAATACCTTGTTAGTTACTTTTGATGTTAAGTCGTTATACACAAATATTCCACACGAGGGCAGTATTGAAGCTATGGAACATTTTCTTCTGCAACGTGACCCTAATAAACTACCTTCCAGTGCATGCATTATAACATTGGCTGAAATAGTACTCACACACAACTACTTCATGTTTCTAAATTATTTCTTTATTCAGACGAAGGGTACTGCTATGGGATCCCCCATGGCTCCTAACTATGCTAATTTGTATGTGGGTTACATGGAGAAACAGTCTATTTTCAATTCTCTCAACAACAAAAAAATTATTGCCTAACATCATTATTTGGAAACGGTATATTGATGATATTTTTGTTCTGTGGAGGGGTGATGCAACACAGCTCCAGGCGTTCCATGCTTTTCTTAACTCCTGTTCTGAGCATCTGAGATTTACTATGCGATCTGATACACGTCAAATCAGTTTTCTTGATCTTCTGATCTTGTGTGAAGATAATGTTCTATACATTGAACTTTACAGGAGACCTACTGATCGTAACAGTTTGTTGAGGGCTGATAGTTGTCACCCACTTCCCTTGAAAAACAGTTTGCCCTACAGCCAATTCTGTCGAATCAAAAGAATTTGTAAAAAACTATCAGATTTCGACAGAAATATGGCTGAGACGCAAAGAAAATTCAAGGAGAGGGGGTGCAAAAATGGTCAGATTAATACTGCCATTGAGAAAATTCAAAACAAAACATTACCTTTTTCAAGGTCAGTCTCGCAAAAATAAGCATTCTTGTGTTCTAACTACCTGCTATTCAAAATGCTCTGAACAAATTAAGGGAATCGTTCACAAACATTGGCACATTCTAAGATCCAATGATAGTATTGGTAATGTGTTTTTGGACCTTCCCTTGGTCGTATTCTCATGGGGCAGAAACCTCAGAGATCAACTGGTAAACTCTGATTTACCACCCCAAGATATCCCTGCACAACGCATATTTGCGTCCCTACTGGATGGAAACTACAAGTGTAATGGCTGTGCTCAATGCAATGGCACTTATAAATGTAGATCCTTCAAACACCCCCAAACAGGGAAACAGATCCCAATCAAAGGTGTTATCACGTGCTCCACTAAGGCAGTTATTTATCTTATAACTTGTCCTTGTGGTAAAAATGATGTGGGTAAAACAAAGCGCGAATTAAAAGTACGAATCTCAGAGCATCGTAGCACCATTAGGTGCAAAAACTCAACTTACCCAGTTGCGGCCCACTTTTTGGAGGAAAGCCACTCGATTCGTCTCTACATTATATTGACATCGAACATGTCACTCTCCCTAGGAGAGGGGGTGACTTTGACAATTTATTGTTAAAACGAGAGGCTGCTTGGATCTTTAATTTAAAGACCATTGCTCCCTTCGGTCTCAAAGTAGACTTTGATCTGAAGCCATTCTTGTGATTATTGTGATTTTGCTATTGTACATGTTTGTAGGCTTATGTAGCCAAATTGTATCTATGATCGTACGCTATCCATTTATGTTTTTTGTATGCTATTTTAATATATGATAATTAACCAATGATATCAGGCCACCTGTGTGTCTTTTGACACTATATAAATTTGTCATCCTGCAGTGTTTGTCATTATACCCTGATGAAGACAGCTTGTCTGTCGAAACGTTGGACATAAATATTTTTGCATCTGAGCTCCTAGAGTGTGCAGCTCTCCTTTACTTTTTTAAGTGTTCCACTCCGCTAGCCAGCACCTTGCCTAAATAGGTGTGCTTTTCTTTCACCTCTAGGCTCGTGTCACTGGGCAGCTCGCGGCTGTGCTTCCCTTTGTAGTCTATAATAGTTTGCAAGCCCTGCCATATCCGACGAGCGTCAGAGCCGGTGTAGTATGATTTGATCTTAGTCCTGTATTGATGCTTTGCCTGTTTGATGGTTCGTCGGAGGGCATAGTGGGATTTCTTATAAGCTTCCGGGTTAGAGTCCCGCTCCGTGAAAGAGGCAGCTCTACCCTTTAGCTCAGTGCGGATGTTGCCTGTAATCCATAGGTTCTGGTTGGGGTATGTATGTACAGTCACTGTAGGGATGATGTCATCGATGCACTTATTGATGAAGCCGCGTTTTGGAATGAGTGGAATTCAAGTATGATAGCTCAGGAGTTGTAGAAAACACCAGTCTCCGGATTACATCTTCAAACTAAGGGCACCCATGGCATCCAACAGGAGACGCATCCATCCATGAATGATGTATATGGGTAAGATAGACTAGCTTGCTACATTTTCAGATATTACACATTTCTAATTTTGACAAAAAGTGGCTTCATTTCAAGTTAAAGTGTACTGTTAGCTAGCTAGCTAATCTTAGATGGCTGGCTTGCTAGCTAATGTACCGTGTATAATCTTATTATTTGTATCTCAGAGCCCTTTACTTGGCTAGCTATAGCCTAACCTGATTGGTTAGCTACATGCAGATTCATGCAGGGTAGTAACGTCATGAGTTGGGATTATGGTTCATTGTTTACCATCTACTCCAACTTCAGAGCACTCTCGTCTGAGTTTGCCAGAGCGCAGAATAACGAATGAAATTACGAACGGTCAACACCCGTTGAATATGGCCGGTGTCAGTAAACGTCTGCAAAAAAAGCTTAATTAAATTGTTACCAGCAGCACATTTACAGTCACCAACGCTCTGGATAACATGATAACAGCCTAACCAGCTCTGCTAGGGTGAGTAAAATGTTCTCTCATTTGTGTCTGGAAGTAGCTAGCAAGCTAGCCAATGTTAGCCAATTAGCCTGGGTGCTTGACTGCCGTTGTGAGGTCAGAATGTTCAGATCAACCCTACTCATCGGCCAGAGTGTCCAGTGTGCGCTTTGTACGCTCCGAGAGCGAAACGCTCTGAATTTACGAACAGACAATCTGACAGCACAGTTGCAGTCACCAACGCTCTGGATAACATAACAGTCTAACCAGCTCTGCTAGGGTGAGTAATGTACAATGAGCTGTTCTCTCATTTGTGTCTGGAAGTAGCTAGCAAGTTTGCTTGGGTGCTTGACTGCTATTGTTAGTACAGAACACTCGAATCAACCCTTAAAGAGATGGGTGGGGCTAAAGCTTAAGAGGGTGTGAATGATGCTGAATGGGTGTAGAAAATGAGGGCTCTCCAGTAGTAGTACCAAAATATTCAAAGTCAATTTTCTCAAAAGTGAGTTTACAAGTTTATCAACTTTAAAAGCAGAATTACTTTCCCATTGTTCCTCAACTGTAGTGTATGATGTCTCTTGCCGTCTCCTCTGTCCCACCGCTACAGCACTGTGCTCCTAGTTCACCCCTCACAAGTGGATCGCTGTATCTGTGAATGCATCCATCCACACACACACACACACGCACACGTTACGTTATGGTAGTCCATCGTATGCAACGATGACTTCCACCTCTGAGTTAGCGGTGAATTCTTTGGTGACTGTTGAGTCCAATCCGAGATCCACAAACTTTATTGCATCTGTGGCATGTGCAGTCTGTGTTAGCGTGGGGCAGGCATGGTTGTATGTCTCCTGAGCTGTTTTTTCTGTTTCTTTGTGCTCCTCTCCTCCTCCCACCAATGTACACCGCTCTGGCAGAGCTACCACCAGGTGGAACGGTCGGCAGCAGCGTCCTCCAGGTCTGTGGGTTTGATGTTGCACTTCTACAGCAATGTTTTCAGATAGTCCTTGTAGCGCTTTGTCATGACTCTCTCTCCTGGGTGAGGATCAAAAGGACCCATCAGCTAGGCCAATGGCTGACAGATTGCCAAACTCTCTCTCTCTCTCCTGGGGGAGTTGGCCCAGTTTTATGACTTACCAACCGGATCATAAATACCTGTCAGAAACACTCGTTTGGCTCTGCAGTATTGAGAATGGAATGTCTGAGTGTTACAGAGAGACTTGCTAAAAACTTTAACATGAAAATATTGGACATTGAAATATTAGTTTTGAATTCCAAACATTTGGAATGGTTGGTGGGGATCCAAACAATAATCCTGTCAATTTTATTGTTTTGTGATATCATTAAGGATGGTATAACTAAATAACATTGTAACTTTAAGAGCTTCACAATGTATAGATCAGATAGATCATCTAAATGTTGTATAAAATAAATGATTAAGTATAAGAATACTTTTGTGAAGATAAAATATGATTTTAGCCTTCTAAATGAGAATTGTTTTTCATATAAACTTTTGCCAAGTCCGTAATCACGCCCACGTGAGCACAGACTTTGTGTCAACATGATGGAACGCCCCCTTTTTACCCAAGCATAAAAAGACTTGTGATGAAATTTACATTAGACCAAAACATGCTGGGTTGCTGCCGGTGTGTAAAGTGGTCTTAGCTGTACACTGAATAATCAACCATTGACACCATTCTAGGTGCAGCGCAAGTTGAATACGTTACCAATGGTTAAATCCCTACATACCAGACTGCATGGAGCGGTGGCTACACAGCTGGAAATGGTTAAAACTACAAGACCAGAAAATGGTAAAACCCTCTGAAACTCTCGAGTGAAGAAGATAAAGACTACACCAGAACATTCACAGCTGTTTAAGTACTGGTAGTCTAGGAAACTCAACCGCAGACGAGGGGGGAAAAATAGATCTCTTTCACCACTATAGGTACCTCTGAAGGAGCCATTCTAACATCTGGAGTATCTAGTCTAACGAACACTCTGAGACAAAAAAGCCTACTACAACTACAAAGGACATTGTGACCTCTTTTGGACAACCAGAGACTTACACAACCAGAGACTTGCATCCCTCGATAACTCCCATAGAACATTGAGTTCATCAGAGAGATGACAGAGAAAGACATCTACGCATAAACATGTGTTGCATTTATTTTCTGAATGAGTGGTCTTTCATGTGCAAAGTATGCATTCCCATGACCATAGCTTACACATGTATGTACAATAAGTCTACTCTACTTGTCTCTCCTGCTCTTTACCTTTCCCCACCCCCTTTCCATTGTGTAACAAGCCATCATATCGGGTTAGCCCACTAGGGATTTTTTCATATGCATTATGTTAGTAATTGATAATCTATACTGTGTGTGTGCTTATGTATTTCTGTGTGATTATTTAATTAGTTAGTAAATAAATAATTAGGCCAATTTGTGTATCGCTTATTCATCACTTAGTCTAGGGTTGATGCAGATTTACAACGACGTTCAGAATGAGACTGATATGAGGAAATGATTAATTGATGACTGGTATGATATCGATTAATTCTGATACATTCTTGAGTTAATTTGGGAAACGGTAACTCGTTAAACAAAATTTTCCTATGGTGCCCCAGATTCCTAATGAGCTAATTGTTACATGATTAATTTAAATCGGGTTCAAATGAAATGTAGGAGGTAACTATTTGATTAATAGCAGTCATCACACTAAGGGTAGTCACGTCATGACAATTTCATCTGCCCCCCTGCAGACCACTGGCCAAGGTGTAGCTGGCCATACAGGATATTCCGCGGCAAGCGGTCCTGATACATTCTAATGACATGCCCAAGCCAGCGCCACTGGTGTTGGGTGACCATGGCCTCCATACTCTTGCAGTTGGTCTTAGCAAGTGTTTCTGTATGGGGCACACGGTCGTACCAGGTGATTCCCAGGATGTGCTGCAGGCATCTTATGTGTAATCGCTTGTGCTGCTTGTTGTGGCGACTGTAAGTGACCCAGGCTTCACAGCTGTATGGTGATGCAGACTTTGGTGTGGAAGAGGAGATCACTGTTTTGCAAGACCCTGCATCTTTTCCCCGAAGGCAGCTGATGCTTGCTTGATCCAGTTATACATTTTGAGATCGATGCTGCAGTCTTCCGAGATGATAGTGCCCATGTATTTGAATAACGGGACTATTGCCAGTGATTTGTGTTAAATGGTGAAGACAAGCATAGAGGGTGGAAGGCTGGATCTCCATTGGCAGACCACCTCTGTCTTGGTGGTGTTGATAGACAGTCTCATCCTGCTAAGGTTAAAGAGTACATTTGCCAGCACACACCCCTGTCTCACACCGATGCTTACTCCAAACAACACTGACTCCTGCCCTCATATGGCCACCCGTGCCATCATCCCATCATGGAACTGGCAAAGGATGTTGACAAATTTCTCTGGACAGACAAATTTGAGTATAATGCCCCATAGTAGTTCCCTGCTCACAGTGTTGAAGGCCTTGGAGAGGTCGACTAAGGCCATGAAAAGGTCCTGATGTTGTTCACGGCACTTCTCCTGTTCTTTCTGAAGCTGCATTGTGACTCTGGCAGCAGTTCCTCTGTGATGTTGTTAGCCAGCCTGTGGAGCATCACTTTGGCCAGGACATTTCCGGTATCAGCCAGAAGGGATGTCCCCCGGCTATTTCAGCAGATGGACTTGTCACCCTTGCTCTTATAGATGGTGACAATGTTTGCATCCTGCCACTGTTTGGGGACGATCTCTCGGTCCCAAACCTCAGTGATGTACTTGTGGAGCGATTTGGCGCAGGATTAACCTCTCTTCTTAAGTAGCTCTGCCGGGATGCTGTCAGTGCCACGAGTCTTGTTGTTCTTGAGGGAATGGATAGCTGATAACACCTCTTGGAAGGTTGTCAAATGGTTGAGGTCCTGAATGGGTGGACGGTCATGCAGTTCTTCCAGAATTGAGTGGTATGTAGGAGAGTGCTGATTGAGTAGTGCTTCAAAGTGGTCAGCCCAGCAGGATCTGGTTTTGGTCCTTCAAGAGAGTCAGACAATCAGCTGTTTTCAGGGGGTGATGGAGCGACTTCTAGGGCCAAAGAGAGTTTTAGCTAAATTGTAGAAATTGAGCATGTCATTTTTGTCTGCATAAATGTCCTTGCGTGAGGCACACCATTGCTGGCGGAGGGTAGCAGATATGGGGCTGTTGAGAGTAGCCCTGTGCGCTTTATGCATATTGTCCAGTAAGGTTGTGATGGTGTCCGAGTTCTCATCGAACCAGTCCTGATGTTTCCTACCTCTGTAGCCAATCGAGTGGGCCGCTGCCTGATAAATCACCGAGCTGATAGATGCCCACTTCTGGTCAATGGGATCCTCTGCGCTCAGAATAGGCTCAACTCGTCCCTTACTCTCAAGCTGGGTACAGTGTTCTGCAGGCGTTAGGGGGACTAGTTTAGCCAGGACCATACGGTGATCTGTCCAGAATTCTGCACCCCTCATAGCACGTGTCAGCAGGACGTCATTAGTGTCAATTGTGAATCTATTACGTTTTATATTTGTTGTTTTGCTGGAACAAGGTGTTAGTGACGATGAGATCATGCTCGGCACATAGAGTTAGCAGTCTCATGTCATTCTCATTGATCTGGCCTACACCATGCCTACCCAGCACTCCGCTCCATATCCTTATGTAAACACACACACACACACACACAATTACCAAACCAATCAATAATAATAATAATTAGGAAATTATGATTCATCATGAGATGCTATATGAGTACTGAATGACTCCAAATATTTAGCATCACTGAAATAAAGTTGTACTGTAGCATGAGGTCATGAAGATAGAGACATGCTCACCTCTATTGTGGCTTGCTGTACCTCCTTTCTTCCCTTTCTTGCTTTTCTTTTCTGGTGCCCACTCCTGAAAGACAGGTTTCATTAGACTCCATTGAACAACAAGGCAGCCCAGTCCAGTATATCACCCTTCAACAGTCTCTAATAATTGTCTCATTGTTAGACCATACACTACTGTTATACAGTGGCAAGAAAGATTATGTGAACCCTTTGGAAATACCTGGATTTCTACATAAATTGGTAATATAACTTCATCTGATCTTCATCTAGGTCACAACAATAGACAAACACAGTCTGCTTAAACTAATAACACACAAACAATTATACATGTTTATGTCTTTATTGAACACACCATGTACACATTAACAGTGCTGGGTGGAAAAAGTATGTGAACCCTTGGATTTAATAACTGGTTGACCCTCCTTTGGCAGCAATAACCTCAACTAAACATTATCTGTAGTTGTGGATCAGACCTGTACAACGGTCAGGAGGAATTTTGGACCATTCCTATTTACAAAACGGTTTCAGTTTAGCAATATTCTTGGGATGTCTGCTCTCGAGGTCATCCCACAGCATCTCAATCGGGTTGAGGTCAGGACTCTGACTTGGCCACTCCAGAAGGCGTATTTTCTTCTGTTGAAGCCATTCTGTTGTTCATTTTGGGCCGTTGTCCTGTTGCATCACCCAGCTTCTGTAGAGCTTCAATTGGCGGACAGATAGCCTAACATTCTCCTGCAAAATGTCTTGATAAACTTGGGAATTCATTTTTCCGTCGATGATAGCAAGCTGTCCAGGCAGCAAAGCAGCCCCAAACCATGATGCTCCCTCCACTATACTTTACAGTTGGGATGAGGTTTTGATGTTGGTGTGCTGTGCCTTTTGTTCTCCACACATAGTGTTGTGTGTACCTTCCAAACAACTCAACTGTAGTTTCATCTGTCCACAGAATATTTTGCCAATAGCGCTGTGGAAAATCCAGGTGCACTCTTGCAAACTTCAGACATGCAGTTTTTTTTTGGACAGCAGTGGCTTCTTCCGTGGTGTCCTCCCATGAACACCATTCTTGTTTAGTGTTTTACGTATCGTAGACTCGTCAACAGAGATGTTAGCACGTTCCAGAGACTTTTGTAAGTCTTTAGCTGACACTCCAGGATTCTTCTTAACCTCATTGAGCATTCTGCGCTGTGCTCTTGCAGTTGTCTTTGCAGGACGTCCAATCCTAGGGAGAGTTGCAACAGTGCTGAACTCCGTTTTTAGACAGTTTGTCTTACTGTGGACTGATGAACATCAAGGCTTTTAGAGATACTTTTGTAACCCTTTCCCACTTTATGCAAGTCAACAATTATTAATCTTAGGTCTTCTGAGATCTCTTTTGTTCGAGGCATGGTTCACATCAGGCAATGCTTCTTGTGAATAGCAAACTCAAATGTTTTTTATAGGTCAAGGCAGCTCCAACCAACATCTCTAATCTTGTCTCATTGATTGGACTCCAGGTTAGCTGACTCCTTACTCCAATTAGCTTTTGGAGATTAATTAGCCTCGTGGTTCACATACTTTTTCCAACCTACACTGTGAATGTTTAAATGATGTATTCAATATGGACAACAAAAATACAATAATTTGTGAGTTATTAGTTTAAGCACACTATGTCTATTGTTGTGACTTAGATGAAGATCAGATCAAATTTGATTACCAATTTATGCAGAAAACAAGGTAAATCCAAAGGGTTCACATACTTTCACTTGCCACTGTACACTGAGTGTACCAAACATCCATGACATAGAATGACCATGTGAATCCAGGTGAAAGCTATGATCCCTTATTGATGTCACCTGTTAAATCCACTTCAATCAGTGTAGATGAAGGTAAGGAGACAGGATCGGTGTTCCCCTCGCGGGATGGTTGAGCTAACGTAGGCTAATGTGATTAGCATGAGGTTGTAAGTAACAAGAATATTTCCCAGGACATAGACATATCTGACATGGGCAGAAAGCTTAAAGTCTTGTTAATCTAACTGCACTGTCCAATTTACCGTAGCTATTACAGTGAAAGAACACCATGCTATTGTTTGAGGAGAGTGCACAGTTGTGAACTTGAAAATGTATTAATAAACCAACTAGGCACATTTGGGCAGTCTTGAAACAACATTTTGAACAAATTGCGCCTAACCTGGAATATAACATTTTGGCCTTTCTCTTGCATTTCAAAGATGACGGAAAAAACAAACGCACGTTTTTTTCCTTTGTATTATCTTTTACCAGATCTAATATGTTATATTCTCCTACATTCTCCTACTCCTCCTTTGTATTATCTTTTACCAGATCTAATATGTTATATTCTCCTACATTTCCACAAACTTCAAAGTATTTCCTTTCAAATTGTATCAAGAATATGCATATCCTTGCTTCAAGTCCTGAGCTACAGGCAGTTAGATTTGGGTATGTCATTTTAGATTATTTTTTTTTAAAAGGGTCCGATCCAAAGAAGGATTTTTAAGCCTTGAAACAAATCTTTATTTTATTTTATTTTATTTCAACTTTATTTAACCAGGTAGGCCAGTTGAGAACAAGTTCTCATTTACAACTGCGACCTGGCCAAGATAAAGCAAAGCAGTAAAGCAAAGCAAAACAACAAAACAGAGTTACACATAAACAAACGTACAGTCAATAACACAAAATAAAATAAAAATAGAAAAATCTATGTGCAGTGTGTGCCAATGTAGAAGAGTAGGGAGGTAGGCAATAAATAGGCCATGGAGGTGAAAATAATTACAATTTAGCATTGATACTGGAGTGATAGATGTGCAGATGATGATGTGCAAGTAGAGATACTGGGGTGCAAAAGAGCAAAAGGGTAAGTAATAATATGAGGATGAGGTAGTTGGGTGTGCTATTTACAGATTGGCTGTGTACAGGTAAAGTGATTGGTAAGCTGCTCTGACAGCTGATGCTTAACGTTAGAGAGGGAGATATAAGACTTCAGCTTTAGAGATTTTTGCAATTAGTTCCAGTCATTGGCAGTAGAGAACTGGAAGGAAAGGCAGCCAAAGGAAGTGTTGGCTTTGGGGATGACCAGTGCAATATACTTGCTGGAGCGCATGATACGGGTGGGTGTTGCTATGGTGACCAGTGAGCTGAGATAAGGCGGGTCTTTACCTAGCAAAGACTTATAGATGACCTGGAGCCAGTGGGTTTGGCAATGGATATGTAGTGAGGGCCAGCCAACAAGAGCATACAGGTCGCAGTGGTGGGTAGTATATGGGGCTTTGGTGACAAAACGGATGGCACTGTGACAGACTACATCCAGCTTGCTGAGTAGAGTGTTGGGGGCTATTTTGTAAATGACGGCTCGGTAGGATAGTCAGTTTTACGAGGGTATGTTTGGCGGCATGAGTGAAGGAGGCTTTGTTGCGAAATAGGAAGCCGAATCTAGATTTAATTTTGGATTGGAGATGCTTAATGTGAGTCTGGAAAGAGAGTTTACAGTCTAACCAGATACCTAGGTATTTGTTGTTGTCCACATATTTTAGGTCAGAACCGTCCAGAGTAGTGATGTTAGCCGGGCGGGAGGGTGCGGGCAGCAATCGGTTGAAGAGCATGCATTTAGTTTTGCTAGCATTTAAAAGCAGTTGGAGGCCACGGAAGGAGTGTTGTATGGCGTTGAAGCTCGTTTGGAGGTTTGCTAGCACAGTGTCCAAAGAAGGGCCAGATGTATACAGAAGGGTCTCTGCGTAGAGGTGGATCAGAGAATCACCAGCAGCAAGAGCTACATCATTGATATATACAGAGAAAAGAGTCGGCCCGAGAATTTAACCCTGTGGCATCCCCATAGAGACTGCCAGAGGTCCGGACAACAGGCCCTCCGATTTGACACACTGAACTCTATCTGAGAATTAGTTGGTGAACCAGGCAAGGCAGTCATTTGAGAAACAAAAGGCTATTGAGTCTGCCGATAAGAATGCAGTGATTGACAGAGTCGAAAGCCTTGGCCTGGTCGATGAAGACGGCTGCACAGTACTGTCTTTTATCGAATGTGTATATGTGCCATTTAGAGGGTGAATGGGCAAGACAAAATATACTGCTCAAAAAAATAAAGGGAACACTTAAACAACACAATGTAACTCCAAGTCAATCACACTTCTGTGAAATCAAACTGTCCACTTAGGAAGCAACACTGATTGACAATACATTTCACATGCTGTTGTGCAAATGGAATAGACAACAGTTGGAAATTATAGGCTATTAGCAAGACACCCCCAATAAAGGAGTGGTTCTGCAGGTGGGGACCACAGACCACTTCTCAGTTCCTATGCTTCCTGGCTGATGTTTTGGTCACTTTTGAATGCTGGCGGTGCTTTCACTCTAGTGGTAGCATGAGACGGAGTCTACAACCCACACAAGTGGCTCAGGTAGTGCAGCTCATCCAGGATGGCACATCAATGCGAGCTGTGGCAAGAAGGTTGGCTGTGTCTGTCAGTGTAGTGTCCAGAGCATGGAGGCGCTACCAGGAGACAGGCCAGGACATCAGGAGAGGTGGAGGAGGCCGTAGGAGGGCAACAACCCAGCAGCAGGACCGCTACCTCTGCCTTTGTGCAAGGAGGAGCAGGAGAAGCACTGCCAGAGCCCTGCAAAATGACCTCCAGCAGGCCACAAATGTGCATGTGTCTGCTCAAACGGTCAGAAACAGACTCAATGAGGGTGGTATGAGGGCCCAACGTCCACAGGCGGGTGTTGTGCTTACAGCCCAACACCGTGCAGGACGTTTGGCATTTGCCAGAGAACACCAAGATTGGCAAATTCGCCACTGGCGCCCTGTGCTCTTCCCAGATGAAAGCAAGTTCACACTGAGCACGTGACAGACGTGACAGAGTCTGGAGACGCCGTGGAGAATGTTCTGCTGCCTGCAACATCCTCCAGCATGACCGGTTTGGCGGTGGGTCAGTCATGGTGTGGGGTGGCATTTCTTTGGGGGGCCGCACAGCCCTCCATGTGCTCGCCAGATGTAGCCTGGCTGCCATTAGGTACCGAGATGAGATCCTCAGACCCCTTGTGCGACCATATGCTGGTGCGGTTGGCCCTGGGTTCCTCCTAATGCAAGACAATGCTAGACCTCATGTGGCTGGAGTGTGTCAGCAGTTCCTGCAAGAGGAAGGCATTGATGCTATGGACTGGCCCGCCCGTTCCCCAGACCTGAATCCAATTGAGCACATCTGGGACATCATGTCTCGCTCCATCCACCAACACCACGTTGCACCACAGACTGTCCAGGAGTTGGCGGATGCTTTAGTCCAGGTCTGGGAGGAGATCCCTCAGGAGACCATCCGCCACCTCATCAGGAGCATGACCAGGCATTGTAGGGAGGTCATACAGGCACGTGGAGGCCACACACACTACTGAGCCTCATTTTGACTTGTTTTAAGGACATTACATCAAAGTTGGATCAGCCTGTAGTGTGGTTTTCCACTTTAATTTTGAGTGTGACTTCAAATCCAGACCTCCATGGGTTGATAAATTGGATTTCCATTGATTAATTTTGTGTGATTTTGTTGTCAGCACATTCAACTATGTAAAGAAAAAAGTATTTAATAAGATTATTTCTTTCATTCAGATCTAGGATGTGTTGTTTAAGTGTTCCCTTTATTTTTTTGAGCAGTGTATTTAAGTGCCTTTGTTTGGGGTATGGTAGTAGGTACCAGGCGCACCGGTTTGAGTGTGTCAAGAACTGCAACTCTGCTGAGTTTTTCACGATCAACAGTTTCCCCATGTGTATCAAGAATGGTCCACCACCCAAAGGACATCCAGCCAACTTGACACAAACTTGACACCCTGGGGAATGCTTTTGACACCTGCTGTTCTGAGGGCAAAAGGGAGTGCAACGTAATATTAGGAAGGTGTTCCTAATGTTTTCTACACTCAGTGTATTTACTGAACTTTTAATGTAAATGCCTATTGCGGTTTTTATATTAATTTTGTTTCTGTAGACCCCAATAGAATTCTGGAATGCTGCTGTAGATTATTGAGAATTTTCAAGATATAACTAATTTTCTCACACATTTCAAACAAACAGACATAGCTCAAAAACAAAGAACAAATGACAATTACAAGTTAACTTAACTTAATAAGCACAACATCTTCTTTAATATGATACCACATTCATGTCAATAGGAATAACACAAATGTTGCCTTCCATTGTGTAAATACACTCACTATCAAAAAGCAATTAACAAAACAAAAAACCCTAGAGTAATTAAATTGTAGTAAATTTGAATAAATGACTCACTCATTATACTTATAAATAACATTTACATATAAATAAATACAATTATACAATGAGACCAGAGGACAATATCCAGAAAGTATTTCAAAACCCACACAAAGTAGGTTATTTGATTGACAACGATTCTTACTTCTGTAACAATGTAAAAATGCAAACAACTATTTAAAGACTATATCAAAATGTAGGTAACCTCTCTCAATAAGATTTAGCACAGACGTGGCCTTAGACACAATGTACAAATAGTAGCCTACTCTGACAATAATTCAGTGAATGCATCAAGTATTAGATAGAGAGAGAGAAAGAGAGAAGATACAAAACACAACAACTGTTCAGAGACAATAAAATATTTGTAGGACCAATTCATATTTCACACTGTCACTTTAGTGTTTGCATTTAGTCTACAACATGTCATGGAACTTCTGGAAGCACGGTCCCATCCTGCAAAGTGCCACAGAACACGTAGAGAACCCAAAGGAGTTTCTACACATCTCCCACTCTTTGCCCTGCGTCCACTCCGGATGCAACACCACACAACCTCTCTTGCGCTCTTCAAACTTCACCTGCTTTCAAATGAGTTACTAAGTCCACACACCCTGGTGCCACACTCCCCTTCCTGCCACTGTAGCCATATCAAAGTGAATACACAAGCTGCATTTTGAATGCCTTCAGGGACCAGTGCCTGTGGTTTCTGGGAAGGGGCCTTTGCAGGGTCCCCCACATAATGTACGCATTGATGATGGCAATGTTGAGCATCCCCCAAAACACATACCGTAATTTCCGGACTATTATGCGCACCTAAGCCGCACCCACTGAATTTTTAAAAATTATTATTTTGAACATAAATAAGCCGCACATGTCTTTAAGCCGCAGGTGCCTACCGGTACATTGAAACAAATGAACTTTACACAGGCTTTAACGAAACACGGCTTGTAACAAAAATAAATAGGCTTTAACGAAACACGGCTTGTAACAACAACAAAAAAAATTTGCAGTAAGCTTTAGTTGTCTTTTTGCACTGAGTCAATTCCTCACGCTGCTGTTTCCAACGTTTTATCATCGACTCATTAAGACCAAGCTCCCGTGCAGCAGCTCTATTTCCTTTTCCAACAGCCAGATCAATCGCCTTCAACTTGGAAGCTGCATCATATGCATTTCTCCGTGTCTTTGCCATGATGAGGGTGACAAAATGACTACCGTATTCAGAATGATGGGAAGTTTGAGAGCGCTCGATTTAATCTAAACAGTAAACAAAAAAGTTGTTTGACCTTAACCCGTTCGGCAATTTCATTGGTCTAATGAAAGCTTCATGCCGCCAAAAAACTGAGCACGTCACAGAATGTGTTTTTTTGGAGAGAAAAAAATTGAAAGCGGGAAAAATCCATATATTAGCCGCGTCATTATTTAAGCCGCGATGTTCAAAGCGTGGGAAAAAAGTTGCGGCTTATAGTCCGGAATTTACGGTACTTCCACCATTTTCTGCCTGAGCGTCCAACATTGTAATAGCTCCTCAATTGGGCAAGATGGTCAACCCCTCCAATTTTCTTGTTGTAATCTATTACAAGCTCTGGAACAGATAAATTCCTACCACTTATAAAAACAACTCCAAAACCCCTGCCACTTTCACTTTAGGCCCAGGCTGTGTGGTACAAGGGCGAATGGTGGGACTTGGGGCACACATGCTCGGGTGTGCTCTTCCCCTCCCTCTTACTCCTCCTCTCCCTCTCCCTCTGCCTCCTCCTCTCCCTCTGCCTCCTCCTCTCCCTTTGCTTATTACTCTCCCTTCTCCTCCTCCTCTCCCTGTTACTCTCCGTCCACTCTCCTCTCCACCTCCAGTCATCTCTCCTTCACTCTCCTCTTCTTCTCTCCCTCCACTCTCCCCTCACTCCACTCCTCCCTCCAAATCTCTATCTCAATCTAATCATCATAACTCATCTTCCTCCCTTCCTTTTGCTGCTGAGCCCTGACTCTCAACATCACTTCCCTCACTTTCACTGACCTAGAGGAACAGAAGGAGAGGAGAGGAGTAACAAATAGGGTACAACTGTGGTCAGGAACATAATCTCCCTCTCACACTCTTTCTCTTCCTTCCTCTCTTTTTCTCAACCATACACATACTCTCTTCCTAATAATAAATAGTGTGATACAGTAACACACCTCCCATTCCACACACTCTCTCTCCAATCAACTCTTGCTTTATTGACTGACAGACTAACTACAGAGTTAGCTAATGTTAAATTATTAAATTATGGGAATTCATTTGAAGTAAACAAATGTGACTCACCACCTGGATTTGGTCATATGTAGCAAAATTTGAAATAGTTTTTTTTAGATTGGTAAAAAGTACAAAATGCTATATCATACACTGCATTATTGAGGAACAATGGGAAAATAATTCTGCTGTGAAAGTTGATAAACTTTTGAGAAAAGGGCCTTTGAGCGTTTTGTACATTAGGGTGTCTAGTTTGAAAAAGACACCTCACAAGTCCTCAACTTGCAGCTTCATTAAATAGTACTATTTAATGAAGCTGACAGTTGAGGACTTGTGAGGTGTCTTTCTCAAACTAGACACTAATGTACTTGTCCTCTTGCTCAGTTGTGCACCGGGGCCTCCCACTCATCATTCTATTCTGGTTAGAGCCAGTTTGCGCTGTTCTGTGAAGGGAGTAGTACACAGCGTTCTACGAGATCTTCAGTTGCTTGGCAATTTCTCGCATGGAATAGCCTTCATTTCTCAGAACAAGAATAGACTGACGAGTTTCAGAAGTGCTTTGTTTTTGGCCATTTTGAGCCTGTAATCGAACCCACAAATGCTGATGCTCTAGATACTCAACTAGTCTAAAGAAGGCCAGTTGTATTGCTTCTTTAGCAGAACAACTGTTTTCAGCTGTGCTAACATAATTGCAAAAGGGTTTTATAATGATCGATTAGCCTTTTAAAATGATAAACTTAGATTAGCTAACACAATGTGCCATTGGAACATAGGAGTGATGGGTGCTGATAATGGGCCTCTGTACGCATATGTAGATATTCCATAAAAAATCTCCCGTCTCCAGCTACAATAGTCATTTACAACATTAACAATGTCTACACTGTATTTCTGATCAATTTGATGTTATTGTAATGGACAAAGAAATGTATTTTCTTTCAAAAACAAGGACATGTCTAAGTGACCCCAAACTTTTTAACGGTAGTGTATATACACACATTTTTTGGGGTGTATATCTATCTATCCATCTACAGTTGAAGTCAGAAGTTTACATACACCTTAGCCAAATACATTTAAACTCAGTTTTCCACAATTCCTGACATTTATTCCTAGTAATCCCATTCTTAGGTCACTTTATTTTAAGAATGTGAAATGTCAGAATAATAGTACAGAGAATGATTTATTTCAGCTTTTATTTCTTTCATCACATTCCCAGATGGTCAGAACTTTATATACACTCAATTAGTATTTGGTAGCATTGCCTTTAAATTGTTTAACTTGGGTCAAATGTTTCGGGTAGCCTTCCACAAGCTTCCCACAATAAGTTGGGTGAATTTTGACCCATTCCTCCTAACAGAGCTGGTGTAACTGAGTCAGGTTTGTAGGCGTCCTTGCTCGTACAGGCTTTTTCAGTTCTGCCCACAAATTCTCTATAGGATTGAGGTTAGGGCTTTGTAATGGCCACTCCAATACCTTGACTGTTGTCGTCCTTAAGCCATTTTGCCACAACTTTGGAAGTATGCTTGGGGTCATTGTCCATTTGGAAGACCCATTTGCGACCAAGCTTTAACTTCCTGACTAATATCTTGAGATGTTGCTTCAATATATCCACATAATTTTCGTTCCTCATGATGCCATCTGTTTTGTGAAGTGCACCAGTCCCTCCTGCAGCAAAGCATCCCCACAAGATAATGCTGTCACCCCTGTGCTTCACGGTTGGGATGGTGTTCTTCGGCTTGCAAGCCTCACCCTTTTTCCTCCAAACATAACGATGGTCATTACGGCCAAACAGTTCTATTTTTGTTTCATCAGACCAGAGGACATTTCTCCAAAAAGTACGATCTTTGTCGCCATGTGCAGTTGCAAACCGTAGTCTGGCTTTTTTATGGCGGTTTTGGAGCACTGGCTTCTTCCTTGCAGAGCGCCTTTCAGGTTATGACGATATAGGACTCGTTTTACTGTGGATATAGATACTTGTGTACCTGTTTCCTCCAGCATCTTTCCAAGGTCCTTTGCTGTTGTTCTGGGATTGAGTTGCACTTTTCGCACCAAAGTACGTTCATCTCTAGGAGGCAGAATGCGTCTCCTTCCTGAGCGGTATGACGGCTGCGTGGTCCCATGGTGTTTATACTTGCGTACTATTGTTTGTACAGATGAACGTGGTACCTTCAGGTGTTTGGATTTTTTTCTGAGGTGTTGGCTGATTTCTTTTGATTTTCCCATGATGTCAAGCAAAGAGGCACTGAGTTTGAAGGTAGGCTTTGAAATACATCTACAGGTACACCTCCAATTGACTCAAATTATGTCAATTAGCCTATCAGAAGCTTCTGAAGCCATGCTGTTTAAAGGCACAGTCAACTAAGTGTATGTAAACTACTGACCCACTGGAATTGTGATACAGTGAATTATAAGTTAAATAATCTGTCTGTAAACAATTGTTGGAAAAATTACTTCTGTCATGCACAAAGTAGATGTCCAGTCTGACTTGCCAAAACTATAGTTTGTTAACAAGAAATTTGTGGAGTGGTTGAAAAACGAGTTTAATGACCCCCAACCTAAAAGTATGTAAACTTCTGACTTCAACTGTATGTCCTTAATCAGTATAGAGGAAATGTTGCTTACTTGTTGAGCAAAATCAAAGCTGTAATGCATCCTGACATCTTTGCTTGCTGGTTCAGTAGGGCCCCCCAGAGATAACTGCAGGTTTTGACAGCTGGTCTTGCAGTCACAACCCCATCTTCTGGAAGACAGACCACTCACTCTGTACAAGCAGGGGATGCTGCTCTTGCTTCTACAGCTTGACTGACTTAACAGCTTCTGGAAAATACAGAAATAATGTGAGTTTAATACAAGTAGTGCCAATCATGTTGGAGGTCAATTAAATAATCAAAACGTGTTTATGCTTTACATACCAAGTGTTGTCATCAATTCCTTGTAGAGACGCCACACTGCTGCTTATGTCATATGGGATGGCAGCAGCTTTCCACCAAAGTGTTTGTGTCCTGAGTGGCGTCCTGGCACTACTATTGCATTATCCTCTGTGTAGTTGTTGATGAGGTTCACCACTCGCTGCAAGTCCTCATGCTTCAGGTGTAACCTGTGCTTGCTTGGGCCAGCTCTCTTTTTGATGGGGCCAGCTCTCTCCGCTAATGTTAGCCAGCTAACAGCAAGCTTTAACTTGGTCTTTTGTTTAGAATCCCAATCCATAAAGTAACATTAGCAAGCCAGCCATCAAAGTCCATCTGGCTAGCTAACACCAAGCTTTAACTAGCAATACAAACGGATTGTCATAGCTATCTAAAATTAACCAAAGGTTCAATGTTAGCTAGCAAGCCAGCCATCTATCCTCCGCTAACGTTAGCTAGCTAACAGAAGCTTTAACTTGGGGTCTTTTGTTTAGACATGTAACGTTAATGTTAGCTAGCTAAAAAATAAACTAAAATCCCAATCCATAGAGTAATGTTAGCAAGCCAGCCATCAAACTCCAGCTGGCTAGCTAACAGCAAGCTGTGGTAAACCCTGGGGTGTTGGGTTATGCGTGTAGAGAGTAACACAGAGACAGGGAGGTTCTAGTCAGCAAACACAACTTTACTAGGCAATAAAATAAACATAACAACAAAACCACGTAGGTTTGGCTCGGTCCTTCTTCTCAGCTTCTGCTCTGTATCAGTCTCTCTGTTCTCCACCGTGGTGTGCCACAGTGCTGCTTTTAAATCAGGGATTTCCTCATCATCTGATTCATTTTCAGAGTCAGAGAGAGTCAGCATGGCACGATCGTCCTCCAGAAAGTAGTCCATCACAACTTTTTCCCACTGACCTTTGTCAATAGCGCCTGATAAATTCATGGCAGCAATGTTATTGAGTGCAGTAGCAACATATTTGCAGTTCTCCATGGCTAATGTTATATCTTTCAGAAAAACTGCAGTAGAAAGGATTATCTATGCATACAAGCAGCTCATTTTATAGACACAAGATGCTACACCGCAGACCAATCCAAACTCATCTCTCGGCATATCCAGCCCACTCATTATCTCAGCCAATCATGGCTAGTGGGAAGGTTGCTGACTTTTTCTGTGGCTAAACCAACTGGGCTCGAAATTTAACAATTGTATTTGTATTTACAGATGGCATACACGTTTGGTAATAAGGCACATGAAAGTTCACATGTTTGAGAAGGCATTTCTACCAAAACAAATGCATTTTGATAAAAAAATAAAAATAATACGTTCAAACGGCTCTCCTGTGAAGTCGTGACTTGCGACATATGCCTAGTTTCCTGAATCGGGTCACAAATATCCAACTCATCATATGAGCGCCACTGCACGGACACCTACTACCCTAACACGACAGTTAAGCTGTCAAATAATAGGAAAATGAAGCGATGCATAGCCTATGAATATCTGGACCTAGCAAACATGACAAACCATAACCTAAGCCCAACAGATGAAAACGAATTACTCTAGCTTTCATTTTTGTGGCTAGTTAGCTGGTTGTCTGTATGGCTAGCTAGTGAAAGTGACAGCTGAGGGTGATGCTTCGTGAGCGCAGCCAAACATTTCTTGCCTGGCAGACTAACTATAGTAGTTAACTAATTAGCTATAGCAAGCAGCTTGGGCCGTTTCTATATGAATTACATCAGTGGAAAACAAGACAAAACAACAAACTAGTTAGCTGACTATATACAGCTCAACAATGCAACTAATGTTATTTCCATGAGACAGAGAGCAATCATTCGAGCTCCACCGCTGATTTGCTCACCTGTACCAACCAAGTTATCATGACATGATTTACTAATCTAAGAAATAACGTTATTCCCCAAGTTTCACAGCATCAAACATCGACAACACCAAACATATATCTGCTGTTTACTTATTTTACTCACCTCAACATCATCCCTTTTCAAAGTGCAAGGACGTGCCCGAATCCGTATCACCAACCAACATACTGTAGATACAGCCTCCTTCACAGTAAAAAGTCGTGTCTGTTTCGGCACCATCATTTTCAGCAATGAAGTATTTTTTGTTGTTGTTGAAAAGTCAAATGACAGCATACCCTGTTCCCGGTTGATGACAACAGCCACGCGAATATGGCAACAGGTTGTTAGCAAGGTAATTTTATATTATTGTTAGAAAAACAAGGCTGTTCATGGCCGCTATAATAATTTAAAGAAAGGCCGTTGACTGCGGCTATGGGTTCTAAAGAGTTATTGTGTACCACTCTGTGTTTTTGTGTATTATAACATCAAATGGGATAATAAAGTTGATCTATTCTAATGTGGCTAGATCACTTGTCCCAAAAGGGGAGGGTAAAATTTAGAGAGGAAATAGGATTGAGAGGTGGGTTAGTTTTTGGAACTGTCTATATTACTAATGGGGGTACAGTAGTCACCCCCAGAAGGTCTCTCCAGAGATGTTCGATCTGGTTCAAATCCGAGCTCTGGCTTGACCACTCAAGGACACTCAGAGACTTCTCCCGAAGCCACTCCTGCATTGTCTTGGCTGTGTGCTTAGGGTCGTTGTCCTGTTGGAAGGTGAACTTTCGCCCCAGTCTGAGGTCCTGAGCAGCTTTTCATCAAGGATCCCTTTGAACTTTGCTCCGTTTTTCTTTCCCTTGATCTTGACTAGTCTCACAGTCCCTGCCGCTGAAAAACATCCCCATAGCATGATGCTGCCACCACCATGCTTCACCATAGGGATGATGCCAGATATCCTCCAGACGTGACACTTGGCATTCAGGCCAAAGAGTTCAATCTTGGTTTCATCAGACCAATGAATCTTGTTTCTCATGGTCTGAGAGTCTTTAGGTGCCTTTTGGCAAAGTCCAAACGGGCTGTCATGTGCCTTTTACTCGAGTGGCTTCCGTCTGGCCACTCTACCATAAAGGCCTGATTGGTGGTGTGCTGCAGAGATGGTTGTCCTTCTGGAAGGTTCTCCCATCTCCACAGATTAACTCTAGAGCTCTGTCAGAGTGACCATCGGGTTCTTGTCCAAGGCCCTTCTCCCCCGATTGCTCAGTTTGGCAGAGCGGCCAGCTCTAGCAAGAGTCTCAGTGGTTCCAAACTTCTTCCATTTAAGAATGATGGAGGCCACTGTGTTCTTGCAGACCTTCAATGCTGCCAAAAAAGAAATTGTACCCTTCCCTAGATCTGTGCCTCGACACAATCCTGTCTCGGAGCTCTACGGACAATTCCTTCGACCTCATGGCTTGGGTTTTGCTCCGACATGCACTGTCAACTGCGGGACCTTATATAGACAGGTGTGTGCATTTCCAAATCATGTCCAATCAATTGAATTTACCACAAGTGGACTCCATTCAAGTTGTACAAACATCTCATTGATGATCAATGGAAACAGAATGCACCTGTGCTCATCTTCGAGTCTCATAGCAAAGGGTCTGAATACTTATGTAAATAAGGTATTTCTGATTTTTATTTTTTATACATTTGCAAAAATGTCTAACAACCTGTATTCACTTTGTCATTATTTGTTTTGTATTGTGTGTAGATTGCTGAGGATAAAAAATAAAAACGTATATTTTTTTAAAGGCTGTAACGTAACAAAATGTGGAAAAAGTCAAGAGGTCTGAATACTTTCCGAAGGCACAGTATATCCATATGTCATCAATATTGGGTCCTGCACCACCCTTCATTACAACCATACAGCCAGCCCCCTTAACATTTACGCAGACAAGACCCTTGCTAATTACTAAATGACAAGACCCTTGCTAATTACAAAACGATTACTAAATGTCATCGAAAATGTTATCTACGTAATCCCCCCAATTATTATTTTTTTAATGACAGGGCCATAAAAAATAACTAACAATGCTGCATAGTCCAAGAAAGAGTACATTTTTTTATATAAATTGCTGAGGTGTAGTTACTTTAAACAACACAAGCTCAAGTACACAGTACAAATATGAAAATATGAAATATTTTGTGGACGTATTTCCTATTCAACAAAACTATATGAATAAGGCTTGAATTTACTTACAAGGTTTTTAAATATAGTATAATCAAATTATAAAATGACTAACTATAAGATTTCACCTTATAGTGGTAAAATATATATTAGCATTTTAAGTGTTAATGAAAATAAGCATATTTTCTAAACGTCTCATAATGTATGCCCCCAACTCTGTGAACGTCTCACAGAGCTCTAGCTTGGCTTCCTGAACTTGTTTGGAACTGACCTTTCATCTCATATCTCATATTCATCTCATATTGTCTGTCTATGACAAACAGAAAGTGTTTTTTGTTTAAAATCTATGAATTATTTAAGATTACTGGCTATAAATCACTCACTTGCAGGATGGGCCGAGCCCAGGGTTTCCCAAACTCGTTTTGGTTTTGCCCTAGCACCACACAGTTAATTCAAATAATCAATTAATCATCAAGCTTTGATAATTTGAATCAGCTGTGTAGTGTTTGGCAATAACCAAAACGTGCACCCTTTGGGGTCCCGAGGACCGAGTTTGGGAAACGCTGGTCTATCCCTTTTAAGTCACCGCCCACGTTGTGCGCTCCCCCATAATATAATGAAACCATATCAACAGTGAGGAGGCACGGCTCACGCATCAGGTATATTATGCATCATTTCAAAAAATGGTAGAGAAAGGACTCATAGCCAAACTGTGATAATTAAGTAGGCTACATTCGCCATCTTACTCGGTAGGTTTGGCTCCAAACCTGCATTGCTTGCGGGGCAGGGCGTTCGGATGTGAGAATTTGCTGGCAGAGAAGATGATACGGAGGACCTTATTCGTGAGGGTGTAGAAGGCGCATTGCGATGAAGAAGCAAATATGGGGGATACGTTGAAAAGGGGACAAAACGAGCCGTGTAGTTGTAATAATTAAGGAGAATGGTGTTGCTAGCGCGCACCTTTAGACACGGTGACATTTTGCTGCAAAAAGGCCGACCTGCCTCCGCAACCCGAAAATTTCACACCAACGGTGCTGCCAACCGGAGGAGTGATGCCGACGCTGTACGTGACTCAAACCCAGGGTATTTCTACACCCCTGCGGTGGACTTGGGCCCCCTAAAGCGGTACCCCGCCCGTTCATAAATCCGAGACTGCACAAAACGGAAACGAATTAATTCATCGTGATATCAACACCATAACTGCGGATAAAGGCTGTGCTCACGTTTATTTTTGGGTCCGTTATCTCGCACCTCTGCGCAAAAGGTAAGTCATGGGTAGGATACCCGATGCACCCGTGGTCAGAATGTTATATTTTATTATCGTTCATTGTCACCATTCTTATCGAAAACAAAAGGAATTTAAATATGTTTATAGTCAAACCACTACATTGGTATAAGCGTCATGTGTGCATGTGTTGATCACTTTCAATGAAGTGCAAGTGATTGATTTAAAGCCTGCGTCTTATTAATGAGATGTGCATTAAGAAATGACGTAGGGAAATCCCAGAGTAACCCAATAGCAAGTAATGGTAGCATACTGTTCAGTATAGTCCCTATTCAGGATTGTGTGCAAGGCAATGAGCC
The DNA here is from genome assembly GCF_901001165.1 of Salmo trutta. Lineage (NCBI taxonomy): Eukaryota > Metazoa > Chordata > Actinopteri > Salmoniformes > Salmonidae > Salmo > Salmo trutta. The sequence continues at coordinate 7,446,024 of NC_042980.1, forward strand.
TGTGCGCTCGACGCACCACAGAAACGTATTGACATGCAAATTAATCGATGTCGGTAGTACTTGCATCATTACCGTGTTCCTAGCAGCAGGATAGTATGCATGCAGCACGATCGGGTATTTTTTTATTCAAAATAAGAGTCCCCCTGCACAGACGTGCTAAACTTTGGGAATATCGATTTTCTTCTTAGATTTTTTTGGGGTGGGGGCTGGACTCTAGTGTAGTACAACTTTTTCACAGCACTGCAACCGAATTTGACAAAATAAATGGATAATTTGGCGAAGTTTAATACTCTATTTATACCTGCATTTCTTTTGAAAGTTTACACAAATACTGATATTTGCAATGGAGGCTGCTGAGGGGAAGGGCGGATCATAATAATGGCTGGAACAGTGCAAATAGAATGGCATCAAACGCATGGAAACCATGTGTTTTATTTTATACAGTTCCCCTTATTTCGCTCCAGCCATTACCACGAACCCGTCTTCCCCAATTAAGGAGTCACCAACCTCCTGTGGTTGAAAGCTGTTGTGTAGACTATATTAAAATAAATACACTTTCAATTAAATACAAATGTGTTATTGGAATTACTCCATAGTCTGAAACTTAAATGGTCTCTTGTGCTGGCAACCGGTTTAATACAGAGCACTGGTGACTCCTTACTACTCCCACGCCATTCACTGCAATGCAATACACGGTATATGGGATACTTATTGGCTTGTAGAGAACTTTTCTACCTGTCTCAGCTAAAGTGGGGTGGGAAATACTCAATAGGGTCACTACTAATCAAATATGTGTAGTTTGGAGGGGGAGTGTGTCGTACATATCCAGCAGCGCTTTGCTCTCTACCCCATCCATAGCCCTCAATGCAATACACTGTAATATACTGTACATGGGATACATATTGGCTTGGAGAGAGTGAACGAAGAGCAGAGCTTCGACCGTTATACACATCCCAAGCTCTAGTGATGTATAGGTGGTTAAGATGGCGCCGACAGAGGGTGCCTCGCTTCAATAAAACATTGCCAGTTTCTACTTTTTTGGTGCGTTTTCTCAAATGTTCTTAATCAGTTTTACTACATACATCTGCGTAGAACTATTGGAATACAAATTGCTGGGTAATCACTGTCCATCCAACCTCCCCGAATTCCTTGAGATGGCGGAACAATGGACTAGGCGCTGATCTGCTTGGCAGTCTTACCGGAGAGTACGAAGCGACGACACTGACGGAGAGGTAGATGTGGCGGGGTCTTAATAAGATTAAGACGCTGGGCGACCCGTCCTCAGTTACCAAGCATGCTACTCGCCTATGTTCAATCATTAATGAACAAACTTGACGAGCTCAGAGTGAGGATCTCCTTTCAGGGGGACATCAGATCCTGCAATATACTGTTTTTCTGAGACTTGGCTTTCCTCCGACATCCAAACGGATTATATACAACCAGCGGGTTTTACTGTTTTTTTTAAGCAGATTGTAAGCGGGCTGTCTCTGGCAAGAGCAAAGGTGGTGGGCTCTGCTTTATGACCAACAACCCATTTTGTGACAGAGGAAACGTACAAGAGCTTGCAAGCTTCTGCTCCCCCGACTTGGAATAGTTGGTCATCAAATGTCGCCCTTTTTACCTTCTGAGAGAGTTCTCAGGGATTATCGCAATGGCCGAGTACATCCCGCCCCAAGCCGAAACAAAAAAGGCTCTCAAAGATCTTAATTGGACCCTGAACAAACTGGAGACCACATTTCTGGAGGCAGCATTCATTGTTGTGGGGGAATTTAACAAAAGTAATTACTACCAACACATTGACTGTCTAACTCACATTCTACTCTTGACCATTTCTCCTTTCGGCACATCCAACCATAACTCCATCGTGCTTCTCCCGACCTATAAACAAAAACTTGAGGGATGTTCCTGTGGTGAGGTCTACACAGCATTGGTCCGACCATTCAGAATTCTCTCTCCAAGATTGTTTTGATCACGTGGACTAGAATATGTTCTGGGTTGCCTCTGGAGATGAATAACATCAATGAATATGCCGACAGTCACCGGATTCAAAAAATGCATAGATGACTTGATACCGATAGTGTCTTTCTAAACGTTCCCGACTCAAAAAATTATGGATTGATAGCAGCCTTGTAGGAAAACTGAAAGAGTGAGATTCTGCTTATAAACAGGGCAAGGTAACCAGGGACAATTGTTTGGTTAAACCATACAAATACGACCTATGCAGATCGATCAAGATGGCGAACTACAAGTGTAGGGGAAAAAGTGGAGAAGCAATTCAGCGGGTTGGACACAAGGCGTAAGTGGAATGGGCTCCTAACAATCTTGGATTACAAATAAAAAGCCAGCCACATCGCATTCACCAAAGCCACCCTACCGGAGAAGCTAAACACCTTTTTTCTCATGATTTGAGGATAATGACTCTGAGCTGCCGAGGAGAGCCCCCAGTGACAACATGGGCTACACACGGTCTCCACTAAGGACATATGTAAGTAATTCAAACATGTTAACCCTCGCAAGGCTGCCAGCCAAGACTGGATCCCTAGCCATGCCCTCAGTGCATGTACAGACCAGTTGGCTGTTGTGTTCTCAAACATTTTCAATCTCTCCCTAACTCGGGCCGCTAATACCCACTTCAAGATGTCCACTATCATCCCTGTTCCCAAAAGGGAAAGTAACTGAACTGAATGATTACTGACCAGTAGCACTGACTGACTTCTGTCATCATGAAGTGCTTTGGGAGGCTAGTCAAAGACCATATCACCACCTCCCTCCCCGACACACTTGACCCTCTCCAATTTGCCTACCGCCCTGACAGATCCACAGAAAGGAATGCATATGTGAGGATGCTGTTCATCGACTACAGATCGGCTTTCAATACTATAGTGCCCTATAAGCTCAGTACAAAGCTCACGGCCCTGGGTCTGAACTCCTCCCTATGCAACTGGGTCCTGGACTTCCTGACCCCCCCCCCCCCCCAGGTGGTAAAGGTGGCAACATTACCTCCTCGTTAGTGGTTCTAAACACGGGGGGCCCCCAAGGGTGCGTCCTCAGTCCCTTCCTGTATTCTCTGTATACGCACGACTGTGTGGCCTCCCACAGTTCCAACTCCAAGTTCGCTGATGACACAACAGCAGTAGGCCTGATTACCAACAACGATGAGACAGCCTACAGGGAGGATGTAGGCGGAATGGTGCCAGGTAAACAACCTCTCCCTTAATGTTAGTAAAACAAAGGAGTTGATTGTGGACTTCAGGAGAAACCAGGCTGGACACGCCCTCATCAACAGGGCCGTGGTGAAGGCATGACAGCGACTCTTCAACCTCAGGAAAGTGAAGAAATTCAGCCTGTCCCTGAGGGCCCTCAGTGTTCAGGAGCACCAGGCTGCATCACAGCCTGGTTCCGCAACTCCGCCGCAGTCCGGAAGGCGCTTCAGAGGGTGACACGTGCAGCCGAACGCACCATTGGGTGCGCACTGCCTTCCCTACATGGCAACTACAACATCAGGTGTCGCAGGAAGGCCAAGAAGATCATCAGGGACCCCAGCCACCCAAACCATGCCCTGTTCTCCCTGATTCAATCACTCAGACACGGGCAGTACAGAAGCATCATGGCAAAAACTGGGAGACTGGCTAATAGTTTCTACCCTCAGACCACTAAATTGCCACCACTAGTCAGCTACCTGCTGCTCCCCCTAGGGACATTTCCCCCACCACCCCCCCAACAAGCTTTTACTCAGCCCAATATTCTCAACATACCAGTGTCAACATTGTATTTTTTTCATTATTGGTCTTAAATGTTTTTAACCCTTTGTGTACGATCACATATTTGTGATCAGTGTTGAGTGGTCCCTGCAGCATACCATTGCAAATGTCTTTGGAAGAGTTGTCTGAAAAGCAGCTAAACAATGTTTTGTACTGATGGGAAATAAAGGTCTTCACAACTTAAATTCCTCAATTTCACCTTTTTATTGTAATAGATACATTTGAATTTCATCATCCAAGCATCAGATGGAACACATCCACAGCCAAATTCATTCCATAAACCAGTCTAAATAACTGGTTGCGCTGACAACAAAACATAAGTTAGCGACCTAACATCTCTGGTGAGCAGATGGGAGAAATGTAATATTGTTTAGAAAGAGATGCATGTCAGCTAAGCTAACAGCAGCTAAATTCTTTGATGGCAGCCATGATTGTTTATTTTTGACAAGCAAAAACTCAATCCCAGAATGCTATTCACTATAAGATGCAAATAAACAAAGTTATGGTCAAAGATGGCTGCGCCCGTTGCCTGAAAAATGAGCTTTGGTCACTTTTCAGCATATTGCAAGTCTTCTATGTACTTGTTACTGTATATACAAGAACCGGAGGACAAGACTTGACAAGTCGTTTACAGTATTAGACAAATCGCAATGCAAATAAAATGTTATCACCCCAAATACTAGCCTAACAGTAGAGCAAAAACTAAACAGGGATGAAACCGTTTGTGTGTGTGGGGGGGGGTCATTTAATTTGTGGGGGTTTTCAAGTCCATGGGAGGGAAGGTGTCATGGGGGGATATGATGCAGGAAATATTTCTATGGGGGATTTATTAATAAAAGGGTGGCAAACACAGAAGTTTATGCTAAATAAAACCACTGGAAAGGGGGATCTGCGCTGGCAACCCTGATGTACCATAGTTACAATCTGATGCCGCGTTCAACACAACTGGAACATTTCTGACTTCAGCGTGTTCAAGACAACTGGGAACTCGTACAAAAACGAGCTTTGACTGGGAAAAATAGTTTAACGGTCATCCAACTCGTAATTCCATCCGGGGAACTCGGGCTTCTTGTTAGAGCTCTGACTTTCCAATCTGAAGATCACTGACATGATTTGACCTCGTATTTTCAGAGTTCCCAGTTGTCGTGAAAGCGCAAGTCAGTCGAGTGAATTATCCCTTCATCTCGTTTCGTTATAACATCTTTGGTCTGACAGACGCTTACGTGACAAACATGGTGCCACACATAGCTTAGCATTAGCTCATAATCAGTACAACCTTCAAAAACGTATTCTAAACACGTGTCTATTACAATCTATGCAAGAATTGGAATGCATGATTTTTCACCAGTACTTGAAAAATGGAATAAACAGTAAATACATTATGCTCCATACATGCATATGGTATGCTACAGTAGAACGTTCTCTTGATAAGTGTGTGAATTAGACAGTTTTCCTGTCCTGCTATGCATTCAAAATGTAAGGAGTACTTTTGGGTGTCAGGGAAAATGTATGGAGTAAAAAGTACATACATTACTACATTTATAAAGAAAATTAAAAGTTCAAAAAACAACTTAAGTAGTACTTTGAAGTATTTTTATTTAAGTACTTTACACCACTAGCCAGGAGGGAAAAGTTTGCAAGGCCTGTTCTGACTAGAGATACTTGATCTGGGGAAGTGCTTGGGTTCTCTTCGAAGAGAGAAGTTTGTCTGGCTCAGTAACGCCTAACAGTTGAAATGGACTACTTATGTGAATTAATGTGGCACACACCTCAATTCCAACTGTTAGAAAATAAACCTGTTAAAGTAATTTGAAATTGACAAGTTGAAACCGTCTATAGATAATTATCAGGCAGCGTGCCTTGGTTTGAGGGCAGCGCAAGTTAACTGTCCTGTTAGGGCTGGGCGCTATGACGATATATATCGTGTGACGATAGAAAAATGTCTATTGTTTCGTATTATGCTCAGTCGTTTATTTCGTTGTGTCGCAAATCACTCTTTATGGCAATATTTTTCATCAATTGGACGACGCGTTGCGTGCCGTGTGGAAGGAAATTTGCAACACAAACAAACATGGACGAGAGTGAATGTGACACAAAGGAGACACGGCACTCGTCCCTAAGAGGGGCTACTTCGGTTGCATGGACGTGGTTTGGGTATGAAAAGTCTGACACAGACCAGAAAAACGTCCTCTGCAAAATATGCTGCAGGTCGGTCCTGACAACGGGCTCAAACACCATTAACCTCTTTTACCACTTACGCAAGAATCATGTGAACCAGTACGGAGTCTACAGATGAGACCCAAAAAAGTACAGTCGAGTGCTCAAAACAAACCCCAGACTCAGACGTTGCAAGAGGCTTTTGCCCCCGGCACACCATATTATGGCATAGAATCACGAAGATGGAAGGAGATCACAGCTGCCGTTACAAATTACATCTGCAAAGACATGGCGCCAATTTACACAGGCGAGAAACGGGGGTTTCGTGAGTTGGTGCGAACACTCGACCCAAGTGTTTTTTTTTTTTTTTTTTTACATTTATTTAACCTGGCAAGTCCGTTAAGAACAAATTCTTAACAATGACGGCCTAGGAACGTTGGGTTAGCTGCCTTGTTCAGGGGCAGAACGTCCGATCTTTATCTTGTCAGCTCTGGGATACGATACAGCAACCTTTCAGTTACTGGCCCAACCCTCTAACCACTAGGCTACCTGCCACCCCAGGTACCACATACAAATTGACATGTGACACGTATTAATGCCCAAAAAATATATTTATTTTGTTTGCAACTATAGTTGAAGTGTTTTCTATTTACCTTTATTTTATACATTAATATTTTGTTATACACTTAATTGAAAATTTGCACAAAGCTTCTAAATAAAAGGAGATAATACTGAGTAAGTACCTTTTTTTTAATTTGTTGCGTATAATTCAAAATGTAATAAGAAATAGGCCTTTACATGTGGTCATTTTATATAAACTATTCACTGAATTTACAGAAAATGTGCTATATCGTGATACAGTATCTCACAAAAGTGAGTACACCCCTCACATTTTTGTAAATATTTGAGTATATCTTTTCATGTGATAACACTGAAGAAATGACACTTTGCTACAATGTAAAGTAGTGAGTGTACAGCTTGTATAACAGTGTAAATTTGCTGTCCCCTCAAAATAACTGATTGACCATGCTGATTAAACAGCATGGTCATTTTCTTGATATGCCACACCTGTCAGGTGGATGGATTATCATGGCAAAGAAGAAATGCTCACTAACAGGGATGTAAACAAATGTGACACATTTGAGAAATTATCTGTTTGTGCATATGGAAAGTTTCTTGGATATTTTATTTCAGCTCATGAAACATGGGACCAACCCTTTACATGCTGCATTTTTATTTTTGTTCAGTATAGATGGAAATGCCCATATTCACAAATGCCCATATTCACAAACTTTAAGTCCTGCCAAGCCTCACTTGGTTGGACGGATGCAGTCACCAACAGGGTCGAGATGATCATTTACATCTGTACCCAGTTCAGGAAACAAATTAAATGGTTAAAAAACATAACGAAGTTTGGGTGATGCCATTCTAAGGCCACGGTTCAGAGATGATAAGCTGATCCTAGGTCTGTGCTTATCGGCAACCCAGTGTGGTAACGTTTGCATGTTATTGTCCCTGGTTGTCTCAGGCTGTCGTTGTCGCCATCTGTTTCGTGGGGAAAGTAAGTCATACGGTGTAGTTGGACAAAGTGATGTACAGTAAGTAGGGAGAGTAAGAACAGTGACTATAAGTTGAACTCGGTCAATGAAAAGTAATTATTACTTAAACTGTTTGTGGTACTGACTCAACTAAATGAAGTCACATCTCAATTTTTTTTTTTAATAATCAATTAATTTAACCAGCATGCTTTACTACAGGTAAAAAATGTCATTGTTTTTAATATTTGAGTTTTTGCATGTACATTGAGTGATTGATTATGCAAGACAAAGATCTATAAATTAATCCAGTCATTTAGTTTTTTTTTGCACGCGTTACTGAAATGGTTGTTCCAGTTTAAATGGCTTAGGTAGGCTCCTTTATCTATGTTCCTAACCCTGACAGTCATTCTGAATGCAGGTTGTGGGTGAATAAAAATTTGTTGGATATCCTAACTCTGGCTGGATTCCAATGGGATTTACATATAATTTTGCAAGACGGTATAATGTGACTTGCAAGTAGGGTTGCAAAATTCTGGTAAATTTTACAGATATCCTGGTTGTAAGATTCCTGGAAATCCATTTTTAATTTTTTTTTTGTATCTGGTAATTTGTTACTGTAATTTGGAACTATACTTGTAGGCATGATGGGCCCTGTCTAGGCCTCAAAATAAGACCTTATGCGATATGTCATGTATTGTCATAGAGTTTAACGATATTCGCCTAAGAACTCACTGAGTGAAGGCCAAAGGACTGAAAATAGAGACATGGTCGTTGATATGTTTTTAACTTATTTACTCGAAGGCAAGGCACACTGGGAAATGATATTGGAGGTGTGGCTTAGCGGGGAGTTAGTCAACAATTTCAAGCTGATACAACTCACATCTGGACCTCCTACAGGGTCACAGTGACTATCTGGTTTGAGTAATGACTACAAAATCACTTAAACTGCCCAGATGTTAAGTGTAACTGGTTTCCTCAAAAGTTGCGTAATGACAGCACATTGGGGTTGGCTGTACAGTTTGTATGCTTGTTTCATGTGTTTTTTGACTGTCTGTGTGTGTGTGTGTGTGTGTGTGTGTGTGTGTCTACATCTTCAGTAAAGGTAACATTTAAGGTACAGATTCGTGTGCATATGTTAGCAGCCTTCACTTCCATTGTGTTTTATAAAAATATCTGCGTTCTAAAGTGATCCTTCATGAATACAGAATACAATTCTGTGGTGCTCGCTCACACTGCAGGTCATTGTGGGATACCTACATTTAAGTCATTTAGCAGACACTCTTATCCAGAGCGACTTACAGTAGTGAGTGCATACATTTGTCATACTTTTTTTGCTGGGATACCTCCCAGTATGTGACTCATTTCAGGAACATATTCTCACTGGGAAGCAGCCAGCAAAGTAGCCCTGACAGTAACTCCATGGCATATTGCTGGGATATTGCAGACTATTGCACAGTCTGTTCCTGCTCTCATTGTGAGTAAGAACGGCATTCAGTATTATGAGGTCTCTGTGCATTGACAAAATGTACATGTTTAGATTAATTGCGTTACCCATGGTGCACGGGTCCATGAATGATTAGCCTACATCTACAGTAACATTAGGATAGTTCATTTACAACATATCATACTTATAGCTGTTTGTGTGGACTATGAGCACATTCGGCACGTGGTTTTGTGTGTGATTCTGAGGGTGCCATATGTGTATGCGTCATATGCCTGTGTGTGTGCTGGCTGTATGTCTGAGTCCTGATTGAAAGTGTTTGAGGCACATTTAGATCCTGGTGACACTCTTCGTGCCAGCTTCCCAAGGTGCCTGTTCTGTCAAGCGGGAAAGTGCTGCAGTCACCTCCACAGGGGCACTGAGGGGTCCCTATGCTGACATCAACACACATACAGTAAAGGAATCCCTTTGCTGACATCACTGGAGGTGCATATTGTACTCAAGCCCAGAAATTGATTTATGCACATGCATAAACTCACACTTTTCCATTACAGTATTTGATAACCATACAGGTCTGTGCTGTCAGTTCAAAAACCAAAACAATACTGTGCACACACTTGCTAAGATACTACTGTCAGTGTGTATACACACCCATGCGCATGACATAATGGGAGTGCAAGTTTGTGTGTGTGTGCTGCAAAGGAGTGCTGTATACAGCACCTTGCGTTGTGAAGATTCAGCACTTCTCCTTGGCAAGAGGTGTGTGTGTGTGCACTCGTCCATACTGTCATCTATTTTCAGCCTTTGAGAGGCCCAGATCTCCTCTGGACAGACTGATATCAACAGGAAGCCTGGAAGATAGACCACTGTCAATCAATATTCACAGGGGCGCCAACCATCCTCCAGCAGGGGGACAGACGTATAAGGAGAGGGGAGGTGATACCTTTCCCACTCAGTGTGCAGTGGTGTTGGTAGAATGCGGGTCAATTGCCAAGAACGGCAATATCCTTATTCCAGGCATCCTATTTTTTTTATAGTTTATTTCAAATCAAATTTTATTCGTCACATTCGACGATTACAACAGTTCACTAACTTGCCGTTTTGAATGAATACTGTAGTTGTGAACTTAACCAAGGTTTGTTGCTGCCATGGCTCCATCCCCGCTCAGGGAGGTAATCACCCCCATTCACTACATTGGTGTTAGAAGTGGGATGGTACACTGTGTGGCCATTGGAAGTGGGTCCCAGGTCTGAGGTGTGAGGGATTTGTAATAGTGAAGCGCAGTGATATTACAAACTCCCAAGGGTAATATCTTTACTCACCCCTGCCGTTCGATACAAAACGTTGCAAGTACAATCTCCCTTTCTCCTACCTTTCTTATTTCCTTGAAATAATGATTGATTTAACATGACTGGACAGGAGAAAGCAAACCTAGTCAACAACATATCTTTCACCGATCTAGTCATATCAGATCAGTGGCGTTCCTTCAAAGAAGGGATGGAGGTTCAAAATCTAGTTCGGAATTTCAAATTGATATCAACAAAAATTGGAACCATGCCATTGGATTTAGGTTAAAAGTTAGTTGAGGAAAAAGTCACACATTTTCAAAATTCCTTTTTGTGGATGACTGCTTTCAAATCCAGTCTGTTTTCCACGTTGATTCAATGCTATCAGAAGGAAAACAATATTTTTTTTGTTGTTGTTGAAATTACCAGTATTTGTGCCAAGCAAAATGGCTCTCTGGTATTCTTGCCCAACAAAAGGATTCTATGGCTTTACCATAAGCTTGGTGTCCGAATTGAACTTTTATTTATTTATAGGCCTAATAATACACTGTTTCATGCAGTTATAACCAGAATTTCAAGGCACTAGATGGAATCAGTGGGTCCCACTACATAAGAGCATCCTTTTATTTCACCAACCTTTCAAACCTGCAATTGTTGTCCTAAACAGAAATGGCTACCATGGCCTTGTTTTTCTCCTTTGAAAATGAATCCTTGCTTCCTTCTTTTTTTCTCAAATGTCAACAAATCACAGATCTGACATGATGGATGAAAGCAGTGTAGTGGAAGCTTTCATCCAGTCATGTTAGATCAAGGAAGGGAAGAAGGATTTTCAGGTCAAGGCCCTATGTGTAGAGGCAGTGAACAGACTCCTTATCCCGTTAGCTCAGTGACAAAGACAACCCAGACTTCTCCCACTCAGATCAGTGAAAACAATGGAACACAGACATGGATAGAATTTGAGGACTGTTTTACATGTTTTTTTATTTTTATTTAACCAGGCAAGTCAGTTCTTATTTACAGTGACGGCCTACCCCAATTGTGTGGGGAATGGGACTCCCATTCACTGCCGGATGTGATGCAGTCTGGATTCGAACCAGGGACTGCAGTGACGCCTCTTGCACTTAGAGTCAGTGCCTTACACCGCTGCGCCACTGACCTCAAGAACAATTACATGACTACTATGCAAGTGTACAGACTTTTGTCTCTCGACTGTAAAGCCTATGTTTACTCAAAATGCTCCTCTTCCCACAAGTAAGTGTGTGCATGTAGCTGTGCCCATATTTATTTGTGCGTGTGTGCCCCAGTTATATAGTCTGGTTGACTCCGGGACATCCATGCAGGCATCCCTTTCTCCAGTTTCAGCATTAGTCTGGAAGCACAGGCAAATATTTCTCTCTCACACACACACACACACACACACACACACACACACACACACACACAGTACGCGTCTGTTATAGGAATGTCCAGGTGAACAAAAGGAGAGCAATCAAAAATCACTCTGGGTATTACAGAAGCAGATAAAGTCTACCTGGCCTTCTCTAAACAAGCCCTTATACCCCAATCAGACAGGAAACGGTTTTGTCAGCATTAGCCCTAGGGGCTTGTAGAAAACCCAGTGTAGCAGTGACCTTTTGTCTCCTGCTACAGAGTTCGAAACATCAGCTACTACAGAAAACCGTAATAGAGCGATCATCAGTAATCAATTACATCAAAGGGCAGTCATAAAGTAATCAGAACATCAGTGTCCACATAATGTCATCAATACAATACAACAGTGTATAATCTGTGTCCTCGTTCCTTGGACCTTCAGTAACTTGCTCTGGCGTCAAGCACTGCTTACAGATATGAGAACAATCTATAATGTTAGGGCATCAAGTCTAGTGACCATCAACCCACACCCTAAGTGTCACAAATAGAACACTGGCAATCATGTGTATTACAGAAACATCACTCTAAACTACAGTACCGTTCAAAAGTTTGGGGTCACTTAGAAATGTGCTTGTTTTTGAAAGAAAAGCACAATTTTTGTCCATTTTAAAATAACATCAAATTGATCAGAAATACAGTGTAGACATTGTTAATGTTGCAAATTACTATTGTAGCTGGAAACCGCATATTTTATTTTATAGAATATCTACGTAGGCGTACAGAGGCCCATTTATCAGCAACCATCACTCCTGTGTTCCAATGGCACGTTGTTAGCTAATGCAAGTTTATCATTTTCAGAGGCTAATTGATCATTAGAAAACCCTTTTGCAATTATGTTAGCACAGCTGAAAACTGTTCTGATTTAAAGAAGCAATAAAACTGTCCTTTAGACTAGTTGAGTATCTGGAGCATCATTTGTGGGTTCAATTACAGGCTCAAAATGGCCAGAAACAAAGCCCTTTATTCTGAAACTCATCAGTCTATTCTTTGTTCTGAGAAATGAAGGCTATTCCATGCGAGAAATTGCCAAGCAACTGAAGATCTCGTACAACTCTGCACTACTCCCTTCACAGAACTGCACAAACTGTCTCTATCCAGAATAGAAAGAGTGGGAGGCCCCGGTGCACAACTGAGCAAGAGGACAAGTACATTAATGTCTAGTTTGAGAAACAGATGCCTCACAAGTCCTCAACTGACAGCTTTATGAAAAAGTATGCGCAAAACACCAGTCTCAACATCAACAGTGAAGAGGCGACTCCGGGATGCTGACTTTCTAGGCAGAGTTGCAAAGAAAAAGCCATATCGCAGACTGGCCAATTTAAAGATTAAGATGGGGGGGGGAAAAGAACAGATACTGGACAGCATAGAAGGCCAGCATCCCGGAGTCGCGTCTTCATCGCTGACTTCAAGGCTGTAGACCTGGCTCCTAACATTACGCGTTTTCTTTCAGATAGTTTAGGTGCTTGATTTAGCTCGCACCCCTTAAGCTCGTCAAAAATCGCCTCAATTTACAGAGGAGCTACATTACTATGCAATGGTCTCCAAGCACCCAGAACAGCATAGTCGGCTAAAATAGTGCTGACCAGCCAACGAGACGAGCCCAGCATAGATCGGCCCAAATCAAAAATGACTTGCGCTAGCATTAGCTCAAATTATACCCAAGCTTCAAAAAGCCTTGGTTGTTGCTCAGCACATCTAAAATAAGCTCCTGTTGGATCATTAAGTCGCATGTCCCCCTTTTTCCTACTAAACGGCTGTGGTTCAGAATCCGACAGCCAATCAGACAGTCCTCACCCCCGATATCCCCCGCGGCCTTTGCTGAATTAGGAGCTTCCAGAGAAGCAGTTACAGCTGCCTTTCTCCACTTGCCTTTTCTGGGGCAGTAAATCTAAGAGACACACACACACACACACACACACACAGATTTCCTGATTCATTTGAAAGGTTGATTTAAGAAGTAGAGAATGACGCGGTGTGTAAATTGGAACGGCTACGTCTAGTACTGCATTGGTGACTGGGTGCTTGACGACTCAAACTGAATTCTTCTGCTGCTCTTATCGTTCGCTACATACTTCAGTCGGAGACTGCCGTCATTGAAGTCATGTGGTGGTGTCAATGAGGGGTGCTGTACAAAACAAAGTCATCAGTGACTGTATTATCTCTAACCAATCAGAGTATCAAAGCCAATGCCGAATTTTCAAAACACTGCTTTACCCACGTGTGGAACCAATCAGACGGTCCTGAATAGATTTCCATTCTAGATATTGTTGGGGAGCTACTCGAATCCAGACTCATTGCGTAGAAGAAAGTAATGTCCATGGGCGTTGCGTAGCGTTTGGGTAGCCAGGCAAGGTGACTGGATCTTTGACAGCAGTGTCCACTATATTTGCTGTGTGTGTGTGTGTGAAGGGCATCTGTTAAGAATACTGACGTGTTTGTTTCTGTCTCTTCGTCTGTCTGCCTCTGTCCCTCATTTTCCCCTCCATCTTGCCTTGTTCTCTTCTTTCCTAGCCTCGGTCTCTCTCTTGATCTTTGCTTGTTGAACAGTGTCAATTTGGAGTAGCGGAGTGGACAATGTCTTCAACCTGTCTTTGCTCCTGGATGGCATACTGCACTCAAGACATGCTTCTGTTTTTACATTGGCCAGAGAGAGAATGGTCCGAACTTTAGGTACAACACACCACAGAGCTTCTATGGAAGGATAAGGTCTGCGGCCTCCACATCAAACACTGCTGACACCACCATCGGAAAGCTAAAGCTGTAGCAAGCTACTATAGTTAAGTGGCCGAGGTAGACCATATCTTTTGATGCCTAACCCAAACACTAAGACAAAGGGTTGTCGGTTATCTGTGCCTCACCAACACCTTGCCATCTTCCGTAACCCTGCCAAACCTTAAATTTCCTGCTTTGGTCCCTCCTCCGCAGCCACCATGCGTCCCTCACTTGCGGTCCTTCCCAGGACCCGTAACCATCCCCACACAGCCCACCCCCACAATGCACACGGATTGTCTGCACACGTGGGACGGGAGCACCTGTCGGCACCACGGAGGCGCAGCCCACACCTGCGACACACGCTCAGCCCAGAGAACCTGCGGAGCCTGGCAGAGCGAGGCGGTGCCGCCAGGGACACGGCTTCTGTGGTGAGCAGCCCCATGGGTCTCCCGAGGGCCAACAGCGACACAGACCTGGTGACATCGCAGAGCCGCTCGTCGCTGACTGCGTCCACACTGGAGTTCACACTGGGGAGGGGCCAGAACCTGGTCATCTCCTGGGACATCAAGGAGGAGGTGGACGCCACTGACTGGATCGGCCTGTATCACATCGGTGAGACATTCAGTATATTCATTTCACAATGGTATAGTTCATAACTAGGATTTTTGTTTAAGTAGAACACCTGTACTGGTTGCCCCAGCATGAACACAGTCCAGCACGAACACAACCTGATTCAACTACTCAACTAATAATATAGCCATTGATTTGTTGAATCAGGAGTGTTAGTATCTGCCTAAACAAAAATGAACTGGAGTTGAAAAACATGTCCATTTACTGGTGGAGCATGGAATCAAAAGTTGAAAGAAATGTTCCACATTCATTGATTATATAACAGGAGTGTTTATTTGATTAACTTGTTGTACTGATCTGACTGAACAGATAGCTGCTCTGTAGGACTGGCTGATTCTAGCTAGTTTTGTAGAGTTGAGAATAGCAAGTCTCTGGTGCAGCAGACTCCAGAGTCCATATTGAAACTGGAGCTGTTAAAATTCCACAGAAGGAAAGCCTGTGTCAACATAAATACTTCTGACTTGCTGTACTATAAAGGCGCCCGCATACTAGGTTCTTTTTGCTCCTAGCAGAACTCAGCTAGGTGACTTAAATGTCTGTGCCACGCATGCTCTCTTAAAAGACCTATGCTTGGAAAACTAGAAAAAAGCGGCAATATTACTGTTTGTCCCTTTTGAGAGGCCATAGCAACAACACAGCCAGTATACACTTCCTCAAATAGTCAGAATTAGTCTAAGATAACTTAGTCTAAGATGTCTTGATTTTTTTTAAAGTTTTTTTTGCAGAGGAGTTCTTAGTTGCAAATTTTACATCTAATTACTTAAGTAAGAAAACGTGCATGAAAATTAGTCGTCTCTCGTTGAAGGACAACAAACACTTCATTGAACAATCCCGTCCATAGTTCCCACTCGTACTAGCAGTAGTACTGTTGACCAATCAACGATGAAGGGGCATAGACTACAGCTAACAAACTTTGACTTGACTCAAGAAAATATGTTGTGCATGCTAACAGCCGAAAAAAAACAGCCGATCACCAAAATTAACTGAAATGTCGCACAAATTGTCATTATAAATATGCAAACTGTTTTGACTGGGAAGCATGCGATAGGCTTTACACGCACACCATCACGTATACTATTCTGGGTGGTCTCCAACATGATAGCCCTGCTTAAGCGGCACACTGCATAAGGCTACTAAGCCTAAATGTTCCCCTGTTGCAGTGAAAAGCAACTTATTTAGCATATCCCAATTGGTTAATATTATGAACCACACATTGTTTGAAACTACAGTATGACCAATTCGGTTCTATGCAAGTATGCATACCCACTAGAGACATTCAGCCAACAAACTCTATAGTATTTATTTAACAGAAAGCTAGAGCAACCACATTATGATTGAATCTAATACTCATTTACCGGTTTACCAATATACCAACTGGCTGTTGGACGAGTCAGTCGACCTCTAGAAGCTCCATGAATCCTCTATCCACCCGCCCCTTGACCTCTCTGGACTTCCCTCTTTTAAGGAAGAAGGATCCCAATGGTTCACTGTAAGGTTAAAATATGAGGGACAGGAGAAAGCAGAGAAAGCATGCAGGGAGGGTGCCAGGCCACGTGGCTATCGATCACGAGGCCATCATGCACTTCATTACAAGCGTCAGGGTCTTAATCCCCCCGGGGTGCCCAGTGCTCTCCCACTTTCCACTACTAAGCAGACATTCAATGATATCACCTTACCTCCTCCTCCTCTCCCCCCCCCCTCATTGTGCTGCTTCGTGCTCGTTCAGTTCAGCCTGAAGTGGTGGTTCATTATTGGGGGGGGGGGGGGCAAAAGTGCTACGTACAGTGGAATTCCCTCAGTTTTACACCGTGGTAGGTTACAATTTCTTGTTCTTTGTTAGAGGTTGTAGAGAATGTATTTTAGGCACTACATTTATGGATTAAAGAAGAATTGTCTGAAGTTAAGTATCTGTCATGGTTATATGACATGAGGTAAACAGACATGGAACAACAGCTGTGATAAGGCTGCAATGTGGAGCGTAGACAAGTGCTGTTCAATAAACATCTGACCATAACATTATAATGTTATTTGGGGTCAACCATTTTCAAGGTTAGACGATAATCCAGAAGTTTGTCTGTCACTGTCATGTCTTCATAGAACACAACATGCACGCACGCACTCACATTTTAGAACCCTATATTCATTTAGAACCCCACACACATACTGACTGGACTGACAGAGCTTTCTTTCTGTTCGCCGGCCCAGATGAAATCAGCCCATCCAATGTGTGGGACTGTAAGAACCGTGGGGTGAATGGGACACAGAGGGGCCAGATCGTCTGGAGGCTGGAGCCTGGGCCTTACTTCATGGACGGTGAGAGGAGAGGAGAGAAAGCATCAGTGGGATTTATACAGTGAGAAATATAATCAAGTATAATGTAGAAACTACGATTCAAAAGGTCTTTGTAATGAGTGTGGTCCAATGGGACAGGATTAAGAAAGGGGGAGATACAATACTTAATAATTGACATTGGTTTCATTCCAAATGGCACCCTATTCCCTATGTAGTGCGCAATTTTATTTTTGTACCTTTCGTGATATCCAATTGGTAGTTAGTCGCATTGCTGCAACTCCCATACGGACTCGGGAGAGGCGAAGGTCAAGAGCCTTGCGTCCTCCGAAACACAACCTCGCTTACCCAAACTGCTTCTTGACACTGCTCGCTTATAACCCGGAAGCCAGCCACACCAATGTGTAGGAGGAAACGCCATACAGCTGGCGACCGAAGTCGGCGTGCATCCGTCCTGCCGCCACAAGGAGGCGCTAGTGCTTGATGGGACAACGACATCCCAGCCGGCCAAACGCTCTGTAACCTGGACGGCGCTGGGCCAATTGTCACTACAGGTCGAACCCGGATCTGTAGCGATTCCTCTAGCACTGGGATGCAGTGCCTTCGACCGCTGCGCCACTCAGGAGGTCCCGTAGTGCACTACTTTTGAACATGGCCTATAGGGAAAAACAATAGTGGCATTATTCCATGGGTAACTAATGGGAAGGGAATTATACTGCAATTACACAGTATACTACTTTTAATTGAATTGTTAATTCTATAATGCATGCAAACACAAGTAGTTGTGAGCAAGATTTGTACATTTTGCATTACTCCATGTACGTACTTCCCTGTTACATAAGAATATTACAAGTCACGTCTCATAATAGAGGCGCAGCCAGCCAAAGGGTGGGTGAAGTTAGAAACGAGGGATGGTGTTCATATCATGCGTCTCTCTGTTTTCCCTCTAGCTGAGACCAAGATCTGCTTCAAGTACTATCACGGTGTTAGTGGAGCCCTGAGAGCAACCACCCCCTGCATCACTGTGAAGAACCCTGGAGTCCTGGTGTGTCTGTCTGTGTGTGCTTATGGTTTGTTGTATGTGTGTGTGGTGTGTGTGTGTGTGTGTGTGTGTGTGTGTGTGTGTGTGTGTGTGTGTTTTACATTCAACTTCTCTGTGTCTCTCAGGGAGAAGGTCAAAGTGAGGGGCAGTCATCCACAGATCATCCTCGCAAACTAATCAGCTTTACTTTGACAGGTGAGCTGTGGTTTGGCTAAAACCAGGAAGATGTCCTCATTGACTCTGACTTAGAAAAGGTGCTCTCTATAGTTCTGATTCCAATGATTTAAATAATTATTATAATCTACTACTACTTCTTTTTTTGACCTTTTTATTCCTCCTTACATGTATTATTCCTACTTGAAAATAAGTTCAAACTTTGCATTGCTCCTAACATCTGACATGCAAGCAGTTATACAGTCAGCCTCAATCATTGACTAAAGTTTCTTCCAATTACATTTACCAGACGCTCTTATCCAGAGCGACTTACAGTAGTGAATGCATACATTTCATACAATTTCATACATTTATTTTTTCTGTGCTGGCACCCCGTGGGAATTGAACCCACAACCCTGGCATTGCAAACACCATGCTCTACCAACTGAGCTACAGGGAAGGCAATTGGCCTCAAAATGAACAAAAGCACTGATTTCTATCGCAAAAGTAGAACCAAATTAATGTGTATGCATGTCATCCTTCCCTTGCAATAAACCTCGGACAATTAGTGAAAAAGCAAACGTTTCTGCAACTCTTCGATTGCAATGTGAGTTCAAATGGTAAGCTGCTCTTTGGTTTCCCTGGCTTGTGACATTAACAATTGGACTTGGCAAAACTGTAGTTGCAGATAAAAGCATTTATTGAAACGGCTTGACATGTTATTTAACCTTCCAAAATGGACAAGGTAAATAAATCAGCTATTGCCAATGCGTTGCAGCTTCAACATACATTCATGGTTTCCATGTGTTTGATACTATTCCATTCCAGACATCACAATAAGCCCGTCCACCTATATCTCCACCCAATAGCCTCCTCTGGTTGGCAGTTTAGCCTCCAATTTTGTTTTGTCAAAGCCTCAGATGACGATGCTCAGTGAAGCAGGACCTGGGGCTGTACTGTATGTAGTGGGTCTCAGAGTAGGAGTGATGTCCCTCCCCCCCTTCCATGTAGTCTTATTCATTGTGAGCTAAAAAGCTAAACTGATCCTGGGTCAGCACTCCTACTCGGAGACTCTTGACATATACAGGCCCTGATTTAATGACGATCTTCCTCTGTGTAGATATGCATGCGGTGGGGCTGAAGAAGGGTATGTTCTTCAACCCGGATCCCTACCTGAAGATGTCCATCCACCCTGGGAAGAGAAGTGGCTTCCCCACCTTCAGCCACCACGGACAGGAGAGACGCTCCGCCATCATTGCCAATACCACCAACCCTAAGTGGCGCGGAGAGGTGATCTATATGCACGCATGTGCGCACGCACACACTCACGTACACACACACACGTGCACAGACATACACACAAATGAGCACACTCACTCCACTCATAGATCACAGGTTCACTCACTAGATGTGTTCCCTATTATTTACAATATTGTAACGATTAAACGTTTGAAATCAATATGGCTGAAGAGTCTAGCTAAATATAGAGTTCATGGGGAGCCGAGCGAGCCTTTCCCACTAGGCGTCTCCTTGCTCAGATGGTCGTGGTGCTGCACTTCAGATTTCCAATTAAGTTGCTGTCCACTTAAATTGGTGCTAATCCTCTGATCACCGCAAATCACTTTTACTTAGAAAGGTCAGATGGTGCTTAACTAACAGTCTGTTTCTCCATCTCTCTGTAGAAATACACTTTTGTAGCACTGATGACAGACATTCTGAACATCGAGGTGAAGGACAAGTTTGCCAAAAGTCGACCAATCATCAAACGCTTCCTTGGTCAGCTGACCATTCCTGTGCAGAGGCTGATTGAGAAAATACCTGGGTAGGTAACCTGGAAAACGGGGGCGCACACACACACACACAAAATGTGCTTTAAAACAAACAAACAATTTATACACACTCAAAGACATACATGTTCTTAATGATGCTCATTTAGACCCATGCTCATAATTATTGATTGTTCACTATACTTTATCATTGCGTGTTAACTATAGTTGAGTAATTGCATTTGGTTGTTTGTTTGTCTGTCCGTCTATCCTCAGTCTCCAGCCTCTGAGCTTCTCTCTGTGTCGACGGTTGCCCACTGAGCACGTGAGTGGCCAGATGCAGTTCAGGGTGGAGCTCACATCCGCTGGACCTGACGGTGAGGGCCATTGCCGTAATTGATTGTGTTTGTAAACAACAATACCTAATTAAAGTACACACTGATGAATTGTAATGGAATAAAAATCAAGGTATTACAAAATGATGAACCTTGATCTCGTTCATGCTCAGGGGCCTCTCCAGACTCTATCATCGGTGTACCTAATAACGGGGCCCCTGGGACTCCGTCAGATGACGATGATCTGCCCCACCTACTCCCGGGGGTGGTCACTGGAGGCCCCTCCCCTACTGGCTCCCTGGGCTCACAGAGGTCCTGGGAAGGCGGGGCCACAGCCTATCCAGTCCCAGACTACAGGGACTTTAGCGGTACAGAGGGCAGAACCACAGAGGGTGAATCCTACTCTGGCCCTCTACGGTTGCAGAGGTCCCTGAGCGAAGGCCTGGATGCCATCGAGGCCCCCAAAGGCCCCGGAGAGAGGCCCCTGGGCGCCGCCTCACCGAAGCTGCGCTCTAGCTTTCCCACTCACACACGTCTCAGTGCCATGCTGCACATTGACTCAGACGAAGATGAGGAGCGCTCGGGGCTCACTGACATTTACCCGGTGCCCGGGTCCCCCCTGCTGCTCAACGGGGGTCCCGAGGGGCCTGAAGAAGAAGACATTGTCCCAGAACTACAGCAGGACCCTGACCCTGAGCAGCTGGAACCCAGGGTGGCGGGGGATGAACAGCAGGTGGTAACGGGGGAAGATTGTGCCCCTGGTGGTGAATCCGATGTGGCCCCTGAGTTAGACCTGGCCCTTGACTTCGAGGACTCCTCAGAGCCTGATGTTTTCTCGGAGGTGGAGGAAGTTCCTTTCTTCTCAGAGGCGCTGTCCCAGAGTCTTTTGGCTGTGGGCCTGGAGGGGCCAGAGGAGGGCCAGGGGCCTGCTGACAACCCCTCGTCGCCGATTGACACCTGCTCCATGGCAACGGCCCCACAGACAGTCTTCTCTTCCTCAGAGAGTTGCCCATTCACAATGTCCACGGCTGAGGTGAGTGACTGGTGGTGCAGTGAGTAGATCTTACCTGTGGTTAAAACTTATCTATGCGATACATAAAATAACCTGTAATATATCTGTAGTAAGTCAAGGAACAATCACAGAAACCCAGAACTAAAATCTTGCGTGATTGTGTTTGATGCTCGATTAAGTTCGACACGTTAGAAAATATGCTAGAATGAGGAGTGGAAGCAGGGCGGTAGCTCTCTTTGCAAGTTACAGGCAATTCTATGGGCCAAATGTCCCCTCCCCATCTGATATTCGAAAGATTGATGAAAAATCTTCTCACTGTAACAAAGTTCCTCGTTAGACGTCTGTCTGTTGACAGATGCTAGGATACCAGTTATGTGTGTCTGTCCATGAGACATTTAGTAAAGGAATAATTCAGGATTTAAAGCTATAAAGTTGCTTGCTCACTGAGTGGTCTTCCTGTTTCAGGATTGGTTCTCATTCGGAGGTTGAAAACAGAGCTAATATAACACTACATCAAACAATGTTTCTAGCCAGGACCTTACCTTGTTTCAGCAAACAAAATCCTCACAAAGTAAGGTATCAAAAATAAAAAGCTGCAGTTCTAAAAGAATGAACCACAAACCCACCAGTGGGTCCTAATCAGAGATGTAGTAGTGGTAAAAAAAAAGGTGGGTGAACATGAACGCCCATTACATCCTTGGTCCTGACCCATCATTTGGGAAACACTGTTCTGACCTCATTGAGCCCTCATGTTGTCAGATGTCTTTGGGCTTTGCAGGAGGCAGAGGAGAGGGCAGTAGCTGCCATTGACCCAGGGGGAGACTCCTTCATTGACACTCCACCCACCCACCAGCATGTAGACGACGAGGGGGGCGGGCATACGTCAGCCAATGAGGTTGAAGGAGACGCTCCGTCTACCAATGAGCTGGAGCCAGGGGAGGAGATTAGTGAGCGGATGTGGAGCTTACAGGATGAGGAGGGAGAGGAGCCAAGACCCGCAGGGGTGGCGGTATCTGTTGATTCAGATGCAGTTGCCATGGAGGCAGATGGAGAGGACGGTGTGTAACTACTACCTTTAAAATAATTTCTTTATGCTTTATTTTAGTCTAATATTTACCTTGTATTATCTTAGAAATTACATGATGAAATTATAACTACATTATGCTACTATTTTGCTTCCGTGGGATTCATCAAACGTACTCCACGTACTCCCCTACCTGAAATTATCATTAAATGTGATTAATTAATTCATCCAGTCATGTAGAAACTAATAGTGAATTACCATAAAACTACAAAAAGGCTCATGTGTTCTTCCTTTTCCTGAATGGATGCTCAGGTGCTCAAGTGAACGGTCACCCCGTGCACTGCCTCCCTTCAGTGCGCCATGACATTCACCGATACCAACGAGTGGACGAACCGTTACCTCCTAGTAAGTGTGTCTGTACATACTACATCTGTATGTATTTGAGGTGAAAGAAGATGACAAAAAGGAGAGAAAGAAGGCTGCTTGATACAATGTGTATATTTGGCTCCATAGAGGCTGATAGAGGGGGCTTCTTTGTATATGTGCCTTAATGGCTTCTGTGACTATTACTTCTACAAGGATGTAGACAAACTGAAAGGTGCATACTGCCACCTGGAGTGTGTTGTTTGAACATGTATAAAACCAAGGTTGGTAATTTACTGCCACATGCAGTTATGGAATGTTTGCTCAGGAGTACAATTCATTGGCTGATCCTTTCCTTATGACCTGCATATCTACTTCAGAATGGTGACAGTTCTCAATGGCACTGCCCATGCTAAAACACGCTTTGGGTCATTAGAGCTATCTATCTAAATCTATGACTTGTCCTTCATTTCTAACTGCTCCATACACAATGGTATACTATTTGATATATGGTATGTTTATGCTATTCAAGATGTCATGGTTCTGTCAGAATGCATCTGCATGTCAACCATGTGTGAATTTAGTTTGACTGTGTCTGTGTCCCAAATGGCACCCTATTCACTACGGGCTTTGGTCAAAAGTAGTGTACTATAAAGGAAATAGGGTGCCATTTGGGACATCACCTCTGTCTCATGTTAAGTGTGTGTTTGCGAATGTAAAGCCATGTGTTTGTTCGACTCAGACTGGGAGGCGAGGATCGATAGTCACGGTCGTATTTTCTTTGTCGATCACGTGAACCGGACCACCACGTGGCAGCGCCCCACCGGACCCCCTGCTCCCCAGGGCCTGACCCGCTCCAGCTCCATCCAACAGATGGAGCAGCTCAACCGCAGGTCTGTATCATGTAGCGGCATACACACCATGCGCTCATATACACGCACTCGCACACATATATGTACGTACATATACACTCACACCTCTCTCCCTCACACACTCAGGTGCACACACACTTTTGTAACTTCAATCCTCTACATTTCCTCTCTCACACTGTCCTTCTTTCTCACACTGTCCTTCTTTCCCTCTTACTCTATTTCTGTCTGTCAGATATCAGAGCATCAGGAGGACGATGACCAGTGAGAGGTCTGAGGAGAACACAGTTGACCTCCCGCCAGAGCCCACAGAGAGTGACTTTCTTCCCCAGACCATCCCTGGTGGGCTTGTACACTAACATACATACACACGCACTGATAACTCTCACGAGGTATGCACACATAAGTGCGCGCATACAAGCGCACGCACAGACAGACACACACATGCACATCCTTCCCAACATATATTCATCTCTTAACAGTTTGTGTTTTGTCTGTTGTAGAGTACAGGAGAGAGAGCGCAGTGGGTCACTCCAGCTCTCGGTCGCGTCTCTCTCTGCTGCTCCAGTCCCCAAGTGCAAAGTTCCTGTGCAGCCCAGACTTCTTCACCGTGCTGCATTCTAACCCTGTGAGTCAGGCTGCACAGGCGCTCAACTCTCACATTTCACCTTCTTATGGATCACCGTTGGTCCCTCAAGGTCACCCTTACCATGTCATATCTCTCAGTAGTTGATAATAATCTGCATAGGTGTGTATGGTAAGGAAAGAGCTTTTCTAGTTCAAGTGTTGCCTTCATCAGGTTAATTGCTATATAAATACGAGCTGTGCTACCTGGGTTTTCATTCATCATTCTCCCTTAATGTGTTTGCTCAAAGTAATAACCCCATTTACAGAAGAGCCCAGCATTTAATGTCCCTCTTTGATGTCCTCATCAGTCTGTTCCCTCCCTCCCTCCCCAGAGTGCCTACAGCATGTTTACGAGCAACACCTGCCTGAAGCACATGATCAGTAAGGTGCGTCGGGACGCCCACCACTATGAGCGTTACCAGCACAATCGGGACCTGGTGGCCTTCCTCAACATGTTCACCAACAGCCAGCTGGAGCTACCCAGGGGCTGGGAAATGAAGCATGACCAGACCGGCAAGGTCTGGATCACTGTGTGGCGGCGGCGGTGTGGGGGGGGGGGGGTGTGTGTGTGTGGATATACAGTACCAGTCAAAAGTTTGGACACCTACTCATTCCAGGGTTTTATTTATTTGTATTATTTTATATATTGTAGAATAGTAGTGAAGACATCAACTGAAATAGCACATATGGAATCATGTAGCAACCAAAAAAAGTGTTAAACAAATCAATATATTTTTGATTCTTCAAAGTAGACACCCTTTTCCTTGATGATAGTTTTGCGCACACTTGGCATTCTCTCAACCAGCTTCATGAGGTAGTCACCTGAAAAGCATTGCAATTAACATGTGTGCCAAGTTAAAAGTTCATTTGTGGAATTTCTTTACTTCTTAATGCGTTTGAGCCAATCAGTTGTGTTGTGACAAGGTAGGGGTGGTATACAGAAGATAACCCTATTTGGTAAAAGACCAAGTCCATATTATAGCATGAACAGCTCAAATAAGCAAAGAGAAATGAGTCAAATCACATTTTATTGGTCACATACACGTGATTAGCAGATGTATTGCGGGTGTAGCGAAATGCTTGTGCTTCTAGCTCCAACAGTGCAGTAATATCTAACAAATTACACAACATATACCCAATGCACACAAATCTAAGCAGGAATGAATTAAGGCTATATACATATGGATGAGCGATGTCAGAGCGGAACGGACTAAGATTCAGTAGAATAGTATAGGAAACAGTATATACATATGAGTAATGCAAGATATGTAAACATTAAGTGAATGAGATACCTTAGAATAGTATAGAAAACAGTATATACATATGAGATGAGTAATTCCAGATATGTAAACATTATTAAAGTGACTTTTGTTCTATTCCTTAAAATGGCCAGTGATTTCTAGTCTATGCCTATAGGCAACAGCCTCTAATGTGCTATATACACGGCTGTTTAACAGTTTGATGGCCTTGAGATGGAAGCTATTTTTCAGTCTCACGGTCCCAGCTTTTATGCACCTGTACTGACCTCGCCTTCTGGATGATAGTGGGGTGAACAGGCAGTGGCTCGGGTGTCCTTGATGATCTTTTTGGCCTTCCTGTGAGATTGGGTCCTGGAGGGTGGATATTTTGCCCCCGGTAATGCGTTGGGCAGACCATACCACCCTCTGGAGAGCCTTGCGGTTGTGGGCGGTGCAGTTGCCGTACCAGACGTTGATACAGCCCGACAGGATGCTTTCAATTGTGCATCTGTAAAAGTTTTAGGTGACAAGCCAAATTTCTTTAGCCTCCTGAGGTTGAAGAGGCTGTTACACCTTCTTCACCACACTGACTGTGTGGGTGGACCATTTCAGTTTGTCAGTGATGTTTAGGCCAAGGAACTTGAAGCTTTCCACCTTCTCCATTGCAGTCCCGTCGATGTAGAAAAGGGTGTGCTCCCTCTGCTGTTTCCTGAAGTCCACGATCATCTTGCTTTGTTGACGTTGAGTAAGAGGCTGTTTTCCAGGCACCACACTCCCAGAGCCCTCACCTATTCCCTGTAGGCTGTCTTGTCATCGTTGGTAATCAAGCCTACTACTGTTGTCGTGTGAAAACTTTATGATTGAGTTGGAGGCGTGCTTGGCCACGCAGTCATGGGTGAACAGGGAGTACAGGAGGGGGCTGAGCATGCACCCTTGTGGGGCCCCAGTGTTGAGGATCAGTGGAGGTGATGTTTCCTACCTTCACCACCGGGGGGCGGCCCATCAGGAAGTCCAGGACCCAGTTGCACAGGGTGGGGTTCAGACCCAGGGCCTTGAGCTTAATGATGAGCTTGGAGGGTACTATGGTGTTGAATGTTGAGCTATAGTCAATAAACAGCATTCTTACTTAGGTATTTCACTTGTCTAGATGGGATAGGGCAGTTTTCAGAGTGATGGCGATTGCATCATCTGTGGATCTATTGGGGCGGTAAGCAAATTGAAGTGGGTGTAGGGTGGCAGGTAATGTAGAGGTGATATAATCCTTGACTAGTCTCTCAAAGCAATTCATGATGACAGAGGTGAGTGCTATGGGGCGATAGTCATTAAGTTACCTTTGCCTTCTTGGGTACAGGAACAATGGTGGCCATCTTGAAGCATGTGAGGGCAGCAGACTGGGATGGGGAGAGATTGAATATGTCCGTAAACACTCCAGCCAGCTGGTCTGCGCATGCTTTGAGGATGCAGCTAGGGGTGCCGTCTGGGCCCGGCAGCCTTGCGAGGGTTAACACGTTTAAATGTTTTACTCACATCTGCCACGGAGAGGAAGAGCCCACAGCCCTTTATAGCGGGCCACGACGGTGGCACTGTTATCCTCAAAGCGTGCGAAGAACGGGTTTAGCCTATCCAGAAGCAAGATGTCAGTTTCGGCGACGTGGCTGGTTTTCCTTTTGTAGTCCGTGATTCTCTGTAGTCCCTGCTACATACGTCTCGGGTCTGAGCCGTTAAATTGCAACTCCACTTTATCTCTATACTGACATTTAGCTTGTTTGGTTGCCTTGTGGAGTGAATAACTACAGTGTTTATATTCTGCCATATTACTTGTCGCCTTGCAATGGTTAAATGCGGTGGTTCACGCTTTCAGTTTTGCATGAATGCTACCATCTATCCACGGTTTCTGGTTAGGGTAGGTTTTAATAGTCAACGTGGGTACTACATCTCCTATACACTTCCTTATAAACTCAGTCACCGTATCCGTATATGCATCTAGATTATTTTCTCACAAGCTACCCAGAACATATCCCAGTCCACGTGATCAAAACAATCCTGAAGCATAGATTCCGATTGGTCAGACCAGCTTTGAATAGTACGAAGCATGGGCACTTCCTGTTTCAGTTTCTGCCTATGTAACAGTGTAGGTTCCGTCCCTCTCTTCGCCCCAACCTGGGCTCGAACCAGGGACCCTTGCACACATCAACAACTGACACCCCACGAAGCATCGTTACCCATCGTGCCACACAATCCGCGGCCCTTGCACCGCAAGGGGAAACCCTACTTCAAGGATGTAAACGGCCGTGGCGATGACGGAGGAGAATTCTATTGGGAGATAATATGGTCAACATTTAATTGTGAGGTATTCTAGGTTGGGTGAACAAAAGGACTTGAGTTCCTGTATGTTCCTAGAATTACACCATGAGTCATTAATCATGAAACACACCCCTCTGCCCTTCTGCTTCCCAAAGATATTTATTCCTGTCTGCGTAATGTACTGAGAATCCTGCTGGCTTTACGGACTCTGACAGTGTCCTGAGAGAGCCATGTTTCTGTGAAACAAAATATGTTACAGGCCCCGATGTCTCTCTGGAAAGAAATCCTTGCTCTAAGCTCAACTTCTTTTATCCAAAGACTGAACATTAGCGAGTAAAATACTCAGAAGTGGTGGGTGGTGTGCGCGCCTCCTAGTGTGCGCGCCTCCTAGGTCGAGCCAGCAAGCCACCTCGAGTGCCTCTCCTCCGCTGGCAATGTTTTGGGTCAGCCTCTGGAATAAGTTAAATTGCTCTGGAGAGAGTGAACAAAGGATCTGCTCCAGGGAAGTCGTAATACTGGTAGTTCTGGTGAGTTATCGACGATCTAATATCCAATAATTCTTGCCGGCTGTATGTAATGACAAAACATTTCCTGAGCTAATAATGTAAAAATAGTACAGAAAAAACAAAATGCTGCAGTTTCCTAAGAGCTAGTCGCGATGCTGTCATCTCCATCAGCGCCATCTTCGTCGAGCAGTCCATCATTACTTTGAGACATGAAGGTCAGTCAATCCGGAACATTTCAAGACCTTTGACATTTTCTTCAAGTGCAGTCGCAAAAACCATCAAGCTCTATGATGAAACTGGCTCTCATTAAGACCGCCAAAGGAAAGGAAGACCCAGAGTTACCTCTGCTGCAGAGGATAACTTCATTAGAGTTACCAGCCTCAGAATTTGCAGCCCAAATAAATTCTTCAGAGTTCATCTCAACATCAACTGTTCAGAGGAGACTGCGTGAATCAGGCCTTCATGTTTGAATTGCTGCAAAGAAACCACTACTAAAGGACACCGGTAAGACCAGACTTGCTTGGTTCAAAAAACACGAGCAATGGACATTAGACCGGTGGAAATCTGTCCTTTTGGTTTGAGTCCAAATTTGAAATTTTTGGTTCCCATCGCTGTGTCTTTGTGAGATGCCGAGTAGGTGAACGGATGATCTCCACATGTTTGGTTCCCACCGCGAAGCATGGAGGTGTGGGGGTGCTTTGCTGGTGACACTGATTTATTTAGAATTCAAGGCACCCTTAATGAGCATGGCTACCACAGCATTCTGCAGCGATACGCCATCCCATCTGGTTTAGGCTTAGTGGGACTCTCATTTGTTTTTCTACAGGACAATGACCCAACACACCTCCAGGCTTTGTAAGGGCTATTTGACCAAGGATAGTGATGGAGTGCTGCATCAGATGACCTGGCCTCCACAATCATCCGACCTCAACCCAATTGAGATAGTTTGGGATCAGTTGGATCGCAGAATGAAGGGAAGCAGCCAACAAGTGCCCTACATATGTGGGAACTCCTTCAAGACTGTTGGAAAAGCATTCCAGGGGAATCTGGTTCATAGAATCCCAAGAGTGTGCAAAGCTGTCATCAAGGCAAACTGTAAAAAATAAATAAAAACCCTTGAATAAGTAGGTGTGTCCAAACTTTTGACTGGAACTGTATGTACAGTACACCTTTATAAACTGTAGTTTATCTATCTTAATGTAAGTGGCTGGCTGTGTGTCTCCACAGCCCTTCTTTGTGGATCACAACTGTCGCTCCACAACCTTCATCGACCCGCGGCTCCCCCTCCAGAGTGCACGCTCAACTAGCCTGCTGGCCCACCGACAGCACCTTAGCCGCCAACGTAGCCACAGCGCAGGCGAGGTGAGACTACTGCTAAGTTCCCTTAGGCGACTCAAAAAATGGTCAGACCGGACAGCATGCAAACTAGTGGACTACCCTACAGTCCATGTGGCTTGGCAGCTTGCCTGGCTAGCTGGTTTGAAGAACATGCTAGCTTACACATCCAAAATAGAAAATACTGCCAAAGTGAATGGTATTTTCAGTCGGCCTCAATGGAATTTGCCATCACAGCTCTAAATGTAGTCTATTATATCAGTTGCACAACTGAAACACTGGAATACAGGCCAGAGATCAGCACTAAGACTTTACACAAGCTGCTTTAACAAGACCAATATCAATCATAATGCTTATTGTAAAACTAATAATGCAGGTTCATGGAATTGACTAAAATGAGTGTCCCCTTGTGTTGCAGGTGGTAGATGACACGCGACACTCCAGCCCACCTGTCATGCCCTGCCCCTCCAGCACCTTCAGTGGGTCCACTCGCAATCAGGACCTGGTGCCTGTGGGTGAGTACACTGGCTTATACACACACACACACACACACACACACACACGCCGGCGCACGCACACACACACATGCAGTTACAGACCCAGGAATGTTGATATTGACACAGGTCTCTCCCCAGCCTACAACGACAAGATTGTGGCGTTTCTACGGCAACC
Source organism: Salmo trutta (assembly GCF_901001165.1). Classification (NCBI taxonomy): domain Eukaryota; kingdom Metazoa; phylum Chordata; class Actinopteri; order Salmoniformes; family Salmonidae; genus Salmo; species Salmo trutta. Next base: position 7,476,515 of record NC_042980.1, read on the forward strand.
CAACATCATTGAGATCCTGCAGGAGAGGCAGCCAGAGCTCGCCAGGAACCACTCACTCAAGTAGGTCACCCCAATCACCATGGGAACCCTTTAACCAGATATTTAACCTTTAATCCTAACCCTCTAAGTGTATTATGTTTGTGCCATACAGCAGTATCACGAATGTTAACCTGTGTGTGTCTGCAGGGAAAGGTTACAGTTCATTCGCAGTGAGGGTGTTTCTGGGCTTGCTCGTCTCTCTAGCGATGCTGATCTAGTCATTTTGCTCAGGTGTGTCTTCAGGGGTTAATGTCTGTTTGTGATTAGTGTGTGTGTGTTTTGTGTGTGCGAGATGGTATTGCATGTGTGTGTGACTGTATGTTTGTGAGTATTGTGTTTATTAGTGTGCTTGTGATAAGTGTGTATTATTAAGCACACCTCTCTCCCTCAGCCTGTTTGAAGAGGAGGTTATGTCCTATGTGCCACCTCATGCCTTACTGCACCCCAGCTACTGCTCCTCCCCTCAGAGCTCCCCCGGTGAGAACACACACACGCAAAGCCGCGTGCGCACACACTTTCTCCTCTCATTTTCTCCTCATGCCTTTTCTTCCCATAGCTTTGCTTCTAATCCAAACGATCCATCCTAAGCAGGGCAAGACAGTGAGATAACGCCTTGAGACGTAAAAGTTGCTTAGCGCTCTCAATCAGTAAAGTGAAGTGTTTCATATAAACTAATTATATTCTAATGAAAGTTGTAATAATGAGAGACAATTTTCTGATGAACTTGTATTTTTTGTCTATTTTTCATCTTCCTTTTCTGCCCCCCTCTCAGGTACTCAGCGAGCTAATGCACGCGCCCCTGCCCCTTACAAACGTGACTTTGAGGCCAAACTGAGAAACTTCTATCGCAAGCTGGAGACGAAAGGCTATGGCCAGGGACCTGGGAAAGTCAAGTGAGTACTGTTGCTGTTTGACGACGAAATTTCAACAGGTTGAGAGAACAGCTAAATATCAGCCGTATCCTGTATTGCTTAATCTTAACCTGTGTGTATGTGTGGTGTGCACGTTCGTGACTGTCTGTGTGTTTCTCCTTCCAGATTGATCATTCGTAGAGATCACCTATTGGAGGATGCCTTCAACCAGATAATGTGCTACTCCCGCAAAGACCTGCAGAGGAGTAAGCTCTACGTCAGCTTTGTGGGTGAGGAAGGGTGAGTGTTTAGGTATTTCATATATGCTACACATTTCCTTAAGTTTGCTCATATGCATCGGTTGTAATGTCAAGGTAGGTGGGTGCTTATATTTGTCCTTTGTTTTACAAGTATGTTGGTGTCAAATGGAAATGTTTTTTTGCATTTCCCAACTCCCCCTGAGACACCTTCGGCGAGTGGGGTCACGGCCAGGGATCAGACATTATTGACTGTGACCCTGGAGCAATTAGGGTTAAGTGCCTTTCTCAAGGGCAGATTGACAGATCGCCTTGTCGGCTCTGGGATTCGAACCAGCAACCTTTCCGTTACTGGCCCAACGCTCTAAACGCTAGCCCACAGCTGTGTACGTTGTGTATATTTTCCATAATCTTAATAAATGGTTTACAAAAGTGTGTTGTGTGTCTAATAGGCTAGACTACAGCGGCCCCTCGAGGGAGTTCTTCTTCCTGGTGTCGAGGGAGCTGTTTAACCCTTACTACGGCCTGTTTGAGTACTCCGCCAACGACACCTACACTGTGCAGATCAGCCCCATGTCTGCCTTCGTGGACAACCATCACGAGTGGTGAGTGACAAGTTTACATTACAATGATATGGATGGTGAGTGGGTGGACGGATATAGGAAGACAGACAGACATGCTGGACAGACCTACTGTAGATAAAATAAAGAACAAAGACACAAAAACCCATAACATCTGACTTGTCATCATAAACATACTGTACTGTACACCTAGCAGTGATGTTGCTCTGTGTTCCAGGTTTCGTTTTAGTGGGCGTATCCTGGGCCTGGCTCTGATCCACCAGTATCTGCTGGATGCCTTCTTTACCCGCCCCTTCTACAAGGGCCTGCTGCGCATGTGAGTGTCTCAATCAGGCCCTCAGCCAGCAGCTGGCTAGGGCTCCTATTACCATGAACATTGCATTGTTAATAGGTTTTGGAAACACAACCACCATGTCAAATAGCCAGTTATGCTTTAATGTAAAATATTTTATACAAAACTACTGACCTGGTGGAAGCTGAACTGACAGAAGTTGATTAAATGGATTTGGTTTTAATTATTCAGTTACCATGCTTTTATTAAGTGGTTGATATACACTCTGGATAAGCACATTCTAAATGACTGAAATGTAAATGTGAGACTTAATCGTTGTAGAGTTAGGAGTTCAATCTTCGACCTCTATTTACCCTTGCTCTCCTCTTGTTGATCTTTGACCCCTGCAGCCCGTGTGACCTGAGTGACCTGGAGTTCCTGGATGAGGAGTTTCACCAGAGTTTACAGTGGATGAAGGACAATGACATCGAGGACATGCTGGACCTCACCTTTACCGTCAACGAGGAGGTCTTTGGACAGGTGTGTGTATGCATGATTGTTTTAATGAATATATTGTATGCATCTTCAACGGTTTTTAGACTAAATACACTGCCCTGCATTTGATATTTGACTGTTTGTTGCAATGTGTTGTACTTGTGGCTGAATCCTAACTTGTACTTAAGTCGCATTTTTACTTAGTCATGCATTGATGTCAATGGGAAGGTAGGATTCACCTAACTTGGCTAACATTCCACTCCTTGCCAATCCTGTCATTTGCCAAAGAGACTAGCCTGTCAGCAATCTCAACGTGCAGCTTGATTTCCACCAGAGTTGCTCGTTGGTTGTTAGAAATAACACTTTCCATGACAATATGTGGAGCCTCGAAATTAGAATTATACATATGTCGGATCTTAATGTCACCCCTTTCGTCGCAGGAGGAAAATAATCCTTCAGCAGCAGGATTTGAATGAATCGCTTCTGGGGGCAGCTGGAAGCAGTGTTTGTAGGCTACAGTGGGTCTTGTGGGAATTCATGTATTTTGTAAGGGGTAGATGTATTTTTCATTAGGGGTAAAACAGTTATTGTTTTATTATATGAATTGTTTGTTTTATGTTCAAGGAAAGCAATAGGTCAAATAAATTATTGGTTGCCTGTGTGGGCTAGCAGTTATAGCCACTGACCACTGAGTTGGCATGGTTTAGAATCCGGCCCATTGCCCTTTGAGTTTTTGGAGGAACTAGTACTTTTCTAGTTACTCTCTGTGGGCTGTACTTATACTCATACCCAAGTAATTTCTGAAGGAAGTAACCTACTTTTTAATCCTTTACATTTTACCAAATCACTTCAGTTGCATAGATTTTAGTTGTGCAACGGATCACAAAACTCAGGGATCGGATCACGGTTTTGAGTTACGGATCGGATCATTTTTCTGATCAGCAAAAAAAAGGGAGAAAAATATCACTTTGCTTTCCATGTATTACTTAAAGAACACTTAAAGCAAGGAACTTTTCAATGTTTAAATACAATTTTAAAATAAAAAAAGTAAAAAGAGAAAGCAAAGCATACCTGAGTTTAACTTCAAATTATTTTTCAAAAAGATGAGGATGTCTGGGGATAGGTTAGACCTCTTTGCAGTCACTATTTCCCCTGCCGTGGAGAACACCCTCTCGCTAGGAACTGAAGTGCCAGGTAGCGTCTTGCCATCATGGCATTGTGAGGGTATTTACACTCCTTGCCACCATGCCAGTGAATCACCATCCGCTGGAATGCCGCTTGCTGCCTTGTAGGATGCCACCTCCTCTTTGATGGTGTTGGAAAACGTCTTGACCCGTGTCCTTGCTCGCAAAGGCCCCCCTGAAAAGCTCCTTCATGGCCAAATTATTTTGTGGAGGAGATGCCTCTGAGTATGCTCCTGTCGATTCTGTGGCTTGACCCTGCAGAAAAAATTACTTGATCTATTAACAAAGTTGGAAATTGTTGCGCCTCCGTTTGTAATTTTCTTCCCGCATGTTTTGCAAGTTGCAATCCATTTTTTGTTGATACAACGTAGTCTTTATATCCGAAAATAATAATTTTGGGGTATCATCTTTCCAAGGGCTCCATCTGAATTCACCTGCCAACGTTCCTCTGCACTGCCAAGCAATTTTTTCTCAGCTGGCACAATTTGATTGGCTGCTGTCCGATTCAAACTGTAATCTGTTAAATGAAGAGTTGATGCGCTGCACACTTTTTTTCATAGCATCATTTTTAATATCTGGGCTTGAGGAGGGTACCAAGTCAGGTCGAGTCAAAAGGCTTAAGTCGAAGTTAAGTCACGAGTCATTGGTGTTAAAGTCAGTCGAGTTGCAAGTCATGTGACTCAAGTCCACACCTCTGCTGCCTGGTATGGCATCTGCTCGGCCTCCAACTGCAAGACACTACAGAGGGTAGTGCATACGGCCCAGTACATCACCGGGGCCAAGCTTCCTGCCATCCAGGACCTCTGTACCAGGCGGTGTCAGAGGAAGGCCCTAAAAAAGACTCCAGCCACCCTAGTCATAGACTGTTCTCCCTGCTACTGCACGGCAAGTGGTACTGGAGCGCCAAGTGTAGGTCCAAGAGGCTTCTAAGCAGCTTCTACACCCAAGCCATAAGACTCCTGAACAGCTATTAAATGGCTACCCAGGCTATTTGCATTGCCCCCATTTTACATTTAAGTCATTTAGCAGACGCTCTTATCCAGAGCGACTTACAAATTGGTGCATTCACCTTATGATATCCAGTGGAACAACCACTTTACAATAGTACATATCTTTTTTGGGGGGGAGGGTTAGAAGGATTACTTAATCCTATCTCAGGTATTCCTTAAAGAGGTGGGGTTTCAGGTGTCTCAGGAAGGTGGTGATTGACTCCGCTGTCCTGGCGTCGTGAGGGAGCGTGTTCCAGCTTACGCTGCTGCTACTTTCATCTATACATAGCCACTTTTATAACTCTATGTATATGTAGGTAATTACCTCGACACTGGTGTTCCCTGCACATTGACACATTGACTCTGTACCGGTACCCCTTGTATATAACCCCGCTATTGTTATTTACTGCTGCTCTTTAATTATTTGTTATTCTAATCTCTTACTTTTTGGGGATTTTCTTAAAGCTGCATTGTCAGTTAAGGACTTGTAAGTAAGCATTTCACTGTTGTATTCGGCATTTTGTGACAAATATAATTTGATTCATATATCGTCGCTGTCAGGTGAAAACTACAAATTTGGTGATTTTCATTTTCAAATCAAAATCAAACTTTATTGGTCGCATACACATTTAGCATTTATATGTTATTGCGGGTGGAGCAAAATGATTGCGTTTCTGGCTTCAACAGTGCACTAATATCTAACAATGCACACAAATCTGAAAGTAAAAGAATGGAATTAAGAAATATTAGGACGAGCAACGTCTGAGCGTGCGTGCGTGACAGTCAAAAGTTTGGACATACCTACTCATTCCAGGTTTTTTTTATTTATGTTTACTATTTTCTACATTGTAGAATAATAGTGAAGACCTCAACTATGAAATAAAACATATGGAATCATGTAGTGACCAAAAAAGTCTTCAACAAATCAAAATACACTGTTCAAAAGTTTGGGGTCACTTTGAAATGTCCTTGTTTTCCATGAAAACATACATGAAATGAGTTGCAAATATAGTCAAGATGTTGACAAGGCTATAAATAATGATTATTTCAATTAAAAATAATTATCTTTCAAACTTTTATTTTGTCAAAGAATCCTCCATTTGCAGCAATTACAGCCTTGCAGACCTTTGGCATTTTAGTTGTCAGTTTGTTGAGGTAATCTGAAGATATTTCACCCCATGTATCCTGAAGCACCTCCCACAAGTTGGATTGGCTTGATGGGCACTTTTTACGTACCATACGGTCAAGCTGCTCCCACAACAGCTCAATAGTGTTGCGATCTGGTGATTGTGCTGGCCACTCTATTATAGACAGAATACCAGCTGACTGCTTCTTCCCAAAATAGTTCTTGCATAGTTTGGAGCTGTGCTTTGTCATTGTCCTGTTGTAGGAGGAAATTGGCTCCTACAACAGTGTAGCCTTCCTTCAAGATCCCTTTTTTACCATGTACAAATCTCCCACATTACCACCACCAAAGCAACCCCAGACCATAACATTGCCTCCACCACGCTTGACAGATGGCGTCAAGCACTCCTCCAACATCTTCATTTTTTTCTGTCTCACAAATGTTCTTTGTGATCCGAACACCTCAAACACTTTTTTCCAATCTTCCTCTGTCCAGTGTCTGTGTTCTTTTACCCATCTTAATATTTTATTTTTATTGGCCAGTCTGAGATATGGCTTTTTCTTTGCAACTCTGCCTAGAAGGCCAGCATCCCGGAGTTGCCTTTTCACTGTTGACGTTTTGCGGGTACTATTTAATGAAGCTGCCAGTTGAGGACTTGTGAGGCATCTGTTTCTCAAACTAGACATTAATGTACTTGTCTTCTTGCTCAGTTGTGCACCAGGGCCTCCCACTCTTTCTATTCTGGCAAGAGCCAGTTTGCGCAGTTCTGTGAAGGGAGTAGTACACAGGGGTGTGCGAGATCTTCAGTTGCTTGGCAATTTCTCGCATGGAATAGCCTTCATTTCTCAGAACAAGAATAGACTGACGAGTTTCAGAAGAAAGGGCTTTGTTTCTGGCCATTTTGAGCCTGTAATCAAACCCACAAATGCTGATGCTCCGGATACTCAACTACTCTAAAGAAGGCCAGTTTGATTGCTTCTTTAATCAGCACAACAGTTTTCAGCTGTGCTAACAATTGCAAAAGGGTTTTCTAAATGATCAATTAGCCTTTTTAAAATTATAAACTTAGCTAACACAACGTGCTATTGGAACGCAGGAGTGATGGTTGCTGATAATGGGCCTCTGTATGCCTATGTAGATATTCCATTAAAATTCAGCTGTTTCCAGCTACAATAGTCATTTACAACATTAACAATGTCTACACTGTATTTCTGATCAATTTGATATTATTTTAATGGACAAAAATGTGCTTTTCTTAACTATTTCTAAGTGACCTCAAACTTTTGAACAGTAGTGTATATTTGAGATTCTTCAAAGTTGCCACCCTTTCTCTCAACCAGCTTCATGAGGTAGTCACCTGGAATGCATTTCAGTTAACAGGTGTGCCTTGTTAAAAGTTAATTTGTGGAACTTGTTTCCTTAATGCGTTTGAGCCAATCAGTTGTGTTGTGACAAGGTAGGGGTGGTATACAGAAGATAGCCCTATTTGGTAAAAGATCAAGTCCATATTAGGGCAAGAACCGCTCAAATTTTACATTTAAGTCATTTAGCAGACGCTCTTATCAATGCATACATTTCATACATTTATTTTCCGTACTGGTCCCCCGTGGGAATTGAACCCACAACCCTGGCGTTGCAAACACCATGCTCTACCAACTGAGCCACGACAGTCCATTACCTTAAGACCCAAAGGTCAGTCAATCCGTAACATTTCAAGAACAAGAAAGTTTCTTCAAGTGCAGTCGCAAAAACCATCAAGCGCTATGATGAAACTGGCTCTCATGAGGACCGCCACAGGAATGGAAGACCCAGAGTTACCTCTGCTGCAGAGGGTACGTTCAGGAGAGTTACCAGCCTCAAATTGCAGTCCAAATAACTGCTTCACATAGTTCAAGTAACAGACACATCAACTGTTCAGAGGAGACTGCGCGAATCAGGCCTTCATGGTTGAATTGCTGCAAAGAGATGGTTTGGGATGAGTTGGACCACAGAGTGACTGAAAAGCGGCCAACAAGTGCTCAGCATATTTTTTTTATTTAACTAGGCAAGTCAGTTAAGTAATAATTCTTATGTTCAATGACGGCCTAGGAACAGTGGGTTAACTGGCTTGTTCAGGGGCAGAACGACATTTTTAGCTTGTCAGCTCAGGGATTTGATCTTCCAACCTTTCGGTTAGAAGACCAACACTCTAACCACAAGGCTACCTGATTCAAGTGGGAACTGCTTCAAGACTGTTGGAAAAGCATTACAGGTGAAGCTGGTTGAGAGAATGCCAAGTGTGAAAAGCTGTCATCAAGGCGAAGGATGCCTACTTTGAAGAATCTAAAATATATTTTGATTTGTTTAACCCTTTTTTGGTTACTACATGATTCCATATGTTATTTCATACTTTTGATCGCTTTACTATTTTTCTACAATGTAGAAAATAGTACAAATAAAGACAACCTCTTGAATATGTGTGTGTGTGTGTGTGTGTGTGTGTGTGTGTGTGTGTGCGCGCATACAGTGCCTTCGGAAAGTATTCAGATCCCTTGACCTTTTAACACATTTTGTTATGAGATGTTTTTACAACTTGATTAGAGCCCACCTGTGGTAAATTGATTGGACATGATTTGGAAAGGCACACACCTGTCTATTCAAGATTCCATAGTTGTCAGAGCAAAAACCAAGCCATGAGGTTGAAGGAATTGTCCGTAGAGCTCCGAGACAGAATGGGATAGGCTTTGACTAGAATAAAGTATATACAAATGAATTGGGTAAAACAGTATGTAAACATTGTTTAAAGTGACCAGTGTTCCATTAAAGTGACCAGTTCCATGACTATGTCTACTGAACAGTAATATAAATGCAACATGTAAAATGTTGGTCCCATGTTTCATGAACTGAAATAAAAGATCCCAGGAATGTTCCATACCCACAAAAAGCTTATTTCACTAAAATGTTGTGTACACATTTGTTTACTTCCCTGTCAGTGGGCATTTCGCAGTTTGCCAAGATAATCCATCCACCTGACAGGTGTGGCATACCAAGAAAATCTGATTTAAACTGCATGATCATTACACAGGTGCACCTTATGCTGGGGACAATAAAAGGCTTCTCTAAAATGTGCAGTTTTATCACACAACACAATGCCACATATGTCAAATTTTGAGGGAGTGTGCATATGGTATGCTGACTGCGGGAATGTCCACCAGAGCTGTTGCTTGAGAATTTTGTTACTTTCTCTACCATAAGCCGCATCCAATGTCGTTTTAGAGAATGTGGCAGTGCGTCCAACTGGCCTCACAACCGCAGACCACGGACCTCCACATCCGGCTTCTTCACCTGTGGGATCGTCTGAGACCAGCCACCCGGACAACTGATGAAACTGAAGAGTATTCCTTTTTGTAATAAAGCTCTTTGGTAGAGAAAAACAAACACTGATTGGCTGGGCCTGGCTTCCAAGTGTGCCCAGGCCCACCCATGGCTGCGCTCCTGCCCAGTCGTGAAATCCATCGATTTAGGTTTTAATTTATTTCAATTGAAGGATTTCCTTATATGAACTGTATATCAGTAGAATTGTTGAAATTGTCGCCTGCAGCATTTATATTTCTGTTCAGTATACATAGGTCAGCAGCATGGTAGAGTAACGGGGTGGTAGCCATCTAGTGACTAAAGTTCAGGGCAGGCTACTAGGTGGGGCCCTCTGGAGAGCCCTGCGGTTGCGGGTGGTGCAGTTGCCATACAAGGCAGTGATATAGCCCGACAGGATGCTCTCAGTGGTGCATCAATAAAAGTTTGTGGGTCTTATGGGCCAAGCCAAATTTCTTCTGCCTCCTGAGTTTGAAGAGGCACTGTTGCGACTTCTGTGTGGGTGGACCATTTCAGATTGTCAGTGATGTGTACGCCGAGGAACTTGAAGCTTTTCACCTTCTCCTCTGCGGCCCTGTCAATGTGGATGGGGGCGTGCTCACTCTTCTGTCTCCTGAAGTCCACGATCAGCTCCTTCACTTATTTACCTGGCACAACAGTGGCCTAGTGGCTGCAAACTTGGTGATTGAGTTGGTGACCTGCGTGGCCATGCAATCATGGGTGAACAGGGAGTACAGGAAGGGGCTGAGTACTCACCTTTGTGGGGCCCCAGTGTTGAGGATCAGTGTAGTGGAGGTGTTGTTGGCTACCTTCACCACCTGGGATTCGCTCATCAGGAAGTCCAGGACCCAATTGCACAGGGCGGGGTTCAGACCCAGGGCCCCAAGCTTAATGATGAGCTTGGAGGGTACTATGGTGTTGAAGGCTGAACTGTAGTCAATGAACAGAATTCTTATGTAGGTCTTCCTTTTGTCCAGATGGGATAGGGCAGTGTGCAGTACGATGGCGATTGCATCATCCGTGGAGCTATTGGGGCAGTATGTAAATTGCATTGGGTATAGGGTGTCAGGTAAGGTGGAGGTGATATGATCCTTAACTAGCCTCTCAAAGCACTTCATAATGACAGAAGTGAGTGCTATTTTTGTACATTAATCGATATTATTTTATTTAAATCTGTATGAACAGAATTAATTCTGTTCATTTAATTCTGTATGAACGTTTCGCGACCCCTTGACCAACAATGAAATGTTTTCAAAATAGCTTGTCATCAAAACTCTTAAGTCCATTGGCTCTCATAGTTGTCCTTCAAACCCTGTACCTCCTCCACGGCTCTTAATGTGAAGCACACGTCTTCACTCCTGGAGGATATTTTTGTTTTGTAGATTCGTAGTCAGATGTGATCAGAGGCAAGTTGCACTTTAATTACCTTCTGCATTTTTTTATATAAAATATTTCTGGAGTACGATCATTATTTCGCAGATATAATTCTACTGTTGAAATTGTCTGTTGAAGGCAAATGCAAATCAAATGTCAAATCTGTTAATTATAGATAGAATTCAAGCTATATTAAATCAAATCCAGACATTAACTATTATTTTAGCAGGCAACACTAAATCACGCATTCAATAAGTTTGACAGATGTCGCAATAAAGAAGTTTTCAATGAGCCTCCAATGATGCGGAAAATGTCATCTATACAATGAATTTACAGGACACCTGGAGATTATTATTCCCAACTACAAAACAATATTTATTGAAAGGCTATTATAGAAAGACTATTCAAGAGTTGACTACATTTTGCTTCTTGCAAAAATGAACACAAGTATTTACTGGTTATAAAATCCATGACATATCAAATCATTCACCTGTATTTCATGCTTAATTACATCAACAGAAAATACAATTAGCGACAGAATATGGAGAATGAACAGAGTACATCTTCAAGACCCAAAATGTATTAAATATTTAAATGACAAATTAAAACCATTACAAATATAGACATAGAGGACAGAGAAAAGCCGACCTCCGATATAATTTGGGATGCTTTTAAGGCGTACATTAGGGGAATCTCATACTCTGCAAAAGTTAAATCTGAGTTAGAAATTCAAATGAAAGAGAAATTCAAGATGAAAGAGAAATAAATCACTATCTTAGAAAAAGCCCATAAAACATATTTACAAGGTAAAGAAGAAAATACTTTAAAAAAAAACTTAAACAGGAATAAGATCTTTTACTTTTGAAGAGAGCCAACAACTACAGCAACTACTAAGCTCAAATAAAGCACACTACCTAATGGCAAACCTCACAGCACTCGCAACGCAAATACACGCCAAACTAGTTATAATTTTAAAAGAAAGATACAAATGTGTTAATTAGAAACAAAGTGATTAACAATTATTTTAAAGTCGATATAAATCAGAATTTAACAACAGTTGGACTGATCCTACTGCCTTCTTAGACTCAAAAACCCTGAAGTAACTATCAGCAGACAAGAATCACTAAAAACGAAGTTCACCCAAAAATAAATATTAGACACTGTTAAAACATTACTGTGGAGAAAAGCACCAGGAATGCACATCTTTCCCATATAATTCTATTTAACATTTTAGGACAAATTAGCAGTGGTAGAAAAAGTACCCAATTGTCATAGTTGAGTAAAATTATAGATACCTTTTTAATAGAAAGTTACTCAAGTAAAAGTGGAAGTCACCCAGTAAAATGCTACTTGAGTAAAAGTATTTGGTTCTAAATATACTTCTGTATCAAAAGTAAAAAGTATAAATCATTTCAAGTTACTTATATTAAGCAAAGCAGATGGTAGAATTTTCTTGTTTTTAAAATGTATGTATAGCCAGGGGCACAACCCAACACACAGACATAATTTACAAAAGATGCATTTGTGTTTAGTAAGTCCGCCAGATCAGAGGCAGTAGGGATGACCAGGGATGTTCTCTTGATAAGTATGTGAATTGGACAATTTTCCTGTCCTGTTAAGCATTCAAAATATAATGAGTACTTTTTGAATGTCATGGAAAATGTAGGGAGTAAAAAGTACTTTTATTTTCTTTATAAATGTAGTAAAGTAAAAGTTGCCCAAAATATGAATAGTAAAGTACAGATACCTCCAAAAACTACTGAAGTAGTACTTTAAAGTATTTTTACTTAAGTACTTTACACCACTGCAAATTAGCGCCCCTATTTACACGTGGCCCACCACTTGGATTCGGTCCTATGTAGCAAAATTTGAAATCGTGTTTTTTACATTGGATAAAAGTAGAGACTCCGAGCTAGAAAATGGTATATCTTACACTACAGTTGAGGAATAATGGGACAGTTTTTTATTTTTTATTTCACCTTTATTTAACCAAAGGAGGACGGCCAAAGGAGGAATTGGCTTTGGGGGTGACAAGAGAGATATACCTGCTGGAGCACGTGCTACAGGTGGGTGCTGCTATGGTGACCAGTGAGCGGAGATAAGGGGGGACTTTACCTAGCAGGGTCTTGTAGATGACCTGGAGACAGTGGGTTTGGCGACGAGTATGAAGCGAGGGCCAGCCAACGAGAGCGTACAGGTCGCAGTGGTGGGTAGTATATTTTGCTTTGGTGACAAAACGGATGGCACTGTGATAGACTGCATCCGGTTTAATGAGTCGGATATTAGAGGCTATTTTGTAAATGACATCGCCGACATCGAGGATCGGTAGGATGGTCAGTTTTACGAGGGTATGTTTGGCAGCATGAGTGAAGGATGCTTTGTTGCAAAATAGGAAGCCAATTCTAGATTTAACTTTGGATTGGAGATGTGAGTCTGGAAGGAGAGCTTACAGTCTAACCAGACCCCTAGGTATTTGTTGTTGTCCACATATTCTAAGTCAGAACTGTCCAGAGTAGTGATGCTGGACGGGCGGGCAGGTGCAGGCAGCGATCGGTTGAAGAGCATGTATTTAGTTTTACTTGTATTTAAAAGCAGTTGGAGAACACAGAAGGAGAGTTGTATGGCATTGAAGCTCATCTGGAGGGTTGTTAACACAGTGTCCAAAGAAGGGCCAGAAGTATACAGAATGGTGTCGTCTGCGTAGAGGTGGATCAGAGACTCCCCAGCAGCAAGAGCGACATCATTGATGTATACAGACAAAAAAGTTGTCCCAAGAATTGAACCCTGTGGCACCCTCATAGAGATTTCCAGAGGCCCGGACAACAGGCCATCCGATTTGACACATTGAACTCTATCAGAGAAGTAGTTGGTGAACCAGGCGAGGCAATCATTTGAGAAACCAAGGCTATTGACAGCAGCTGCTTTCCAATCTTTGGGAATCTCAGACGACACGAAAGAGGTTGATTCTGCTTTGAAAGTTGATAAACCTGAATGTTACCCCACTTTTGAGAAAATGGTCCTTGAATGTTTTGGTACTCCTACTGGAGAGCTCTTCTTTGTCTACACTCATTAAGAATCGTTCACACCCTCTTAAGCCTTAGCCCCACCCATCTATTTAAGGATTCACATGTGAGGCCATGTGCTAAAGAGAGTGAGTAGTTTATTTGTCACATGCACAGGATACAGAAGATGTAAACATTACAGTGAAATGGTTACTTTGTATATTTGCATAGTAGCAATATCAAAAACGGAAAGTGTCCTGATAAAAATATTGTATAATTATTAGATTATAACACACTTGTCTAAATTGATGTGTCATGTAAAATAAATGATATAAACACCCCCCAGCCAATTCTAGCTAAGTGGATGGGTCACTATTGTCTAGACATGTACACATGTTCATGAAAATAGATGGCTGTAATCACCCCCAGCCACACCTGACTTGATTTTTTTATTTTATTTTACTCGGCAAGTCAGTTAAGAACAAATTCTTATTTTCAATGACGGCCTAGGAACAGTGGGTTACCTGCCTTGTTCAGGGGCAGAACGACAGATTTTTATCTTGTCAGTTCAGGGAATCAAACTTGCAACCTTTTGGTTACTAGTCCAACACTCTAACCACTAGGCTATCCTGCAGCCCCTGGGTCACGTAATCATCTGTGAAGTGGAATCTTTTGTTTAGACATTTAGGTAGCTAGCTAGCTAGCTAGCAATGAACCATCATAATCCCAACTCGTACTATAACCACCAATACAAACTGATTGTCATAGCTGTAGTATGAATCTGCAAGTAGCTAAAGCTAACCAACTAGGTTCAATGTTAGCTAGCTAGCTAACATTAGGCTATAATTAGCAATGCAAATGGTTTTCTGATTTTAATATTACTACACTGATAATACACGTAACGTTAGCTAGCGAGGCAGCCAGCTAATATTGCTAGCTAGCGAACAGTACTGTCACGGTTGTCGTAGGGTAAAGTGGACCAAGACGTAGCGGGGAAATGTGCACTCATCTTCTTTTTATTAAATGGATAAGAAGGTAAACCAAAACAACACGTACACAAAAAAAACACAACGACTAATAACAGGCCGGTAAGGCACAAAGCTATACACAGCACAATCTCCCACAAATACTAAAACAAACACATACCTATTTATAGAACCCTCAATCAGAGGCAAGGAGAAAACACCTGCCTCCAATTGAGGGTTCAACCCCCAATAAACTAAACATAGAAATACAAAGAACTAGACTAAACATAGAAATACATTAACATAGAACAGTGCCCAACACCCCGGAATAATAAATCAAACACACCACTAAACACACAACCACCCCGAACCACTTAAAACAAATACCCCCTGCCACGTCCTGACCAAACTACAATAACAAATAACCCCTATTACTGGTCAGGACGTGACAAGTACACTTTAACTTGCAATGAAAATTACTTTCTGACAAAATTAGAAACGTATAATATCTGAAAATGTAGCTAGACTCTTACCCGTATACATGGATCAATGATCCATGGCAGACTGGAACCATTTAACTCTGTTTTGTGTCAAGTATATCCAGTTCACACTGACTGTGGCGTGTGCTGACAGTAGCCCATCACAACTTTTTCCAACAGATCTGTTGATAGCGCCTGCTAAATTCAGGGCATCAATGTTGTTGAGAAAAGTAGCAACATTTTTGTAGTTCTCAATGGCTAACGTTATATCTTTAAAAAGCGGCACGGTAGAAAGGACTTTCGACACATACTGACCAGCTCATGTTATAGACAGAAGTATGCTACATGGCAGACCAATCCAAACTCATCTCCCGGGAAGGTTCCTGGCTAAACCAATTAGGCTCGTAATTTAACAATTTTATTCGTATTTACAGATGGATTACAACTTTGTTATTAAGGTACATGAAAGTTCACATGTTCCAGAAGGCATTTCTGCCCAAAAACAAATTTTGTTTAAAATGTTAAAATGCCTCTCCTGTGAAGTAGTGACGTGCGACATATGCCTAGCTTCCTGAAACGGGTCACAAATGACAACACACGTCACGCAATTCAGTACTTCCTAGTTCCAAATATCAAACAGTTATTTCAGTTATTAAAATCAGAAAAATCTGGAGCGTCCCCTGCTGATTACAGACCCATGGGTTTAATAAATTGCGACAAAATAATAACCAAGCTCATAACCAATAGAATGGCAAAGGTCTTACCAGACTTGATACAGTTCAATCACAGGGTTTATTAAAAATAGACACTTACAAACAAGTACAATAACATGTTTCTGTCTAATGCATTATGCAAAAAAACAAGATATATATATGTATCAATAATGGCTGTTGATGCCGAAAGGCTTTCAATCATCTTGAATGGCCTTTTCTATTCAAAACTCTGGAAGCCTTTACCTTTCCAGCTGAAATAATACATTTGATAAAAATATTATTTAAATATCCTAAAGCAAAAATATACACAAATAATACATTATATGATGATGAAATTGCTTTAGAAAGGGGCAAAAGACCGGGATGTCCACTCTTCCCCCTCATGTTTGCAATAGCAATTGAACCGCTTGCTAAAATAATTAGACAGTAGAGATTGTTAAATATAAACTAAACTTATTTGCAGATCTCCTGATATACCTAACCAATATTGAAAATTCAATGCCCCCCTTGCAAAAAATATTTTCAGAATACAAAAATCTCAGAAGATAAAATTAACGTGGAAAAACTGAAATAATGGCAATAGGAAAAATAAATAACTAATCTACAGCCATCCTTTAAGTGGACCACAAACAAATGTAAAATACTTAGGATGCTTAATAAGTGACAAATTTTGTTGCCTTACAACCTGGAATTAAAATAGATTTTGGGGGGGGTTGTATCATTTGATTTACACAACATGCCTACCACTTTGAAGATGCAAACTATTTTTTCCTGTGAAACAAACAAAAAAACAGAAAACTTGAATGTACATACCTTGAATGTACACCCCCCCCCCCTTCAAGTTGGATGGGTTCCACTGGTGTACAGCAATCTTTAAGTCATACCAGAGATCCTCAATTGGATTGAAGTCTGGGCTTTGACTAGGCCATTCCAAGACATTTAAATGTTTCCCATTCAACCACTCGAGTGTTGCTTTAGCAGTATGCTTAGGGTCATTGTCCTGCTGGAAGGGGAACCTCCGTCCCAGTCTCAAATCTTTGGAAGACTGAAACAGGTTTCCCTCAAGAATTTCCCTGTATTTAATGCCATCCAGCATTCCTTCAATTCTGACAAGTTTCCGAGTCCCTGCCGATGAAAAACATCCCCACAGCATGATGCTGCCACCACCATGCTTCACTGTGGGGATGGAGTTCTCAGGGTGATGAGAGGTGTTGGGTTTGTGCCAGACATAGCGTTTTCCTTGATGGCTTTAAAGCTCAATTTTAGTCTCATCTGACCAGAGTACCTTCTTCAGTATGTTTGGGGAGTCTCCCACGTGTCTTTTGGCGAACACCAAACCACTTAAGCAATGGCTTAATAATAATAATAATAATAATCCTTCTAACCCCCCCCCCCCCTTAAAAGATTTAGATGCACTATTGTAAAGTGGTTGTTCCACTGGATATCATAAGGTGAATGCACCAATTTGTAAGTCGCTCTGGATAATAGCGTCTGCTAAATGACTTAAATGTAAATGGCTTTTTTTCTGGCCACTCTTCCGTAAAGCCCAGCTCTGTGGAGTGTATGGCTTAAAGTGGTCCTATGGACAGATACTCCAATTTCCGCTTGGGAGCTTTGCAGCTCCTTCATGGTTATCTTTGGTCTCTTTGTTGCCTCTGATTAACGCTCTCCTTGCCTGGTCCGTGAGTTTAGTGGGCGTCCGTCTCTTTGGCAAGTTTGTTGTGGTGCCATATTCTTTCCTTTAATGGTGCTCCGTTCAAAGTTTCAGATATTTATTTATAACCCAACCCTGATCTGTACTTCTCCACAACTTTGTCCCTGACCTGTTTGGAGAGCTCTTTGATCTTCATGGTGCTGCCTGCTTGGTGGTGCCCCTTGCTTAGTGGTGTTGCAGACTCTGGGGCCTTTCAGAACAGGTGCATATATACTGAGATCATGTGACAGATCATGGGACACTTACAGTTGAAGTCGGATGTTTACATACACTTAGGTTGGAGTCATTAACTCGTTTTTGAACCACTCATAAATGTATTGTTAACAAACTATAGTTTTGGCAAGTCGGTTAGGGGACCTCAGCCTGAGTGACCAAAATATATTATTTTGATGGCAGGCCAAATGCTCATTTTCAAGAATCACAAGGCTCATTTAAATTTCTTGAAACAACAGGAAAATTCTCAGTGACAAGCGTAGTCAAGTTAACATCCAACATCGTATAAAAGTAAAAAAAAAACATTTAGCTAGGCAAGTTGTTGTATAATATGTTTTGTGGTTGGAATTGCAGTATGTATTTAGTTTGAGAATTTAGATGTGCGCTAACAACTTTTGACAGACTGGTTTTTTTCTGGACAGCTAAAATTGGTTGCTAGCCAACAGACATGTGGAGAACAAAGAGTGATCGAGTTCCAATATTTGCATAACCTTTGTGATTGGAGGATAGCTATGAGGGTTTTCAAGTCAGGATCAAATCCTCTGATCTCCTCGCTCATTAATGATAGAATCTTCATATTGGAAGATTGAAGAAAGGCCAGTCTCATTGGCAAATGACAGAAGCGTCAAGAAGTGGAATGCTAGCTAAAAAGACTGGTACCCAGATTAGGTTTCACCCCATATTGTTTATCAATCTCTACGGCCTTTTAGATCACAGAGAGAGAGCTGAAGCCAGGCGGGGCAGGTATTCCAGTGTCAGAGAAGAATAAGAAGGAGTACATCGAGCGTATGGTTAAGTGGCGCATCGAAAGGGGTGTGGCTCAGCAGACGGAGAGCCTGGTGCGAGGCTTCTATGAGGTAGGGCCCCGTGTTTTGTGCAATCTTGTGACATGAAGTGAGCTCCAAAAAGTATTGGGACAGTGACACATTTTTTGTTGTTTTAGCTCTGTACTCCAGCACTTTGGATTTGAAATGATGCAATGATTATGAAGTTAAAGTGCAGACTGTTACAGCTGCACAAATATACCCCCAAGACATGTTAACCTCTCACCATTACAGTAAACAGGGGAGGTTAGCATTTTTTGGGGGGGTATGATATTCGTGTGTCTAACTTTCTCACTCATTATTACTCAGAATTCATTCAGGGTTATCCGTAATCATGGTAGCATCCACATTCATGTAGAAGTGTTTAGAAACATATACTATTCTTATTTACAATAAAAGTGACTCTAAAATGACAATGCATTATTTACCATTGGGCACAAGATAATCTGAGACACAACCAAAAGAAACAGCAAATCCAACAAATTTGTAAGGTCACAAGCTTGATTGTGGGCTATGAATATGGGACCAAATACTTAACTTTTGACTACTGTAATACATATATAAGTGAATTTGTCAGAATGCCTTTGGTCCTAAAATGGGGGGGGGACTATGTACAAGAAGTGCTGTAATTTCTAAACGGTTCACGCAAAATGGATGAGAATACAGTCAAATTGAAGCTGACAGTCTGCACTTCATAGTCATTGTGTCATTTCAAATCTAAAGTGCTGGAGTACAGAGCCAAAACAACAAAATAATTGTCACTGTCCAAATACTTTTGGAGCTCACTGTAGCCTGATTTTTATCCTGTATTTTAAGCCTTATCCTGGAATTTGTTGCACCAAAAATGAAAGTAACTGTCTGAGGATGGTGCTGGACCATTTGAAATAAAAAGAGAAGGGGACAGTTTGATGAAAAAGCTTTAAATAAAGGTTCAAATCTAGGTCATGTGACATGATTGTACAAAACACAGGGCCCTATGACATCACACACACCAATAATGGTCCGTCATTCTGATATGTATTGGTCAAGTGATATTGTATCTGCAATAGATATTGATGCACCGTTACGTTGTGATACAGTATGTATTGGTTAGCTGGTAATGTACAGTATGTGTATTGTGTAATAGATAATGATGCAGCAGGTGGTAATGTATCTTAAATAGATATAATGAAATGGATAATCATGCAGTCCATTAACATTCCATGTGGTTACTCTAAATGTATTAGGGGTGAATCAGTATTGCAATATGTATTGGCCAGGTGGGAATGTCTCTGTAATAGATAATACGTTAGTATTGTGACATGTATTGGTTAGGTGGTGGACGTGCGGCTGGTATCTGTGTTTGATGCCCGGGAGCTGGAGCTGGTGATCGCTGGCACTGCAGAGATCGACCTGGCAGACTGGAGGAACAACACAGAGTACAGAGGAGGTAGAGACTGGAGCAGTGGTGGGCAGTCAGACGGTGTGGGGGAATGCTTTTGCTCCAGCCAAGTAGTAACACCCATAATTCTACTAATCATCTAATCTTAGTCTTCAAAGATTAGATCATAACTTTGATTAGTGGAATCAGGTGTTACTGCTTGGCCCCGCACAACCCACCCAGTTTACAAACAAGTGCAGGGGCAACACTTTTGACTGGACATGAAAGTTACAGATACTTTTAAGAACAAAAGGCTTTTTTGATCTACGGCTGACCGAGATGCCTTCCATCTTTCTCCCCAGGGTACCATGACAACCACATAGTAATCCGCTGGTTCTGGGTAGCAGTGGAGAGGTTCAACAATGAGCAGAAATTGAGACTGCTGCAGGTACTACTTTTCAGGGGAAACTCCAACAGAGTTTGATACTTAGGAAAGGCTGAGCTCCCCAGTCTTAACTTGCAATAGCTCTTTATTTTACAGCCCTGTTACCACTGGTATTTATTTGGTATTGAATGTGAAATTACTTGCTTAAAATTGATACGTCCTGGTACAATTACTATCCTAGTGACGAGAAGTCATTTCTGTGCAACATGTGTATATAATTGCCCTTTTTTACAAGTATTTTGTATGTAAATACCTGCTTATTATTTATTTAACCTTTTATTTAATTAGGCAAGTCAGTTAAGAGCAAATTCTTATTTACAATCACCGCCTACCCCGGCCAAACCCTAACCCGGACGATGCTGGGCAAATTGTGCACCGCCTTATGGGACTCACAATCACGGCCGGTTGTGATACAGCCTGGAATCGAACCAAGGTCTGTAGTGACGCCTCTAGCACTGAGATGCAGTGCCTTAGACCCCTGCGCCTCTTGGGAGCCCATATTCGGTGCTGTAAAAATAAAGTGTCACCTAAATTGGATAGTTGACATTGTGTATTTCTCCTTAGTTTGTGACAGGCACCTCCAGTATTCCCTATGAGGGCTTTGCCTCCCTCAGAGGCAGCAATGGACCACGCAGGTTCTGTGTGGAGAAGTGGGGCAAAATCACCTCCTTGCCCAGGTACAGTACACCTGTCTGTCTGTCTGTCTGTCTGTCTGTCTGTCTGTCTGTCTGTCTGTCTGTCTGTCTGTCTGTCTGTCTGTCTGTCTGTCTGTCTGTCTGTCTGTCTGTCTGTCTGTCTGTCTGTCTGTCCTATTCTAAATGTTTTGCTTCTGTCACTATCTTGTGTGTACTGTAGGTTTGTGTGTATGTGATGTGTGTGTGCACATCAGTGGAAGCTCCTCAGAGGAGGAAAAGGAGGACCATCCTTCTCAGTGAATTGAATATACATTAAACAGTGAAACATTAAAAAACAATGACATGACAATGACATGAGATGGTGACAATGATGTAGGTTGTGTGTAGCGGTGATGATATGAATGTTGGGCTTGGAAAGCTTTTTTTTGCCTGGTCACATACAGCTAATGTGTTGTGCACTGAAGTCCACAAGCAAAGGGAAAAGGTGAGAGAGGAGAGCGCATAGATGTGAGAACGAATTACAACAAGCAAAGGGATCATGCTGTTTATGTGGCTGCTATGAAAGTGAACTGTGTTTGCGTGGGATTAGGGGTACAACAAGATAATGGCGCAGGAGGGGATGGCTGACGTTTTGCTGGCTCCTAACCAACTGCTATTTTTTTTACATTTGTAAAAATGTTTAACTAATTTTGTACATAATGTTGCTGCTACCATTGTTGCTACCGTCTCTTACGACCAAAAAGAGCTTCTAGACATCAGAACAGCGATTACTCACCTCAAACTGGATGAAGATGTACAGTTGATGTCGGAAGTTTACATAAACAAGGTTTAATGACTCCAACCTAAGTGTTTCAACCACTCCACAAACTTCTTGTTAACAAAGCATAGTTTTGGCAAGCGGGTTAGGACATCTACTTTGTGTATGACACAAGTCATTTTTCACTTACTTATAACAAGTCATTTTTCACTTATAATTCACTGTATCACAATTCCAGTGGGTCAGGAGTAGTTTACATACACTAAGTTGACTGTGCCTTTAAACAGCTTGGGAAATTCCAGAAAATGATGTCATGGCTTTAGAAGCTTCTGATAGGCTAATTGACATAATTTCAGTCAATTGGAGGTGTACCTGTGGATGTATTTCAAGTCCTACCTTCAAACTCAGTGCCTCTTTGCTTGACATCATGAAAAATCTAAAATCAGCCAAGACCTCAGAAAAAAATTGTAGACTCCACAAGTCTGGTTCATCCTCGGGAGCAATTTCTAAATGCCTGAAGGTACCACATTCATCTGTACAAACAATAGCATGCAAGTATAAACACCATGGGACCACGCAGACGTCATACCGCTCAGGAAGGAGACGCATTCTGTCTCCTAGAGATGAACGTACTTTGGTGCGAAAAGTGCAAATCAATCCCAGAACAACAGCAAAGGACCTTGTGAAGATGCTGGAGGAAACAGGCACTTAAGTATCTATATCCACAGTAAAATTAACCTGAAAGGTCGCTCAGCAAGGAAGAAGCCACTGCTCCAAAACTGCCATAAAAAAAGCCAGACTACGGTTTGCAACTGCACATGGGGACAAAGATCGTACTTTTTGGAGAAATGTCCTTTGGTCTGATGAAACACAATATAACTGTTTAGCCATTTTGACCATCGTTATGTTTGGAGGAAAAAAGGGGAGGCTTGCAAGCAGAAGAACACCGTCCCAACCGTGAAGCACGGGGGTGGCAGCATCATGTTGTGGGGGTGCTTTGCTGCAGGAGGGACTGGTGCACTTCACAAAATAGATTGCATCATGAGGGAGGAAAATTATGTGGATATATTGAAGCAACATCTCAAGACATCAGTCAGGAAGTTGAAGCTTGGTTGCAAATGGGTCTTCCAAATGGACAATGACCCCAAGCATACTTCCAAAGTTGTGGCAAAATGGCTTAAGGACAACAAAGTCAAGGTATTGGAGTGGCCATCACAAAGCCCTGACCTCAACCCTATATAAAATGTGTGGGCAGAACTGAAAAAGTGTGTGCGAGCAAGGAGGCCTCCAAACCTGACTCAGTTACACCAGCTCTGTCAGGAGGAATGGGCAAAAATTCACCCAAATTATTGTGGGAAGCTTGTGGAATGCAACCCGAAATGTTTGACCCAAGTTAAACTATTTAAAGACAATGCTACCAAATACTAATTCAGTGCATGGTAACTTCTGACCCACTGGGAATGTAATGAAAGAAATAAAATCTGAAATAAGTCATTCTCTACTATTATTCTGACATTTCACATTCTTAAAATGAAGTGGTGATCCAAACTGACCTAAGACAGGGAATTTTTACTAGGATTAGATGTCAAGAATTGTGAAAACTGATTTAAATGTATTTGGCTAAGGTGTATGTAAACTTCCGACTTCGTCTGTATTTCTTTAATGAGTCCGATGCAAAGGATATACTGCTTTGTCAAGAGGGTGTGTGTCTATTTGTCAATAACTGCTGGTGCATAATGTCTAATATTGAAGAAGTCTCAAGGTATTGCTCGCTTGAGGTAAAATACCTCATGCAAGCTGTCTACCAAGAGAGTTCACATATATATTATTCGTAGCCATCATACCACCAGAAACCGATGCTGGCACTAAGACCGCACTCAACGAGCTGTATAAGGCCATAAGCAAACAAGAAAAATGCTCATCCAGAAGTGGCGCTTCTAGTGGCCGGGGATGCAGGCAAACTTAAATCCATTTTACCTCATTTCTACCAGCATGTTACTTGTAACCAGAGGAAAAAACACTCTAGACCACATTTCCTCCACACACAGAGATGCATACATAGCTCTCCCTTGCCCTCCATTTGACAAATATGACCATAATTCTATCCTCCTGATTCCTGCTTAAAAGGAAAAACTAAAGCAGGAAGTATAAGTGACTTGCTCAATACAGAAGTGGTCAGATGACCCGGATGCTACGCTACAGGACTGTTTTTTGTTAGCACAGACTGGAATATGTTCTGGGATTCAGTGCATGGACTTGTCGTACCCACAGTCATGGTACGTACATTTCCCAACCAGAAGCCATGGATTACAGGCAACATCGGCACCGAGCTAAATGCCAGAGTTTCCGCTTTCAAGGAGCGGGACACTAATCCGGGCGCTTATTGGAAATCTTGCTATGCCCTCAAACGAACCATCAAACAGGCAAAGCAGGACTAAGATTGAATCCTACTACACTGGCTCTGATGCTCATCGGATGTGGCAGGGTTTGCAAACTGTTAAGGACTACAGCCGCGACCTGCCCAGTGACACGAGCCTACCAGATGAGGTAAATGCCTTTTATGCTCACTTTGAGGCAAATAACACTGAAGCATACACGAGAGCACCAGCTGTTCCGGACGACTATGTGAACACTCTCCGTAGCCGATGTGAGCAAGACCTTTAAACAGGTCAACATTCACAAAGCCACAGGGCCAGATGGATTACCAGGACGTGTACTCAAAGCATGCACGGACCAACTGGCAAGTGTCTTCACTGACATTTTCAACCTCTTTAACCCTTCTCTGTTTCAAACAGACCACCATAGTACCTGTGCCCAAGACAGCGAAAGTAACCTGCCTAAATGATTATCGCCCCATAGTACTCACGTCGGTTGACATGAAGTGCTTTGAAAAGTTGGTCATGGCTCACATCAACACCATCTTGCCAGAAACCCTAGACCCACTCCAATTCGCATACTGCCCCAACAGTTCCACAGATGATGAAATCTCAAATGCACTCCACACTGCCCTTTCCCACCTGGACAAAAGGAACACCTACTTGAGAGTGCTGTTCATTGACTACAGCTCAGCGTTCAAATCCACAGTGCCCACAAAACTCATCACTAAGCTAAGGACCCTGGGACTAAATACCTCCCTCTGCAACTGGATCCTGGACTTCCTGACATGCCGCCCCCAGATGGCAAGGGCAGGCAACAACACATCTGCCACACTGATCCTCAATACTGGGGCCCCTCAGGGGTGCGTGCTTAGTCTCCTCATGTACTCTCTGTTCACCCATGACTGCGTGGCCAAGCACGACTCGAACACAATCATTAAGTTTGCTGACGACACAACAGTGGTTGGCCTGATCACCGACATTGATGAGACAGACTATAGGGAGGTCAGAGCCCTGGCAAGGAGGTGCCAGGACAACAACATCTCAATGTAAGCAAGACAAAGGAGCTGATAGTGGACTATAGGAAAAGGAGGACCGTACAGGCCCCCATTAACATTGTCGGGACTGAAGTGGAGCGGGGTGAGTTTTTCAAGTTCCTTGGTGTCAACATCATCAACAAACTATCACGGTCCAAACACACCAAGACAGTTGTGAAGAGGGCACGACAACACCTTTTCCCCCATCAGGAGAATTGGTATGTGTCCCCAGATCCTCAAAGTTCTACAGCTGCACCATCGAGAGCATCCTGACTGGTTTCATTACTGCCTTTGTTTTTACACTGCTGCTACTCACTGTTTATTATCTATGCATAGTCTCTTTACAAATTACCTCTATTAACCTGTACCCCCGTACATTGACTCGGTACCGGTACCCCCTGTATACAGCCTCGTTATTGTTATGTACATTTTTTTGTTACCTATTGATTGATTAGATTTTTTTAAACTATATTTAGTAAATATTTGATTAACTCTATTTCTTGAACTGCATTGTTGGTTAAGGGCTTGTAAGTAAGTATTTCACAGTAAGGTCTACACCTGTTGTATTCGGCACATGTGACAAATAAAATGTTGATTTGATTTGTATTCATTCCGCCGATTCTGTTGAACAATGATTCTTAAATGGAAGCAAACAGAAGGAAACGGGGATAAACATACCAGAATTTGTCCAATAGAAACTCTCATTTGCAACTGTTGGACTAATGATTACACCCTAGATCAGCTAGATGCAGGCAAGAGTGTGCAAGACGGTATTGAATGTGTTACTGTCTGTCACCTTGATTACTAAAAATTCTCTCAACCTGTGCACCTACGTTGTAAACTTTCATTTATAAGCTAGGTTGTAGCAACCTCATGATGGGTATTGGGAAATTTGAGTATCATGTAGTAGCCTAAATCTATCGATGTTGCATTGAGTTAGGTGAATGGGATATTAATGACAGTCATCCAATATGCTGTAATAGAAATAAGGCCATGCTCGTAAAACAATTAAATAGAGTCCTCATCTTAAATGGCACCGATCGCCACTGTTGCACATATAAAGTAGAATGTATATTATGCACATTGTACATGCATGGGTGCATGCATATTCTGTCAGTTTACTCCTCACAATCGATCTGTCTCTCTACAGGGCCCACACATGCTTTAACCGTCTGGACCTCCCGCCGTACCCGTCGTTCTCCATGCTCTACGAGAAAATGCTGACGGCCGTGGAGGAAACCAGCACCTTTGGCCTGGAGTAACCTCTCCAAAATGTCCGCCACAGCTAGGGGTTGAATTGGGAAAGAACAATGGTGGAGAGGAAATCCTACCAACTTAGCTTGAAGTGAGACAGGACTCACAGTACACAATGGAAACTGAATAGACATCTACAAGAAATTATCATTGTGGAGAAAAAACTAACTTTTAGGACAATTCCACCAACACGACAAGCCCAATTTGACCCCCTGGCTTTGCTATTCCTCCCTGCTCCATGATCCCATACTTCCTGGAATAACGTTACTGTTCTTTTACCTACACTGATGCCCTCCATTCGATTCCTGCGTACAACAACCACACTTGTGCTTTATCTCTTATCAGTTTAATGGCCTTGGTTACTGTATCTCCAGTCCTTCTTCTTCCTCCAGGGGTTCAGCCTGCACTTCAAGCCCAGAGGAACCTTATCCTAATCCCCTATGCTTCCTCGTGGAGTGACCTCGTGCTCTGGACCTCAGAACTGTGTCATTTTCTACTCTGGGGCTGCAGACTATGCACACTATAATACATAATGGACTAATGCCTTGGCTTCTAACATACGCACGCACACACTTTCAAGATGACCCTCATGAGTAAGACCATTATCATTTCTGAAGGGATTAAATTGTATGTCAGAGCTCCTAAGGGGCACCAAAGGCATTGTCACACTCCAAAACACACTGCACTTACCTTTATGTTAGACTACATGAGCAAGGCTTTAAAACTGACACACACTTACTTACGGATACAAATACAATTGTAGGGTCACTCTTTTTCCAAATAGATGAGATGCACTTTCTCATAGACGCATGTAGCTCCACATGCATGTACACACACACACACAAATACACACACTGAGACATTGCCAAACAAAAGGCTTTATTTCTCAGTGATGTAATTTTCTCCCATTCAGTGTACTGATGAATGTATCACAGAAGAGTGAATGTATGAACCTCCAGCTTGCCGTAGTAGGAAGACTGAGGAGCCTTCAAAGAAGAAGAAACACCAGAGCCGCACAAAGTGTAGCTCATACAATTGCTGACTGTGGTTGATTGAGGAATATGGAAATCGAGACTGTGGCATCGGACACGTGCCTTGTTATGAGGGAGATGAGAGACACTTACTCATTGTTTTACGAAGGGTTGCGTCCATTTCCTATTGGGTCACGACTGAAAACTCAGTTGTAATGAGAGACTTGGTACTGTTTATTTGGTTGTTCAAAATGACATTCAAAAGGTTTATCTGTGTCACACACAAAAAACACAGAGCCACACCTTTTAAAGCTAGAATCCTTAGTTGCTTCCTACATCCATTTTTGGACCTATAAATTAATGATATATACCCATTGATTCTTGAAGAATATAACTTATAAATGCATCATGAACTTAGTTCAACAGTTGTACCCCATCAGAACCCAAAATATAAACTTGTTTTACTCCAATGATTGTAAACAATGTAAACGTAAACCAACTGTATTGCCTCAAAACACGGTAAAAACTGTAATTTTTATATTATGGATGGTCAGTCCTTGCATCCATAGATCTGTCTATGAATTTGAGAGGGGTTAAATTTCTCCAGGCCCACCCTTTTAGCTTTCTACCAAAACAGAGGCGGGGTGCCGCTTTGTTAATTCTTTCAATTAAGGATTCTAGCTTTAAGTGTATTACAAAACAGTTCCAGGATGCAAACACAAGAGGGCAGCACATTATATATGGGTACTTCAGTACCGTCGACACAGCTATAGAAGCGTCTTTAAGCACGGGGCATACACTACACAACAACACAGATGCTTACGATTTCTTGAAAGCATGTTTTCATCCTGGTTTTGGACTTCTCAGTGCATAACCCCTACCCAAAGGATTTATTTACACACACACACACAGACACACACACACACACACATTTTCTATGGGGTGCACACACTACTGTACAGAGGTCTATGTGAGCTAAACAGACAACTCGGGCTGGAGTAGATAGTAATAGAAGCCGCACTGTGATGCACTGTGGAGGCAGCCTTCATATCTCAGCCTGGCTCGATACTGCATGCAAGGTCCATCTCAGCAACTCTGTGAGCTGCACTGAGTCCGGAACCCCTAGATGGTGTTGTGTTATAGCTCGATATTTGCATGCCGAAATAGTGCAACACAAGTTTGTTCTTATTAGATTTTGCATGAGGATATCGCTATCGATGTGGAGAAAAGGGCGGGAGGAGCCAAATAGTACTTTAGGGTTGTTGCTATAATGTGTTCGTAGCACTGTTATAAATACGTCCAAAGACATGACGAGGGATACATCAAATATATCTCTATGTTTTGTGTCCCATTGTGTATGGGTTCACTAACTATGAAATGTTATAACAAGCATTGTTGTTTATATGACAGATTATGACGAGTGTTATTGAAGAACTGTGCCAGCACGCTTTAAGGGAATTTGTTTTGTTACATTCAAGTGGTCACTTGTCGTGATGATATATCAGAGGATGGAGGTTAAGGGTCATGGTTCATGGCTACACGAAGAACCAATAGGGCTGTAATGAATGACGAAGAGGAAGTGAGAGCACCTGTATGTGTACCATGCGTGCTCTTTTCTTTGTATATACTTGTACATGTACTGTATGTCTGTCGCTGTTGTGTATACATATACAGTACCATTCAAAAGATTGGACACACCTAGTCATTCCAGGGTTTTTCTTTCTTTTTTCTATTTTCTACATTGTAGAATAATAGTGAAGACATCAAAACTATGAAATAACACATATGGAATCATGTAGTAACCAAAAAAGTGTTAATCAAATCAAAATATATTTAAAATTTGAGATTCTTCAATGTAGCCACCCTTTGCCTTGATGACAGTTTTGCATTCTCTTTGTTTAACACTTTTTTGGTTACCACATGATTCCATATGTGTTATTTAAATGTTGATGTTTTCACTATTATTCTACAATGTAGAAAATAGTAATAATAAAGAAAATCCCTTGAATGAGTAGGTGTGTCCATACTTTTGACTGATACTGTTTATTTTGCACCGAATGTACTAATGGTTTGGGGCTCGCATAATCCATGTCTCCCTATTTATGTTTAACGGAATGACCCCAGTCTCGAACGTCCACACATCCCAACATCACCTCGAGCTTGGAGGGGCGGCTTTGTGGCATGGGCAGTAACCTTTCACATTGGGGTTCAAATCATTTCTGCCAATCAAGACATTTTCCATGCTAAGGCTTTTTCTTCTGCTGCGAATGTCCAATAAGAATAAAGTCAGTCTGCTTCTCGCCCAATAAGGACAAAACTCACCGCCACCACCACTCCCCTTGCCTGATCAATTACCAATAGGATTGGACATCCCACTGTCAGAACTCCACTCTATGCAAAAGCTCCTGTATTTCTCCTTTTCACCCCAATGATTGTATTAAAATACAATGGCACAGGGCAAGTTTTAATTAGCGATACATGGATGTGTGTATTCTTTCTGTGTATTCTTTTTAGGTGAAGCAGGGGCTCAGCCAGTAGGACACAACCCTTAGAGAGCAGCATATAGAGATCTACAGCATACCATGGACATGGTTTTCTATTCTATGAGATGAAGAATATCTCTCCTTCTATCCTATATATTTATTTTTGCAGAAAGAAAGAAACAAACACACGCACACACACATTTTATTTTAACTCTGCATTCCATAACAAACAAAGTATTTTGGAAAATATGAAAATACCGAGGCCCAGCTAAACAATTGAATTGCCCCATTTATTTTTCATTTTTTTCTGATCTATGATTGTATTTATGGTTTACAGCTTTTTGTACAATACATGTGTGAATGACCCTGTCATTGTGAGATATTAGGTTCACATCGATGATGCCGTCTGTTTGAAGAAGCCCCTCATCGTAAGTATGGTGTTTGAGTAGCCACTCGCCTCAAGTATGGGTAACCACATACAGTATGTGGAGTGTCTGAAAGTGGGCGTGTCAACAGAAGTGGGAGGAACAACAGCGATAGGCGTTACACCAGTGCTCTGTAATTGGTTAGACGGTTTTGATTGAGTGTGTTGTTTTTAGTTTCTTAACACATTTTTATTGGTCGGTTCCCGACCGTGTGAAACAAGACTGGGAGAGCTACAAGGCATTCTATTCTTGATAGAGAATCATACTGTGCCATTTGAATGTTAACAAAACACACAACAAACACCTCACGTATAGCGAAAATAAAAGTAATTTTGATGTCAGTTATTAGTCTACCAGTTTTTATTTATTACCAATAAAAATAACTACTCTTGAATAATTGGGTAGCAAACAGCCTACTGGTTTTTACCAATAAATCTATGTTTGACTATTATAACTCATGGCATCTATTTGACTATCAGCAGATGATGACAAAATTGTGTTTGGCTCAAAATAATTACTCTTGTACAATTGGGCAGCTTAAAATGAAGAGTATTCAAGGACCCTTGCCCTTTATCCTGAACACAGACACGAGCAATGTGGGCATGGGTGGGGTGCTGGCCCAGCCGGGGCCAGAGAGGGGGAGAGTGGTGGTGTACTTCGGCAAAACATTCAACAAACATGAGCACCCCTACTGTGTCACCCGGTGGGAGCTCCTGGCTGTTGTGGCTTCCATCAAACATTTCAAGTACTACCTGGGTGGCCTGCCCTTTATTGTAAGGACTGACCACTCTGCTCTCCACTGGCTCATGTCTTTCAAAGAGCCAGAGGGGCAGGTTGCACGCTGGTTGGAGGAGCTTCAGCCGTACGACTTCACAGTGGTGCACAGGGCAGAGGCACGCCACTCCAATGCCATGCCCCGTTGGCCCTGTACTGCAGACGGGTGGGAGTGGATGTAGTGGAAACCGCTGGGTGCTCACAGCCATGGACTATTTCACAAAATGGCCTGTGGCCTATGCTCTGCCTAACCAGGAGAAAGAGACCATCGTCAACGCCCTGACAGCAGGGATGTTCAGCAGGTTTGGAGCTGCGGAGACAATCCACAGCGACCAAGGCAAAAACTTTGAGTCCTGTGTGTTCACCACCATGTGTGAGAGGCTGGGTATGCACAAGACCCGCACTGCTCACCTCCATTCTCAAAGTGATGGCCTTGTGGAGTGCTTCAACAAAATGCTTGGACAGCAGCTGGCCATCGTCTCTGCCAAAGATCAGCATGACTGGGACAAGCATGTGCCCATGGTCCTCATGGCATGCCGCTTCACTGTCCAAGACTCCACCTGCTCCACCCCCCTCACCTGGGGGGTGAGGGGGGTGGAGCATCGCAAGTTTAAGGCCATGTTTAGCCATTGTTCTCTCTCTTACGTCTGGTCTTAACAAGAGATGGTCACTGTTGTTTTATACGAGTATCCTTGATTTATTTGGCGTGGGTATGGCCAAACAGTAGCCTGTGTTCAGTTGGGTTAATAAACCGGGAATTCGTAAACTCATACCTCTGTCTGGACAATTGTTCCTTTGTGATCTAGCCAGGTCATTACAATATGTACAGTGAGTTCCTTGGAACAGGGACACATTTTTTGTTGTTTCGGCACTGTATTACATCACTTTGGATTTGAAATGAAACAATTTTATTTTTATTTCACCTTTATTTAACCAGGTAGGCCAGTTGAGAACAAGTTCTCATTTACAACTGCGACCTGGCCAAGATAAAGCCACCTGGCCAAGATATTCTTACTTACAATAAAAGTGACTCCAAAATGACAAAATACATTATTTACCATTCATGTCTAGTGGAAACAAAATTTTCTGAAACACAACCAAAACAAACAGCAAATGCATCCAACAAAGCTTGATGTCTTTGTGTGCTATGAATACGGGACCAAATACTTCATTTTTTATTACTATAATACACATACAGTGAGGGAAAAAAGTATTTGATCCCCTGCTGATTTTGTACGTTTGCCCACTGACAAAGAAATGATCAGTCTATAATTTTAATGATAGGTTTATTTTAACAGTGAGAGACAGAATAACAACAAAAAAATCCAGAAAAATGCATGTAAAAAATTGTATAAATTGATTTGCATTTTATTGAGGGAAATAAGTATTTGACCCCCTCTCAATCAGAAAGATTTCTCGCTCCCAGGTGTCTTTTATACAGGTAACGAGCTGAGATTAGGCGCACACTCTTAAAGGGAGTGCGCCTAATCTCAGCTTGTTACCTGTCCACAGAAGCAATCAATCAATCAGATTCCAAACTCTCCACCATGGCCAAGACCAAAGAGCTCTCCAAGGATGTCAGGGACAAGATTGTAGACCTACACAAGGCTGGAATGGGCTACAAGACCATCGTCAAGCAGCTTGGTGAGAAGGTGACAACAGTTGGTGCGATTATTCGCAAATGGAAGAAATACAAAATAACTGTCAATCTCCCTCGGCCTGGGGCAAGATCTCACCTCGTGGAGTTGCAATGATCATGAGAACGGTGAGGAATCAGCCCGAACTACACGGGAGGATCTTGTCAATGATCTCAAGGCAGCTGGGACCATAGTCACCAAGAAAACAATTGGTAACACACTACGCCGTAAAGGACTGAAATCCTGCAGCGCGCGCAAGGTCCCCCTGCTCAAGAAAGCACATATACATGCCCGTCTGAAGTTTGCCAATGAACATCTGAATGATTCAGAGGACAACTGGGTGAAAGTGTTGTGGTCAGATGAGACCAAAATGGAGCTCTTTGGCATCAACTCAACTCGCCGTGTTTGGAGGAGGAGGAATGCTGCCTATGACCCCAAGAACATCATCCCCACCGTCAAACATGGAGGTGGAAACATTATGCTTTTGGGGTGTTTTTCTGCTCAGGGGACAGGACAACTTTACCGCATAAAAGGGACGATGGACGGGGCCATGTACCATCAAATCTTGGGTGAGAACCTCCTTCCCTCAGCCAGGGTCGTGGATGGGTATTCCAGCATGACAATGACCCAAAACACACGGCCAAGGCAACAAAAGGAGTGGCTCAAGAAGAAGCACATTAAGGTCCCGGAGTGGCCTAGCCAGTCTCTAGACCTTAATCCCATAGAAAATCTGTGGAGGGAGCTGAAGGTTCGAGTTGCCAAACGTCAGCCTCGAAACCTTAATGACTTGGAGAAGATCTGCAAAGAGGAGTGGGACAAAATCCCTCCTGAGATGTGTGCAAACCTGCTGGCCAACTACAAGAAACGTCTGACCTCTGTGATTACCAACAAGGGTTTTGCCACCAAGTACTAAGTCATGTTTTGCAGAGGGGTCAAATACTTATTTCCCTCATTAAAATGGCAAATCAATTTATAACATTTTTGACATACGTTTTTCTGGATTTTTTTGTTGTTATTCTGTCTCTCACTGTTCAAATAAACCTACCATTAAAATTATAGACTGATAATTTCTTTGTCAGTGGGCAAACGTACAAAATCAGCAGGGGATCAAATACTTTTTTCCCTCACTGTATAACTGAATTTGTTCCAATACTTTTGGCCCCCTAAAATGGGGGGGACTATGTACAAAAAGTGCTGTAATTTCTAAACGGTTCACCCGCTATGGATGAAAATACACTCAAATGAAAGCTGACAGTCTGCACTTCAACATCATAGTCATAGTATAATTTCAAATCTAAAGTGCTGGAGTACAGAGCCAACATGTTCGATAGTGCAATGTCTGTGATTTCATGTACTTTCATGTTTGTATTGTTACTGTACTGTATGCAGCAGCTATATATAAATTACCGGCCAGCTAAATCTGGTGTAATACATCACTTCTCATAATCTGAGATTAATATGTTTTTTTGTACATTGTCCCTGCCAAATAAACCTAAAACATATTGCCTATTCAGCTCAAGCTAAACAATCCTGAACCACAGATTTTACATGCAGTACAAGTAATGATAGACGGACTCTCAAAATCACACAAATATTTAGCCTGGTCCAATGGTTTCCCATGTGAACAGCATCCACACATGTAAGACAACGATGAAAGACTGAATGAAATTATGAAAGAAAGCATTTTAATGTGAGATATTCATCTAACAAAGTACATCATGGAATATCACGAATATCATGCATATATTGGAGCTAGTGGATATATGGAGGCTTAAATATCCTGACCTAGTTATATATGAGTGGCAGAGGCTCAATCAAGCTAGTTGTCTTGATTACTTTCTTATGTCATTCTCGCTGGCACCAGAAGTTAAAGTGTTGATAAGGGACAGAATGCGGTCCGACCATAAAATAATTAGCATATACATTACTCTTACAGAATTTCCACATGGGCGAAGATATTGGACATTTTATCAAAGCTTATTGGATGACAACTGGTTTTTAACCTGGATAGAAGAATTTATAACTGACTTTTTCCAATTTAACATAGGTACAACATTCTAAAAATAAAGCGAACTGGAAGGAATATGGGGAAAATGCACCAAATACTTTTTTCATCTTCAACAAAATAGAAATGTTACCTAAAAGAATTTACTGAAACTTGTTACAAATGACAGAGTCACCCATGATTCACCAAGCAATATTTTGAAAGAGGAAGCAAATGTTTTCATTTCAGTTTCCTCCATCTCCACAAACCGAAGTTGTCACACCCTGATCTGTTTCACCTGTCTTTGTGCTCGTCTCCACCCCCCTCTAGATGTCGCCTATCTTCCCCAATAGCGTCCGTGTACTTATACCTGTGTTTTCTGTTTGTCTGTTGCCAGTTTGTTTTGTTTCATCAAGCCTACCAGCGTTTTATCCCGTGCTCCTGGCTGTCTCTAGATCCTGTTTTCTAGCTTTCCCGGTTTTGACCATTCTGCCTGCCTTGACCCTGAGCCTGCCTGTCATTCTGTACCTTGCCATATCACCCTGGATTACTGACCTCTGCCTGCCCTGACCATGAGCCTGCCTGCCGTTCTGTACCTTTCGGAGTCTGCGCTGGACTACTGACCTCTGCCTGCCCGTGACCTGTCGTTTGCCTGCCACCCTGTTTTTGTAATAAACTTTTGTTACTTCATAACTGTCTGCATCTGGGTCTTCTTCTGAGCCTTGACAGAAGTTAATTGTAAGGATTTGTTTCTATCAATAATGTAAAATGAACAGCTGTACAGAATAACTCATGTGAAGGCCAAATTACAGAGGAGGAACTTCTTGATCCAATTAAAGCCTTTAAGTCTGGATAAACTCTAGGGCTGGATGGCATAACAGCTGAGGTATATCAAACCTTTTTTGATGTACTCAGAGGACCATTATTAGCATGTTTTAACCACTCCTATAAACATTTTAGATGATCAGACACTCAACAAGTTCTGATTTCAATATTACTGAAGCAGGACCCAGGTGGTAAATATAAAAATCCAGTCCATAAAAAATTGAAGGCCCCTTACACTTGAGTGTTGTGACACAAACTTTCTCGCAAAATGAATTGCGCATATAATTTAAAAGGTATTGGCAGATATAAATCATCCTAATCAGACAGGTTTTTTACATTGACGCTACATTGGAGCTAATATAAGACAAATACTGGAAACAATATAACACTATGAAAAATCTACGACAACAGACCTGGTAGTTTCTGCATGTCTTTTTATGTCGTTTCTACTGTAGCATAATGTTTTTGTGTATATTCCTTATAACCACGGACACGCGATGTAACGTTACTCATTTCATAACCTTTATCGTGTTATACTCCATGCTTAGGTAGCTAGCTACATTCTTCCATTAGCTCTGGAAAACAATGCTAATTGTGTCAGAGAAGTATTAGCATGTGTTGTATTTTGAAGCTACCCTGGCCTTATGACTCCCAAGTGGCACAGCGTCTCAGTGCTAGAGGCATCACTACAGACACCCATGTTCAAATCCAGACTGCGTTTCTATCAAAGTGCCTTATTACGTTATAATAGTTCCTGTGTGTCGTGTTATACCATTTCTACTGTAGCTCACTGTGTGTATGGAGCATAATATATTTGTGTATATTCCTTATAACCGTGGACACGCGAGGTAACGTTACTCATGTTACTCACCTTTTACGGTGTTATATTCAATCGTGCTTATGTAGCTAGTTACATTCTTCTATTAGCTCTGTAAAACAATGCTAAATGCGTCAGAAGTATTGGCATGTTGTATTTTGAAGCCACCCTGGAAAAATATCTTATTCCACTTGGTTGTTTTCTGAGTGCATTCCACAAAGCTGTTTATCATGTCCGCCTTATCCACTGCCCCCATTTAGAGGTTATAGTCAAGCACGCAGTCTGGTTTGATGTTTCTATCTCCCGTCAGGTGGTCCACCTTCCCTGTGGCCGACATGGTTGCTGAATGGACAGTGGAGAGGACATGGACATCTCATTTGTCATGGCACTTTACTGCCAGCTGTTGACATTTCTTATTTTGTATAATGGATAATTTAGGATGGCAGTAGCATTGTTGATGAAATGCAGTCATAGCAGCAGAACTAGGAAGCAGTCTTGGGAAAAGAGGGTGGAAAGAAGGGAGTTACAAACATAGGATCTCTGCTCCAGTATTCTCTTAGGGAGTTCTTCTTTACTATCCCCATGAGAAGGACTGTCACCAGGAAGGTATACATTTCACTAATTGTGGTTGCCCCCCCCCCACTCCTGACTCTCTCTTCTGTAGCTCCAAGGCATAGCGATTGGTCTCTACTATGTCTCCCACCAGCTCCTCTGTCAGAAACAACTTGAAGCTCTGCCTCAGATGGAAATGGCAAGGGCCGTTGCACTCCAGACTGGAACTCATCAACGCAAACAGCAGGGCCAGGACGGGTGAAATGGCTGGCAGCCTTCCAGCTACCACAGAACTCCTGTACTTCATCCACTATCGGTCTGCCTCCATCACCACCAGCATCTTCAAATGGAACTAGAACTTTGTCAGTGGACAAGGGGTCATCAGATTCAGGGTTCTCAATAACTGGGGGGCAGCTCCTCACTGTAACTGTCAGAATCTGATTCCTGGCTTTCAGACTCATTGTCAGAATTCTTTTAAATCTCCAGAATTTCCCGCATTTGTGAGTTGTATCCTTTTGAAAGACATTGCTAATGCTACAGCTTAGCTCATTAGCTACATACATAAACAACAACACTGAATGGCTCAGAGTGGGAGTTAGAGGTTACGTGATTTACTGCCTGCACGCACCATTTGTATCAATAAATCACTATCAAAAAATGTTTTGTGTGGTATTATTGATATATTTACTATTTTATTCATGTTTTTCAATTACCGGTGATAAATAATGCATTCCGATTTTTGCATAGATTGTAATGGGCACATAGTATGTGTGTAAAATCATTTTTTGAAGGTTGTACTGATTATAATGATCTAAGCTAATTCCAGCAATGTGTGTGGAGCCATGTTTGTTGACATACAATGCATTCTGGGTTTCACGTGATCGTCTGTCGGACCAAAGATGCTATAACAAAATGAGGTGTGTAAGTGTTCACAATTTTTTTTGAGAACTTCAGGAAGTGAATGGTGGGATGTAAATGATGGTAGACGACACACCCCTTCAACATGCATACTATAAACAGACCAAACTCATCTTGTCTTCTCTTATTATCTTTGGTTTCTGGAAGGAAAAAAAGCATGGCTGCGCGCTGAAACTAATCGTCAGATTACTTTCGATTTCTAGAAAGTGTTTAACTCAATTCTTTTGATCAACGGTGTCATGACGTGGCCCTCTTTGGATATAGCGAGTACCTCCCCCCTCTCTCTCACCACCTCTCTCTTCCCCCTACACCCAGGCTTTGTTATCTCAGATGGTAAATTCCTAGAGGAGACTCCTCAGGGTCAGGCATTATAGAGAGAGAAAGTTTCACAGTAGAACAAAGGAACTTCTTCTACATCACAGAAATTGAGAACTGAACAATATCCATGTTTTGGAGAATGTGTAAACGGTCGGTGGAGAAACCAGCTATGACCGGTCCATTTTGTTTCATGTTGTGACCTCATGGAAAGACAATACAGCCACATTACCATAACTCTGTTTATACAGGAGCCTCCGTTATGAGGTTTGCATCTAATTATTGTATAAAATGAATGAGTAAAGATGAAACTATTTGTGAAATTATGTAAGGTGATGTTGAACCGTTAATGTGAGAGAATTGTATTTCTGTTTAAAGTTTAATAACAAAGTCATTGGCCCGCCCCCATGAGCACAGACATCAATCTGGCGTCATGGGACAGCCCTTTTCTACTGTTACGAATATAACCCCCACCTGAAGAAATTCCCTGGAGACCATGCCTACCTCGGTCAGCTGAGGGAGCTAAGGTTTGAATAAAAACCTCAGGATAAGCTAAGGTTGTAATGGTTGCTGAATTCTTAACCATACCACGTGATTAAACTCTGAGACTATCGAGCCGACAGAATAAGAGCAACTCTTCGATACTAATTACTAGTCTGCAGCTAGGAATTATGTACCATTGAATGCAAAGACCGACAACCGCCGAAACATCTATTCTATAAGAACATTTTTGAATGGGACTCTGAAGTATCCATTCTAACCACGAAAGACTCCTTGGAAGCAGATGGAGAGACAAGCGGAATGAACTTTCCAACAGAAAGACGGACGATTCCAACAGCGATCATGACGACACACTGAGCGTAAATATATATATTGATTGCAATTATTCCGGAATGAGTGAGCGTTCATGTGCAAAGGATTAGCATTTCAATCAATATAATGATCAACTGTTTAGTAACTTTTGTCTTTCGCACCCTTCTCAGTCCACACCCACTTCCCTTTGTCTACCAAGCCATCATATCGGCTTAGCCCACTAGGGAAACTCCCCTATCATTTCCTTGTAACCATATCTACTGTTTGTTTGTTTGTTTATGCATTTCTGTGATTATTTAGTTAGTTAATCATTTATTTACTAAGACAATTGATGTATGGATGATTCATAGTAAAGACTGGGTTTGTGCAGATAACCAACGATTTACGACGTTCGGAATGAGACTAACGTGAGGTAAAGAATAATTCATTAATTTAAAGACCAATTGATCAGATCTTAAAGTATCTGAAAAGTTATATTAGGAAAATTATAACTTTGTAATCTGAAGATTTTCCTTGGTGCTCTGACTTCCTAGTTAATTACATTTACATGATTAGTTTAATCAAGTAATAATAATTACAGCGAATTGATTTGATAAAATAAGTCTTCAATTTAATGATGCCAAAGACACGACAACGGTGAGCTCATCCGTGATGTGATTAATTATACATAGTAATTGCAATTAGCAATTCATATTGTAGTTTATGTCAGCCGAGATTTA
Organism: Salmo trutta; assembly: GCF_901001165.1. Lineage (NCBI taxonomy): Eukaryota > Metazoa > Chordata > Actinopteri > Salmoniformes > Salmonidae > Salmo > Salmo trutta. Next base: position 7,516,039 of record NC_042980.1, read on the forward strand.
GAAAATATGACTTCTTGTGTTGCGTCAATCTTTCCTCAGTTAGCGCTAGGACAAATGTAGCCTACATTTTTCCGGTTAGGATGATTGTGTTATGCTGTAGATACTTCTGTGAATATCTGAACATTGCATCCAAAAATAAACTGCTCACATTCTGGACATAACTTTGTAAGGACTGTGTTTGTGTAAATAGTTTATGAAAAAAGTGTGGCTAGCTCAAATGCAGACTTGAACTGCACAAACAATTGGGAAGTGTTTGGGGAAGGCGGAACACACCTCAATTCAAACTGTTATTAGAAAATAAAAAACTTGTTCGAAAATAATTTAAAATTGACAAGTTGAAAACAGCCTATAAATAAAAAAACAGTCTGCGTGCCTTGGTTTGAGGGCAGTGCGGATGAAATGAACTGTTACATAACAATCACATTCCGGAATGGAGAGAACGTTCTAACATCACGTGCATAGAAAAACTCACAGTGGGGCGACTGTTAGAGATATTTGGAACTCACACATGAAAGGGTTAAGGGACAAAAAGATGGACAGCAGATGGAAAAATAGTTTTCAATGTACCGATTACATTGCACATGGTTTTTGAACTAATACACAAAACGACGCTGGACTCAAAACTTAGAGTTTTTCATTTAAAATTATTATACACAATTCTTGCAACCAATATAATGTAAAATATATGGGGGATACAACCATCCCAGCTATGCAGAGTTTGCCACAAAGACAGAATCATTAGTTTATTTATTTTGGTACTGCCAATACTGTACAGTTGAAGTCGGAAGTTTACATACACTTAGGTTGGAGTTATTAAAGCTCGTTTTTCAACCACTCCACAAATTTCTTGTTAACAAACTATGGTTTTGGCAAGTCGGTTAGGACATCTACTTTGTGCATGACTCAAGTAATTTTTCCAACAATTGTTTACAGACAGATTATTTCACTTATAATTCACTGTATCACAATTGCAGTGGGTCAGAAGTTTACATACACTAAGTTGACTGTGCCTTTAAACAGCTTGGAAAATTCCAGAAAATGGTGTCATGGCCTTAGAAACTTCTGATAGGCTATTTGACATCATTTGAGTCAATTGGAGGTGTACCTGTGGATGTATTTCAAGGCCTACCTTCAAACTCAGTGCCTCTTTGCTTGATTTCATGGGAAAATCAAAAGAAATCAGCCAAGACCTCAGAAAAACAGTTGTAGACCACCACAAGTCTGGTTCATCCTTGGGAGCAATTTCTAAACGCCTGAAGGTACCATGTTCATCTGTACAAACAATAGTACGCAAGTATAAACACCATGGGACCACGCAGCCGTCATACCGCTCAGGAAGGAGACGCATTCTGTCTCCTAGAGATTAACGTACTTTGGTGCGAAAAGCGCAAATCAATCCCAGAACAACAGCAAAGGACCTTGTGAAGATGCTGGAGGAAAAAGGTATAAAAGTATCTATATTCACAGTAAAACGAGTCCTTTATCAACATAACCTGAAAGGCCGCTCAGCAAGGAAGAAGCCAGTGCTCCAAAACCGCCATAAAAAAGCCAGACTACGGTTTGCAACTGCACATGGGGACAAAGACCGTACTTTTTGGAGAAATGTCCTCTGGTCTGATAAAACAAAAATAGAATGGTTTGGCCGTAATGACCATCGTTATGTTTGGAGGAAAAAGGGGGAGGCTTGCAAGCTGAAGAACATCATCCCAACCGTGAAGCACGGGGGTGGCAGCATCATGTTGTGGGGGTGCTTTGCTACAGGAGGGAGTGGTGCACTTCACAAAATAGATCATGAATCATGAAAAAGGAAAATTATGTGGATATATTGAAGCAACATCTCAGGACATCAGTCAGGAAGTTCCAAATGGACAATGACCCCAAGCATACTTCCAAAGTTGTGGCAAAATGGCTTAAAGACAACAAAGTCAAGGTATTGGAGTGTCCATCACAAAGCCCTGACCTCAATCCTATATAAAATTTGTGGGCAGAACTGAAAAAGCATGTGCGAGCAAGGAGGCCTACGAACCTGACTCAGTTACACCAGCTCTGTCAGGAGGAATGGGCCAAAATTCACCCAACTTATTGTGGGAAGCTTGTGGAATGCTACCCGAAACGTTTGACCCAAGTTAAACAATTTAAAGGCAATGTTACCAAATATTAATTGAGTCTATGTAAACTTCTGACCCACTGGGAATGTGATAAAACCTGAAAAAAATCATTCTCTCAACTATTATTCTGACATTTCACATTCTTAAAATAAAGTGGTGATCCTAACTGACCAAAGACAGAGCATTTTTACTAGGATTAAATGTCAGGAATTGGGAAACTGAGTTTAAATGTATTTGGCTAAGGTGTATGTAAACCTCCGACTTCAACTGTATATACACACACACTACCAGTCAAAGGTTTGGACACACCTACTCATTCAAGGGTTTTTCTTTATTTTTTTATAATTTTCTACATTGTAGAACAATAGTGAATACATCAAAACTATGAAATAACACATATGGAATCATGTTGTAACAAAAAAAGTGTTATTAGAATCTAAAATATTTTTTGATTTGTTTAAGTAGCCACCCTTTTCCTTGATGACAGCTTTGCACACTGTTGGCATTCTCTCAACCAGCTTCATGAGGTAGTCACCTGAGACATGAAGGTCAGTAGATCCGGACATTTAAAAAAAAAAGTTCAGTAGCATGGACCATCAGGTGCAGTAGCAAAGACCATCAAGCGCTATGATGAAACTGGCTCTCATGAGGACCGCCACAGGAAAGGAAGATCCAGAGTCACCTCTGCTGCAGTCGATAACTTAATTTGAGTTACGAGCCTCAGAATTTGCAGCCCAAATAAAATCTTCACAGAGTTCATGTAACAGACATATAGGCAACCTTTTATACTAGTACACAAGCATGACAATTTATCCATCCACACACACTATACTGCCTCACGGCCACGACATTCACCCTCCTGATGGGTCTGGCCAATAAACCACTACACTAGGGATTTACCCTCGAGGGCCACCCTACCCAGGACTTACCCTCTCGGGATTCACCCTTCACAGGGACTACCCTGCTCAGGACTTACCCTCTTGGGATTTACCCTCCACAGGGACAACCCTGCTTGGGACTTACTCTTTATCTACGACCAGTCGTAACACAATTGGACTTCACTCAACCAAAAGCTCAGGTTTTCTAGGTCTGTATTCTATTATTGTTCAGCCTACGATTCTCATCTCCACAAGATGTCAAAATGAATGGTAACAGGTGTAGGAATTGTGCCTACCTTGTTTGTTGTGCCAGCTCCTGCTCCACTAATTTGGACTCTTTGGTTCGACTATAAACCATGGTGAATCCTGTCAACAATGCCAACTGTTCGCTACTAAATAAACCAAGTAAAAACTAAAGGACAACTAGGAAAAGCTCAAACCAAGTTTATTCACCCAATGGGTCAAAACATCTGAACAGACAATATACACACCCCACTTTAGGTGAAGTCTCCTCCTTTTCTCTAAACATTACATCTTAATTGTTAGGCAGGAAGTTAAGTGATGTAGGTAATAAACTTTTCCTTCTCCCTTAATGAGACCTGACCTCGGCCTCCATTCCTCACTAATCCACAGCTATCCACCCTTATCAGTGACCGCAACCATGTGATTGCCTTTCCCTTACTCAGTAACATTACAAGCCCTTGGCTCATATCCAATCTTAACTGACCCCACCATATACATTCATCCTACAGATAACCATTAACTTCTAGTGTAGCAAGTATTTCAAATTACAACCCAACAACTGAAACCAGACTGTGGCCATTCTCCTTTCCATAGGATACCTGATATCTAACAATAACATGTTCTGACAGAACATAAACGTTCTGCATTCCCCTCTCTCCCTCAGTACCATGAACAAGGATATTTAATATTTCAGGTTTAGAAGTCAGAACCCATCACTAGCAAGCTAGCTAGCACATGGTGTCGCCCTAGCTTCCCATCTGCTCTGCTAGCAGGAGCCAGCGGTAGACAGTATCCACTTCTGCATGTTAGGCACTGTTTTCCCACAGTTCTGTTTACAATGGTGCGGGCAAAGGGGAGCGAAGGACACTGTCTACCGGTGTCGCTACCGCTAGCTAGCAAGGAGGACTCCGGTAGGCTGGGGCCAAAAAAAATCCGATAATATGGTGTAAACTCTACATAGTTGTGTTCTTTGGGTGTCACTGAGTAGGCTGATATACCATTTCATGGGTGCACAATCCATAGGTTGGGCTGTACAGTGCAATTTGTATATTCAATTACTTTCATTGTCTAGCATCCAAAGGCATTATCCTAGTAATATTAGCAACCTATGCCTGTTAGTGGGGTGAATGTACTCGTCCTCCTAGATGTTGCGAGTTTGGGTCTTGGCAACTGCTAGAAATGTGGCAAAGAAATAAACTTTATGTCCTGAATACAAAATGTTATATTTGGGGCAAATCCAACACATCACTGAATACCACTCTTCATATTTTCAAGAATAGTGGTGGCTGCTTCATTTTATGGGTACGCTTGTCATCGGCAAGGACTAGAGTGTATTTTAGGATAAAAATAAATGGAATGGGGAAAGGGGGATGCCTAGTCAGCTGCCCAACTGAATGTATTCAACTGAAATGTGTCTTCCGCATTTAACCCAACCCCTCTGAATCAGAGAGTTGCGGGGGGCTGCCTTAATCGACATCCAATTCGTCGGCGCCGGGGAATAGAGCTAGGCATAGGCAAAATCATAGAGGGAAACCTGGTTCAGTCTGCTTTCCAACAGACACTGGGAGACAAATTCACCTTTCAGAAGGCCAATAACCTAAAACACAAGGGCAAGTCTAGCGGTCTGCATGCTCAAACCACTAGGGGTGTGGCGGCTTCTTCGGCATTATCAGGGTTGCCACAGTTTCCTGTGGGTTTGATCTTTGGGCTACCGTGATTCATCGACTCTGGTCAATGCTATGCAGTGCACGTGTGCACTTTACCAAGTAACGATAGGTGTTCAATTGTTTGGACTTGGAATTCCGTGTCAGTGCGCATAGCCAAGTTACAGCAGATTCTGGTTCCCTATTTGGGGCTCTGACAGTCAGGGCCTAAAATGTACTTTTTGGTCAACCAGCCACTGTGTCAGGTAGATAGAAAGATCTACCAGCCACTCTTACTTTTTACCAGCCCAAAATATTTGTTAAATTACATCAACAAAACACTAAAAAATGAATGAGAATGTTTTGTAATGTTTCTAAAACAATACATGTATGTCACGCCCTGACCGGGTGAACTCAGGTGTTTTGGGTCAGGGTGGTTTATGTTGGGTGGTTTTCCTGTGTTTGTTTTCTGTTTTGCGTTGGAGCCTTGTGTTGGCTCTATTGGGAGTATTTCTATGTTGGTTTCTGTCTTCCCAATCAGAGACAGCTGTCGCTAGTTGTCTCTGATTGGGATCTCATTTAAGTTCATTTTCCCCCACGCTGTTCGTGGGGAATTGTATTTACATTGCTATTCGTAGCCTGTGAAGCTGTTCGTTCGTGGTATCGTTTATTGTTTTGCTGGTTCACCGTTCTAATAAAAATGATGATGAACCAAACCTCCGCTGCGCCTTGGTCCCTCTATAACGACGAACGTTACAGAATTCCCCACCGAACCAGGACCAAGCAGCGGGAGGAAAAGGAGCGCGAGAGATGGGCTCGCGAGGGAAAGGAGTTCTGGACCTGGGAGGAGATCATGTCGGGGAAAGGACCCTGGCGGACGGACTCCCAGGTCGAGGAGGAAAAGCCAGCCGGTAGACGGAGTCGCAGGCGGCGGTCGAGGAGGCCCGGAAAACAGCCCCAAGAAAATTTTGGGGGGGGGCTAATGGGGTGGTCCGGTAGGGCAGAGGAAGAGCCCAGACCACTGCTCTCGTGGGGGATGACGGCGGAGGAAGAGACGAGGATGAGGCAGTTGATTGAGGACCTGCAGAGGGAAGATCTGGAGGAGGAGCCCTGGTATGCGGAGTTGCGCGCTGTGTCGCCAGTGCGCCCGCACAGCCCAGTGCGTCCGGTGGACAGACCCAGCACATGCCGTGCTAAGATGGGAATCCAGCCGGGACGAGTGGCTAAACCAGCTCCACGCTACAGGTCACCTATACGTGTTCACAGTCCTGTCTGGCCCGTCCCTGCTCCCCGCACCAAGCCCACGGTGCGTGTCCACAGTCCTGTCCGGCCCGTCCCTGCTCCCCGCACCAGGTTAGTGGTGCGTGTCCCCAGTCCTGTCCGGCCCGTTCCTGCTCCCCGCACCAGGTTAGTGGTGCGTGTCCCCAGTCCTGTCCGGCCCGTCCCTGCTGCCCGCACCAAACCAGTGGTGCGTGTCCCCAGTCCTGTCCGGCCCGTTCCTGCTCCCCGCACCAGGTTAGTGGTGCGTGTCCCCAGTCCTGTCCGGCCCGTCCCTGCTCCCCGCACCAAGTCAGTGGTGCGTGTCCCCAGTCCTGTCCGGCCCGTCCCTGCTCCCCGCACCAGGTTAGTGGTGCGTGTCCCCAGTCCTGTCCGGCCCGTCCCTGCTCCCCGCACCAGGTTAGTGGTGCGTGTCCCCAGTCCTGTCCGGCCCGTCCCTGCTCCCCGCACCAGGTTAGGGGTGCGTGTCCCCAGTCCTGTCCGGCCCGTCCCTGCTCCCCGCACCAGGTTAGTGGTGCGTGTCCCCAGTCCTGTCCGGCCCGTTCCTGCTCCCCGCACCAAGTCAGAGGTGCGTGTTCCCAGTCCTGCCCGGCCCGTTCCTGCTCCCCGCACCAGGTTAGTGGTGCGTGTCCCCAGTCCTGTCCGGCCCGTCCCTGCTCCCCGCACCAAGTCAGTGGTGCGTGTCCCCAGTCCTGTCCGGCCCGTCCCTGCTGCCCGCACCAAACCAGTGGTGCGTGTTCCCAGTCCGGCACGGCCCGGGTCCGGTCCACCGGTGCCCAATCCTGTTCCGGGCGACGGCTCCGCTCCAGAGCCTGGGCATGCCGCTCCACAGTGGTCCAGTCCGGGCCAGAGGGGTAGGGCTAAGGTGGAGGCGGGGGGGAGAACACGCCCGGGGCCAGAGCCTCCACCGAGGGTGAGGCGCCCACCCGGATTCCCCCCCCCTAATAGACTTAAGTTTGGTGCGCCGGGAGTACGCACCGTTGAGGGGGGGGTACTGTCACGCCCTGACCGGGTGAACTCAGGTGTTTTGGGTCAGGGTGGTTTATGTTGGGTGGTTTTCCTGTGTTTGTTTTCTGTTTTGCGTTGGAGCCTTGTGTTGGCTCTATTGGGAGTATTTCTATGTTGGTTTCTGTCTTCCCAATCAGAGACAGCTGTCGCTAGTTGTCTCTGATTGGGATCTCATTTAAGTTCATTTTCCCCCACGCTGTTCGTGGGGAATTGTATTTACATTGCTATTCGTAGCCTGTGAAGCTGTTCGTTCGTGGTATCGTTTATTGTTTTGCTGGTTCACCGTTCTAATAAAAATGATGATGAACCAAACCTCCGCTGCGCCTTGGTCCCTCTATAACGACGAACGTTACAATGTATTATGGGCTATTAGCAGGACAATATATGTTTACCAACACCACTCTGTATTTTGATACTTGTACAAGGCAATTGATCAGCATTAAAAACTTTGTGGAAGAGTTCTCCCGAGTGGCGCAGCGGTCTAAGACACTGCATTACAGCGCTAACTGCGTTTCTACATATGCTGGTTCGATCTCTGTGCCAGCCGCCACCGGGAGACCGATGAGGTTGCTTTTGGTTTCTCTCCCTCTAAAAACAGAAATAAATAATTCTAAATAAACTGGCCTTATTTACAAATTAGTGAGAATGTCTCACCCCGTGTTCAAGAATGGCCTTTTTCTCGCTCACTCTAGGTTAATTCACAACTAAATCATCTCTAAAATATTGTTATTTTTTAAACAAAGCGATTATTATTATTGATGAATTTTGAATTATATAAAAGCCCCTTAGATATTCCCACAGATCAGATTTGCCATAATGAAAAATGCCCCTTAGATATTAATTTAGAATCGTCCAATCCTCTAAATGTAATTATTGGTGGAGAGTCACGTTATTGAAAAACATATTTTTCTATATACTGTAGGCCTACCGTAGGCGACATGAGTCTCACTAGTGTTGAGTAATGTGTTGATAAAAGTGTTGTAGGTCTTATTTATTTAAAAAGCATTTTGAAGTTAGAAGCAATAGGATTTGAAAAAATAGCCTACCCACTGTGGTCAACTATTTCAGCCCTGTTTTGCGCTGCTGTGAGACAAGCATGGGGACTGGTCTTGATAAATCAATGAGATTTTTATTTTCACTGAATCTCCGTTTGGATATTGGTTAGACTACAATTAGCGAGTGGAAATGTTATGCTCTTAGTACTGCAGCCTACTCCAGACCATCACGTTGTACAGCGCCATATTTTATGTTCCATCCCAACGGAAACCCTGAGGGTTTCGTTTTTTGTTTTTTTCTTGGAATAGAAACACCATAATATTAATATTAAACAAAATTTCTTAAAATCAATCCCATATTCTATGTTCTTACATTAAAAGGTTTTTTAATTCTCTAGTACAGCCACTATTGAAGGCTATCAAATGCCTCTTGAAGATGCCCTCTGGTGGTCAAACTAGCACTAACTAGCATTAATGGTAACAATGGCTGACAATTAAATAATGTGCCATAGAATTCTGCGGCAGCCCGCAAGGTGTGCTGCAGTATGACACAACTTTTAAAGAAGAAACCACTGTCCAATGAATACCAGGACCTCTTCCAAGGTATAGGAAAACTCAGACTTTCAAGTCTGATAACGTTTGTGTCTGTGTCGACATGCGCCTTCCGAACACAGCAATACAACGTGAACGACACATCATACCAACTGTTGACGACCTCATCCATGATCTGAATGGAGCAGTGGTGTTCTCCAAACTAGATCTTAATGCTGGATACCACCAGCTTGAGTTACATCCAGACTCAAGGTACATCACTACACATACTGACCTCTGGAGATACACCAGACTGAACTTTGGCATAAATTCAGCTGCCGAGGTGTTTCAAAATGCAATACAGCAAGTGCTGCAAGGCATTCCCAATGTGAGAAACATGAGCGATGACATCCTAGTCTACGGTAGATCTCAAGATGAACACAACGCAAGTGTAAAGCTGTGTTTCAGAGATTGAGATGTCAAGACATCTCATCGCACTGGAAACCCCACAATGAACCTCTCACATAGCATTTCATTGACAATACAGTTCCCAAAGCGATGACTAGAAGGAGGTGCAAGAAGAAACAAAGAAAGACACAGCTCTACAGAAGGTGATGCGCCTATTGTCCACAGGAACCTGTCAAGATTGACCATGTGACACACAAGATGCTGATTTCCAAACATTAAAAGCACTCTTTTAGAGACATGAACTAACAATCAATGCACAAGCAAAAGTCATTCTGAGAGAAACACAGCTCGTTCTTCCAATCTCTCTTCAAAAAAAAGCTATTAACCTAGCTCACACAGGACATCTAGGCATTGTGAAAGCAAAACAGCTAGAGAGAGGTTTGACTCAAGTAAAAGTGAAAGTCACCCAGTAAAATACTTGAGTAAAAGTCTGAAAGTATTTGGTTTTAAATATACTTAAGTATCAAAAGTAAATGGAATTGCTAAAATGTACTTAAGTACCATAAGTAAAAGAAAAAGTATAAATAATTTCAAACTCCTTATATTAAGCAAACCAGACAGTACAATTTTATTTTTATATTTTTATTGACGGATAGCCAGGGGCATGCTCCAACACAAGCATTTGTGTTTTGTGAGTCTGCCAGAGCAGACGCAGTAGGGATGACCAGGGATGTTCTCTTGATAAGTGTGTGAATTGGACAATTTTCCTGTGTAAATGTAACGAGTACTTTTGGGTTTCAGAGAAAATGTACGGAGTAAGAAGTACATTATTTTCTTTAAGAATGTAGTGAAGTAAAAGTTGCCACAAATATAAATAGTAAAGTAAAGTACAGATACCCCAAAAAACGACTTAAGTAGTTTACACCACTGGTCTACACCCATTCAGCATTGTTCACACCCTCTTAAGACAGCCCTACTCATCTTTTTAAGGATTCACATGGGAGGTCATGTGCTAAACAGTGAATAGTGTAGTAAAGATTAAGACTAAAAGTGGTAGAGTAGTAGCCTACAATAAAGAAAAAAATCCAGATAACAGAGTGACAAGATCAAAATATTTTATTAATATTAGATGATGCTTATCCAGACACACTTGTCTAAATTGATGGGTCATGTGAAATAAATGCTATAACCCCCCAGCCACATCTTGCTTAGTGGATGGGTCTCTACAGAAGGTGTAAACGGTACAGCCAAATTGTTACTAGCAATATCAGAAATAGATAGTGTCAATATAAATAAAGTAATATACAGTATTAACAGTAATAACAATATCAATAACGATATCAGTGAAAGATGAGGTAGTTATATGCATACAATCAGGGGTAAAGTGGTTGAGGATTAAGGATTAAGATTGAATCCTACTACACCGGCTTTGATGCACGTCGGATGTGGCAGGGCTTGAAAACGATTACGGACTACAAAGGGAAACAAAGACGCAAACTGTCCAGTGACGTGAGCCAACCAGACGAGATACAGTAGGCTTGAACCTAAACATATTGACTTAGCTAGCTACCTCTGCTCTAACAGTTAAGATAGCTAGCTAACATTAGCTGACGTTAACAGAGAAACTTTGACAACCATGATCAGTCTAGAAATGAAGCTAGCTACAATGTCACAAACTAATTAGCGACTGCGATGAAATACACTACTACAAATACAATAGCTACAATTACCTATTTTTAACTTGGTATCTTCTCCGGCTGGCCTTGACTGTAAACCAACTGACTTACTCTCACAACAACTGTTGGAAAGTCAGGCACAGATGCAGCTCGAGCTGCAAGGCAGACGGCTTGAGCAGCAGAGGCCACCGCTGCTGGATCGTGTCTTTTTGATTCCTTTAGACTCAGAGGTAAAGCTAGCTCCCTATTAAGGATACTTCAGCAAATATTGATGTTGGCAATTGACAATACATGTATGTTGCTATTTTCTATGTTGAAAATTACAATCACAGATTTGTAAAACAGACAGGTTATGACCAAGAATCACAATGACAAAGTTACACAGTTGGTGATACAATTCATACTTTATCCGATTTAGATATGCCATTTTATTTTCTTCTGTATTCTCAGAATGCACAGGCAGCCCATATTTACTGTCAAAAGTAATGTTCGATGTCTCAGAAATTGTCACGTCCGGACCAGTATAAGGGTTAATTGTTATTGTAGTTTGGTCAGGACGTGGCAGAGGGTATTTGTTTTATGTGGTTCGGGGTGGTGGTTTTTGTAGAAGGGCATTTGATTTATGTATTCCGGGGGTTTTGGGCACTGTGTCATATTCATGTATTTCTATGTTTTGTCTAGGTAATCTGTTTCTATGTTTAGTTAATTGGGGTTGGGACTCTCAATTGAAGGCAGGTGTTGTCTCTGCCTTTGATTGAGAGTCCTATATATTAGGGTGTGTTTGGGTTTGTATTTTGTGGGAGATTGTTTCTTGTTTTGCCTGTTTCTTGTTTAGTGTGAGTAAGCCTTACAAGACTGTTTCGTTGATCGTGAGTTCGTTCTTTTGTTATTTTGGTGTTCACTTCGTATTTCAATAAACGTAAAGATGAGCATTCACATTCCTGCTGCATTTTGGTCCTCCTTTCCCGACGACAACCGTGACAGAAATATGAAGTGTGCAAAAATGATTTAGCACTTTTTTTTATCCAAAGTGACAGTATGCATGCATATATTTTTTGTTCGTGGCCCCGGGAATCAAACCCACAATCATGACATTTCGAGCTCCATGATTTTTTTCCATTGACTTTCACGGTCGTTATTTATTTTTCTATTTTAAAAGTCTATAGACTAAATTAGTAACAGTTTAATAGGCTATTGCAATAATCCAACATGCATGGTTGTTGGCTGCATCACTCCTTCAGCCTAGGTAGCTGATTATCAAATGGAAGATATGTGTTCCTCCAGTCTGCGGTCGCTGGGCATGCTCCATTATTGATATCATGAGGCCTATGTTTTTAGAAAAGAAAATTGTACCTCCTAGGCTACAACAACACAGTGCAATGAGGAATTTATTATTGTCTAGGCTGTAAACTGCAGTGATGTTGGCTAATTTAAATAACCGATCAAACGTCTTTTTGTGTTTCTTGCCGAAATAAAGCCCTGATTATACAACCATTTACATTAAATTGTTTTTTTTTATTCTTCCATCACCTGCCGAATAGAAATCTCATGTGGCCCTATTGAAAAAGTCAATCGGGCCAGATATTCTGAAGTGGACTCGGCCTGAGTACCATTAGCCGGAACCCTGATTAATATGACTCTCCCGGACTCGAGTGCAAGTCGATGCCAAGTCCCCCGAGTCTCAAACGGAATAGGCCCGAACCCACTATGTTTGTGTTTGTATTTATTAGGGATACCCATTAGCTACTGCCAAGACAGCAGCTACTCTTCCTGGGCTACAAACCTCTGAAGGCAATTACATTACATTTAAAACAAAAGAGCAAACAGTACATCATATAACATTATTACACCACTACATATCTACAGTAGAAAATGTTTAATACCACCATACAACAATATCACAATGTATGCATTTGTCTGTACCTTTGTGCGTCTCTTCACAGTCCCCATTGTTCCATAAGGTGTATTTTTACCGTTTAAAAAAAATCTGATTCTACTGCTTGCATCAGTTACCTGATGTGGAATAGAGTTCCATGTAGTTATGGCTCTATGTAGTAATGTGCGCCTCCCATAGTCTGTTCTGGACTTGGGAACTGTGAAGAGACCTCTGGTGGCATGTCTTGTGGGGTATGCATGGGTGTCCGAGCTGTGTGCAAGTATTTTAAACAGACTGCTCGGTACATACAGCTTGTCAACACCTCTTACAAAAACAAGTAGTGATGAAGTCAACCTCTCTTCCACTTTCAGCCATGAGAGATTGACATGCATGTCATTAATGTTAGCTCTCCGTGTACTTTCAAGGGCCAGCCGTGCTGCCCTGTTCTGAGCCAACTGCAATTTTCCTAAGTCCCCCTTTGTGGCACCTGACACTACTGAACAGTAGTCTTGGTGTGACAAAACTAGGGCCTGTAGGACCTGCCTTGTTGATAGTGTTGTTAAGAAGGCAGAGTAGCGCTTTATTATGGACATACTTCTCCCAATCTTAGCTACTGTTGTATCAATATGTTTTGACCATTACAGTTTACAATCCAGGGTTAGTCCAAGCAGTTTAGTCACCTCAACTTGCCCAATTTCCACATTATTCATTAGGAGATGTAGCTGAGGTTTAAAGTTTATGAATGATTTGTCCCAAATACAATGCTTTTAGTTTTGGAGATATTTAGGACTAACTTATTCCTTGCTACCCATTCCGAAACTAACTGCAGCTCTTTGTTAAGTGTTGCAGTCATTTCAGTTACTGTAGTAGCTGACATGTATATTGTTGAGTCATCCGCATACATGGCTTTACTCAAAGCCAGTGGCATGTCATTAGTAAAGATAGAAAAAAGTAAGGGGCCTAAACAGCTACCCTGGGGAATTCCTGATTCGACCTGGATTATGTTTGAGAGGCTTCCATTAAAGAACACCCTCTGTGTTCTGTTAGACAAGTAACTCTTTATCCACATTGTAACAGGAGGTGTAAAGCCATAACACATGTTTTTCCAGCAGCAGACTATGATCGATAATGTCAAAAGCTGCACTGAAGTCTAACAAGACAGCCCCCACAATCATTGTATCATCAATTTTTCTCAGCCAATCATCAGTGATTTGTGTAAGTGCTGTGCTTGTTGAGTGTCCTTCCTTATAAGTGTGCTGAAAGTCTGTTGTCAATTTGTTTACTGTGAAATAGCATTGTATCTGGTGAAAAACCTTTTTTTTTTAAAGCCTGAGGGCACACTTTCTGATAGGCTTAAATTGAAGATGTGGCAATATCGTCCACTATTATCCTCAGTAATTTTCCATCCAGATTGTCAGACCCCAGTGGCTTGTCATTGTTGATTGAAAACAAAAAATGTTTGACCTCTTCCACACTGACTTTACGGAATTCATAAGAACAATTCTTGTCTTTCATAATTTGGTCAGATATACTTTGATGTGTAGTGTCACCGTTTGTTGCTAGCGTTTCTGGCATGTCATACCTACGTTTGCTTATCTTGCCAATGAAAGAGTAATTAAAGTAGTTGGCAATATCAGTGGGTTTTGTGATGAATGAGTCATCTGATTCAATGAATGATGGAGCTGAGTTTGCCTTTTTTCCCAAAATGTCATTTAAGGTGCTCCAAAGCTTTGTACTATCATTCTTTATTTCATTTATTTTTGTTTCATAGTATAGTAAAGTTTATTTTTATTTAGTTTAGTCACATTTATTCTTAATTTGCAGTGCGTTGGGCTGCCAGACTTATTTGCCATACCTTTTGCCTCATCCCTCTCAACCATACCATTTTACAATTACTCATCAATCGAAAGGGATTTAACAGTTTTTACAGTCTTAATGGGTGCGTGCTTATTAGTAACTGGAATAAGCAATTTCATAAATGTGTCAAGTGCAGTGTGTGGTTGCTCCCCATTACACACCACAGACCAGCAAATATTCTTTACATCATCAACATTTGAATCATTACTAAACTTATTGTATGACCTCTTATAGGCGCAGCCTTTGGAACTTTGGTTTTCCTAGATATGGCTACTATATTGTGATCACATTTTTTTTCTTAGGGGGTGGATCAGCTTTAAAATTGCGGATAGATTGTTGCTTCCATCAATGTAATTGGCTGCATCATTTCCAATCCCCCATATATTTTTGGGGTAAATAAACTCAGCCAAAAAATAAACGTCCCTTTTTCAGGACCCTGTCTTTCAAAGGTAATTCGTAAAAATCCAAATAACTTCACAGATCTTCATTGTAAACGGTTCAAACACTGTTTCCCATGCTTCTTCAATGAACCATAAACAATGAACATGCACCTCTGGAATGGTCATTCAGACACTAACAGCCTACAGACGGTAGGCAATTAAGGTCACAGTTATGAAACCTTAGGACACTAAAGAGGCCTTTCTACGGACTCTGAAAAACACCAAAAGAAAGATGCCCAGGGTCCCTGCTCATCTGCGTGAACGTGCCTTAGGCATGCTGCAAGGAGGCATGAGGACTGCAGATGTGGCCAAGGCAAGACATTGCAATGTCCGTACTGTGAGACGCCTAAGACAGTGCTACAGGGAGACAGTACAGACAGCTAATCGTCCTTGCAGTGGCAGACCACGTGTAACAACACCTGCACAGGATCGGTAATCCAAACATCACACCTGCGGGACAGGTACAGGGTGGCAACAACAACTGCCCAAGTTACACCAGGAACGCACAATGCCTCCATCAGTGCTCAGACTGTCCACAATAGGCTGGACTGAGAGCTTGTAGGCCTGTTGTAAGGCAGGTCCTCACCAGACATCACCGGCAACAACTTTCGTCTATGGGCAAAAACCAACCTTCACTGGACCAGACAGGACTGGCAAAAAGTGCTCTTTACTGATGAGTCGCAGTTTTGTCTCACCAGGGGTGATGGTTGGCTTCGCGTTTATCATCAAAGGAATGAGTGTTACACTGAGGCCTGTAATCTGGAGCGGGATCGATTTGGAGGTGGAGGGTCCGTCATGGTCTGGGGTGGTGTCACAGCATCATCGGACGGTGCTTGTTGTCATTGCAGGCAATCTCAACGCTGTGCATTACAGGGAAGACATCCTCCTCCCTCATGTGGTACCCTTCCTGCAGGCTTATCCTGACATGACCCTTCAGCATGACAATGCCACCATGCACAGAAGAGCAGTATGGCTGATTTCCTGCAAGACAGGAATGTCAGAGTTCTGCCATGACCAGCAAAGGACCCAGATCTCAATCCCATGGAGCATGTCTGGGACCTGTTGGATCGGAGGGTGAGGGCTAGGGCCATTCCCCCCAGAAATGTCCGGGAACTTGCAGGTGCCTTGGTGGAAGAGTGGGGTAACATCTCACAGCAAGAACTGGCAAATCTGGTGCGGTCCATGAGGAGGAGATGCACTGCAGTACTTAATGCAGCTGGTGGCCACATCAGATATTAACTGTTACTTTTGATTTTGACCCCCCCTTTGTTCAGGGACACATTATTCCATTTATGTTAGTCACAAGTCTGTGGAATGTTCAGTTTGTCTGTTGTTGAATCTTGTTATGTTCATAAAACTATTTACACATGTTAAGTTTGCTGAAAATAAACGCAGTTGACAGTGAGTGAGAGTACGCTTCTTTTTTTGCTGAGTTTAGAAATCCTTTGACTTCACTGCCTCTTGAATGGTAAGGTCCCTTGCAGCATATAGGCACTCGACCTCCATCACTGCTGTGGTACCTACGAGACCATCCGGTGAAGAACCCAGGATCCCAGACCCCGTGACGCATAGCCTTAACTCCTACACATCCACCACTGTAGCCATTTTGAATGCCTTGATGCCCTCCTCTTCATTATCTGTGCCCCACTTTACAGACAATACCCCATCCATTGACTGTGATCTGAGGACCCTTTTTTAGCAGCGTGCTTGGCCCTAACCACTGCTCCATAATTGCTGGACGTCAACCTTCCGCTCCTCATGGTGTGCCAGTTGGAGTTGGTGCGCTCTCCACTGTTACCTGTCGTATAGCCTCCACCTTCTCCACCAACAGCACGATGCCAGCCAGGATGCCTGCATGCCCAAGGTGTCCTTGTTTTTTAACAATGCCAAGTACAGACAGGGATGACAGCAGTTGTATTGGCTCAGGTTCAAGGAGACATGCCATTCCACTGAACCTGCCCAGGAGACGGTTCCTTAGCCACTGAAGAGCCCCCTCTGTGGGCTCTCGGGACAGAGGGTTATAGTCTTCGGCTAGGTACAGGTGCTCTACTGACTGCACCTGTTTGGGCATGGCAGGCTTCCTCCACTCGTATTCTACATCCGTACGAACAATATTGTGGAGCGCCAAAATAGGCTGCATGGCTACACTGATGAACTCCATGGAGGCATTCGCATGTGGTAGAGAGAATCCCCTGGTCACCTATTGAGACCTGCCAAGTGGAAGGATGTTAAGTGCCACATGCCTTTCAATGCATGACTTTGAACACCTTGAAATTAATTTGTTGTAAGAAATGTGCTATATAAATAGTTAGACTTTTATTGACATTACAGCTGTAGAATATTTTATAAACTGTCATTTTCACGAGGACAAGGAGTTTTTCCATGAACTTTTAATTGATAACTTGGGTTTTGATTCATTCTCATCAATGACAACATTTTAGAACTGAGTTATCACTCAACTAAGTCTCGTTTTCATTTTTATTTTGAGAGTAAATATACGGTGGTGGAAAAAGTAAAATTGTCATACTTGAGTAAAAGAAAATGACTCAAGTAAAAGTGAAAGTTACCCAGTAAAATACTACTTGAATAAAAGTCTGAAAGTATCTGGTTTTAAATGTACTTAAGTACAGTGGTAGAAAAAGTACTAAATTGTCATACTTCAGTAAAAGTACAAAGTAAAAGTAAATGCTATACATCAATTTTATTAAATTAAGCAAACTAGACGGCACTATTTTCATATTTTTAATTTTTAAAAGGGGCACATTCCAACACTCAGACATAATTTACAAACACAGTAGTTGTGTTTTGTGAGTCCGCCAGATCAGAGGCAGTAGGGATGACAAAGTGTTATATTGGTAGGTGCCATAATTCTGTCCTGCTAAGTGCTTTTGTGTGTCAGGGAAAATGTAAGGAGTAAAAAGTACATTATATTCTTTAGGAATGTAGTGGAGTAAAAGTTGTCAAAAATATAAATAGTAAAGTACAGATACCCCCCAAAAACTACTTAAAAGTATTTTTACTTAAGTACTTTACACCACGGCAAATATATTGATAAAACTCACCTTGTCCGAGAGAGAATTACATGGTTATGAAAACATCACGCCAAGGTAAGCCTACACTAAACACATGCATCATTTGAAGTGTTTGTAAAATCATGGATGTAAAAAATTAATTGTGAAAAAACTATTGGAACCATTTCTGTGTTTGACCTCTAGGTTTTATGGGTATTATGACGTATCCACTGTGGTGGACTATAGGTGAGACGGTTTTCATTGAGATGTTTTTTTTCTTCTCCCCTTTCTTACCATGCAACTATCATACATTGAGCTACCTTACTGCGGGAGTTTGGACTTCTGTTTTTAGAGCAAAGGATGAGTCAGTTGTATTTCACTGTTAGTTTTACACAAATAATTTTACATTTTCAATTGTAAAATGTATTAAAAAGTATTGATGTGTGTACTGTTGCTTCATGCGTTGTATGCGTGTGCTTACTGTGACTGTCACCCTGATGTTGGCTACTACGTAGCTTCCTACGCCATTGCTGGACAGTAGTGCAGGTATGGAAGGCCAAGAGTTTCAAACCCGGAACACGTCTTAACACTTGCAATGATCATTTTTCACTTGCTTTTTTCCCAAGTGTCTAATGTCATTTTTTGTACACGTGATTTTTTTTCAACTGTCCAGTGTGTGTTTACAGGTGATTTGAACACTTGTTGTGGGTATTTTTAAACGCGTTCATTACACCTGTTCAGTGTGCAATTACAGGTGATTAGAATGCTTGTTATGGGTATTTTACACGGGTTCATTACACCTGTTCAGCCTATTGGGTAAGGAATGGCGTTTTTCTAGTTGTTTTTGGACAACGTCACATTTTTTATTAAGCATTTATGTATTGAAAAAAAGCACATCAAAGCTTCATAATTCAGAAAGGTCTTTTTTCATTTTAATTAGCTATACATCATTTTTCCTTGTCTGAAGTATCAAGTGTGTGTGTGTATATATCAAGTGTGTGTGTGTGTATATATATATATATATATATATATATATATATATATAAATTATGACTCTTTCCATCCACCAGATGGGATTGTTTTGCAAAAAGTACTTACATTTCCAAAACCCCATCTGTTTGATGAATAAATTAAAGCAATAATAGTCACTATACTTTCCAAACCACAAAGGTTGAATTAAAATGTTTTCTAAAAATGAATTTATAAACTATTATGGAGGCAGCAGAGGAAGGACCAGGGTACACAACATTTGAGATAAATAATCTTCTTGTGCATGTGGAAAATGTATTTTATTTCAGCTCATGAAACATGAGACCAACACTTTACATGTTGCATCTATATTTTTGTTCAGTGTATATCACATCCATGTGAAAATGTGGTGCAAACTGAGACATCACTGCTCAAGTTGGTAATCCAATGTTTTGAAAATAGCTGGCTAGCCATCTGTCCAGTACATAACATGCACATATCTAATGTTATCTTATGGCTACTTCTGCAGTTTATTTTGTCATTGATAGGATGTACATTTATCCTACTTATTTCCTGACATTGTCCAAGTTCTGATTCTCATTAATTATCCCTTCCTCCTCCAATGAATTCCATGTTTTAAAAAGGGTAGTAGACATTTCCCCGATCATAGTCTAGCTCAAAACTAATGAGACTGTTTCAGCATGTAAAAAGTAACAGTACAAAACATACATTTTAGCAAACATAAAATAAGTGAGTTGACTGAATAGATATTTAATAAACGTTTCGAACCAATACATACTATAGACCTGCTAAATTACTCACATCCAGCATAAAAAACATTAGAAACAGAATAAACTAAAATAATTCTGTATTTATTTAAGATGTAACAATTGTTCATTAAGCAAACATTGTATGACGTGGTGGAAAGAAGCTGTCCGTTTTCCTCCCTCTCCTTCATCTGTGGTGCTTGTTCAACATAGCATGTGGATATTCCTGTGAACAGCAACATCTTCCTAACAAGAATTTAGACCAGTTGACAATTCAACAGAATTCAGTCTTGTTCATGATCGGTACAACATGAGACAAATAGCAAGCCATGGTATATCAGACTGTATACCACAGGTATGAGTCAATCTTACTTGTTTACTGTTGTAATTACATTGGTAACCAGTTTTTAACAGCAATAAGGCACCTTGGGCGTTTGTGGTATATGGCCAATATACCACGGCTAAGGGCTGTATCCAGGCACTCCGCATTGCATCGTTCTAAGAACAGCCCTAAGCCGTGGTATTTTGTCCATATACCACAAACCTCTGAGGTGCCTAATTGCTTAAATATAACACAGATGCATGTGAGGTTTCAAATAATAATGTTACTACTACTAGCTTGCTCTCTCCCTGCTTTTCCTGAACATGTTTATCTAATATAGCTAGTTATTGTTCTTCCTTGCTCATCCAAAGCAGGCTTTTTCGTCCTCGTTAATCTTCAGATGTTTGACTACATGATCATCATGTTGTGGCTGTATAAAGGACATTGCATTTGAACTAGATACACTCTTAGAAAAAAAAGGGTTCCAAAAGGGTTCTTCAGCTGTCCCCATACTATAACCCTTTTTGGTTCCAGGTTGAACCCCCTGTGAAAATGGAACCAACAAGGGTTCTTCAAAAAGTTATCCTATAGGGACAGCTGAATAACCTTTTAAGTTCTAGATAGCACCTTTTTTTTCTAAGAGTGTAGCTTATCAGATAGACATTTTCAGGACAAGCAGCTCATTTAGCAAGCCAATAAAATGTCTCTGATATAACTAGCTAGTAATTCTTGTTCTATAGACGTTCCTCCTCCTCGCTGGTCTGCAGATGCTTGCGTACTTGACATTTCCTAGAACTAACAACTTTATCAGAAAGACATTGTCAGGAAAAGCAGCTCATTTAGCAAGCCAATAAAATACCTATTGCATTGGTTCTACCTTGAAATATGGCTGCTCAAGATAGAGATCTTACCATTTTATCTCTGTAGCGGTTGTGTCTCACCTCTTCTGGGCACTGCAACAGCCAGATCTTATTCCTCATTGTCTAGATTCTGCAAGGAGCTAGCCTGTTATCCTAAAACATTAGCTAAGTTAGCCCACTTGATCAAATAAATCTCACCTTGCTAACTAGCAAAGCCAACCAATTACACAACAAATATACTGCTCAAAAAAATAAAGGGAACACTTAAACAACACATCCTAGATCTGAATGAAAGAAATAATCTTATTAAATACTTTTTTCTTTACATAGTTGAATGTGCTGACAACAAAATCACACAAAAATAATCAATGGAAATCCAATTTATCAACCCATGGAGGTCTGGATTTGGAGTCACACTCAAAATTAAAAGTGGAAAACCACACTACAGGCTGATCCAACTTTGATGTAATGTCCTTAAAACAAGTCAAAATGAGGCTCAGTAGTGTGTGTGGCCTCCACGTGCCTGTATGACCTCCCTACAACGCCTGGGCATGCTCCTGATGAGGTGGTGGAGGGTCTCCTGAGGGATGTCCTCCCAGACCTGGACTAAAGCATCCGCCAACTCCTGGACAGTCTGTGGTGCAACGTGGCGTTGGTGGATGGAGCGAGACATGATGTCCCAGATGTGCTCAATTGGATTCAGGTCTGGGGAACGGGCGGGCCAGTCCATAGCATCAATGCCTTCCTCTTGCAGGAACTGCTGACACACTCCAGCCACATGAGGTCTAGCATTGTCTTGCATTAGGAGGAACCCAGGGCCAACCGCACCAGCATATGGTCTCACAAGGGGTCTGAGGATCTCATCTCGGTACCTAATGGCAGTCAGGCTACCTCTGAGCACATGGAGGGCTGTGCGGCCCCCCAAAGAAATGCTACCCCACACCATGACTGACCCACCGCCAAACCAGTCATGCTGGAGGATGTGGCAGGCAGCAGAACGTTCTCCACGGCGTCTCCAGACTCTGTCACGTCTGTCACATGTGCTCAGTGTGAACCTGCTTTCATCTGTGAAGAACACAGGGCACCAGTGGCGAATTTGCCAATCTTGGTGTTCTCTGGCAAATGCCAAACGTCCTGCACGGTGTTGGCTGTAAGCACAACCCCCACCTGTGGACGTCGGGCCCTCATACCACCCTCATGGAGTCTGTTTCTGACCGTTTGAGCAGACACATGCACATTTGTGGCCTGCTGGAGGTCATTTTGCAGGGCTCTGGCAGTGCTTCTCCTGCTCCTCCTTGCACAAAGGCGGAGGTAGCGGTCTTGCTGCTGGGTTGTTGCCCTCCTACGGCCTCCTCCACGTCTCCTGATGTACTGGCCTGTCTCCTGGTAGTGCCTCCATGCTCTGGACACTACGCTGACAGACACAGCAAACCTTCTTGCCACAGCTCGCATTGATGTGCCATCCTGGATGAGCTGCACTACCTGAGCCACTTGTGTGGGTTGTAGACTACGTCTCATGCTACCACTAGAGTGAAAGCACTGCCAGCATTCAAAAGTGACAAAAACATCAGCCAGGAAGCATAGGAACTGAGAAGTGGTCTGTGGTCCCCACCTGCAGAACCACTCCTTTATTGGGGGTGTCTTGCTAATTGCCTATAATTTCCACCTGTTGTCTATTCCATTTGCACAACAGCATGTGAAATTTATTGTCAATCAGTGTTGCTTCCTAAGTGGGCAGTTTGATTTCACAGAAGTGTGATTGACTTGGAGTTACATTGTGTTGTTTAAGTGTTCCCTTTATTTTTTTGAGCAGTGTATATACAAAGTAACAATTATTTTCTAAAATAATGTTAGTCTCAACCAAATGACAAACAAAGAACTATTACTCTGTTCCACACGTAACAACCAGTAGTTACAGGCTAGACAGAATATTATTGTAAGCTAGCTAACTAGCCTTGCTATTTCAATTAAAATAAGTGAGCTACCCAGCGTCAGCTTTGTAGTTGTAATGCTACGTAGAAAAAGTGGTTTTAATTTCTTCCTCCATTTTTCTCACCAACGCATTGACTAATTTTAACAATTTCATCCATATTTAGAAACATCTCCTCCCTAAGCGATTCATCGCAAAAGGCCGGAAGTCAAACAAAGTCAAACTCAGGAAAATTGACGTGAGGGGCTTCAATGTGGTACTTTCAGACACATGAAACGTACCCGTTACTACACAGGCGTCCAGAACGTGTGCAGTGGCACAATTTCATGCGTCTGAAAGCACAATATTCAAAAGTTCTAATCCCCTGTAAATGCAGGTGTAATGAACGCGTGTAAAAATGCCCACAACAAGCGTTCAAATCAAGACGATTTGAAACTCTTGGCCTTCCATATAAAAATGCCCGTAACAACCGTTCAAATCACCTGTAACCAAACTGGACAGGTGAACAAAAATCGCGTGTATTAACAAATGACATTTGACACTTGAGAAAAAGCAAGTGAAAAGTGATAATTACAAGAGTTAAGACGTGTGAAACGCTTGGCTTTCCATACCTCACAGCAGGTGGCGGCATGCACAAAGAAATTGTGCGAACGCCACGATACCAAAGAAGAAGCTGTAGACGCCTCGCGCGTGCGCATAACGAGGCGGCAAATATCAAACCTGTGGACAGGAGATTGGTAGTAAAATTAGAAGACGTTTTGCGCACATCGACGAGTGGACGGATTTTAGCCAGATGTTAGTAAACTAGGCACTAAAGTCGCTAATAACTCAACGATGTCACAAGGGACAGTTTCGGCACGTTTGTCAATCAACCCCACAAGTGCCAATTCGTGAGTGACGTAATTCGCTGTCTAGAAAAGAAAAGGGTAACGTTAGCTAACTAACGTATTAGTGTTGTTTGCTTGTTTAGTTAGCTGCTGTACAGTAGATGAGCTGACGTTAACCGTTGTTCTTCTTGACCTGTCTGTCAAACAAGTAACTAACGTTAGCTAGCTTTTCTACAACTAGCTAACACGTTTTCTACAGCTGAAAACATTTCAAACTAACTAGTTATTTAGCTAGTAGCTATGTAACGTTATTCAGCTAATATAACGATGTTAGTAAACGCTAGTTAGCTATAAAACTGCCAACTAACCTTAACTGGTTTAGCACTAAACACATTTCGCTAGCTAGTCTACGGCCGTAACAGGCGCTAATTTATTCCCACAGTCAGGCTAACAACGATGTCTCGGAGGCGGCTTGACAACCGCAATGGACCTACTGGGTTACTTGGAGAAATCCAAACCCTGATCAATACGGAACCGATGGACAGTATGTACGAAATCACCGGCGAGTTGGGCAGGTGAGCCAATGCTAACGTTACGATGTCCCCTCTTCAAACTTTATAATTCCTTCATTCTCTTCTCACATTTTGACCTTCTGACTCCAATGCATCACTGGCCTCTTGGATTATATAGCGATACATCACAGTATACTGCTGACTAACTAACGCGTCAAATATGATTAGAACTAACGTTGTCCTTAAAATTAGCTGTAACATGGCACCTCTGATAATCTCAGTGTAGTTAGCTATAGTAGTTGACTAACAGTTAACACTTTTTAACTACATTGATGCTTGAACTTTGTTTACCAACTGTAAATGCCTACCTACAATGTAGCCTTGCTAGCAATATCTAAGATTGTATCAGATAGATTTGGTGTACCTTGAGTTTTTTATTGTTGGATAGGCTAAATGTTAGAAATTGCACCAAATAGACAAGTCTACAAATAGATTTGTGGAAAGGCATTTCTCACAAGATCATTTCGTTTTATGAAATTTCATGAAAATGCAACCTTGGTGGACATTTTTTGTTTCGTTTTCACACGATTACCTCATTGTCCTTTTGTAAGCGATGTGGCAATAAGTGCTCTACATGAGCCAAACCTAACCTTTGTTGCCTATCATAAAGGACCCATTAGGGTATGTCGCATCGCTGGTGTCCCCAACCTTGCTAGTGCAATTCAGGAGGAAGGAAGCAAGGGCATGTGAAAACCAGATTTGAGCTCAGCCACAGAAAAAATGAGGTCTGGAAACTTTCAGTTTGTGTTTTTTTTCTTGTTGTTGGCAAAGTTTTAAGGGGAAACGTTGGCTACATTAAGAATTTGTGCCCAAACAAAGATCTGTTATCATGGTTGAATTACTGGCTGTAGGACCCCGCCTTGACTTTGTTAGTCAGCCTTGCTCAGATATATTAAAAACGGCAAACGTTTCTCTCTACCCTATGGCAAAAGGTGTAGAATTGCAGGAAATTGGCTATAAAACAGCTAATTTTCCACTACCACATGGCGAATGAGTAGAATTGCATGAAATTTGTTATAAAATTGTTAAATGTTCTCTCCGCCCAATGGAAAATGTGTAAAATACAGAACTTGCTTTAAAACGGCAACATTTCCTCTCCGCTGTCAACAGGAGGGCCACTAAAACTTTGGTCAAGAGCGTCTGCTAAATGACCTAAATGTACATTTTACATACAGTACCAGTCAGAAATTTGGACACACTTACTCTTACATTACAGGGTTTTTCTTTATTTTTACTTTTTGTACATTTTAGAATAATAGTGAAGACATCAAAACTATGAAATAACACATATGGAATCATGTAATAACCAAAAGTGTTAAACAAATCAAAATATATTAGATATGAAATTCTTCAAAGTAGCCACCCTTTTCCTTGATGATAGCTTTGCACACTCTTGGCATTCTCTCAACCAGCTTTGTGCGTTAGTCACCTGGAGTGCATTTCCATTAACAGGTGTGCCTTGGTAAAAGTTAATTTGTGGAAATTCTTTCCTTAATGCATTTGAGCCAATCAGTTGTGACAAGGTAGGGGTGGTACACAGCAGATAGCCCTATTTGGTAAAAGACCAAGTCCATATTATGGCAGGAATACCTCAAATAAGCAAAGAGAAACGACAGTCCATCATTACTTTAAGACATGAAGGTCCGTCAATCCATAATATTTCAATAACTTTTAAAGCTCAATATATGTGGGAAGTCCTTCAACTGTTGGATTAGCATTCCAGGTGAAGCTGGTTGGGAAAATGCCACGTGTGCAAAGCTGTCATCAAGGCAAAGGGTGGCTATTTTGAAGAATCTAAAATATATTTTGATTTGTTTAACACTTTTTGGTTACTACATGATTCCAGTTGTTATTTCATAGTTTTGATGTATTCTTTTATTCAACAATGTAGAAAATAGTAAAAATAAAGAACCCGAATGAGTAGGTGTGTTCAAACTTTTGACTGGTACTGTATGAACTGATGTACAAATGGTAACAATGTTGTCTCCTTCAGAGAAGACTAAAATTACCCAGATAGTGTGTGATAAAAAATGACTCAGCCCTCCCTCGCTCTGTCCTTGGTGCCAGGGGGAAATTTGCAGTGGTGAAGCGGTGCATGGAGAAGGCCACGGGAAAGGTGTTCGCCGCCAAGTTCCTGCGGAAGCGGCGGCAGGGCCGAGACTGCCGGGCCGAGGTGGTGCACGAGATGGCCGTGCTGGAGGCGGCCCGTAACAACCCTCGTGTGGTCAACCTGCAAGCTGCCTACGAGACAGACCACGACATCATCCTGCTGCTGGAATAGTGAGTTATTATTGGAAACTTTTAATTTTTTTATATTGCACTCAATGCTATCAGTTCAATCAGTAACATTTGAAATGTTTATTGTTCCCAAAACATCCACTTCACAACGCCATCAGCTTCCTCCACTACATCTGTCAACTCCTTAACTCATGTATGTTTCAATTTTTAAAAATATATAAACCTATCCATTGTAGAGGACAGATGATAGGCTATTTTAAAAATCTTAACAGTTTATCATATAACTGAGACAGTATAATGTGTGATTGCTATGGATGCAAATTTAGGTACATTTTGCTTCTGACTAACCCCCCTCATTAACCGGGTCAACAAACGGTTATATTCTTTTACAAGACTAAAGTGACATGACCAACAGAAAATACTATGCATGCATACCAGGAACGGACATTTTTCATTAAGAGCTTAATGGAAACATTAAACAATAGCAAGCCTATCGTTTTACAGTCAAAAGGCTATATCCTATGATTGAGCATGCAACCCCTGTAATGAAGCAGTTAATAAAACGCCATTTTCAAATATTTGCCAAAATGCAATTCGCGGATAAACACAGTTCTTAACAGCGCACCTATGCGAACAGTTCCATATATGACAGAGCTAAAAATCTCTGTTAGAACCTAAAAGATGGGGAATCTAATACCAACAACTAGGATGGGTTGCAATGACTAGGATTGTGCCTTAGGCTTCTGGACAGGAAAAGAAAGTTCATATAAAAACCAATAAAACGGTAGAGAAATTATGGTGAATACATTATATATATTTTTTGCCTTTATTTAACTAGGCAAGTCTGTTAAGAACAAATTCTTATTTATGACGGCCTACCAGAGAACAGTGGGTTAACTGCCTTGTTCAGGGGAAGAATGACAGATTTTTACCTTGTCAGCTCAGGGATTCAAACCAGCAACCTTTCGGTTACTGCTCAAACCACTAGGCTACCTGCCACTAATGGCATGAGGAAGTCTTTATAACATTTCCTCCAGGTTTCTATGGTAGGATTCTGGCTAGGCTACTTTGAAGCAATGTAAGACATGGCTCATTATTTGAAGTAAAGTAAAACGTTCAGGTTCAAACAATTATACTGCCTCAAGCTCACGTTGCAAAGTGGTGGGTGACGCACTGATAGCCTGCATACCGTTGACTATAGCCTATGCACTCGAATGGGAATGTGAGGTGCTCTTGAATTACGAGTTGAGATTGAGAAATAAAAGTAGTATCTTTTTAATCATGGTCATCAAGAGTTTAATAGCGATTGCATTTAGAATTGTAATTTATTGCGCAATGACTGGGTTTATAAAAGCCCGTTTCCCTCCAGTACCAGCTTTTTCAGGAGGTGCTCTTGCACAGTCTGACAGGTGATAGGCTATTCCGCTCCTCAAACTAGGCTCTGTATGCTGTGCGAGTGTAATAAATAAGATGCATGACTAGGGCTGTGGCGGTCATGAAATTTTGTCAGCCTGTCATGCAAAAGAATGCTGGTCTCACAGTAATTGACCGTTTATTAACGTGAACATGTTTAGCATCTCCAGGCCTCTACACATACAAGCTGCACTCCTTTTGAACATCTACATAAAAAATAAGTATAATACATTTAATGTACACCATCACAATCAATCCATTATTTATTTTAGTCAGTTCTAAAGGAACATGATAGGAAGCTCATGTATTTCAGAAGAACAGAATATGAGTTGGCCTACTGTAGGCTTATGTTATCTGGCTATGCTCCATGCCATAGGCTGTAGGCTTGTTCATTTAGCAGATAAGATATGCTTAAGTCCCGTGCCATTATTTTATCTGATTTTATAGAAAGAGGAATATAATTGAACTTAGCTAAAGAAAATAGAAATATATTTTTCCCATTACAGAGTGAGTGTGCATATGAAGTGGCTGTGTTGAGCGTAAAAGTTATCATTTGAAACAGGTCCTACATGCTAGATTGAGAGGTATTTGTAACTTTAGTTGTGATTGATACAAACCTTAGAATGTCTTCTGAATCAAAACAGCATGGTACAACTATAGGCTGTTGATGATTTGAGAAAGTAGAAGGGGAAAAAAAAGCTTTCACTCTGTTCCTTGCCTCAGGCTGCACAGCTGTTCTCTCATCAAGTTATCATATTTTCACTGATCAGACTATTCTCAATTTAATCTTGTCTTTACTAATATGTAAACATTGTTTCGATTTAGAATAGCCCATTATCAAATGGGCAGGCGAAAAAATACATGTCATCTGTATGCACTCAAAAAGCGAATGGAGGCGGTGCTTTTCTGCCGATCCATTTTGTAGGTTACTTTTGTAGGCTACGTCTAGTAGAGGTTGACGGAGTGAAAAGTAATTCCTGTCCCATCTTGTCATGTTAATTATTTTCCTGTACTGTCCTGATCCTGCAACAGTTCTATAACCTCAGAACTTTCCTGTCCCTTCCCGATTAAAAATCACTCCCATCCCGTGCTCATTTTTGCGCCAGAAATATGTAGGCTATTATGTGTTTTGGAAGTATTGCAAATAATTTCAGTAATTCCATATGCGACAGTGATATGTAGTTGTCTTACCTGCACTGACTGTAGGCCTAAGTTGATCTTGTTAAGACCGTATTCTAAATGACCTAAATGTAGATGATTAAGTCTGGAGGATGAGGACAGACCCCAGCAGGATGGTCTGCTCAGCACCTTCATAAAACTGTAGCCTACAGCTGAGCACTGTACACCATATGAACATTTACAACACATTTAACATTTACAACTTGAACATGAAACAAAATTAACCTGAGCGTCAGTACTGCATAAGTCAATCTATTTTTATATCACTCTTCACCTCAGATGGCACGTGTTTAGTTAAATACACAAACAATTGGGTTTGAAGGTAAACTTGTTAGGAGTAGAGCTTCAGGCCGCTTGTCCCGCTCTCCAATTGGTAGCCTATGTAGTGTACATGCCATGTACACTACATACAAAATATGTGGACACCCCTTCAAATTAGTGGATTCAGATATTTCAGCCACATCTGTTGCTGACAGGTGTATAAAATTGAGCACACATCCATGTAATCTCCAGAAACATTGGCAGTAGAATGGCCTTACTGAAGAGCTTAGTGACTTTCAACGTGGCACCGTCATAGGACGCCACCTTTCCAACAAGTCAGTTCGTCAAATTTCTGCCCTGCTAAACTGCCCCGGTCAACTGTAAGTACTGTCAAGTGGAAACGTCTAGGAGCAACAATGGCTCAGCCGCGAAGAGGTAGGCCACACAAGCTCACAGAAAAGGACCGCCGAGTGCTGAAGTGCGCAGCGCATAAAAATCGCCTGTCCTTGGTTGCAACACTCACTACCAAGTTCCAAACTGCCTCTGCAAGCAACGTCGGCACAAGAACTGTTCGTCGGGAGCTTCATGAAATGGGTTTCCATGGCCGAGCAGCCACACACAAGCCTAAGATCACCATGCCAAGTGTCGGCTGGAGTGGTGTAAAGCTCGCCGCCATTGGACTCTGGAGCAGAGGAAACACGTTTTCTGGAGTGACGAATGAATCACGCTTCACCATCTGGCAGTCCGACGGACAGATCTGGGTTTGTCGGATGCCAGGAAAACGGTACCTGCCCCAATGCATAGTGCCATCTGTAAAGTTTTAGTGGAAGAGGAATAATGGTCTGGGGCTGTTTTTCATGGTTCAAGCTAGACTTCTTAGTTTCAATGAAGGGAAATGTTAATGCTAGAGCATACAATGACATTCCAGACAAATCTGTGCTTCCAACTTTGTGGCAACAGTTCGGGGATGGCCCTTTCCTGTGCCCGACCTCACTAATACTCTTGTGGCTGAATGAAAGCAAGTCCCTGCAGCAATGTTCCAACATCTAGTGGAAAGCCTTACCAAAAGCGTGAAAGCTGTTGTTGCTTTCACACTTTTTTTTTGGGGGGGGGGGGGGGGGGGGGGGGGGGGGGGGTGAATAGCAGATGTCCACATACTTTTGGTCATGTAGTGAACTTGGTTCCTTCATTGTCAAAGACAACTAACTATCATATTTAGCTAAAACATTGCTCTTTCATTGGTTCTAATGTTAGTGATGGTCCTTGGCTGAAGCAAGACGTTGCAATTCCTCCATCAAAGGCTTCATAATTTATCCTTCCAACATAGGTTGGCATCTGAGGTAGCCTAGTGACTGGCTACAACTGGAGCAAGGCGCCAGAGTGAGCTGAGAGAGGGGGGAAATTACTTTATTTTTTATTTTTTAATGTTATTACATTTTATTAAGTAATCTATATTAGGCCTAGCCTACAGTTGGGGCTCCTGATCCAGTGCCTTAGAGACCCTGGTTCGATTCCAGGCTGTATCACAACCCACCATGATTGGGAGGCCCATAGGGCGGCGCACAATTGGCCCAGCTTCATCCGTGTTAATGTTTGGCCGGGGTAGGCTGTCATTGTAAATAAGAATTTGTTCTTAGCTGGTTTTATATATACACACACACACACATACACATATACATATATATATATATATATATATATATATATATATATATATATATACACACACATATACATATATACATATATATACACACACATATACACATATACACATATACACTCTTAACTATTCCTGTACTGCCGGTTCCTGTAGACTGTTGATCCTGTCCTGAGTTTGACTCTAGAACTAAACTCCCATTTCTACCAGAATCCCGGGGGACCCGTGTCAATGCAGATAGCCCGGTTAGCCAATGTGTGGGAGCACGGGTTGGTCGGGCCAATTTAGGTAGTATGTACATGAATGTATAGTTAAAGTGACTATGCATATATGATAAACAGAGAGTAGCAGCAGCGTAAAAGAGGGGTTGGGAGGGGCACACAATGCAAATTGTCCGGGTAGCCATTTGATTACCTGTTCAGGAGTCTTGATGTGATTTTTGATTGCATTTGCATTGATGACAGTGGTTAGATGGACAATAGACCCCTGAGTACCAGGCCATTAGGACCTGATGGCCAGTTGGGTACTACCAAAGCATGTCCAGAGTAGAGGTCGGCCGATTTTAATTAGGGCTGATTTCAAGTTTTCATAACAATCGGTAATCTGCATTTTTGGACACCGATTATGGCCGATTACATTGCGCTCCACGAGGAGACTGTGTGGCAGGCTGACTACCTTTTACGCGAGTGCAGCAAGAGCCAAGGTAAGTTGCTAGCTAGCATTAAACTTATCTTATAAAAAACAATAAATCTTAACATAATCACTAGTTAACTACACACATGGTTGATGATATTACTAGTTTATCTAGCTTGTCCTGCTTGCATATAATCGATGCAGTACCTGTTAATTTATCATCAAATCACAGCCTACTTCGCCAAACGGGTGATGATTTAACAAGCACATTCGCGAAAAAAAGCACTGTCGTTGCACCAATGTGTGCCTAACCATAAACATCAATGCCTTTCTTAAAATCAATACAAATGTATATATTTTTAAACCTGCATATTTAGTTAATATTGCCTGCTAACATGAATTTCTTTTAACTAGGGAAATTGTGTCATCTCTTGCGTTCAGGGTATATGTGTGTCATCTCTTGCGAGTCAGGGTATATGCAGCAGTTTGGGCTGCCTGGCTCATTGCGAACTGTGAAGACCATTTCTTCCTAACAAAGACCGTAATTAATTTGCCAGAATTGTACATAATTATGACAATGTTGAAGGTTGTGCAATGTAACAGCAATATTTACACTTAGGGATGCCACCCGTTAGATAAAATACGGAATGGTTCCGTATTTCACTGAAAGAATAAACTTTTTTTTTCTCTCGAAATGATAGTTTCTGGATTTTGCCATATTAATGACCTTAGGCTCGTATTTCTGTGTGTTATATTATAATTAAGTCTATGATTTGATAGAGCAGTCTGACTGAGTGGTGGTAGGCAGCAGCAGGCTCATAAGCATTCATTCAAACAGCACCTTCCTGCATTTGCCAGCAGCTCTTCGCTGTGCTTCAAGCATTGCGCTGTTTATGACTTCAAGCCTATCAACGCCCGAGATTAGGCTGGCAATACTATAGTGCCTATAAGAACATCCAATAGTCAAAGGTATATGAAATACAAATGGTAGAGAGAGAAATAGTCCTATAATAACTACAGCCTAAAATGTCTTGCCTGGGAATATTGAAGACTCATGTTAAAAGGAACCACCCGCTTTCATATGATCTGAGCAAGGAACTTAAACGTTAGCTTTTTTACATACATATTTTACATACATATTGCACTTTTACTTTCTTCTCCAACACTTTGTTTTTGCATTATTTAAGCCAAATTGAACATGTTTCATTATTTATTTGAGACTAAATAGATTTTATTGACGTATTAAGTTAAAATAAGTTTATTCAGTATTGATGTAATTGTCATTATTACACACACACACGATTATGATTTTTCAACGCCAATACCGATCATTGGGGGACCAAAAAAAGTCAATACCGATTAATCGGAAGATATATATATATATATATTATATATTATATATTATATATATATCTTCCGATTAATCGGTATTGACTTTTTTTGGTCCCCCAATGATCGGTATTGGCGTTGAAAAATCATAATCGGTCGACCTCTAGTCCAGAGTGCATAAAAGGAGATTACCGTGGCTAAACAGTCATGTGGAATTTTACTGCAGTCATGACTGCCGGTGTGGCGCTAATACAGCCACCTAGGGCTGAGCTATATGGCCATATCTCTTCATCATATACACTATCATTCAAATGTTTGGATACACCTACTCATTCCAGGTTGGTTTTTTTTATATAAAAAAAATTGGACAATTTTCTACATTGTAGAATAATAGTGAAGACATCAAAACTAAAGTGACTTGCGAAAGTATTCACCCCCCTTGGCATTTTTCCTATTTTGTTGCCTTACAACCTGGAATTAAAATAGATTATGGGGGGGTTGTGTTGTATCATTTGATTTACACAACATGCCTACCACTTTGAAGATGCAAAATATTTTTTGGTGAAACAAAAAAGAAAGACAAAAAAACTGAACTTGAGCGTGCATAACTATTCAACCCCCCCCCCCCCCCCCCCAAAAAAAGGCAATACTTTGTAGAGCCACCTTTTGCAGCAATTATACCCCAAGAGACTTGCAGCTGTGTCTCTATAAGCTTAGCACATCTAGCCACTGGAATGTTTGCCCATTCTTCAAGGCAAAACTGCTCCAGCTCCTTCAAGTTGGATGGGTTCCGCTGGTGTACAGCAATCTTTAAATCATACTACAGATTCTCAATTGGATTGAGGTCTGGGCTTTGACTAGGCCATTCCAAGGCATTTAAATGTTTCCCCTGAAACCACTCAAGTGTTGCTTTAGCAGTATGCTTAGGGTCATTGTCCTGCTGGAAGGTGAACCTCCATCCCAGTCTCAAATCTCTGGAAGACTGAAACCAGTTTCCCCTCAAGAATTTCCCTGTATTTAGCTCCATCCATCATCCCTTCAATTCTGACTAGTTTCCCAGTTCCTGCCGATGGAAAAACATCCTCACAACATGATGCTGCCACCACCATACTTCAATGTGGGGATGGTGTTCTCGGGGTGGTGAGAGGTGTTGGGTTTGCGCCAGAAATGGCGTTTCCCTTGATGGCCAAAAAGTTCAATTTTAGTCTCATCTGACCAGAGTACCTTCTTCAATATGTGTTGGGAGTCTCCCACATGCCTTTAGGCAAACACCAAATGTTTGCTTATTTTTTTTCTTTAAATAAGCAATGGCTTTTTTCTGGCCACTCTTCTGTAAAGCCCAGCTCTGTGGAGTGTATGGCTTAAAGTGGTCTTATGGACAGATACTCCAATCTCCACTGTGGAGCTTTGCTGCTCCATCAGGGCTACCTTTGGTCTCTTTGTTGCTTCTCTGATTAATGCCCTTATTGCCTGGTCTGTGAGTTTTGGTCGGGGGCCCTCTCTTGGCAGGTTTGTTGTGGTGCTATATTCTTTCAATTTTTTTAATAACGGATTTAATGGGGCTCCATGGGATGTTCAAAGTTTGATCTTTTTTTTATATCCCAACCCTGATCTGTGCTTCTCCACAACTTTGTCCCTGACCTGTTTGGAGAGCTTGGTGGGGCCGCTTGCTTGGTGGGGCCGCTTGCTTGGTGGGGCCGCTTGCTTGGTGGTGCCCCTTGCTTGGTGGTGCCCCTTGCTTGGTGGTGCCCCTTGCTTGGTGGTGCCCCTTGCTTGGTGGTGCCCCTTGCTTGGTGGTGCCCCTTGCTTGGTGGTGCCCCTTGCTTGGTGGTGCCCCTTGCTTGGTGGTGCCCCTTGCTTGGTGGTGTTGCAGACTCTGGGGCCTTTTTGATATCATGTGACACTTTGATTGCACACAGGTGGACTTTATTTGACTAATTATGTGACTTCTGAAGGTAATTGGTTGCACCACATCTTATTTAGGCACTTCATAGCAAAGGGGTGAATACATATGCACGCACCACTTTTCTGTTTATTTTTTAGAATTTTTTTTTAGAATTTTTTTAATTTCACTTTACGAGTTTGGACTATGTCTATTACATGAAATCCAAATAAAAATCGATATAAATTACAGGTTGTAATGCAACAAAATAGGAAAAACGCAGAGGGGGATGAATACTTTTGCAAGGCACTGTATGAAATAACACACATGGAATCATGTAGTAACCAAAAAACTGTTAAACAAATGAGAAATTGAGATTCTTCAAAGTAGCCACCCGTTGCCTTGATGACAGCTTTGCACACTTGGCATTCTCTCATCCAGCTTTGTAAGGTAGTCACCAGGAATGCATTTCAATTAACAGGTGTTCCTTGTTAAAAGTTTGAGCCAATCAGTTGTGTTGTGACCGAGGTAGGGTGGTATATAGAAGATGGCCCTTTTTGGTAAAAGACCAAGTCCATATTATGGCATGAACTGCTCAAATAAGCAATGAGAAACCACAGTCCATCATTACTTTAAGGCATGAAGTTCAGTCAATCTGGAAAATTTCAAGAACAAGAAAGTTTCTTCAAGTGCAGTCACAAAAACCATAAAGCGCTATGATGAAACTCATGAGGACTGCCACAGGAAAGGAAGACCCAGCGTTACCTCTGCTGAAGAGGATACGTTCAGTAGAGTTACCAGCCTCAGAATTGCAGCCCAAATATATGCTTCAGAGTTCAAGTAACAGACACATCTCAACATCAACTTTTCAGAGGAGACTGCATGAATCAGGCCTTCATGGCCGAATTGCTGCAAGGAAACCACTTCTAACGGACACCAATAAGAAGAACACACTTGCTTGGGCCAAGAAACAAGAACAATGGACATTAGACTGGTGGAAATCGGTCCTTTTGGTCTGAGTCCAAATTTGACATTTTCAATCCAACTGCCGTGTCTTTGAGACGCGTGAACGGATGATCTCCGCATGTGTCGTTCCAACCGTGAGGCGTGGAGGAGGAGGTGTGATGGTGTGGGAGTGCTTTGCTGGTGACACTGTCTGATTTGTATTTGAATGTTTTTATTTTATTCAAGGCATGCTTAACCAGCATGGCTTCTGCAGCGATACGCCATCCCATCTGGTTTGCGCTTAGGGGGACGATCATTTCTATTTTAACAGGACAATGACCCAACACACCTCCAGGCTGAGTGATGCATCAGATGACCTGGCCTCCACAATCACCCGACCTAAACCCAATTGAGATGGTTTTGGATGAGTTGGACCACAGAGTGAAGAAAAAGCAGCCAACAAGTGCTCAGCATATGTGGGAACTCTTTCAAGACTGTTTGAAAAGCATTCCAGGTGAAGCTGGTTCAGAGCATGCTAAGAGTTTACAAAGCTGGCAAAGGGTGGCTACATATAAAATATATCTTGATTTGTTTAACAGTTTTTTTTTGGTTACTACATGATTCCATATGTTATTTCATAGTTTTGATGTCTTCGCTATTATTCTACAAATAGTAAAAATGAAGAGAAACTCTGGAATGAGGTGTCCAAACTTTTTTGAATGATACTGTACATCTTAATATATTTTCTCTAAATAAGCATTGGACAATTTTAAAGGTCAACCACACTGCATTTCAATCAGTCAGCAATAATCTAATGAATGCAGGGCTTGTGAAGTTGTACCTAAATATAAGCCATCCACAACCATTAGTTCCAATAATTTAATTATTGTATCAAAATAGTTTAACCTGCTTTTTTTTCTTTTGTAATAAGCACTTTCTGGCTTTCAAGTCCGTCTATGAAAATGCCCCTTTTTTTTGTCACAAATGTAACTAGAACCATGCATAATGCACATTCACTAATGATAACTTCTTGTAGCAGGCATTAAACTATAGAAATTAACACAGGTCTCATCAACAATGTCTCAAGCCAACTTGCTAGTGATTAGCCAGCTAATCTTTTTATTTCAAGTTTAGCCAACTTGGATCTATTTGAACAGTTGAATTGTTATGAACATACCCTTCTGTCTCCAACTGTTTGAAAAGCATGTTAGCCTGTACGCTCTGTTCAGATGTTGAAATCAAGTGGCCTATCTTATTTCTCAGAATGAGAACGAGTTGCCAATTCCTTATATAATTGTGTTTTATGCTTATTGCAAATTTATAAAACAGACTTGACAGCTAGTATAACGTTATTTGGTACCCCAATGCAGTGCGACAAACTGAGCATTCATTTTCCAGCATCAATATTCATTGATACTCTCATTTTAGTCACTACTCTCCATGCAATTTGAGTAGTTGAGACAACTTTCATAACGATACCCTTTTTAACTTCTACTTTATTACAGTAAAATAATGTCTCAGTGTTTGTGTCCATGTGACTGATTCTGTTGGACCAAACCTCAAATGCAAATAGTGAGGTGAAACCACTTTTTAGAGATGTGATCTCTCTCTCTCAACTGTGTTGGTGAGGAGAGGTAGGGGGAAGGGCTCAGGGTGTGTGTGTGTGTGTGTAAACCATAGAGGAAGAGGCAAACCGAGAGGTTTCACTCTTGCTCAAATCTGTCCAAAATAAAGCCAATGCGTTTCTATAGTATGGGCTTATTTTGGACCTTAGCTTGTCGCCTGCCTTTGAGACAATGATTCCCATTGTTAGGACGGAGACGTGTATAATGACGAGATGGATACACAGATCTCTGGTGTAAATGGGAAGGTGCACACAGCTAAGGAGCGAAGGAGACAAGACTAAAAATACAAGTTGAGAACAAGCGGACATAAACATGAAAAATAACAAAATTTGTGCAATACATTTGGAATATCGTGCAAAGACATTCATTTGATAGATTGCCCAGCCTTGCAGTCACCGCAACAGCCCTATACATGACGACTGACAAACACGTGCCAATTTAATTCCACAAAATTTTACAAACTAACCTATAGACCTTTAAGCATGACCGACCGGATGTATTTTCAGAGGCTAACCAGTTAACCATTAAGAATCTCTAGTGATTGCGCTTTGAACTTCATTGGAACGAGTACACCTTTACTCTGAATCCAGCAAAACAGAAACTAGAATGCCGATTGGAGATAAAGATTTCAATCCACATTCTGTCCTTAGGTTGGAAAGTTCTGTTGTTCCTAAACTCCACCCTTGGCACTCGTGTATTCTGAGAGCCAACTCAAATAGAAATGTTTCAACCCTCCCTATTTGTTTCATTGAGTTTTGAAGAAAGCCTTACTAATCCTTCCACGAAAGCAGAGTGCTTTGTAAACTCTGAAAGGGATAGTCTATTCCATTAGAAATAGCCAATTATCTCTTGCCAAACCTGAAAGGATATGAAACAGACTTATACACTCATCAGAGCCAAAACCCCCTAGGTTTTATGGATGTAAGACTGCAACAATTTATGATATTTAGCATTAGACACTGTGACAGTACTGACTACCGTGTTTCACAGTGCGGCGGGGGGTGAGATCTTTGACTACTGTGACTGTGATGAGCTGCTCCCAGAGGGCCAGATCACACGGCTGATCAGACAGATGCTGGAGGGCGTCCACCTCCTCCACCAGACTAGCGTGGTGCACCTGGACCTCAAGGTCTGTCCCTCCACACCTCTTAATGCACACACACACACAGACTAGTTTACAAACAGAAGTGCACTGCGCACACACGCATACAACAAAAACACGTGCATACACCTAAAATACACTTCTCAACTTTATTTGCTCCCTTTATTAATCTTTACATCACCACCTGCATATTTACATTTTACCAGAACGACTTACAGGAGCAGTTAGGGTTAAGTGCCTTGCTCAAGGACGCAATGACAGATTGTTCTCCTAGTCAGCTTGGGGATTCAAACCAGTGACTTTTTGGTTACTGGCCCAACGCCCTTAACTGCTAGGCTACCTGCCGCCCCACTTCTCCTCTGTAAACATGATCACATGCAGAAAGGATTGTGCTGTATACAGCTGTATTATGACCCTGCACAAACTTATGTCACCCTATTGGACTAATCTTCCCTCTTTCTTACAGCCCCAGAACATTCTCTTGACCAGCCTGGCTCCACTGGGGGACATAAAGATTGTGGACTTTGGCCTGGCACGCAAACTGGGCACAGTCGGAGAGCTCCGAGAGATCTTGGGCACGCCCGAGTACGTGGGTAAGGCAACGTCCATTTAACTTACGTCCAACATTCCCTAAACCAGTTGCAATTAAGTCTGACATTCTACACTATCAATGTTGCGATGTAATGATCTGGCCTCTCTTTCTCCCTTGTTATACCTTAGCTCCAGAAATTCTAAACTACGAGCCTATCACCACAGCAACTGACTTGTGGTGAGTCATCACAATCAACACTATCAACTTAAATGACTGTGGATAGATATGTATGTGCGTGCCTGCCTGCCTGCCTAAGGCACTTGTGTCAAGTGTGTGTTTGCAGGTCAACACACGTGTGTACTCTGACACATTTGTACTAACTGTGTTCTGGGTGTGTTATTCCTCAGGAGTGTGGGGGTGATAGCCTACATGCTGGTGACGGGGGAGTCTCCGTTTATAGGGGACGACAAACAGGAGACATACCTGAATGTGTCCCAAGTCAATGTGGACTACAGCCAAGAGGCCTTCTCCAGGGTGTCGGAGCTCGCCGTCGACTTCATCCGCAAGCTGCTGGTCAAAACACCAGAGTAAGTGGGAATGCTGCAGATCAGTAAAAGTTCAGGGAATTCAAATCATAAGGGAAGTACTGCTACTGACAGGAAGTGTTGTCACAAATTGTGTTTAGCAATACAGATGATAATTAATTGTTTTTGTACTTACTATACCTTTTGTCATTTTAAATATTTGCGTTTTGTGAGATATAAATTCAGCTAGAACTTTCACCACTTGGTGTTCACCTTGGTCCGTCTTCACCCTCTCCACACAGGGACAGGTCCAGTGCAGCCGACTGCATGACCCACCCCTGGCTGTGGCATCAATACCCAATTACCGAGCCCGTCACGCCACGTACACCCCGCGAGAGGAGCAGCGGTAACAAGTGGGCCGCCCCACCCGAGGACCCAGAAGACAAGGAGAACTTCACCTTGGACTCGCCCCACACCCACGCCAAGCGGTTTCGGTTTGAGGTGGAGACGCCTGCTTCCGACTTTTGAGGGGGAAAGAGCGACGCAAGCGCCCCCCCTCCTGCGACCTCCCCTTATGCTTTTATTGGTTTTATGCAGCAAGGAACCTGCAGGCAGCACTGTTGCCTACCCAAGAGCTATTCAGTCCTGTTCTGTTCTACCGCTCACTTGTATCCAGTGTGTCCTGCCAAACCAAAGTTAACCAGCTTACTTTGTGATCTAATGAGTAATAGTATTTTATAGTGAGCTGTTTTGTCTTTTGTTTTGTCTGGTTCATTTATGTCCCTGAATTTACAGAGAATGGGTGGCCAGATATATCACAAGGGAAATCTATGCTATACTGTTTTTCCACAAACTTTTAAGAGACATTTTAAACAGTCAAATTATTACTTGACCATTTTGCCATGAGGCTAATAAGTGGTCGTAAAAGTGTTCTTAGACGCCCCATGCTTTTAGTATTTTGTGCTAAAAGCATTCGAAAGAACACTGAGCTGTGCAGATACAAGCTAAACCAGTCTCTGAGGTGAAAGTAAAGTATCCTCGTACTATATGCTTGTTTGCTTGACCCAAGATGTACGTTACCTCCCTACTCTCGAACAAGCATCAGCTTTGGGCCATGGCTTATGCCGAGTGGCATATTACATTCCATTCCATCTGACATTCCATTGTCTAGTTCTCAGGCACTCTACAACACACCACATCTGAAAACATGTCATTGAAGACAGGTTTTCTATGCACACATTACCCAGCCATGGCCTGCATAATAAGTAAGCCAATGAGTCATGCTATTTTCTGTCTATTACAGTGTTTGTTTACCTGAACTCTCCTGGTTTACAATTCCACAGTAATAGAGGCGGTTTAAGATGGCTCTAAAAAAGGTGACTCATGGACAGTTCACACCACACCCATGCTTACTCAAATGTTTCTGCAAAGTTGTCAGTTCCTCTTTAATCATTAGCTTAAGGCAAATGTGACTGAAGCACTTTCTATTTATCATCTGGGTATTTCATGAATTACTTAACTGGAAAATAACCATGCCCTCTGAAGTGTTTTTAATTCCATGTTTTTTTTTTCTGATGAACTTTATTTTCTGATGTTCACCAAAGTAATCTAATCTGCATCCCTTTAATCAGCATTTAAAAGCTATTCTATTTTTCTAGGGCTAGGAAGCCTTTAAAGCTCAATGGGAGTCAGGTACAGTGCATTTGGAAAGTATTCACACCCTGACCTTTTCTACATTTTGTTAAGTTACAGCCTTGTTCTAAAATTGATTAAATTGTTTTTTTTCCCCTTCTACACACAATACCCCATAATGACAAAGCAAAAACAGGTCTTTAGAAGCACATTTGGCAGCGATTACAGCCTCAAGTCTTCTTGGGTATGACGCTACAAGCTTGGCACAACTGTATTTGGGGAGTTTCTCCCATTTTTCGCAGCAGATCCTCTCAAGCTCTGTCCGGTTGGATAGGGAGCGTTTCAGTTCTCCAGGGATGTTCGATCGGGTTCAAGTCCAGGCTCTGCTGGGCCACTCATGGACATTCAAATACTTGTCCCGAAGCCACTTCTGCGTTTTCTTGGCTGTGTGCTTAGGGTTGTTGTCCTGTTGGAAGGTGAACCTTCAACCCAGTCTGAGGTCCTGAGCGTTCTCGAGCAGGTTTTCATCAAGGATCTCTCTGTACTTTGCTT
The DNA here is from genome assembly GCF_901001165.1 of Salmo trutta. NCBI lineage: Eukaryota > Metazoa > Chordata > Actinopteri > Salmoniformes > Salmonidae > Salmo > Salmo trutta. Next base: position 7,557,745 of record NC_042980.1, read on the forward strand.
CATTCATCTTCCCTTCAATCCTGACTAGTCTCCCAGTCCCTGCTGCTGAAAAACATTCCCACAGCATGATGCTGCCACCACCATGCTTCACCATAGGGATGGCACTAGGTTTCCTTGGCACTTGGCATTCAGGCCAAATAGTTCAATATTGGTTTCATCAGACCAGAGAATCTTGTTTCTCATGGTCTGAGAGTCTTTAGGTGCCTTTTGGCAAACTCCAAGAGGGCTGTCGTGCCTTTTAACTGAGGAGTGGGATCCGTCTGGCCACTACCATAAAGGCCTGATTTGGTGGAGTGCTGCAGAAATGGTTGATCTTCTGGAAGGTTCTCCCATCTTCACAGAGGAACTCTGTCAAAGGGACCATCGAATTCTTGGTCACCTCCCTGACCAAGGCCCTTCTCCCCCGATTGCTCAGTTTGGCAAGGCAGCCAGCTTTAGGAAGAGTCTTGGTGGTTCCAAACTTCTTCCATTTAAGAATGATGGAGGCCACTCTATTCTTGGACCTTCAATGCTGCAGAAATGTTTTGGTATCCTTCCCCAGATCTGTGCCTCAACAAAATCCTGTCTCGGAGCTCTACGGACTATTCCTTCAACCTCATGGCTTGGTTTTTGCTCTGACATGCACTGTTAACTGTGGGACCTTTTTATATAGACAGGTGTGTGCCTTTCCAAATCATGTCCAATCAATTGAATTAACCACAGGTGGACTCCAATTAAGTTGTAGAAACATCTCAAGGATGATCAATGGAAACAGGATTCAGTTGAGCTCAATTTTGAGTCTCATAGCAAAGGATCTGAAAAGTGATGTAAATAAGGTATTTCTATTTATTTATTTTTTTGCTTTGTCGTTATGAGGTATTGTGAGTAGATGTGGATTTAAAAAAAATTGATTTAATACATTTTAGAATAAGACTAACGTAACAATGTGGAAGAAGGGAAGGTGTCTGGATACTTTCCGAATTCACTGTATATTGGGAGTCATAACAGATTGTCTCTGTATGGAGGCGAATACATTCCGTCCTATCCCCTCTTCATTCCATTTCCTTCTCGTCTCAGGGCAAATGACCTTTCACTTTGGTCGGTAATATTGTGTGCCTCTTTATATTTGCCCTTTTTATGTACATTTTGTCTAACCTGATTATCAATATATTTATATAATGGGATGGTGTTTGTTTAGATGTACATTGTGCTCTTATTTAACTGGATTCAGATGGGTTTATTAAGAATATATGGGATATAGTATTGATAGCATCTCTTAAAAATATGTTTTGGTAACTGGTGACGTAAAGTAGTGAATGTTTGATATGCGTGAAAGTTTTGGCAAAGTGATTAGAGATGGATTGTGGATTTATAATAGAAAAGATGGGTTTCGGTTATGAGGAAAGGGTATGCCGTTGAGATGCTTGCGGAGAGGACGATAAAATATTTTGGGTTACGGAAGTGATGTGGGTAAAGGTTATGGAATTGACTATGAATTATGGACAGGAAAACTTTAGTAATGCAGTTGATAAACAGGAGAACATTTTTGAGATATTTGTACAGTGTTACCAGGAGGAGGATTATTTTTGGGATATATGGACGGTCCTAGTACGGAACATTTTTGACAGTGAAGAACATGAAATGGAAGTGCTCTGTTGAGCATTCATTCACATGGAAGCCCGTCCACCTGTGAACTTATGAAATAATATACAAATGCTTCAAGGGGTTCTCAGTATTGATCATTGAATCTGGATTGTTATGAAGCCTAACTGCCAGTAGACCTCAACTGAATGTCAGTTGTTCAAAATGTTGCAAAGACTTTCTTGTTTGTGGTCCTCCAAGGTTTCCCAGAGAGATGTCACTGGCCTGGCACACACAATAGCCTTTGTCTTGGAGAGGGGCTTCTCCAGTCACGGCCAAGCGCTCCATGTATGCTGTCATCCATACGGAGAACTGGAACACCGCTACATCATTACATTGGTTTAGTAATCATTACCCTCAGTTCAAAGACATTAAAATGAAAACAGAAGTTCGAGGTGCTGCTGTCACCAATTGGCACAAAGTGGACTTGTACAACTTGATTATTTGTAGGAGCTCAAATGGTGTATGATTTTGAACACCACAGGAGGTTGGTGGCACCTTTTTTAATTAGGGAGGATGGTCTCATGGTAATGGCTGGAGCAGAATAGGTGGAATGTTTGATGCCGTTCCAGACATTATTATGAGCTGTTCTCACCTCAGCAGCCTCCACTGCTGAGGCCAAGTGACACAAAATGGACTTGATTACAGTTGTAGGAGATTCACTGCTGTAACGCTATTGTTTTGTATCGCTGTTTGCTGAGACCAATTGGCACAGAAGTGGACTTGTACAACTTGATTATATTTGTGAGTGTGCCACTGCTTTTTCATTTTGTACGGCTGTCAGAATGGACTTTGACTTACAGGCGTCAGTCAAGTGACTGACTGGTCTCTGGGGACTTCAGTGGCATTTCCCCCCACTTTACCAGGGTAATACTAAAGGAAAGATGGGTAAAACTCATGCTAGTTAGAAGCACAAGCAATAACCCTTAGAAAGATATGTCTATTTTGCAACTGATAGATTTTAGGTACACTCAGTTTGATTGCATTTGAAATGATCCATTCTAAAAACAATTTACACTGAACAAAAATATAAATGCAACATGTAATGTTTTGGTCCATGAGCTGAAATAAAAGATCCCAGAAATGTTAGATATGCACAAAAAGCTTATTTCTCAAATTTTGTCTACAGATTTTACATGCCTATTAGTGAGCATTTTTCCTTTGCCAAACTAATCCATCCACCTGACAAGAGTGGCATATCAAGAAGCTGATTAAACAGCATTATCATTACACAGGTGCACCTTGTGGTGGGGATAATAAAAGGCCACTCTAAAATGTGCAGTTTTGTCACACAACACAATGCCACAGATGTCTCAAACTTTGAGGGAGTGTGCAATTGGCATGCTGCCTACAGAAATATCCACCAGAGAATTGAATGTTAATTTCTCTACTATAAGCTGCCTCCAATGAGAATTTGTCAGTATGTCCAACCAGCTCAAAACCGCCGGCCACGTCTAACCTCGCCAACCCAGGACCTCCACATGCGGCTTCTTCACCTGTGAGATCGTCTGAGACCAGCCACCCGGACAGTTGATGAAACAGTATTTTTGTCTGTAATAAAGCCCTTTTGTGGGGAGAAACTAATTTTTATTGGCTGGGTCTGGGCTTCTGCCCACCCATGGCTGCTTCCCTGCCCAGTTGTGAAATCCATAGATTAGGATCTAATGAATTTATTTCAATTGACTGATTTCCTTATATGAACTGTAACTCAGTAAAATTGACATTTCTGCATGTTGTGTTTACATTTTTGCTCAGTATAATAACCAGATATTTCCAGGGACAATTGTTCAGCACTTTTGGAACTACAGTATAACAAATCAAAATATAGGGGTAGGAGAGGAGGTATGGGGCCCACGTGGGTAACTGGGGGACCCTGATTTGATTGGGTAACTGATTAATAAAGAATTTAAAAAATTAACTGCATAATAAATAAATGTGACTCGTCATAGGCGTGAGGAGCCTGCTCTCAATGTTCAAAATACACCAGAGAGCATAATTTAGCCAGGTGACTACCTCATGAAGCTGATTGAGAGAATGCCAAGAGTGTGCAAAGCTGTCATCAAGGCAAAGGGTGGCTACTTTGAAGAATCTCAAATATAAAAAATATTTTGATTTGTTTAACACTTTCTTGGTTATTACATGATTCCATATGTGTTATTTCATAGTTTTGATATCTTCACTATTATTCTACAATGTAGAAAATAGTAATCTAATTATGTTCCTATCAGTTGATTAAGCTATTCACTTTCTGTACAATAGAAGATGTTTAAACCCAGACAGCTTTTAGGTAAACACTTGTGACCTTTTTGGGTTAAGCCACAGAAGAAGAGTAGGAAACAGTTAAAGATGATATTTTTCTGCATTGGTAGGCCTACTCTGTCTGGGGTGGAAAGGTAGGCCTAACTTTTGAAAGTATCATGCTCAGATTCCTAATGATGTCTCAGGTTTAATTATTTGCAAACAAAGACAGTTTCATTGCAAACAAGATACTGATTTGGCATTAGATTAGATGAACACATAGGCCTATCTCTGTCCATTCTTAGCCTGTAATTTCGGTAATTTGTGTGGTACCTAAAAACATTCTTCTAATATGTAAAATGATGTAGAGTTGCATGAAATATTTATAAAAGACAATTTTTTTCTCTGACCTGCAAATACGATGATAGATTCATGCAATGCTTTTACTATAAAGGAGATCTTTCCATCCCTACTCTTGTCCACTAGTCTGCAAATTTACAACAGTCTGGCCCGCAGGCCTGTGCACTTAAAAATGCCTGCGTTGCCATGTTATGCTTAATGGATGAAGAACAGTTTCTTAAACTGCATATCTAAGGCTCTGGTCTATCCAAGAAGTTAGAGTAAATGGTAGACATGTTCTCTGCTATACACTTTGTTTAAATTATTAATTTAGGTATAGGGTAGGGTCACTTGTCTTTTCAGGTAGGGTTTAGGTAAAATATATTTTACTGAAGGGAGGGCCATCTATTTTTATTTCAGAGAGGTCAAATTTTCTCCATGTAACCCTTATTATAAATAATGTTCACTTCCTAAATGACTAAAATGTCAATTTTAAAGATCATGAGGGCTGATACATTCTCATGTCAGGGGTTATTTTTGGAGAACATGTTCTCTTAGACTGCGTTTATGCACCCAACACTTTGAAACAAAAATAAACAATCTAGATTATTATCTGATATTTCCTCATTTACCACTCCCTACATATTGCTTGCCTGACCAGTCGCCTACTATGAAAAGTGCCAGTCTTGAGAGCTATGTATTGAGTTGTCTGACGCCTGGAGAATAATACATCCCGGGGGGAGAGATTTAACCTTTTCTCAGCAGCACCAGATTTATTTCTAGAATAAATCAAATCAAATGTTTTTTTGGCACGTGCTTTGTTAACAACAGGTGTGGACTAACAGTGAAATGCTTACTGGATCCTTTTCCAACAATGCAGAGTTAAAGATAAAAAAAAATGTATAGAGAAATAGTGACACGAGGAATAAATACAGTGAATACCAGAAGGCTTAAGCACTGGTACATATTTGTGTACAAGGCAGTGCTTGGCCTACTCCCTACATATTGTTGCTCCTCACTAACAACAACATCCTACAGCCTCTGCTCTCAGTCAGCGCTCTCATTTTCAGTTCCTAGGGTAAGGACTAAAATTGGGAAACAATCCTTCTACAGTACAACACTCCTTGGTCTTGGAACAAACTACAAAAGACTTAAAAACTGGAGGAGAGGGTCTCACTGCCTGAGTTTAAAGCTCTGACAGAATAACATGTCATTGTTTTGCGTGGTGTCATTATGCATGTGTGTTGTGTGGGTGTATCTAGTATGTGTGTATATGGGGCGGCAGCGTAGCCTACTGGTTAGTGTTGGACTAGTAACTGAAAGGTTGCAAGTTCGAATCCCCAAGGTACAAATCTATCGTTCTGCCCCTGAACAAGGCAGTTAACCCACTGTTCCTAGGCTGTCATTGAAAATAAGATTTTTTTTCTTAACTGACTTGCCTAGTTAAATAAAAAATGTGTATCTATCTGACCATTGTCTTATTACTATCAGTCCTCCTTATAATGATCTCTCCTGCTGTTATTGGTGACTTAATCCCTCAATATTGAGCAGCCTGGCATTTACTGATTATATCACAACTCAATTCAACTCTTTTATGTCTGTTATAATCACCAGATGTCAGCCCATCAATGCTGTAGGAAACAGCCAACGCTTACATGAGAGGGGCTATTATACATCAGCTCAAAAAAAGGGAGCTGTTAAAAACAACTGTTTCAATAGAATATGATTCAGATTGAGAAATAATTGAAAACCACATTCTCTAAAACTGTGTCAAGGCAATTCAGCTTCAGACCAACTTCTAACAACAAAAGCTGAATCTGCTAGCTTCTTTGCCAGGCAAAGGCTCTATTAATCAAGTAATAAACCGGGCAGACTTCTTGATCGCCTTGCAAGGGGTAAAGTGGAAACTATTCCATATTATTGCTTAAAGACAGTAATGGGCTCAGGCACCATGACAATAAGAATATAAATAGGATTATGAGGAATTTTTTATCAAAATCATTACTCTGAGTGTGTCTCATCTGAGGTGAAGAGGAAAGAGTTTATCGATAGGGTTGCTTTTCCATCCATAGCAGAGGAATAGAGAGAGGAACTTTGTAGACCAATCACAGGGGAGAAGGTCTCTGAGGCCATTCACTCATTTAAAGGGGGAAAGGCTCCTGTCCCTGACGGATATTGCCCTGAATTTTATAAAAGTATGAGTAAGCTTGTTCTCTCACTGACATGTATTTACATTCTTATCAAAAGGGAAGTATCCCAACTATTAACTTGGCAAATATTACTCTCATTTTGAAAAGGAGTAAGCCCCCTGCTGAGTGCGGGTCTCAACGGTCTATAAGCCATAGAAAATAAGTTGCTCGCTAAGCTACTTGCTAAACGGCTTGAGAGCCTACTGCCTGGACATATAAATCTAGACCAAACTGGCTTTGTATTAAATCGATTTTCATTTTAAACATCAGAAGGCTCTTGAACATGATACAATTTGCTAGTCAGACTAACCATAGGACACTTGCTGTGTGCCTACATGCTGGAAAGGCATTTGATAGGGTGGAGTGGGGTTATTTGTTTGAGGAGATTTCCTTGAATGTATACAGGTTTCATGTCACTCACCAGCAGCTTGTGGTATTACTAATGGTCAATGCTCTGCCTGTCGTATGGATTTGACCAAAATGCAGAGGGAGTGTGTATACTCATCTTCTTTTTATTAGGCAGAAAGAAGGAAAAATAAAACAAAACACACGTATACAAAAACAACAACGATAAACAGTCCTGTAAGGCTTACAGCTATACAAGGAACAACTACCCACAAAATCCCACAGAAAAACACCCCTCTTAAATAGGACCTTCAATTAGAAGCAACTAGGAGCAGCTGCTTCCAATTGAAGGTCAACCCCATTAACTAAACATAGAACTAGACATACTAGATAAACATAGAAATATACTAACATAGAACATAGCCCAACAAACCCCGAAACACTCTAAACAAACACCCCTCTTAAAAAAGAACATAGCCCAACAAACCCCGAAACACTCTAAACAAACACACCCCTGCCACGTCCTGACCAAACTACAATAACAAATAACCCCTTATCTGGTCAGGACGTGACACTGGCCCTTTTCTCCTGTCCAGGGGTGCAAGACAAGGCTGTCCCCTTTCTCTCTTGCTCTTTGTGCTAGTGCTTGAGCCACTAGCTGAAACTATCAGAATCTGGCAAGATATCCAGGGTATGACAGTTGGTAACATGACACATAAGATCGCACAATACAGTGCCTTCAGAAAGTATTCACACCGCTTTACTTATTCCACATGTTGTTGTGTTACAGCCTGAATTTTAAATTGATTACATTTAGATTTTGTGTCACTGATCTACACACAATACTTATGTGATGGAAAATGTATACATGTGCTTTTCTTATAACTCATTTCTGTGTTATATTCATGTGCTGTTGTATAAACCAATTTCTGTGTTCATGCAAGTGACTGACTGAATCCTCACTATCAGTAGCTGCAATTTGGCAGTACACCCAGACCTTGTTTTGAGAAGCCTTGTGAGGTATTGGTCTGTCACATGTTATGAATCAGTATTGGTCAGTCACATGAATGAAACAAAATGGTAATGATTCATTAATTATGCTAAATCATGCAAATATAACTTGTCTGTGTATAGCTGTATATAAGACAGTTGCTGGGACTGCCCAAGCAGAGCTCCTGATTGACATGTGTAGTATGGTGCATTGTGTTGGTTGGAACCTCTCCAGCGCTCTGACAAATAAACAATTATTCATTTAAGATTGATTTTATGTGTCCCTGTGTAATAATTTCTGCAACAATTTGGCGTCAAAGAACAGGAGGATTGATTCATATTCTAAATATGTATTTACTCTTGAGGTGCTGACTTGTTGCACCCTCGACAACTGGGATTATTATTATTTGATCATGCTGGTCATTTATGAACATTTGAACATCTTGGCCATGTTCTGTTATAATCTCCACCCGGCACAGCCAGAAGAGGACTGGCCACCCCTCATAGCCTGGTTCCTCTCTAGGTTTCTTCCTAGGTTTTGGCCTTTCTAGAGAGTTTTTCCTAGCAACCGTGCTTCTACACCTGCATTGCTTGCTGTTTGAGGTTTTAGGCTGGGTTTCTGTACAGCACTTTGAGATATCAGCTGATGTAAGAAGGGCTATATAAATACATTTGATTTGATTTGATATAAAAAATAAAAACAATGATAAAAAATGTAAATCATGGTAATGCATAAAAAGGTACCCATAGTCTTATAGAGAGAAGACTATTCACTAGTTTTATTGGAAAACTAGAGCGAGTGTGTAACGGTACCATGGAAAGCCCCGCTAACAGCTTTCTGTAGGCATTTAGAAGAAATGTCTGTGGTCTGCAGCAACTACAAAATAACACAAGGTATTTTTTAATACGGGGTGTTATTTATATGTATAGCAAGTAGCGGCAAGAGAACCATTGAAGATGCACATGGGTAATAAGGGAGATTACAGAGTGTGTTTGGGAATAGTACTAAGTGAATGTGGATGGGAAAATTGTGACATATGACATATTAAGCTGAAAGATTGATATTTGGATAACAAGAGCTGATTGAAATGTGGATAATACATGGATTGAAATTATTACTATTAAGATTGGATTGGTATTTGAATAACAAGAGATAGATTGAAATTTAGCTATTAGGCATTGAATTAATGAGAGCTGTCAGGGGACTAGCTCCAGTTTGAATATGGAGTGAATGTGAGCAGAGTTTGCCAGTTCTGTGTGAGTTGAGTTTTCTAGTTCTGTGTGAGCTGATCTATAATGTTATCTACAGTAGAGGACAACGTGTTAGAAATCTCATAAGTGATAACATGTCTCTGATGATGTCTTGATGAGTAACTAGGATACCATGTTTAGATTACATGTCTAGATTAGTAACGAGGATAACATCTCTGAGGGTAACATGACTCATTCTGATAATATGACGATAACATGTCTCATCAGTGGAGTTTGGTGTATAACGTTATTATGTATGGAGATATGAAAGAAGAGAACTATTTCCGAATATGCTGTTAAATAGAACAACTATTGTAAATATCGAAACCCCTGTATGAATAGAACACTAGTCTAAAGGAGGAATTTGGGATGTAACACAAATGTATAATGGGTTACTAGAGTTAAAGTAACATAATATTGAGTATAATGGGTTATGATGATCTGATGAAGTAACAATAAAAAAAATATATATAATATACAACTTGCACACCCACACGTAGATGTACGTAAGTGGTGAAAAAAGTATTCTGTGGAATGTTAAGAGTGGTCCCTTTATGGATCATTTGAAGTATGATAAGGTTAGAGCATTGTACGGGACTTGACTTACAGTGTCTTTCAAAAGTATTCATCCCCTTTGGCGTTTTTCCTATTTTGTTGCGTTACAACTTGTAATTTAAATTGATTTTTATTTGGATTTCATGTAATGGACATACACAAAATAGTCCAAATTGGTGAAGTGAAATTAAAAAATTACTTGTTTCAAAACATTCAAAAAAATAAAAAACAGAAAAGTGGTGTGTGCATATTTATTCACCCCCTTTGCTATGAAGCCCCTAAATAAGATCTGGTGCAACCAATTACCTTCAGAAGTCACATTATAAGTCCACCTGTGTGCAATCTAAGTGTCAAATCATCTCAGTACATATAAACCTTTTCTGAAAGGCCCCAGAGTCTGCAACACCACTAAGCAAGGGGCACCACTAAGCAAGCGGCACCACGAAGACCAAGGAGCTCTCCAAACAGGTCAGGGACAAAGATGTGGAGAAGTACAGATCAGGGTTGGGTTCTAAAAAAATATCAGAAACTTTGAACATCCCACGGAGCACCACTAAATCCATTATTAAAAAATGGAAAGAATATGGCACCACAACAAGCCTGCCAAGTCAGGGTTGCCCACCAAAACTCACGGACCAGGCAAGGAGGGCATTAATCAGAAAGGCAACAAAGAGACCAAAGATAACCCTGAAGGAGCTGCAAAGCTCCACAGTGGAGATTGGAGCATCTGTCCATAGGACCACTTTAAGCCGTACACTCCACCGAGCTGGGCTTACGGAAGAGTGGTCAGAAAAAAGACATTGCTTAAAGAAAAAAAATAAGCAAACACGTTTGGTGTTTGCCAAAAGGCATGTGGGAAACTCCCCAAACATATGGAAGAAGGTACTCTGGTCAGATGAGACTAAAATTGAGCTTTTTGGCCATCAAGGAAAACGCTATGTCTGGCGCAAACCCAACACCTCCATCACCCCGAGAACACCATCCCCACAGTGAAGCATGGTGGTGGCAGCATCATGCTGTGGGGATGTTTTTCATCGGCAGGGACTGGGAAACTGGTCAGAACTAAAGGAATGATCGATGGTGCTAAATACAGGGATATTCTTGAGGGAAACCTGTTTCAGTCTTCAAGAGATTTGAGACTGGGACGGAGGTTCACCTTCCAGCAGGACAATACTGATAAAGCAACACTCAAGTGGTTTAAGGGGAAACATTTAAATGTCTTGTAATGGCCTAGTCAAAGCCCAGACCTCAATCCAATTGGGAATCTGTGCTATGATTTAAAGATTGCTGTACACCAGCGGAACCCTTCAAGTTGGAAAGGGCTGGAGCAGTTTTGCCTTGAGGAATGGGCAACAATCCCAGTGGCTAGATGTGCCAAACTTATAGAGACATACACCAAGAGACTTGCAGCTGTAATTGATGCAAAAGGTGGCTCTACAGTGTATTGACTTTAGGGGGTTAAATAGTTATGCACACTCAAGTTCAGTTTTTTTGTCCTATTTCCTGCTTGTTTCACAATAAAAAATATTTTGCATCTTCAAAGTTTAATTCCAGGTTGTAAGGCAAAAAAATAGGAAAAATGCCAAGGGGGGTAAATACTTTCGCAAGCCACTGTAAGTGATAAGCAGTAATGGGAAATCATTACCACCATGGGACTTTTATTAATGGTTTTATTATTATATTAGAAGTTTTGTTTTGTTTGACTTTATTTCATTCCAAGTAATCATCTCATCTCTATAGAGCTGCTGCCTATGCTGTCTGACAAAATCACTATTTTAGAAAATTCTTCAAAGTAAATAAGGCATCATTTTATGACTGCTGAATACCAACTATCAATCACTTAGATCATGTATTTTCAGCAGTTTCTGCTCTGCACAGACCAGACCAGCAATGGTATATGGTCTTTGTAGTTAATTACCACGCTCGTTGACTCTAAACTATGTAGAATATTTGTCACGTATTATGTCGTGGCGTTGCAGGGAAGACCAAAATGCAGCGGGTATATGGATACTCATTCTTTTAATTCACAAAAAGAGTAAAGCATCCACAGAAAAAACAAAACAATAAATGATACTCACAACTAACAACAGTGTGGCAGGCTCAACAAGCAGTGCTCACAAACAATCTCCCACAAAAGACAAACACACCCTACTATATGGGACTCTCAATCAAAGGCAAATAGACAACACCTGCCTTCAATTGAGAGTCCCAACCCCAATTAACCAAACATAGACATACAACCAGCTAGATCAACATAGAAATACATAAACATGGAACAGTGCCCAAAAAACCCCGGAATACATAAATCAAATCCCCTACAACAAACACACCACCCCGACCCACATAAACCAAATACCCTCTGCCACGTCCTGACCAAACAACAATAACAATTAACCCTTATTCTGGCCAGGACGTGACAATATTGGCCTTACTACATCACACAATTCAGGTTTGATCAGATTTATCTCTACGGAAACTGTACATTGAGCTCACAGAAAATAAAAATGGAATTCAAATTATTGAATTGACATTGATCAATTAGTAGTTGAAAAAACGAAAAATAACAGACATTTCGGTTAATCGCTCAGCACTAGCAGTCAGTCACCCACCCACCCACACCATCCCCTCCTTACTAATACTGTACCTTCTTTTCTCAAATGTAGACTTCAAGCCTTGCATGAACAATCAACTAAACTAAGCCTCCATAATACAACAAACTTACTACAGTAGAAGTTGTAGCCTATGTGTAAACACAACTATGACAGCAAGACACAGGCCATGTTTATGCCTAGCTCCAGTATATTTATTTGTATATCATGGAGTCATGGAAAGATTTAGTAGATTTTAGTAAGATTTTATCATTTGACTTACAGTAGTTCCTGGTGCTGAGCTTTTTGTTAATGTCTCTGAAGATGTTGATGGGATCGGACTCTAAATAGAATACAGTCGTGGCCAAAAGTTTTGAGAATGACACAAATATTCATTTTCACAAAGTCTGCTGCCTCATTTTGTATGACAGCAATTTGCATATTCTCCAGATGTTATGAAGAGTGATAAGATGAATTGCAATTAATTGCAAAGTCCCTCTTTGCCATGCAAATTAACTGAATCCCCCAAAAACATTTCCACTGCATTTCAACCCTGCCACAAAAGGACCAGCTGACATCATGTCAGTGATTCTCTCGTTAACAGAGGTGTGAGTGTTGACGAGGACATGGCTGGAGATCACTCTGTCATGCTGATTGAGTTCAAATAACAGACTGGAAGCTTGAAAAGGTGCTTGGAATCATTGTTCTTCCTCAGTCAACCATGGTTACCTGCAAGGAAACACGTGCCGTCATCACTGCTTTGCACAAGAAGGGCAAGGATATTGCTGCCAGTAAGATTGCACCTAAATCAACCATTTATCAGGTCATCAAGAACTTCAAGGAGAGTTATGAGACTTGCCTTATGAGACTTGCAATCACAGCCAGGTTGTGATCCAGCCTGGAATCAAACCAGGGTCTGTACTGACACCTCTTGCACTGAGATGCAGTGCCTTAGACCGCAATGCCACTCGGGAGCACAGTGGTCAAGATCATTTATTCTAATGTCCACCACTTTGGAATTTGGGCGATGCTCAGGCTATTTCCTGTTTGGAATAAATAAGGCACTGTGTTTACAGATGGGTCCTGGATAATTTACTGTAATCAGGTGTACATCGCTTTCTGACAGAGACTATTTTTATCATCCAAGATGCAAGTTCGTAATATCCTAGAGCATGTGCAGTGCCTTCAGTATCCACACCCCTTGACTTCTTCCAAATGTTGTTGTGTTACGTTGTGTTGTGTTAAAATTGATGGAATTGAGATATCCCATAATGTCGAAGTGGAATTGTTTTTTTTAAACATTTTTACAAATTTATAAAAAATGTAAAGCTGAAATGTATTGAGTCAATAAGTGTTATGGGAAGCCTAAATAAGTTAAGGAGTAAAACTTGTTTAATAAGTTACATAATAAGTTGCATGGACTCACTCTGTGTGCAATAATAGTGTTTAACATGATTTTTGAATGACTACCTCATCTCTGTACCCAACAAATAGAATTATCTGTAAGGTCACTCAGCCGAGCAGTACATTTCAAACACAGATTCAACCACAAAGACCAGGGAGGTTTGCCAATGCCTCGCAAAGAAGGGCACGTATTGGTAGATGGGTAAAAAAAATATCTGACATTGAATATCACTTTGAGCATGGTGAAGTTATTGAAATCAAATCAAAATGTATTGGTCACAGACACGTGTTTAGCAGATGTTATTGCGGGTGTAAAGAAATGCTTGTGTTTCTAGCTACGACAGTGCAGTAATATCTAACAAGTAAAATCTAACAATTTCACAACATATACCCAATACACACAAATCTAAGTAAAGTAATGATGAATTAAGAATGTATAAATAAATGAGCAATGTCAGAGCGGTGTACATTAAGATACAGTAGAATAGAATACAGTATCTACAGTACATATGAGATGAGTAATGCAAGATATGTAAACATTATTAAAGCGATTAGTATTCCATTTATTAAAGTGGCCTGTGATTTCAAGTCTTTGTATATAGGCAGCATCCTCTAGTGTTCTAGGGATGGCTGTTTAACAGTCTGATAGCCTTGAGATAGAAGCTGTTTTTCAGTCCCAGCTTTGATGCACCAATAATGCCCTCGCAGTAACGGGGTGAACAGGCAGTGGCTCGGGTGGTTGTTATCCTTGATGATCTTTTTTGCCTTCCTGTGACATTGGGTGATGTAGGTGTCCTGGAGGGCAGGAAGTTTGCCCCCGGTGATGCGTTGGGCAGACCGCACCACCCTCTGGAGAGCCCTGAGGTTGTGGGCGGTGCAGTTGCCGTACCAGGCGGTGATACAGCCCAACAGGACGCTCTCAATTGTACATCTGTAAAAGTTTGTGAGAGTTTTAGGTGCCAAGACAAATTTCTTCAGCCTCCAGAGGTTGAAGAGGCGCTGTTGTGCCTTCTTCACCACACTGTCTGTGTGGGTGGACCATTTCAGTTTGTCAGTGATGTGTACGCCGAGGAACTTGAAGATTTCCACCTTCTCCACTGCGGTCCCGTCGATGTGGATAGGGGGGTGCTCCCTCTGCTGTTTCCCGAAGTCCACGATCAACTCCTTTGTTTTGTTGACATTGAGTGAGAGGCTATTTTCCTGGCACCACACTCCCAGAGCCCTCACCTCCTCCGGGTAGGCTGTCTCATCATTGTTGGTAATCAAGCCTACTACAGTTGTATCATCTGCAAACTTGATGATTGAGTTGGAGGCGTGCTTTTCCACGCAGTCATGGGTGAACAGGAGTACAGAAGGAGGCTGAGCACACACCCTTGTGGGGCCCCAGTGTTGAGGATCAGAGGAGTGGAGGTGTTTTTTCCTACCTTCACCACCTGGGGGCAGTCCGTCACGAAGTCCAGGACCCAGTTGCACGGGGCGGGGTTCAGACCCAGGGACTTGAGCTTAATGATGAGATTGGAGGGAACTATGGTGTTGAATGCTGAGCTATAGTCAATGAACAGCACTCTTACATGGATATTCCTCATGTCCAGATGGGCTAGGGCAGTGTGCAGTGTGCATCGTCTGTGGATCTATTGGGGCGGTAAGCAAATTGAAGTGGACGCGGTGGACCTGCCTTCCCTCGTCACGCGCATCAGCGATTTATTGGACTCACCTGGACTCAATTAGCTGTTTGTTACCTCCGCTATATTTGTCAGTTCCCCAGCTCTGTTCCCCGCTGCTGCATTGATTGTCATCTGTCTTTGTGTTTCCCAGTTATGATGCTGTTCCTGTCCTGCTGCATGTCCGTTCCTCTTCTGCAGCGTCGTTCCTTACAGTGAGGTATTCTAGGTCGGGTGAACAAAAGGACTTGAGTTCCTGTATTTTATCACGATTACAACATGAGTCGTTAATCAGGTAACAAACACCCCCGCCCTTCTTCCCGGAGAGATATTTATTCCTGTCTGTACGATGAACTGAGAACCCAGCTGACTGGACCGACTCAGACAGTATATCCCGAGAGAGCCATGTTTCCGTGAACCAAAGTATGTTACAATCCTTGATGTCGCTCTGGAAAGAAACCCTTGCCTTGAGCTCGTCAACTTTATTATCCAGAGACTGAACATTAGCGAATAATATACTCGGAAGCGGTGGGTGGTGTGCCCGCCTCCTAAGTCGGAATAGAAGACCACTTTCCTTCGCCGGCTGTTGTTTTGGGTCGGCTTCTGGAATCAGCTCAATTGCCCTGGTGGGTGCGAACAAAGGATCCGCTTCAGGCTAGTCATATTCCTGGTTGAAATCTTGGTAGTGTTGGTGTGTTACCGCCGCTCTGATATCCAATAGTTCTTCCTGGCTGTATGTAATAACACAAAACATTTTCTGGGCTAATAATGTAAGAAATAATACATTAAAAAAAATACTGCAAAGTTTCCTAAGAGCTAGAAGCAAGGCAGCCCTCTCTGTCGGTGCTATTTCATTACACTTTGGATGGTGTATCAATACACCCAGTCACTACAAAGTTACAGGTGTCATTCCTAACTCAGTTGCCGGAGAGGAAGGAAACCGCTCAGGGATTTCCCCATGAGGCCAATGGTAACTTTAAAACAGTTACAGAGTTTAATGGCTGTGATAGGAGAAAACTGTGGCTGGATCAACAACATTATAGTTACGCCAAAATACTAACCTAAATGAGAGAGCGAATAGAAGGAAGCCTGTACAGAATAAGAATATTCCAAAACATGCATCCTGTTTGCAATAAGGCACTACAGTAAAACTGCAAAAAATGTGTCCAAGAAATGAACTTTATGTCCTGAATACAAAGTGTTATGTTTTGGGCAAATCCAACACATCACTGAGTACCCACTCTTTATATTGTCAAGCATGGTGGTGGCTGCATCCTGTAATAGGTATGTTTATTATCAGCATGGACTTGGGAGTTTTTTATGATAAAAAGCAATGGAATAGAGCAAAGGACAGGCAAAATCCTAGAGGAAAACCTGGTTCAATCTGCTTTCCAACAGACACTGGGAGACAAATTCACCTTTCAGCAGGACAATAACCTAAAACACAAGGCCAAATATACACTGGAGTTGCTTACCAAGATGGCATTGAATTTTCTGAAGGACCTAGTTACAGTTTTGACTTAAATTGGCTTGAAAATCTATGGCAAGACTTATGACAATAATAATGGGCTAATATTGCACAATCCAGGTGTGCAAAGCTCTTAGAGACTTACCCAGAAAGACTCACAGCTGTAATCGCTGCTAAAGGTGATTCTAACATGTATTGACTCAGGGGGTAGAATAATTTTCTAATCAAGATATATTTGTGTTTTTAGTTGTTAATGTATTTTTTTTAAACAAGTGTTAGAATTTTTCTTCCACACTGACATAAGAGTATTTTGTGTCACACCTGCTCCCGCTCTTTACCCCTGGCGCTCAAGGGCACCAGGCTCCCCAGCATTACGCACTCCTGCCACCATCATTACTCACACCTGCCTTGCCCCGTCACGCGCATCAGCGATTAATGGACTCACCTGGACTCAATCACCTCTGTCATTACCTCCCCTATCTGTTCTCTGTTCTCCCACTCTGTTCCCCGCTTCAGCATTGATTGTCATATGTCCTTTTATACCGTGTGCTGACGCTGTTCCTTTCTTGTTCCATGTCTGTTCCAATTAAATGTTTGACTTCCCGTACCTGCTTCTCATCTCCGGCGTCGGTCCTTACAGAATGCTGAAGCCACCAAATGAAGCATCGAGGACTGCTGGCTTTCCGGTTGGTGGTGATGTCGGATCCGGGGGCCGCCACCGATGGAACCGGGGGTGCCTAAGCCAGCTTGTCGGGCTGTCACCGCCTAGCTGGCTCAAGAGGTTTCTTGCCCCGGTTGGCTCGGAAGGCGCACATCCCACGTCAGGCCTCAGCCGGATCGACAGGTTTTTACGCCCAGCCGGCTCGTCAGGCTGCTACGCCTCTGCCGGATCATCGGGCTCCCACGCCTCAGCGGGAACCACAAGCCTTCCTTCCTCAGCCGGATCATCAGGCTCCAATGCCTCAGCCGGCTCGCCAAGCTCTCACGCTTCATCTGGACTCAATCACCTCTGTCATTACCTCCCCAATATCTGTCTGTTCCCCCGCTCTGTTCCCCGCTTCAGCTTTGATTGTCATATGTCCTTGTATACCCGTGTGCTGACGCTGTTTCTGTTTTGTTCCATGTCTGTTTCGATTAAATGTTTGACTCCCCGTACCTGCTTCTCATCTCTGGCATCTGTCCTTACAATTTTGTGTAGAACGTTGGCAAAAAAATGACAATTAAATCCATTTTAATCCCACTTTGTGACACAACAAAATGTGGAAAAAGTAAAGGGGTGTGAATATTTCTGAAGGCTTTCTGATGTTTCTGATGTTATACACTGCTCAAAAAAATAAAGGGAACACTTAAACAACACATCCTAGATCTGAATGAAAGAAATCATCTTATTAAATACTTTTTTCTTTACATAGTTGAATGTGCTGACAACAAAATCACACAAAAATAATCAATGGAAATCCAATTTATCAACCCATGGAGGTCTGGATTTGGAGTCACACTCAAAATTAAAGTGGAAAACCACACTACAGGCTGATCCAACTTTGATGTAATGTCCTTAAAACAAGTCAAAATGAGGCTCAGTAGTGTGTGTGGCCTCCACGTGCCTGTATGACCTCCCTACAACGCCTGGGCATGCTCCTGATGAGGTGGCGGATGGTCTCCTGAGGGATCTCCTCCCAGACCTGGACTAAAGCATCCGCCAACTCTTGGACAGTCTGTGGTGCAACGTGGCGTTGGTGGATGGAGCGAGACATGTCACAGATGTGCTCAATTGGATTCAGGTCTGGGGAACGGGCGGGCCAGTCCATAGCATCAATGCCTTCCTCTTGCAGGAACTGCTGACACACTCCAGCCACATGAGGTCTAGCATTGTCTTGCATTAGGAGGAACCCAGGGCCAACCGCACCAGCATATGGTCTCACAAGGGGTCTGAGGATCTCATCTCGGTACCTAATGGCAGTCAGGCTACCTCTGGTGAGCACATGGAGGGCTGTGCGGCCCCCCCAAAGAAATGCCACCCCACACCATGACTGACCCACCGCCAAACCGGTCATGCTGGAGGATGTTGCAGGCAGCAGAACGTTCTCCACAGCGTCTCCAGACTCTGTCACGTCTGTCACGTGCTCAGTGTGAACCTGCTTTCATCTGTAAAGAGCACAGGGCGCCAGTGGCAAATTTGCCAATCTTGGTGTTCTCTGGCAAATGCCAAACGTCCTGCACGGTGTTGGGCTGTAAGCACAACCCCCACCTGTGGACGTCGGGCCCTCATACCACCCTCATGGAGTCTGTTTCTGACTGTTTGAGCAGACACATGCACATTTGTGGCCTGCTGGAGGTCATTTTGCAGGGCTCTGGCAGTGCTCCTCCTTGCACAAAGGCGGAGGTAGCGGTCCTGCTGCTGGGTTGTTGCCCTCCTACGGCCTCCTCCACGTCTCCTAATGTACTGGCCTGTCTCCTGGTAGCGCCTCCATGCTCTGGACACTACGCTGACAGACACAGCAAACCTTCTTGCCACAGCTCGCTGCACTACCTGAGTCACTTGTGTGGGTTGTAGACTCCGTCTCATGCTACCACTAGAGTGAAAGCACCGCCAGCATTCAAAAGTGACCAAAACATCAGCCAGGAAGCATAGGAACTGAGAAGTGGTCTGTGGTCACCACCTGCTGAACCACTCCTTTATTGGGGGTGTCTTGCTTATTGCCTATAATTTCCACCTGTTGTCTATTCCATTTGCACAACAGCATGTGAAATTTATTGTCAATCAGTGTTGCTTCCTAAGTGGACAGTTTGATTTCACAGAAGTGTGATTGACTTGGAGTTACATTGTGTTGTTTAAGTGTTCCCTTTATTTTTTTGAGCAGTATATATTCATTTGGACACCATTTTGGGGAATCTTTCTTGCATGCTTCTTCACTATATATTCAATTAACTGCAATATCTTGCTCACACAAGTGATGTGTACTGTATGCATGTCCACATTGTGTTTATTGTCGTCATTTCATTCACGATATTACCCATTGAGAATTTCATCTTCACCTATTCATGTTTTAGTTGTCTGAATTTTGAGTGTTACATTGGAGTGTAGCATGTTAGCCAGCAGCATACCACCCTGCATCCCACTGCTGGCTTGCTTCTGAAGCTAAGCAGGGTTGTTCCTGGTCAGTTCTTGGATAGGAGACCAGATGCTGCTGGAAGTGGTGTTGGAGGGCCAGTAGGAGGCACTCTTTCCTCCGGTCTAAAACATATCCTAATGCCCCAGGGCTGTGATTGGGGACACTGCCATGTGTAGAGTGCTGTCTTTCCGATGGGATGTTAAATGCGTGTCCTGACTCTCTGAGGTCATTAAAGATCCTGTTGCACTTATTGTAAGAGTAGGGGTGTTAACCCTGGTATCCTGGCTAAATTCCCAATCTGGCCCTCATACCATCATGGCCACCTAATCATCCCCAGCTTGCAATTGGCTCATTCATCCCTCCTATCCCCTGAAACCATTCCCCAGGTCGTTGCTGTAAATGAGAATGTCTTCTCAGTCAACTTACCTGGTAAAATAAATGAAAATGTATATTCATTCTGACTCACAGTATTACCATTTGATGACATGCGGGGGAATTTGGCCAGAGGACAAGCGGATAGAGCTGAGGCGAGAGGATTTCACTCATTGGTTACATAAGGGGAGTATAAAAACTGAATAAAGGAATGCAGGTAGCACTTTATAATAACTCCACGTAACAAAGCATTTATAATAGAGTAGTAAAGCATGTATTAATCAGTATCACACATTTGTAAACGTTAGTAACCTAGTTATTCACACATTTATAAACACATGAAGTATTTCATAATGATTCATAAGATCATTCATGAACATTTTTATATAGGTCCTTATAAACCATTTACTAATCACTAGTCAAGTCTTTTTGCGTGGCCTCATCTAAAGTGTGGGCTATTTATACTTCAGAAATACTTTATAGATGTTTCAAGTGATCAGTATAATTTCTCACAAAAAAATGTACATGCCAGCACTACCCGTACCTGTACAATACACTACCCGTACCTGTACAATACGGTTCAAACTTAGAATTTGTGGACAACTACAAATACCTAGGTGTCTGGTTAGACTGTAAACTCTCCTTCCAGACTCACATCAATCATCTCCAATCCAAAGTGAAATCTAGAATTGGCTTCCTATTTCGCAACAAAGCATCCTTCACTCATGCTGCCAAACATACCCTCGTAAAACTGACCATCCTACCAATCCTCGACTTCGGCGATGTCATTTACAAAATAGCCTCCAATACCCTACTCAACAAGCTGGATGCAGTCTATCACTGTGCCATCCGTTTTGTCACCAAAGCCCCATATACTACCCACCACTGCGACCTGTACGCTCTCGTTGGCTGGCCTTCGCTTCATAATCGTCGCCAAACACATTGGCTCCAGGTCATCTACAAGACCCTGCTAGGTAAAGTCCCCCCTTATCTCCGCTCACTGGTCACCATAGCAGCACCCACCTGTAGCACGCGCTCCAGCAGGTATATCTCTCTGGTCACCCCTAAAGCCAACTCCTCCTTTGGTCGTCTCTCCTTCCAGTTCTCTGCTGCCAATGACTAGAACGAACTACAAAAATCTCTGAAACTGGAAACACTTATCTCCCTCACTAGCTTTAAGCACCAGCTGTCAGAGCAGCTCACAGATCACTGCACCTGTACATAGCCCATCTATAATTTAGCCCAAACTACTACCTCTTCCCCTACTGTATTTATTTATTTTATTTATTTTGCTCCTTTGCACCATATTATTTATATTTTAACTTTGAACTTTCTTCAAACTACAAATCTACCATTCCAGTGTTTTTCTTGCTATACTTTATTTACTTTGCCACCATGGCATTTTTTTGCCTTTACCTCCCTTATCTCACATCCTTTGCTCACATTGTATATAGTCTTATTTTTTTCTACTGCATCATTGATTGTATGTTGTTTTACTCCATGTGTAACTCTGTGTTGTTGTATGTTGTCGAACTGCTTTGCTTTATCTTGGCCAGGTCGCAATTGTAAATGAGAACTTGTTCTCAACTTGCCTACCTGGTTAAATAAAGGTGAAATAAAAAATAAAATAAATAAAAAAATAAAAGCAGCTGGGCTCTTACAAAGGCCTTGAGGTAAACAATTGTACTCGTGCAGGCCTAAAGGAGAGGAAAAGGCAGTGTATTTCTTATCCTCGTCTTGCAGTGGCACATTGTAGTACCCTGACGTCAAGTCCATTGTGCTGAAGAAGGCATTACCTCCCAGCGCAGCAAGTACATCAGCCTGATGAGGCAGGGGATGAGCATCCTTTACTGTGCGGGAATTTAACCACCTAAAGTCAGTACATAGACGCAAGTCCCCATTCTTTTTCCATACCAGCACCAATGGTGAGGCATACTCGCTGCTGGATTTTTCCTTTTCCTCCATATCATCCAGTGTTTCCCTGAGTTTTTGGTAATGAGCTAGAGAAAGCCTACGATAAGGTAATCGAAATGGGCGGTCATCAGTCAGCCGCATGCGATGGCAGAACTCTTTTGCCTCGCCACAATCCAGGCTATGTCTAGAGAACACTGTGTCATACTTCTCAATTAAACTGACAAGTTTGTCTTTCCAGAACTGTGAAACTGGACACTCCTCAACAGACAGGCCTTGAAGTCCAAGATTGCTCAGTGTACTGTTGCCATTAACTACACTGCCACCAACTGAACTATTAGCTGTCAGACTGCCATGTGAGCTGTCACACGTTCTGGTAAGCTGCTTGCTGTTTGACATCATCAAAATCCTCCAATGCAACATCATCAAAATCCTCCAATGCAATGCAAGGGTACACATCCGCCACTTTAGCATTTTGTCTCAGGGTAACTGGCGAAGTTGTTGGATTCACAATCTTCACAGGGAGCCATCCATCCCCCCACAGAGGCGTAACTACTCTCCCTACTAACATGTGTCGATTCACACAACGAGACGTTCTGGGCTCGACAACAACAGTACTGCCCACAGAGAGTTTTGTCTTTGGGGGTAGGCGGCCCCACACCAGATGTTCACTCATGGGTTGGCGCGTTACTGCTCTCTTCAACTTAATGGTGCCCACTTTATCTGGGATGGAGTCTCCTCTCCATCTCTCCAGATTTGATAGGAGACGCAGGAAGTGGCTGTCATCACACTGGCTAGAGGAACCTGGTGTACCCACCACCCTCCAGTAGCTGTCATTTGATTTGAACTGTCTAATCAGAGACTTCAACACGTTAGTGCCCACAATGAGTTCATCAACCTGTTCATCAACCATCTACAATAAGCACTGGGACTACATAACTGAAGCCATAAAGCTGTATGTTTAAGTCACACATGCCCACTGAGCTAGTTTGCATCCCACCACAACCCACCAGGATGATGTCTAAAGGAGCTAGAAAGTTCCCCTCTACCACTCCTGCCTCCCTCAACCGAGGTACAATATCTGCGCACAGAGTAGTAGCCATGGACCCACTATCTAACATCCCCTTCAGCTTAACTTTATCCTGTACTAGCACGGTGGTGTAAAACAAACTGTCATTCATTGTGTTCTGAAAAATTACTGTGTTGTTCTTGGGTACTGAGAAGAATAAGAATAAACAGATTGGATATCATCATCAGTGGAGGAAAAATTAGGCTGCCCCACATTGCCCTCCTCAGAATGGAGGCTGTCTAGTTTTACTAAGACCTGCCAGTCTGTCCACATCCAGGGCTCTGTCGTTGCCCAGTCTCACTATAGTCAAAGCTCATGTGGCCCGAAGAGAAGCACTTGAAACACAGCTAGTGCATTTGACAGTGAGCTTTGGTCCAGTGATTAGTGCTTCCACAGACAGCGCACTCACGCTGACGTTTGTGGAACTGTTTACGGGGCCTCTGTTCACAGACTGAGTATTGCTGACAAGAGCCTTCTCTAACATACTCAAAACTTTCTAATGTCCCACCCTCAGAAACAGATGGGGCCTGTTCTGGTTCACGGGCACATCGAGAAAAAGATGACACATTAGGTCTGCTCACAGGATCCACTTCCTCCTGGGGGGAGTCAAAGACAGCAGCCACCTGCTGTGAAAGTTGTGTTCTACATGCTTTACGCTCCCTTAACAGTTCATCCAAACGATCCTGTACCTCACTGGCTGTCCAGTCACGAAGGGGTTTTCATTTGAACACTTGGGCCAACTCTTTATCAGAACAGTTGCGTACAAACATGACTGCCAACTCTGAGCACTGATTGGGCAAGGTTCTACCCTCACTTACAAGGTACTGTTCAGCTGCCTCTGCAGCTTTGTTAAGCCTAATCCAGAAATCTAGTGAACCCTCATTAGCGTATGGTTTGATTGAGTAGAAATCAGCTAATGGCATACCTGAGCAGACAGTAACCCCAAGGTGTTGCCTGAGAACACTGAACACTGCCTTAACATCTGTGACAACAGGACTGTTACGCATCCAGACATTGGTCACATCCCGTGCCCTCCCCATGAGCCTAGACATCACCTCCCCAACATGCTCAGACCCAGTGTAACCCCTCTTCTCTAGGTAGACTCCCATTAGCTCCTCCCACTCCAGGACAGAGTACTTATCTGAGCCATCACCCCTAAAGAAAGGTGGAGCACTAACATCTGACTTCACAACCAGATTCAGCTTGGACGCATCAATAAAAGTTGACCGACATTGCTCAGGCAGGGGAAACTGCTGGGGTTGATGAGGGGAATGGGCAGGAGTAAGACTTGAAACCCCAGGCTACAGTAAACTCGCTCTGATAGATTCTCCCATCTCTGAACCAATCTGCTTAATAAGGTCACTAAGCTGACTCGGAGGTGTCCCATTATTACTGAGGACTGGGGGTGACGGTACATCATAAGACAGAGGTGGGATACCCTGGTCAGGTGGAATAAACAGCATACCCTTCCCAGTGCTTGTAAACTCAGGACTAGCAAACACTCTACTCCCAGGAGCTGACTGTACAATTGGTGTAAATACAAGGACACCCGTCCCTCTACCCACACTAAAATCCCCAGCATAACTCATCTTATGGACTTGAGAGTCTTCCATTGCTCAATAGAGCACTTAACATTTACATTTTAGTAAATTAGCAGACACTCTTATCCAGAGTGACTTACAGTAGTGAATGCATACATTTCACACATTTTTTCTCCATACTGGTCCCCCGTGGGAATCGAACCCACAACCCTGGCGTTGCAAACACCACGCTCTACCAACTGAGCCACACGGGACTTACATACAATGTAATTTACTGCAATCAAATACAATTTTTTTTGCAATAAACAAATTCCTTCTAAACATGCAAATAAACACAAATACCCATATCTAGTGAATATGCTACATTCACCTTCACTATTTACAGTATATGTTCACTTTTAGCAAACCATCAACAAGTGCGCATGCGCAGATCGCGCACCTCATCCACATGCACAGCTCCGGTGGTCGGCTTGAGCTGACCAGTCGGCAGGTCGCGGCACCAGTTTGTAGCGTGGTTCGTTCTGCATTGTGTACTTTTAATTAGGACACTGCCACAACTGGAGGTCTGCTGGTTGGATTCTTTTTATTTGCCCTGCACACGAAGAGACAACACACAATAGTTTAGCCCTTGGCGCAGTCACAGCTCTCAGGCACCTTGCTAGCTGAAGGTCAGGCAAAAGAGAACAATAAGGGGGTATGGAAATACAGATAACCCGCGATGGGCCAAACCAAAATATACAAAACTTTTACAATCACGTGTATGTACAATATTGATATGAAAAAGTGTTTGAACACCAAAAAATAGCATTAGCTATGCAGCTGTAATTAAATAAAAAAAGCACACTGAATTATTATTATTATCAAATTATTAACATCCCCTCTTGACCTGGCCTATTTGAATTGGTCCTTGTGTGCAACTTGGTGCATAATCTAGGGGAACAACATCACACTGCTACATAATCACTATCATCTTAATGATTTTGTGTACCATTATGGTTTGTCTGTACAGTTAACTTTAGGTATGAATTTTCCTTCAGTAGTCTATACTCATTTGCATTAGTGTTTATATGCATCTGTACGATACCTCTTAAACATGTGCCCATTCATCCCTTTGTATCTTGTCCAGCTGAGCCTCTTGGTCATACAGTTAATGCAGCCATGCAGCTTCATCTCATCAGTACAGTACATACTGCACGCACGCACATGCGCACTCAAACACACACACACTCCCTGCCAGCCTTGGGAGCATCAGGCCCCAATGTAGGTCACGACATAAGCCCAGGGGTGTCCTGGTCCTCCCAACACTGTCACACACACACTCATGTTGTACATGGACATGCACATGGATCCCTATTCTCATTTTTGCTGATTTATCTTCTAACCCTACAGTATCCACCGCACACTCATACATTAACACTCACTCCACACTTTGTTTTGAAAAACTACCTAATTCAATCTAAGCAACTGTCACTCATGTCCCCATACATTAGCTTACTGTCATAGGATGAAATTGGTCCAGGTGATGTGATGTGTGGCATCTGGTGGCTTAGAACCAGTCTGAAGACTCATGTATTCCCCTCAGGTGATGAAAAGACAACTAATTGACCATTAGGCTCTCTCTCTCTCTCTCTCTCTCTCTCTCAACAGGCTTCTGAACAGCTTCTATCCCCAAGCCATACGACTGCTAAATAGCTAACAAAATGTCTAAACGTCCTATGTGAGTTGACCCTTGTATTACATTTTTGCACTGTCTCTATGAACACTCACAGGACTCAACACATTCACACACACTGGCACTCCAACACATACACACACACACACACACACACACACACACACACACACACACACACACACACACACACACACACACACACACACACACACACACACACACACACACACACACACACACACACACACACACACACACACACACACACACACTTCATTTTGTCATACATTTCCATAACGAACACACACTCACAATCATCATATACACTTCTGCTACTCTGTTTCTCATATATTCCCGATGCCTAGTCACCTTACCCCTATACATATCTACCTTTATCACTCCATTATCCTTATGTTATTTTTAGTACTGCATTGATATTGATTACTGCATTGTTGGATTTAGAGCTTGCAAGAAGGGCATTTCACTGTACTTGTGCACATTACATTAAAACTCTCTCTCCCTTTTCTCTCTCTACATACCCCCCTCTTTATTAATCTCATTAAGCCTAGTGAGTCACTTCTGATAGCCCTAATGACTATAAATGCCATCATGCTAGATTCTAGGTTGACACTCCCTTCTAAGCACTTTCTAGGAGGGTGCTTTGGATCCTCAATAGATAGTGTGGATTAGGGAGTCATTGAGCAAACTGACATTATGATAACATGGAATTGGTTGTCTGTTACTGTATTTTCAAACCATAAATATACTGTAGATCAGGGATGTGCAACTCCAGTCTTCGTTGACCTGATTGGTGTCACACTTTTGCCCCAGCCCCATCCCCAGCCCCAGCTAACACCTGACTCCAATAATCAACTGATCATGATCTTCAGTTTAGAATGCAATTAGTTTAATCAGCTGTGTTCACTAGGGATGGGGAAAAAGTGTGACACCACTCCGGCCCCTGAGGACTTTAGTTGCCCCTCCCTGCTGCAGATACTATATTATATCATATCAGGCGTTAATGCTATTGCCCTTTTTTTTATAGCCCTTACATTTCTCTCTAATAATCTAATGTTCACTATAAACAATTTCACTGTAATTATCAAATATTTTAAGAGTTTTATGCATTTTAGTTCTTTAACAGAAGCGGTATAGGATTCTTTTGACATGAGTTGCCTGGCAGCGTATCATCCGAGGGTCATATGACATGATACAGCCATAAAGGAGCTGGTTTCTTTACGTCAGTTTCTAACGTACTATT
The DNA here is from genome assembly GCF_901001165.1 of Salmo trutta. Classification (NCBI taxonomy): domain Eukaryota; kingdom Metazoa; phylum Chordata; class Actinopteri; order Salmoniformes; family Salmonidae; genus Salmo; species Salmo trutta. The sequence continues at coordinate 7,585,335 of NC_042980.1, forward strand.
AATAATACTCCAGAGCAGAGTTTTATTTTTCTCTCTCTCTCTGCCCTGTCAAATGCATAGATAAATGAGTCATCTGTGCATCTTTTATTGAATCATACTACTCCACTGAAGACATTGAACTAATCCTTTCAAAAAGAGAGGCACAACTGAGACCAATTCAGTCGTGACAGTGTAGCATATCTTCCTCGGCAGTAACCCCCAAGTCACACATTCCCTTTGAACTTAATAGATTTTGTCAATTCAAATAAATGTATACCGTTGGTCAAATATCGCATTGCTACATTCTCATGTAAAGTATGACGATTTTGAAGTACCTATGGAGGCAACTTTGAACTCTATCATGGTCTCTCTCTTTAAAATAGTACAAAATGCGATGGCTATCCTCACCAGCCTTGCAGAAGCAGAACATGCCACCTATGAAGTCAGCAGTCCCCAACCCCCACCCTGAACACATGTTATACATCCCCGGGGCACAGGCTGAGCATAACACTGAGACACAGCTGAGAGAGAGAGAGAGAGAGAGAGAGAGAGGGAGAGAGAGGAAGTATGAGTGAGCATCAGAGAAAAGGACAGAAATAGAGCGATTAAGGAGTTATTGCAGAGAGAGGCTAAGAGAGAGAGAGAGAGAGAGAGACATAAAGAGAGAGAGAGAAATTTTGTGCACATGGGGTTATGGTATTTTTGCGAGAGCCTTTTTCTTTCATCTCCGTGGATATGAACCTCAAGTGGATTTGGTTTTCTCAGATTCCCAGTGGATTTCCCTGTAATTCCTCCCTGGATCTAAACAGCTGTTGAAGTCGTGAAGACCAAACCATGCCTTCTCTTCATTGAAGCTTCAACATGGGCCCTTGACTGGGTTCCCTGACTGGATTTTATTTTATCTCTATTTTACCAGGTGGTCCCATTGAGATCAAAATACTTATTTTTCAAGGGAGATCTGGCCATTAAGGATGGTGCTATGCTGCACCACCACTGATCACCACCACTGCATGCTCTACAGTGAAGATTCCTCCATGTGCTGTCTATACTGACATCCCTACTCATGGATAGCCACTGGCAGGGTAAGATGCTGCCATGATGGCTGCTTTAAATGAATGACCGTCATGCTGAAATGTAAGACTGTTTAGTGTGGCGCTGAACTACCACATTGTTGGTGTGTTATGCATGGCCTGAGAATTGTCATGGCGACTGACTGACAGACAGACAGATGACAATTGTGAGGTATGGTTTGTGTAGCAGTAGCAAGGTCCATGATGTGTTAATGGACTGTGCTTATGTAATAAGGAGTATAAACTGGGTAAGCTCAAAGGAGTATAAACCCCAAGGGGCATATGGATTCCAAGGGGTATATTCAAAATGGCACTGTGCCAGGTAACTGTAAATAACGGTTGAAACTTGAATGCGGGACTCCAATGCGGAATCTAATGGGTTTCCGTGCCAGCTGTGCACTTTAGGTGGAGCAACTTTCTTAGATTAGTGTACATACAGAATATTGCTTCTGTTGGCACCTATCTAAACAAGTGTGGACACAGATCCAAAACGGGAATACAGAATTTTGAAAAGTGCATAGCATGCATTATGTGATGTATACCTCCATGTTTCTTCCTGATGAGAAGGCTGTCTCATCCAATAGAAATGGGAGATAATGGGCAACAACAACAGCAGCAGCAGCCCTGAATAGGAGAGGACTCTTACTCAACAGTGGATGTGATGTGGCTCAGGGCAAGGGGATGGTCATTGTCCACAGATACATTTGCATGATTGGTCCATCAAGGCACACAATCGACTGTCTGGACAACAGAGAATGCTATATACATTTAGGTTGAGGTAATTAAGATAGATGTTGTGGATACAACCAGGCAAGTGCAACGAGAATATGATACACACAGTGAACAATATAAATACTCCCCGTCATAAATAGACTGTGGTAGTATGCATTAATTTTAGTTTCATTAAATCAAATAGTTTATGTAATCAAGGTGTTTACATAATAGTTTACATAAGCAAGACGTGTTTGTGCTGCAGATAGGAATAGCCTGGGAACAAAGATAGCCCAGACCTGCTTTTACAGGCTTATAGGGGTACTCTAACCTATCTAAAATAAACGCTTTACACATGATGTCAAGGACAGTTCATTTTCAGCTGACGTCAGAGGTTTTAAGTTTGTATACTTTTTGTTTTGAACACCCTGCAGGCCCTTACTGCACATTCTTGCTTCACCCCTTTGAGTAGAAGTGAATTGTTACACAATTAGGGCCGTGCAATACGGCCTAAAAATCACATCTACATTTTTTCAAACTTATGGGCGATTCATGATTCAGTACCAGTCAAAAGTTTGAACACCAACTCATTCAAGGGTTTTTCTTTATTTTTACTATTTTCTACATGGTAGAATAATAGTAAATACATCAAAATTATGAAATAACACATATGAAATCATGTAGTAATCCTAAAAGTGTTAAACAAATCAAAATATATTTTATATTATTCAAAGTAGCCACCCTTTGCCTTGACGACAGCTTTGCACACTCTTGGCATTCTCTCAATGAGCTTCACCTGGAATGCTATTCCTACAGTCTTGAAGCAGTTCCCACATATGCTGAGCACTTGTTGGCTGCTTTTCCTTCATTCTGCGGTCCATCTCATCCCAAACCATCTCAATTGGGTTGAGGTCAGGTGATTGTGGAGGCCAGGTCATCTGATGCAGGACTCTATCACTCTCCTTCTTGGTCAAATAGCCCTTACACAGCCTGGAGGTGTGTTGGGTCATTGTCCTGGTACCCATGCTGGTTAAGTGTGCCTTGAATTCTAAATAAATCACCGACAGTGTCACCAGCAAAGCACCCCTACACCATCACACCTTCTCCTCTATGCTTCACAGTGGGAACTACACATGCAGACATTATCCGTTCACCTACTCTGCGTCTCACAAAGACACGGCGGTTGGAACCCAAAATCTCAGATCTGGACTCATCAGACCAAAGGACAGATTTCCACCGATATAATTACATTTACATTTTACATTTTAGTCATTTAGCAGACGCTCTTATCCAGAGCGACTTACAGTAGTGAATGCATACATTTCAAATCATTTCATACATTTTTTTATATATATATTTTTTTTTTCTCGTACTGTCCATTGCTCATGTTTCTTTGCCCAAGCAAGTCTCTTCTTATTATTGGTGTCTTTTAGTAGTGGTTTCTTTGGAGCAATTCAAGCATGAAGGCCTGATTCGCGCAGTCTCCTCTGAACAGTTGATATTGAGATGTGTCTGTTACTTGAACTATGTGAAGCATTTATTTGGGCTGCAATCTGAGGTGCAGTTAACTCTAATGAACTTACCTTCTGCAGCAGAGGTAACTCTGGGTCTTCCTTTGCTTCCTCATTTCATCATAGCTTTTGATGATTTTTGCGATTGCACTTGAAGAAACTTTGACAGACCTTCATGTCTTAAAGTAATGATGGACTGTTGTTTCTCTTTGCTTATTTGAGCTGTTCTTGCCATACACACCTGATTGGCTCAAATGCATTAAGAAGGAAGGACATTTTAACAAGGCCTACCTGTTAATTGAAATGCATTCCAGGTAACAAACTCATGAAGCTGGTTGAGAGAATGCCAAGAGTGTGCAAAGCTGTCATCAAGGCAAAGGGTGGCTACTTTGAAGAATTATATTGAGATGTTTAACACTGTTTTAGTTACTACATGCTTCTATGTGTTATTTCATAGTTTTGATGTCTTCACTATTATTCTACAATGTAGAAAATAGTCACAAAAAAAAAACCTGGAATGACAAGGTGTGTCCAAACTTTTGACAGGTACTGTATATATCTCATATTTTTGGGGCTATTTTCTAAATAAGCATTGTTGTACAATTAAAGGTCAAATACACTGCATTTCAAACAGTCAGCAATAATTAATTCAGGGCTTGTGAAGTTATAGCTTAGCTAAATTTAAGCCTTCCACAATCATAAGACCCATTACTAATTTTATTATTTTATCAAAATAGTTTAAGCTGCTTTTGCAAAATCACTGATCTGGCTTTCATGTCTTTTTGTTACAAACTGAACTAGAACCATGCATAATACACATTCAGTTATAATGATAACTTATTGCAGCAGGCATTAAGCTATAGAAAATTAACACAGGTCTCATCAACAATCTCTCAAGCCAACGTGCTAGTGATTAGCCAGCTAACCTTTGTATTTCAAGTTTAGCCAATTTGGATCTATTTGCTAGCTAACAAGGTTGAACAGTTGAATTGTTATGAACACACCATTCTGTCTCTCTCCAACTGTTTGAAAAGCATGTTAGCCTGTCCACTTTGTTAAGATGTTGAAATCAAGTGGCCTACCTTATTTCTCAGAATGAGAACGAGTTGCCAATTCCTTATATCAAATCAAATCAAATGTTTATATAGCCCTTCTTACATCAGCTGATATCTCAAAGTGCTGTACAGAAACCCAGCCTAAAACCCCAAACAGCAAGCAATGCAGGTGTAGAAGCACGGTGGCTAGGAAAAACTCCCTAAAGGCCAAAACCTAGGAAGAAACCTAGAGAGGAACCAGGCTATGAGGGGCGGCCAGTCCTCTTCTGGCTGTGCCGGGTGGAGATTATAACAGCACATGGCCAAGATGTTCAAATGTTCATAAATGACCAGCATGGTCAAATAATAATAATCATAGTAGTTGTCGAGGGTGCAACAAGTCAGTAACACAAGAGTAAGTGTCAGTTGGCTTTTTCATAGCCAATCTTTGAGAGTATCTCTACCGCTCCTGCTGTCTCTAGAAAGTTGAAAACAGCAGGTCTGGGACAGGTAGCACGTCCGGTGAACAGGTCAGGGTTCCAGCAGGTCTGGAACAGCAAGTCTGGGACAGGTAGCACGTCCGGTGAACAGGTCAGGGTTCCATAGCTGCAGGCAGAACAGTTGGAACTGGAGCAGCAGCACGGCCAGGTGAACTGGGGACAGCAAGGAGTCATAAAGCCAGGTAGTCCTGAGGCATGGTCCTAAGCTTTATGCTTATTGCACATTTATAAGACCCAGACTTGTCAGTTAGTATAACCTGTGCCTAATTTGTAAATCAGGTGCCGGAGCAAAATATGAGCACGAGAGGGTAGTGACCTAGGGAGCTCTGAGGTACCGGAACGCATGAGAAAACAAATCACCTTTATAGAAAAGCATTACATGCATATCATTGCATGTTCATAGTGGCATAGAGCAGTAGAGTAGGGGCCCTAACAGAAGTTGCACATATGGAGAAAATATTTAGAGGCCTAGCGTACGGGAAAATGTTGACCTTTTAAAGATGCATTTCATGCAATTCTACATCTTTTTACATGACTGGAGTCTTTGGCATAATATTTTTTAATGCCATGTTCAAAACTCTCCAACTGGGAGATCTCAGACTTCTGACTCCAGTGCGTTCAAGATAAGTGAGGACTCATTCAACTCGGAATTCCAAGTCGGGAGCTCAGGCCTCTTTCTAGAGCTCCGACTTTCGACCTGAAGATCACTGACGTCATGATTGGACCTTGTTTTTTTCCAGAGTTCCCAGTTGTCATGAAAGCACCATAATAAAAATGACCTTGTCTTGAATTCATGAATAGCCTAGGCCTAGATGTTTGCAGGCACATATTGTAGGCTACAACATGAGGAGGAACTTATAGTGCTGAAAATAATTTCCAGTTTCACTGACTCACCCAATGATGCGCAGCTCACTTGCTGGTGATGGCCGATGTGCTCGTGCTAAAAGCTTCTCTCTCTCTCGCTCTCTCTCTCTCTCGCTCTCTCGTTTTACTATGCCTTGTTAGGGGGCTAAACTCCACAGCTAGGAATTATTTATATATATTTTTTAGCTGATCCTCTGTGGCTAACTGATATGCTTTCTCGTGGTATAGTATGCTATTCTGAATGATTTTCTTTCTTTCTAAATAGACAGGAGTAACAATACTCCTATACTCGTTACCACCAACCCCGGACTGTCTTGTCTCATTACGCACACCTGATTCCCATTCCCTCTGATTAGTATGTGTACATACAGTTGAAGTCGGAAGTTTACATACACCTTAGCCAAATACACTCAATTCCTGACATTTAATCCTAGTAAAAATTCCCTGTCTTAGGTCAGTTCGGTTCACCACATTATTTTAAGAATGTGAAATGTCAGAAAAATAGTAGAGAGAATTATTTATTTCAGCTTTTATTTATTTCATCACATTCCCAGTGGGTCAGAAGTTTACATACACTCAATTAGTATTTGGTAGCAGGGCCTTTACATTGTTTAACTTGGGTCAAACATTTTGGGTATCCTTCAACAAGCTTCCCACAATAAATTGGGAGAATTTTGGCCCATTCCTCCTGACAGAGCTGGTGTAACTGAGTCAAGTTTGTAGGCTTCCTTGCTCGCACATGCTTTTTCAGTTCTGCCCACAAATGTTCTTTTGGATTAAGGTCATGACCTTGTGATGGCCACTCCAATACCTTAACTTTATTGTCCTTAAGCCATTTTGCCACAACTTTGGAAGTATACTTGGGGTCATTGTCCATTTCGAAGACCCATTTGCTACCAATCTTTAACTTCCTGACTGATGTCTTGGGATGTTGCTTCAATACATCCACATCATTTCCCTTCCTCATGATGCCATCTATTTTGTGAAGTGCACCAGTCCCTCCTGCAGCAAAGCACCCCCACAACATGATGCTGCCACCCCCATGCTTCATGGTTGGGATGGTGTTCTTCGGCTTGTAAGCCTCCCCCTTTTTCCTCCAAACATAACGATGGTCATTATGGCCAAACAGTTCTATTTTTGTTTCATCAGACTAGAGGACAATTCTCCAAAAAGTACGATCTTTGTCCCAATGTGCAGTTGCAAACCGTAGTCTGTTTTTTTTATGGTGGTTTTGGAGCAGTGGCTTCTTCCTTGTTGAGCGGACATTCAGGTTATGTCGATATAGGACTCGTTTTACTGTGGATATAGATACTTTTGTACCTGTTTCCTCCAGCATCTTCACAAGGTCCTTTGCTGTTGTTCTGGGATTGATTTGCACTTTTCACACCAAAGTGCGTTCATCTCTAGGAGACAGAACGCGTCTCCTTCCTGAGGGGCATGACGGCTGCGTGGTCCCATGGTGTTTATACTTCTGTACTATTGTTTGTACAGATGAGCGTGGTACCTTCAGGCGTTTGGAAATCCCAAGGATGAACCAGACTTGTGGAGGTCTACATTTTGTTTCTGAGGTCTTGGCTGATTTCTTTTGATTTTCCCATGATGTCAAGCAAAGAGGCACTGAGTTTGAAGGTAGGCCTTGAAATACATCCACAGGTAAACCTCCAATTGACTCAACTGATGTCAATTAGCCTATCAGAAGCTTCTAAAGACATGACATCATTTTCTGGAATTTTCCAAGCTGTTTAAACGCACAGTCAACTTAGTGTATGTAAACTTCTGACCCAATGGAATTGTGATACAGTGAATTATAAGTGAAATAATCTGTCTGTAAACAATTGTTGGACAAGTTACTTGTGTCATGCACAAAACTATAGTTTGTTAACAAGAAATGTGTGGAGTGGTTGAAAAATGAGTTTTAATGACTCCAACCTAAGTGTATGTAAACTTCCGACATCAACTATACGTGCCCTCTGTTCCCCATTGTCCTTGTTGATTATTGTTCCATGTCCGTTGGTCTTGTAAGTACTTGTGCTCTGTTGTATCGGCTTGCATGTTACAGTGTTAGTGTGCACTTGTTATTACGGCTCTCGTCCCGTGTATTTATTAGAGGTTTTACAACTCTCTCTTTGTTTGGGTTACAGCCCTGTGTTACATTTTTACGTGTTTGTTTTGGGCTTCATCCCCGTCATATTCATGACGCACGCTATTTGGGGTAGTGAAATAAACCCCCCCTATTTTGTATTCCTGCGCCTGTCAGAGTTTGTGCGTTTTTGTGTGCTTTTTTGTTGCTTAATTTGTGTGAAATGAAATCCTACATCCATCTCATTAGGTGAGAACAGGATGGATCAACAGTGATTCATATTACTGGTTTGCATCCTAAAAAAGGGATAGTTGTGTTTTGCTAAATAACACAATATTTGTCTACCTATATTTTTTATATTACCTTTATTTAACTAGGCAAGTCAGTTAGGAACAAATTCTTATTTACAATGACAGCCTAGGAACAGTGGGTTAACTGCCTTGTTCAGGGGCAGAACAACAGATTTGTACCTTGTCAGCTCGGGGATTTGAACTTGCAACCTTTCAGTTACTAGCCCAATGCTCTAACCACTAGGCTACACTAGCATTGGCTATTTGATATATAAACTTATATATTGGTTATTTGATATATAAACTTCAGTAACAAAAGAACACCATGGTTGTAATAACACTTTAAACAGGTTGTTAATAAATGTGTATAATGTGTTTGTTTTGGGTCCACACTGGTAAGTTAACTCATGTAAATGTCTAGTCACACAGGATTTTCTTCTGGATAACTGGTCAGGGCAAAGCACTTTCCATTCCGCTTCAGGCAACTTTGATGTAAGGCTTCATCATACCTGTAGTGACTACTTCTATCCGTCATGCCTATTGTTGCTTATCCATTGTTCACTGGATATATCAATGTAATTACATCCAACACAATGTTGAAAAACAGAATGCTTACCACCAATAGATCACATAACTAGACCTGAGCTGGACGTGATCCCAACGCTGCCAACAATGTAGTGGAAGAAAGTGAATGATAGACACGACCATAATAATCATCATGAAATGGCCTTGGAAGTGCCATTAGTGTAAGCCAACATAATTCATTATTTTACATTAACCTGTTTAACTGCATTGATATGGCTTAATTGATCATTGTCCAGACTCGTTATAATTGCAAATACCATGCAGTTGCACTAGGGGAATTTAACCAAACAGATTTATTTTGCAGGTCTTCTGTTTCCCCACATTTATTGATTAATTAATTTCCCATCATGAAAATGTATCCCGATTCCCCAATCAAATACCTTCCTCAACACCACAAACAAACCTGACAATATAGCTTTTTTCCAATCTGGCAAATCTCTGATATAGCACCAGTATCCCAAAGTATTAAGTGAAAACAAGCATAGAAAACAGCATTGACATTAATAATTGTCATGATTGTGTGTAGGAACGGACCAAGGCGCAGCGTGAGTATCGTTCCACATCTTTTATTTGAATGTGAAACTTTGCAAGACAAACAATAAACTATAAACAAAACATAAACCATGACGACAGAGGTGCAACATGCACTAACTCAAAAATAATCTCCCACAAACACAAGTGGGAAAAACAACTACTTAAATATGATCCCCAATTAGAGACAACGATGACCAGCTGCCTCTAATTGGGAATCATACAAAAAACCCAACATAGAAAAAAGAAACTAGAACACAACATAGAAAAATTAAACTAGATTAAAAAAAACAGTCACACCCTGACCTACTCTACCATAGAAAATAAGAGCACTCTATGGTCAGGACGTGACAATAATAAATAAAACGTGAGGCTACTATGATATTGTAGCAACCCTCAAATACAGCTGTGTGTTATGAGTTATGCTGTTCGTTTGTTGTGTTGCACTTACCAGTACCCAGTGTTCGCGGGGTCCAACATTTTTGTATTTATTTTTATTTCACCTTTATTTAACCAGGTAGGCCAGTTGGGAACAAGTTCTCATTTACAACTGCGACCTGGCCAAGATAAAGCAAAGCAGTGCGACAAAAACAACAACACAGAGTTACACATAAACAAACGTACAGTCAATAAGACAAAAGAAAAGAAAAATAGAAAGATCTATGTACAGTGTGTGCAAATGTAGAAGAGTAGGGTGGTAGGCAATAAATTGGCCATAGAGGCAAAAATAATTACAATTTAGCATTGATACTGGACTGATAGATGTGCAGATGATGATGTGCAAGTAGAGATACTGGGGTGCAAAAGAGCAAGAGGGTAAGTAATAATATGGGGATGAGGTAGTTGGGTGTGCTATTTACAGATTGGCTTTGTACAGGTACAGTGATCGGTAAGCTGCTCTGACAGCTGATGCTTAACATTAGAGAGGGAGATATAAGACTCCAGCTTTAGAGATGTTTGCAATTCATTCCAGTCATTGGCAGCAGAGAACTGGAAGGAAAGGCGGCCAAAGGAAGTGTTGGCTTTGGGGATGACCAGTGAAATATACCTGCTTGATCGCGTGCTACGGGTGGGTGTTGCTATGGTGACCATTGAGCTGAGATAAGCCAGGACTTTACCTGCAAAGACTTATAGATGACCTGGAGCCAGTGGGTTTTGAGACGAATATGTAGTGAGGGCCAGCCAACGAGAGCATACAGGTCGCAGTGGTGGGTTGTATATGGGGCTTTGGTGACAAAATGGATGGCACTGTGATAGACTACATCCAGTTTGCTGAGTAGAGTGTTGGAGGCTAGTCAAGGATCGGTAGGATAGTCAGTTTTACGAGGGTATTTTTGGCAGCATGAGTGAAGGAGGCTTTGTTGCGAAATAGGAAGCATATTCTAGATTTAATTTTGGATTGGAGATGCTAAATGTGAGTCTGGGAGGAGAGTTTACAGTCTAACCAGACACCTAGGTATTTGTAGTTGTCCACATATTCTAAGTCAGAACCGTCCTGAGTAGTGATGCTGGACAGGCGGGAGGGTGCGGGCAGCAATCGGTTGAAGAGCATGCACATAGTTTTACTAGCATTTAAAAGTAGTTGGAGGCCACTGAAGGAGTGTTGTATGGCATTGAAGCTCGTTTGGAGGTGTGTTAGCACAGTGTCCAAAGAAGGGCCAGATGTATACAGAATGGTGTCGTCTGCGTAGAGGTGGATCAGACCAGTAGCAAGAGCGACATCATTGTAATACACAAAGAAAAGAGTCGGCCCGAGAACCCTGCCAGTCAACCCTGCCATCTGCCAACCACGGGAACACCTGGAATGTTCCAGTGCCGGGCATCCTTGTGGTTAGTGGAGCGGCGGGGGGGTTTGGAAGGGGGGTGGAGCACCGCAAGTTTAAGACCATGCTTAGCCATTGTTCTCTCTCCTTACGTCTGGTCTTAACAAGAGATGAGTCACCGTTGTTTGATACTGTTTTCCTTGGTTTATTTGGCGTGGGCTACGGCCAAACAGTAGCCTGTGTTGTTTGGTTAACAAATCGTAAACGCAATCCTCCGTCTGGACATTTCTTCATTTATGATCTAGCCAAGTCAATACAATATTATAATTATATCGGTGACAACCTGGTTGACTAACATTATTGGGTTATTAACATGTTCCTTTTTTCATATAAATACATGTGGGACACAAAAAAAGGCAGTGTAGAACACCATTGTCCAAAATGCATTGCACCAATAACTTTCAAAAGATTGTTCCGAAATTTGCCCCCAAAAAATGTATTTTACTGTGAATGAGGTCGCACAAATATTGGTGTATTTTCCTACGAATTAAGTCGAACAAGAATGTGTGTATGTTCATACACAAAAAAGCACAATCTGCTGAAACACTTTTGTACATATTTGCACGAATTGAGTGTGAGATTGTTTTGTTCTATAAGGAAATAAATTATGAAGTGCAGTGCTGGAGAGATAAGAAGAGTTGCAGGCTCATTCATGTCTATCAGAGTAGAGAGAGGGAGAGAGATCATAGAAAGTGAATCTCGTTCCAGTTCTGCGAGACACAGGCACGCTTCTCACACAGCCACGGCCAGCCATTGGTCTCTAACATACAGTAGGTTACAATGTTGTGCAAACCATAAGCGTGGGCCGGCCCAACCCGAATCAACTCGTACAATATCATGCCCGGCCCTGATAAGCACTGTCATGAGTATGACAGTCTTTGGCTAAAAGGCTGCTAACAGTACGTGATACCCCAATGCCGCGCGACAAACTGAGTATTGATTTTCCATAATCAATATTCATTGACAGGCTACTCTTGTTTTAGTAGTGTATGCTCTAAGTGCAATTATTATTAGTATAATTTTTTTATTTAACCTTTATTTAATTACAATTTTTGAGACATAAAAATGGTATTGTTGTAAAAACGTCTCTATCACAGTAAACTAATGTCTCAATGTGTTTTGGTGTCCATATGACCGATTCTGTTGGACCAAACCTCAAATGCAAATAGCTAGTTGAACCCTCTTGTCAGAGAGGAAGATGTGATGCTAAATCTGTCCAAAATAAGCCCATAAAAACACATTGGCCTTATTTTATAAGCCCATAAAAACACATTGACCTAAGCTTGTCACCTACCTTCCCGCCTTTGGGACAACGATTCTCATTGCTAGGGAGGAGACTAGAATCTCATCATTATATACAGCTCTCTGGTGTAAATGGGAAGGTGGACATAGCACAGAGGAGCAATGGAGACGAGACCAAAAATACAACATGAGAACAAGCGGCCATAAACGCCCATAAAACTGAAAAATAACAAATAATTCCTGAATACTTAGATTCTAATCTTGAATGCTGAATGGTTTGAACCACATTCCAGCCGGTGTCTATTTAAGTGGTAATGCCAGAGAAGCCTGTGTTTGGAGGATATATTGGCACGGGTGTTGTGGGGCCCCTGTGTTGAGGATCAGTGAAGTGGAGGTGTTGTTTCCTATCTTCACCACCTGGGGCGGCACATCAGGAAGTCCAGGACACAGTTGCACAGGGCGGGGTTCAGACCCAGGGTTCCGAGCTTAATGATGAGCTTGGAGGGTACTATGGAGTTGAATGCTGTGCTATAGTCAATGCACAGCATTCTTACATAGGTATTCCTGATGTCCAGATGGGACAGGGCAGTGTGCAGTGCGATGGCGATTGAATCGTCTGTGGATCAATTGGGGCGGTAAGCAAATTTAAGTGGGTCTAGGCTCTAGGTGTCAGGTAAGGTAGACGTGATATGATCCTTAACTAGCCTCTCAAAGCACTTCATGATGACAGAAGAGAGTGCTACAAGGCGATGGTCATTTAGTTCAGTTACCTTTGCTTTCTTGGGTACAGGAACAATGGTGGACATCTTGAAGCAAGTGGAGACAGCAGACTGGGATAGGGAGAGATTGAATATGTCCGTAAACTCTCCAGCCAGCTGGTCTGCGCATGCTCTGAGGACGCGGCTTGTGATGCCGCCTGGGCCGGCAGCCTTGCGAGAGTTAATTAACACGCTTAAATGTCTTACTCACGTCGGCCATGGAGAAGGAGAGCCCACAGTCCTTGGTAGTGGGCTGTGTCGGTGGCACTGTCTTATCCTCAAAGCGTGCAAATAAGGTGTTTAGCTTGTCCGGAAGCAAGATGTCGGTGTCCGCGATGTGGCTGGTTTTCCCTTTGTAGTCTGTGATTGTCTGTAGTCCCTGCCACATAAGTCTTGTGTCTGAGCTGTTGAATTGTGACTCCACTTTGTCTCTGACATTTTGCCTGTTTGATTGCCTTATGGTGGGAATAACTACACTGTTTGTATTCGGCCACATTCCCAGTCACCTTGCCATCTATCCACGGTTTCTGTTTTGGGTAGGTTTTAATACAAATTCTCCTATACACTTCCTGATGAAATCAGTCACTGTGTCCGTGTATTCGTCGATGTTATTCTCAGAAGCTACGGGAAACATATCCCACTCCGCGTGATCAAAACAATCTTGAAGCATGGATTCCGATTGGTCAGACCAGCGTTGAATAGAACTTAGCACGGGTACTTCCTGTTTGAGTTTCTGCCTATAGGAAGAGAGAAGAAAAAGTCGTGATCAGATCTGCTGAAGGGTGGGCGGGAGAGTGCCTTGTAGGCATTTCGGTGGTCCAATGTTTTTCCAGCGTGAGTACTAAAGTCAATGTGTTGGTAGAACTTCGGTAGCGTTTTCCTGAAATTTGCTTTGTTAAAATCCCCAGCTACAATATATGCTGCCTCAGGATGTATGGTTTCCAGTTTGCATAAAGTCCAGTATAGTTCTTTGAGGGCCGTTGTGGTATCGGCTTAAGGGGGAATATACACGGCTGTGACTGTAACCGAAGAGAATACTCGTAGGAGGTAATACGGTCGGCATTTGATTGTGAGGTATTCTAGGTCTCGTGAACAAAAGGACTTGAGTGTCTGTATGTTATGACAATCACACCATGAGTAGTTAATCATGAAACATACACCCCCACCTTTCTTCTTCCCAGAGAGTTCTTTATTCCTGTCTGCGTGATGCACTGAGAACATTATCACTTTTATACAACAGGTTACAAACATATTCAAATAATGATTGATATATTTTCATAAAAAACTGTATTTTGATTAATTTATTCATACTATTTCATCCTTCCACAAATTTAGGGTTGCTACCCAAGCCGGCTGGTTATTTGTTCTATCTGTTCTGTATCTATGGACGCGATCCAGTCGTTTGTTCTAAACGTTCCATTGCAGTACTGGCTAGCAACGTTCCTATCTCTTGCTTGCTAGCTGGCCAACTACAGTTAATTTACAGTCACGTCAAAAAGTGTAGCCAGAATAACATCAAAGTAGCTGCATTTGCATTTGTTTAAGCTGTTTTCTAGTGACATTTACTTGGATACATCCATAACAATGAGCTAATGAGGTGCGATTTCACCTGACATAGAACATTTGCTCACTCGTCAGGACACTGTTGTTCAGTGGAGCTAGCCAATAACACAGCTAACACAATCACTTCAAACTGAAGCTGGAAAGGCTGCAAACTAGCTGCACATAATTTAGTTTAACCTTTTTTCAATTTACATTTCTTTGTATATAACCATAAAAAGGATGCCAGCTGATTCATGTTTTTGACTGGCTGAGAAACCCTGCCTGCTTGTCTGTCTCGTCCAGACTCCCATCACGTTCGTTACTATGGGACAGCTGGAGATCGAATTTGAATATTGAAATAATGTTGCAATGTTGGAGAGACAGACAGCAAGGTTTATACAAATCTCCGCAGTTGAAAACTAAATCTTAGTCTAAAAGAAATGTGAGATAATGTCTAGATGCTATTTATAGTGGAGGTCTAGATGCTTTTTATAGTGGAGATCAAGTATGTACATTTCCTGGCATGGCTGATGAGAAAGTGGATTGCGCAGTCAGATGGAACAGATTAAACAGGCATTTTAACGTCATAGATTTAGCCGGTGGTAACTTGTGGAGTAGAAACCGGCTGGAATGCAGTTTTAACCAATCAGCATTCAGGATTAGAACCACCCGTTGTAAAATCCGATATATCGCCCTGCCCTATACACAATTTTACAAAAGAATCCACATAGTCTTTTAACATAATGTATGTTAAATGTCTGTCGGTACTACTGCTGAATCTGAGATGTGGAGGGGAAATGGTTGGTTCAGGGTTCCGGAATTAAACAGAACAGTACACTGTACAAGTTATGTCAAATGATCAAGTTTTCTGGGTTGCTGCAGGATGTGAGTTACTGAAGAAATATTTGAATGTTAAGGTCCCAAGGCCTTACCCTAATTCATTCAAAACATCAATGTGAGAGGAAGAGGAGAGCTTCCTCAATTATACCAATTTACCCTCCACCCAGAGGAAGACATTTAATGACAGTGTTTACTTTTCTGTCCTAAGTTTTTCCAAATAAGCACACATACAGTGTACTGCTGCCTGCTGCTGACAAGACAGCAATGGAATGACTGTGGGCCCACCCTCAATTGTTCCCACACCATGGGCTCAATTCAGGATTGTGGTATAAATGTTTGCACATGTGGATTTGCACACATTTAAGTATTGCACACATATAAACTGAAGATTTGACAGCATCTTACTCTTATATGTTCAATTGTCAGAGGAACAATTTGTGACGATCGTTAGGAACTATTAATCCACTATGGTAACATTTTTATGTTTTACCCTGGTCACCATCGATGTTGTGTTTATCTGAGCATATGAGGGCCTATCATGTTTGTCCTCACAGTAAACCCCAACAATGGATGAATCATTTGGCTTGGTAATGTAATTAAATACAGAACAAACCCCAGCACAGCAGCTCTCGCACAGCCATCTAACATGCTAGTGTGACACTCCTGATCTAGGTCACTTGTCCTGAGTTCCAGCAGATCCTACTAATTCAGTGAACTCTCGTAGATCACAGATCTGCTTTTTATTTTGCCTGTGTATGCTACTGTAGCCTCTGCGCTTTCACAGTCCCTTTGATAGATATTGCAGATATAGCTTTGTTCTTGAAATGCAGAGTCTATGCATTTCTTTATTCATTGTTATTAATTAGCAGATTTTGAGCTCGGCAAACTGCTCTTTTAGAAAGGCTTTGACATTTTGAGATTATGAACCATCTCCATGGATCCAAAATCCACAAGCTTTAAAATGATGGCATTGTTAGCATTATACTATGATGGAATATTACACTGAATTTAATGAAAAGATTTTGATATGAATAAAATGTGTGCAGATCATGCTATTTATCAACCAATGCATACAAAAGTAAATCCCAGATTATTTTTAACTGCATGTCAAAGAATCATGCTCTTGGCCTGAGAGCTCCATCTGCAGGACATAATAAAGAGAACATGGATAATGTTACATGAGGCAGACTGTTACATAATGCTCATACATGAGATCGGTTTAATAACCAGGATTATGGAGTATTGTCCACAGCGTATATTTAAGAATAGTAATGTCTCCTTTTGTATGCATAATGCCCATACACAGAATATCCATAAGAGTGACATAAATGTAGTGACTAAATGCTACTAGAGAAATAAATACATGCTGGGATTAAATCAAATGTCACGTGACATGGAGGTCGATGTCACGTGACATGGAGCTTGATGTCGCGACTCCATACCTTATTTCCCTCTGGTAACTGATTGTGTTCACCACTAGATGGAAGTAATGACCCAGGTTATAGTCAATACTGCCAGGCACCTAGTCTCCGCAACCCAGAAGCAGACAAACATGACCAAAACTGCCATTCAAATTGATGTCTCGCACATTTGTAGTTAGAATGTAAATGTTTAGGATGATACTGCTGGAGAGATTAATATGGTTATTTTGAAGGAGAAATATGCTGAGAATATAAGACTAATGATGATGAATATGTATCTACAAGTAAAAACATGTTTCTGTCCTACAAATAATTGCACCATTCTAAATTGCATACAAGTTTTAGGAAAAAGACCATGTCTTTGACTATAGAAAAGATTGTTGAATGAGTCAATGAACCAACATTTTACTGAACTAAGCTCATACATAATATCACCGACTTGACATTGTCTGGGACACTCAAGGCTGAGTTACACGTGACTCGTTTGTTTTGAAGGCATAGCTTTACAATAACAATTCTGGTCAGATTAAGGAAAATGTTCCCCATCTCTGACTATGGAAAATATTATCAATGACTATGGGAAATATTATCAAAAAAATAGAGTCAATGAACCAACAATTTAATGCTAATATTTTTGGGGTGAGATGGCGCTGCAGTGGATACCAGACATTTTAGGGGCACCTGACCAATTCTGCTATTTTGTGTGTTTTTTTCCCTCGCTGATGTCTATATAATGTCTCCGCCATTATTTCCTATGACCGAAAACATGCTTCTGGACATCAGAACAGAGGTCACTAACCTCAATTTAGATGACAATTTCAACGAGTCAGCAGCTCTGGACGTTCTGCTTACTCCCGATAAGGCCCTAATCTCTGGGACTCAAAAGACGAAGCGACGGTGCAAGAGACTACGCTGGCTAGCAAATAAACCGCCTCTACCCTTCATCCCATTGGCGAATGTAAAATCACTAGAGAACAAACTGGACGAGCTCCGCTCGAGACTCTACTATCGACGGGAACTGAAGAACTGTAATATTCTTTGTTTCTCGGAGACGTAGCTGAACAAGGACATGGATAATATACATCTCGCTGGCTTTTCCATACATCATCTAGACAGGACGGCAGCCTCAGGTAAGGTGAGGGGGAGAGGTATGTCTCTTTGTTCACAGCTGGTGCGCGATCTCTAATGTTAATGAAGTCTCCTCTGAGTTAGAATACCTCATGATAAGCTGCAGACTATACTATTTACCAGGAGAGTTTTCATTTATAATTTTCATAGTTGTCTATTTACCACCACAAACTGATGCTGGCACTAAGACCGCACTCAATGAGCTGTATAGGGCCATACGCGAACAAGAAAATACACATCCAGAGGCGACGCTTCTCGTGGCTGGGGATTTGAATGCAGAGAAACCAGCATATCACCTGAGCAACTAAAGGCGGCAAAACTCTTGATCACCTATACTCCACACACAGAAATGCATAGAAGGCTCTCCCTTGCCCTTCCTTTGGCAAATCTGACCATGACTCTATCCTCCTGATTCATGCTCAAACAGGAAGTACCAGTGACACACTCAACACGGAAGTGGTCCAATTAAGTGGATGTTAAGCTAAAGGACTGTTTCGCTAGCACAGACTGAGAGGAGATAGTGTTTAACATGATTTTTGAATGACTATTACTTCACACAGAGTCCATGCAACTTATTATGTGACTTTTTAAGCAAATGTTTACTACTAAACTTATTTTTTGCCATATCAAAAACTTTTATTTTTAATTACATAAAATTTAACAAAATACATATATAAATATTTACACTTTGACAATATGGGGTATTGTGTGTAGGCCAATGACACAAAATCTCAATTGTATCATTTTTAAATTCAGGCTGCAGCCAACAAACGTGGGGAGTCTGTATGCCATCTTGATGGCAAGGTTTTGAATAATCTGAAGTTTTCTGACATGAGACCTCCCCACGCTACACCAGACTGGTGTAGCATACTCAAAAGGCCGGATGCAGCTCTGGAACACTCTGATAGCTCTGATACACTGATGGCTGTTCCTGGCGTAGCTCCTACTTTTCTTCTGCAGAATACCCTCGGGTGGTTCAGGCGCTTCCCTTCTTCTCCAGGCACTCTATGTGGGCACTCCAGGACATGTTTTCTTGAAATGTGACCCCAAGGAACTTAGCCGTTGAGGTCATCTGGAGTGCCTCTCTATACAGTCGTCACCACAGTAAACTTAAACCATAATTGCGTTACTGGTTGAGCAAAACAATGGATAATGTCAGAATATAGTATGAATCCCAAATGACTAACCAATTCAATGATAGAGTGAAATAGCCTACAGAGAGGTGTGGTGTGCACTATCAACACCGCACGCCCAACACCCACAAATCTCTCAAACCAACAATTAGCCTATTAGCCTACAATGAATAAAACTCATAAAACGAAGCACATTCTTTTATAAACAAATGAAATAGGGATTGAGTTTGTGTTACCTCTAACAGCACAAACAAATGGTGCACTCATAAGCTGCAATGGCATTAATGCAGTTTATAGAAATGGAAATGTTTGTAGGCTACTTGGCAGCATGTGGAATGGAGAATGGTGGTTCGCCATGATGAGCGAGCAGAAGAGAGCTCGCATCATCACATAGGCTACTGTTCAATAGGCCTAAATATTCAATAAATAAAGGAATAGCCTAAATGTTGAAGAAAAACATGTTCAAGAGAAAAAAAGGGAACACTATACTTGCGGGTTAGAGTCGTGTGCTGGCCTCAGATTTTCACTTTATCACTTCTAGTCGGGTGGTTGCGGACGGGTTATTAGCAATTGCAGGTAGCTGCGGGTGAACAAACTGCTGAACCGCGCACCACTAGTGTGAATAATTTCTGAAGGCACTGTAGGTGGTAGGCTACAACTCAGATTTTTTCATATCGCCACAACTGCAGTTCACCCTAAGTATTTTCCCAAATGTCATTGGGATGTAGTCAGACCTGTAACCTGTCAACTATGGTGTTATAACGCATATTTCTTTGAGGTTTTCACAAGTAACATGCCAATTTGCTTTGTACTTATGTTGGTGAATAAGGTGAAGGGATGTAACCTACTATCTTTGCATAGACAAAGGATTATGATATCATGCAAGATTAACAGAAAAATATTATATTTATTTATGTTACAACCGGTATTCATTCTTCTTACAGCCTGAGTGATCCATCAGCCTAGCTGGAGAACAAACAACATCTGGGTGTAGAAAGAGAGGAGAGGGACAAGACTCAGCAGGCACATAGCCAGATGGTGTCACTCCAACAACACTACACCAGGTACTGTAAAGCAACTTCACGTCCACCCACACCACCTTAGGGTGCCATGCAGCATAGATATAATCAACACAATTGTTTCCTGTCACTTTTGTGTGAGGGGATTACACCCTTTAACATATTTATAGCTATGTGACAACTCAAACCACACCTCACCAACACTATAAACACCATGACAGAAAGCTTACCTCCATGAAACGTAATGGTATGTTTGAAAAATCTCAGGTGGAAAATGACATTTACATATTCCCTTGTGTTATGCAACACATGAAAAACTGTGCATAGTGACCCCATGAGAACCCCATGGCAACCTAGACAGAACCCAGACAACGCAACCCAACCCAAACACTGTGTTAGCAGATTCAAACATGGCCAATACAGTAATATTCCAGGTCAATATCCTTCTGTCTGTCACTACAATAAATCTATGTAATATGAACCCAGGTCAGCTTTAACTTCAGTAGAGTTTACAGAAGCGACAGATGGGTACCGTAATGTCGTCTGTTGACGTTGTTTCAATGAAAAACTACAAAGCCAGGTGTCAACACTTTTCTCTAAAACTTAATATGAAGCTTTTTTTGCAAAAATCCAGCAACTAGATTTATTTTATTTTGATCACCTTCTCAGTGCGTGATAATTCATCCAAAATAATTCCTGCATCCAGACAGTGTACTGTGCACCCGCCAACTTTCCTTCAATTTGCAAGTGGCTAAATCTATCTCACAGGAGAAAGCATCCGAGTGAGCAAAACAGCGCCCCTCTGTATTACTATATGTAGCCCATGTATCTGGTGCTGTCTGGCCAAAAATAGTATGACAAGCCATATTATTTTTGGCCAGATAGCATCACATACAGTACATGAGCTACACATACATGTCTTTTGCCTCGACGACGATGGTAGTATAATCATTAGCACCTGTCTTTTTACTAAAGAAATGCATTAACTTATGTAATTTTTCTGGTCAAATGAAATGTACTTTTTTTCTTTTTCTTTTTTTCTGCCCCACTTTGAAAGCGCCTAATTGCTGCAGCTTAATTTCAATGAAAGGCCTCAGGCGGAGCACTCTCAAGCAGAGAGATTATTAAATTTTTTACGAGTATAATTTTTCTTTAAATTATGCCCAGCTCACAAGGCCCCTTGATGATGTGAGGCCTGAGGCAATTGCCTCTTCTGCCTAATGTTAGTTGCACTGGTTTCGTGCAATGTTGGTGATTTCAAAGCATGGCAAATTTAATGTTTTAGAAAAGCACATCCAATCAAATAGATTCCTTAGTTTAGTTTATATCTTCATGGTACTTGCTCCTTTAAACATAAACATCAAGCAGTGTGCGAGGGAGATCTATGTTTATGCGCCTTTTAAAATGATTTAATTTGGATTCATTGTTATGATTGTACAGTACAAATGATTAAAGCTTTTAACATCCATTGTATAAGTTCCAGTGAAGTTAAAGTTCTGTCAAAAATTAGATTTTTATTAAAAAAATCCATAATTAAAGAACTTTATTTGTTACTAATGAGTAATTCAAAACAATGAAAATGTCTCATCTGAAAAAATGTAAGAATATTGTTAAAGCACTGTTCTATTAATTGACAAGCACACATCTTCATTTTACAACTATGTATATAAATAAACCCAGTTCAATAGACACTACAAGGTTTTGCCTCCCTACAAAAGTAAATGAGGTGTAGGCCTACAGAAAGCTTATGTGGTTTGGTCTAATCGAGGCGGAGCTGAATAACTGTTGTACAGACCATTTTTAGACAGAGAGATATGATAATTGTGTAGAAGAATCAAACCACTTTTTGATCTGGCGTTACAGAGGTAAATTGATATCTGTGGTCCCTGTACCACATAAAAGATGATACTATTTCATTCATTACTGCTGGTGGAGAACCTAACAATTGAAAATGTCTGACAACCTTTAATTTGGAGTGAACTAGTACACCATCCACTTCAGTGACCCGCTTCCCCCTCTCGACAGTATTCAGCCCCAACTGCAGAATTAAAAGTGTTTTTCTGTGGAGCTTCTGGTATCCAGACACACCTCAGTGCATTAGAAAGCTGTGGCTGCTCAGTAATGACAACTCTGGAGAGCAGAAGCCAGCATTGTGCTCTGAGTTAGTCTCTGCCTGCCTGCCTCGGATTAGCAGGGCTACAGTAGTTAGGGTCTGTCATTGGAGTGGACGGTGAAAGGGGTCACTTCACGGCCTGTTTGTAAAACTAGGGCATCCATTCACACATTGTGTGCTGGAGATGGGGGAGGTTTTTAGAATTGTAGCCTTTGGCAAAATGTTATGGAGCAGCAACAAACCATTTGGTGATAAGGTGGTTGTCCCTTTGTCTGTGGCTTCAATGGAGAAAATCTAGATAACCACACACAACGGGAATATGCACGTGTGGGGTTGAACGCACGCACGCACACACATACGTACACACAGGTGTGCAGAAATCACACATGCATGCACACACACATGAACCAAATGCTTGCAACATTAGCAACGTTTCACAATTAGAAATGTAATGCTTTATCATTGTAATGCAAGAGGTTTAAGTGGTCCCAGATCCCCAATACGCATTTAACAATACCTAGCAGTATATCTGTCAGGCCTCTTTGTGCGATTACAGTTTTTCTCGATTGCTTAACCCTCGTAACAGGAATCACCTTTGCAAACAGTAAACACAGCCCACTAAACTGCAAGTGCGCTTGCCAAAACAACACATTTCTCTTGCAAAATGCTAACACTATCAACACTTAAAATACCTGCCACAATATTAAATAACTATCAAAACCTTATAATTTGTCATCTAATGAGAAGGTCATCTTACCATTCATTAGATAATGGCTCAACAAATACTAACCATAACCATCAATAGACCAAGATTGTTCTATGAAAAAGAATCAAATGGTACTCAAACATTTTATAGAAGTGAGCTGTATTCTTATGATTTACTCTTATCCATGCTTTTTCACGGTGGAATTCCCTCATGAGCTACTGCCCATGGACGCGTTATCATGTGACTTCACTATAGACAGACGAGGACAAGGGCAGACAGAGTTCACCAAAAGGCCAACACTGAAACACACTGAAGCACTAAGTCACCAGGATGTGTTTTTGGATCTTGGTCCAAGAAAAGGTGATAAGAGGTCAGCACAAGGTGGACCTGCATCATCCCAATCCACGAAGGGACAAGCACCTGATTGTTTTTCTGTCTCTAAGTTGATTTGTGGCTCTAATGTTTTGATGCTGTCACGGTTAGTGGTCCAACAGTAATGCAGTAAAAAAAAAAATCAATTAAAACAGGGTGCTTTACTAGGACAATTACAAGCCAGGTATGGTACAACCTGCCTCCTTTTCTATCTGTGTGACAATAGGCCAGCTAAATGTTTATGTGAATGTGTTTGTGCGTTTACATATTTACATTGTCTGTCTGTCCGTCTGTCCGTCCCTTTGCACTCTGTCTGTCTGTCTGAATAGGTTGTCTGTCTGAACATTGCGCCAGTCTAAACTGTCTGTCTGACTGGAAAGACGACATATAATATAGCCTTGTTTTAGTAATCCATGAAAACAAAACAACTATTGTTTTGGTCGTATCTTGGTGGTATCTTAACAACGTTTCTATAGTTTGCCGTGCATGCTTGATAGAAGCAGTGAGCACATGACACAGTAGAACAGGGACTAATGTCTCAGTTCTGATATTTTGTAAAATTGTAAGTCCTGTATGAGGAAAATAATATTATATTTAAAGGAGTTCTTCAAACTCCATCCATAGTGCAACATTGAGCTAAAGGCTATTACTGATTAACTGATTATGAGTAAAGGCCTTAAAACGCTGCATTGACCTTGCACTTGAGGAATTCCGTTTTTGGACAGATGGAAGAGGGCTTCACTCCCAACATTTATCCCTGCAAAACCCAGAGTCATGGGATAGGGTTGTCACAGAAACAGGGGCCTCCTTTTAAGTGAATAGTCGAACAGAGGGTGGAACATGTCATTTTCCAATTCCGGGAGCACTCAGGCTCACATTATTCCTCACTGGCCTACATAAAGAGGCCGGAGACCCACTTTTACCAAATGCCCACTCATACACACGGAACGCTAACTGAATCCCAGTATGAATACAGTATGGACCTGAGGAATATGTGCACCATGTTTATAGCGTTATTTAGAGGGAACAACAACGTCCCAGAAATTGGATGGAAAAACAGCATGGGGTGAGTGGTTGACTGTGTTTCAAGTTTAAAAGGTTTTATTGAGGGTGAAGATAAACAATAGCTTAGTTTAAGAGCATGTCATTTTATATGAATTGCAATGTATGAAGTAGGACAGAGCTGAGACGTAATGAGACAGCGATATAATGAATGAGACATTGCTGTGATGTTCAGAGAATGGTATTGTACTGTATGTGATTGAATAAAGAGACTGAGAATGAGATGTAGTGAGACAAAGCTGTGATACATGGAAGAGCACGGAAATGGGGATAAGATATTCTGAAATGAGACAAAGCTGAGCTGTAGTGAGACTATTACGTCATGCATACCAGTCTCGCTGAGAGAGTGATATCTGCGAATGAAACAGTAACGTGCCATAGGTTAGCCCAGGAGTCAAGTTCAGCATGACCAGTGAATGGAGAGCAATGTAAAAGGATGGAGAGGATAGTGTGATTGTTATACAAGCTTTAAGAAGAGGGGCTCGCTCAGCAGGGTTGAGAAGAGGTTATGGCTAAATGTCACGAAGACAAATCAACGAGGGTGCAAATTATTTTAGTAAAGTACTCACACATTATTATGTAAACCTTTGATACCGTTTAGCAACTTCTGCACTTAACTACAAGCTATGTCACACAGTGAGCCCGTCATTTCTAGTAATTAGTCTAATAAATACATTGAATTGAATGTATTTATTAAAGTTAAGTACTATAAACCAAAACGCTGTGAATTGTTTCATTATTCCATTTGGTTACTTTCCTTTAAATTTGTTGTTCTTTTTTATTTTGTACTTTTTACCCCTTTTTCTCCCCAATTTCGTGATGTCCAAATGGTAGTTACAGTCTTGTCCCATTGCTGCAACTCCCATACGGACTCCGGAGAGGCGAAGGTCGAGAGCCATGCTGTCACGTATCACTTGAATAGCAGGAGGGCTGAAGTCAGGCGCAGGAGACTGAGGTCCGTGAAACACACGTTTAATAAATAGTCCAAAAATGCCGCAACAAGGCAGGGCGCACACGCAAACAAAATAGGAGAACAGCTCCTAAATACAGTGGAACGGGACACAGCCCGGCAACCCTAATACCAAAACATACGCAGCGTAGAGAGGACAAACAATTCCCCTTCTTGCCCAAAAGGAAGGACATAAAATAATCCCGCACAAATCCCCAAACAAACAGACAAACTAAATACCCCACTAATTAACTAACACAGAACAGGTGCTGACCTTGACAGACATAACCAAAAGACACAGAAACATAGATCGGTGGCAGCTAGTAGGCCGGCGACGACGACCGCCGAGCACCGCCCGACCGGGGAGAGGTGCCACCTTCTGTGGACGTTGTGACACATGTGTCCTCCGAAACACGACCCTGCCAAGCCGCACTGCTTCTTGACACACTGCTCGCTTAACCCAGCCGCACCAATGTGTCGAAGGAAACATCGTACAACAGGCGACCGTATCAGCGTGCCTGTGCCCGGACCGCCACAGGAGTCACTAGAACGTGATGGGACAAGGACATCCCGGCCAGCCAAACCCTCCCCTAACCCGGATGACACTGGGCCAGTTGTGGGTCGCCTCATGGGTCTCTCAGTCACGGCCGGCTACGATACAGCCTGGGATCGAACCCGGATCTGTAGTGACGCCTCAAGCACTGTAGTACCTTAGACCGCTTTGCCACTCGGTAGGCACCTTTCCTTTGTTTTTACTTGGCATTTTTTTGCAATTTCCTGCTAGTTAAGTATAAGTGGGTGCTTCACTTCCTCTCCTGTTCATTTGCTGGGTAGTTTGCAGGTCAGTGCCAATGTCTCCAATACCCAAGACCTTCCCTCAAAGAGTTGCCTGGCAAGACTGTCAAAGTCCTGGTCACAGTTAACTGGGTTGGACTAATATCCATGCCACATGCATCAAGCGGAGAAAAGTTGCTATGGAAATAACCAGGAAAAATGTCACTGAGCACAGCATTATGAGAAACGTGGTCAGTGTATCCAACGCTCTAAGGGAAAGCAATTACAAATCCGTAAACAAGGATCTGCCAGTTTAATGAGGACTAAGAGCTCAAATGTCAGCTAGCATGATGGTTGTTTGCAAAGGTTACTAACTGATGGGCAAAGTCTTCACCAACAGAGAAATCTAAAGTATGATACAATATTTTGGGGCTATGATCTTATTCATTGACGACTGAGGTGTCTTTGTAGGCTACTTGTTGTTAGTTAGGAGGTTTTGGCAATGTGGTTACATATAACACAATCATGATGCTTAAATAATAGTTATGTCAGGTGTAAAATAGTCATGCCTTATCTTATGTATCCCTTAGAATTAAGTGCTACTTTGTTCTGTTTGTTGACACTGTCCTGGGTGTCGATCTGAAACACATTCAATATCACCTTCATGACATGTGCTGTTACATGTATGTATTTCTCCTCCCATATACTGTATGAACCAGCCTATTGTGCCCATACTGTTGCTTAGACCTGGATCGTGTTCATTAGGCATCAAGCGGAAGAAAACTGTCTGACACAGGAAGGGACTACCTGGACTTATCCAGTAAGAAAGGCTCATTTTAGTTTTCTGTTGCAAAACATATATAGAAAAAAAAATACATTTTCCTTCAAGCTTGTTAATTCCACAGTCTATGTTCTGATTGGTGCCCTTGCTCTGTGTGCCTGCAGCATGGAGGAGATTGTGAGGACCCTGCTACAGAACCAGGACACACTGGAGGGCCCCAGCGTGGATCCGTTAGACCTCATGAAGGCCTACAAGGTACAGCACTGACCATATTGGTTTATTTGCTTTCTGTTTATGTTGTTAACTAAATAAATAAAACATTTATTTTATGCAAGTATGCAAAACGTGATAAATCACCTTCCAGGTTCTGTAATAAACAGTGTTGGATAAAAGGCTGTGAACAATCAGAGATTTTTTGCGAGAAATTATCATATCACAAAAAAAATGATTAACTTTCAGTTCACTGTCATCGGCAATCCCCTGTAATATCTTACTGTACATACAGTAGCATGGGGATAGGGTATTTGGAAGAGACAGTGGGAAGAGTGGTCACCCTTAGGCTAGATTCTATCAAATCTCCTGATGAATGTCATATCCTGTAGCAGCTTAGGTCAGTCACACATTCTGACACCAATGCAACGACCGCCAAGAGCAGGTACGACCACTGGGGGTATTCGAACCCTAGTCACCTGGCTGCAAGGCAAGTACGCTAATGCTACCAACTCATTCAAAATTCCAGGGTCGTTACAATACAATACAATACATTGATGGGGTCCTATTGTATTGTCATGCAAGAAACATTTTACCATGACCTCTCTGCAAGATATTATTTTGTTTTTCCTGTAACCCATTGTGGGGTCTTTGGCCACAATTCAGGTTTTAAGTACCTGTAACATATTGTTAATCAGAATGAATGGGAAAGTGGCTGGATTTTAAGACACACTTATGTAACACTGGACTACACTGCATGTATAAGTAATTATGAGGGAAGTATGTGTCACTGGAGACCTTACTAATTGTCTACTGCATGGTTGCTTGGTTTTGAGAAAGTTGCAATGCGATGAACACTAAATCGATTTGCGGCCATGATGTTTTGTAGACTCGACAGTACACAACGCCCTCACACGCCTTTTCGTTTACTCCATATCTGGAAAACTTGTGGTATGCAATTGATTGTTGGAAGTAGCGGGGGTAAAAGTGTTTGACATAAAAACGAACACAGCGTAGTACAAATGCCAATAAGCCGCGTAATTAAAATGCATTTTTAATCATCAGAGCTTTTAAAGTTAGTTCACAATACTTCATGGAAGGAAGGAGACTTCCTTCTGTATGTCATAATGTTACAGATAATTAATGCCAAGTTGTTTATGGGTCAATCAATAAACATTGGGGGGTCAACCAAGGACAAGCCATATGAGTTATGGTGGCAAAATGGTGAAATGTGCAGCCAGCAAAATAAGAAGTAGCCTACTGTGTTAGTGGTGGCTATTAAACCAACTATAATTGTAAAGAAGCAGCTACAAAATATCAAATATTACATCAAACAAATCCTATGATTGCTTTTCTTGGAAGGAGTCAAAATACCATGAATTGGAAGTCTTAATTTACGTGCCTTCACAGTTCTTGTAGCTACATCCATATACAGCAAACTGCAGATGCAGAACAGCAGTTCACCTTCTGTATATGATTAAATAAAATCCATACTTTAGGCCAAATTATATATCTTTCTATTAATACTTTGTGTACATGTACAGTATCGTATATGTTGGAGAAAATAGACGAGGCAAATAGCCCCTTAGTTCCAATAGGCAATGCATGACAAAAATAATTTCAGCAACTTTGTGGGTCCCTGCAACCCCTCTCTCTATGGTTTAGGACAAACTCCTGGAGGAGATGTGGAAACAGCAGGACAGTCTGGAGGGCCCACTGCCCCCCTCGAAAGAAAGGAGGCCCGACTCTCCAGGAGCCATCAGTAGTGGACACGATGAGGACTACGACGAGACCAAGCCCAAGCCCATGCTAGAGCGTCTGTGGGCCCTTGAGGTAAGCTCAGGCACAGGAGGGTCTATTTTCTCCTTGCTACCTCTCTCCATCCTCTCTTATGGATACTTCATAGTGTTAATTACCAATATACATTTTTTACTGTAATGTCATACTTGGTTATATTCGAAGTTGGTCAGGAATTTGAAGTTCACTCACATTGGCTCATTTTATTATATCATTAGGATCATGATATAAACATAAATTAAGAGAAGATAAAGTGCCGGTTACAATGATGTTACTTGTACTGTATGTAGGTCAGAGACAGACAATCTTGGAGGCTTTCTCTCCAACCAAGTAGAAATGCACTTGATTCTACTAATTAAAGCCGATTGGTCAAGCTTTGATTAGTTGAACCAGGTGTGTTACTGCTTGTGTGGAGCAAAAGCCTGCCCCTTTACTGGACATGTGTGTATCTTTAGTCTGAATATGGCCCATAAAGAGAACATTTTAAGTTCTCCAAAGGTTATATGAGGATACCATAGTGCAGTGGGCACCGTACTGAAGGGGATAGTATCTGGCCTGTCAGAAACACTTTGATAACTATACACATTCATTCTGTCTGTTGAAGCTGCCAGGTATCATTCCTTAGACCGTCAATCGTACTTTAGTCTGGCTGATTCCATTATGAGCTAAGAGCTCATTGAATACATAGTCCCAGGTTAATGCAGAAAGAAGCTTGATGAAAAGATGACAGTGATTCTATTCATTATATTATATTCTACTTTATTCATTCTTTGTGTCCATTTCAGTATTTTCTATGTGAAAAGGCCTGAGTATATTCATGCAGAGAGGAATGGGTCTGACTTGAAAGTACTTAGTCATATCCAGTATGTGATAATTCAGTAACGAACTGGTAGTTAACATTTGAAGCCACTGTTCCTTTGAATATATTCCTCATTCACACCTGCTCTACAGAAAGCTAATATTTGTTACAAACTGTCTGCAGATCCCAGATCAGTTATATTTTGGGGGCCCTAAGCGAGACTTGGTAACTTTGTGGGCATTTTAGTACCCCCACTCTTGGCAGTGGATAATTTTTTTGCAGTGTTATTAAACTTAATTTCCTGTAATTCTTCACATTTTGCCACGGAGCAAAGAAAATGTTGCAGTTTTAAGACGAATTTCATGCAATTCTACTCATTTTGCTTTTGGGTGGAGAGAAATATTTGCATTTTCAAAGGTAATATTGCAATTTTGCCATGTTGTCAAGATCAACTTTAGCAGTTTTAGAGCAAATTTCCTACAAGTGTACACATTTTTTCCCTGATTTATGCCATGTTCAAATTATATCTGACTGAGAGTGACTAACAAAATCAATAGGGTCCCCTGGATTTCAGGACCCCTGAGCACATGCCCTGTGTGCTCGGTCGGTAATTTGGTGATGTTTACTACAAGGTTTAGATAGCTGGCTAGGCTAACTTACCTACAGTAGCAATCTAAAACATGTTAGCTGACATGGGCAAATTGAGTGACTGTTAGTAACCATGTTTCCATCCACAGTTTTTAAGTCATAGCGTATAAAAAAACGCTGTGAAAAAACCCCCAGCTGTGACGGAAACAGGAAGTTTTGGTACAATTTATCAATGCAGACAGATAATTTGTTAGTTCGACATGATGGGATCTTTGTGTGTCGGTAAAATTAATTATGATCAAAATGGCGGTAATTATATAATTACCATCATGTCGAAGTAAAACTTTAAGTCACATGATGATATGTGGTGTGGTCCTCCCACTGCGATTTGGGAAGCCGTGCAGTTTATTAGGCTACAGATTAAATAAATTACAATGAACTTCAGTGTTGAAAGTGCAGGGTGATCTTGATGCTTCTTTCCAGTAAAATAGAGGGTGTTATTCTGGTGACATGATGATCGATGCTTGACTGCCATTTCACAAATAAAATATTATTGCTTTTACCCATAATAATCTCACTGCATCTGCGAGCTGTTGGCTAGAGCGCATGTGCCAAGACCAGAGTAGGCTAATTTGTTATTTAACTCAGCAGTTTTAGTGAAAATAACTTTCGATTTGAATTCGGTAAATGCGAAAAAAGTACATTTTGTGTGCACTAAGTCAAGAGTGTGCAAAGCTGTCATCAAGACAAAGGGTGACTACTTTGAAGAATCTCAAATGTAAAGTATATTTTGATTTGTTTAACACTTTTGGTTACTACATGATTCCATAAGTGTTATTTCATAGTGTTGATGTCTACACTATTATTCTACAATGTAGACAATAGTCACAAAAAAAGAAAAACCCTTGAATTAGTAGGTGTGTTCAAACGTTTGACTGGTACTGTACATGTGACTAAATTAAATACATTTGTACAATTTTTTTCATGAAATTGGAAAAGTTAGGGATTCATGCACTGCATAAAACACATACGATGAGGAGAAATAGTACAATTTTTTTTATTTTTTTATCTACCTTTGCTTTGCCAGTTCGTACAGGGAGGATTTAGTAACTGTCCCCCACTTCATGTGAATGTGAATGTGATTTAGGGCTATCACATTCACAGCTATACCCCATCCAGATGATCAATGGATCAGCAGGAGTAATGGACTATTATATCCATCCCCATTAATTAGACTGGATTAATGAAAACATTGTCATCTAACTCAACAGTAGCCTTCATAGTTTTAATTGTATTACAATTAAATGTATTTTGAATCAGGAGGAAGACGTCCACATTTCATTTAGCATGCAAGCATGACCATTACTTCCATAAACTGGCTTCTTAAATTACATTGAATACCTTGTCTGCCTCTGCAGACGCTATTGCATATTTTATGTTTTGACTTATATATTTTGGTTTCTGCTTTCCCTTTAAATTATATTTGTAAATAAACGTTTAGTCTGACACTCATTGACATTATACATCTTTTTTCAAACTACTTCCCTAGTTTTCCAGCTGTGAAACATAAAAAAAATGGAATCAAATTTGATTTGTCACACGCTTCGTAAACAACAGGTGTAGGCTAACAGTGAAATCCTTACTTACAGAGTCCTTCACAACAATGCAAAGAGAAAAATAGAGAAATAATAGAAAAATAATAACACCAGGAATAAAATCACAATGAGTAACGATGACTTGGTTATATATGGGGCACCAGTACCAAATCTATGTGCAGTGTGCAGGGGTACGAGGCAATCGAGGTAGCTTTCCGTGCGGTAGCAGAGAGAACAGTCTATTACTTGGGTGGCTGAAATCTTTGACAATTTGTTGTGCCTTCCTCTGACACCACCTGGTATATAGGTCCTGGATGGCAGGGAGCTCGGCCCCAGTGATGTACTGGGCCATACGCACTCCCCTCTATAGCGCCTTGCGGTTGGATGCCAAGCAGTTGCCACACCAAGAGGGGATGCAGCCAGAAAATATGCTCTCAAGGGTGCAGCTGTATAACTTTGTTTTATTTATTTTTTGATCTGAGGGTCCATGCTAACTCTTTTCAGCCTCCTGATGAGGAAGAGGCATTGTTGTGCTTTCTTCATGACTGTGTTGGTGTGTGTGGACCATTCATTTCTTAGTGTTGTGGACACTTGAAGCTCTCAACCTGCTCCACTACAGCTCCATTGATGTGGATGGGGGTATGCTCTGCCCTCCATTTCACAATCAGCTCCTTTGTTTTTCTGACGTTAAGTGAGAGGTTGTTGTCCTAGCACCCCACTGCGAGATCACTGACCTCCTCCCTGTAGGCTGTCTCATCGTCGTCGGTGATCAGGCCTACCACCGCCATGTCGTCAGCAAGCTTAACCTGTTTGGGCTAGGCGTCCGGGACAACTTCCGATGAAACTGGATGGCGTGCAATTCATATAAATAATCATAAAAATTATGGATATTAAACATTTAGGTACATACAAGTGTCTTATATCGGTTGAAAGCTTAAATTCTTGTTAATCTAACTGCACTGTCCGATTTACAGTAGCCATTACAGCAAAAGCATGCCATGTGATTGTTTGAGGACGGCGCCTAACATCAAAATATTTTCCCACCGACACAGGTTTCATAAATTCACAAGTAGCGATTAAATATTCACTTACTTTTTGAAAATCTTCCTCTGATTTGTCATCCAAAGGGTCCCAGCTATAACATGAAGTGTCGTTTTGTTAGATAAAATCCTTCTTTATATCCCAAAAAGTTTGGTTAGTTGGCCCCATCGATTTGAGTAATCCACTTGTTCAAACTGCAGAGAAAGGAATCCGAAAATCTACCGCTAAACTTTGTTTCAACAAGTCAAAATACATTTTTATTTACTCCTCAGATACCCTAAAATGTAATCAAACTATAATATTTATTATGGAAAGAAGTATGTTCAATAGGAATCCGATTTTAGCAGGTGCGTCTTGTCTTCATCGCGCGCCCAAACACGAATTTCCAAGACTGTGTCCCTGTACTAAAACTGATATTTCTTATTCGTTTTGGAAGTTACAAGCCTGAAACCTTGAACATTGACTGCTGTCACCCTGTGGAAGTCATAGGAATTGCATCCTGGGAGCTAGAATTCAGAATGCCCCTATATTTTCCATTGTAAGAGCATGGTCGCTCATAAAAAAATAAATTCTGGTTGGTTTTTCTTTGAATTTTCTCCTACCATATCTATTGTGTTATAGTCTCGTACATTATTTTAACATTTCTACAAACTTTAAAGTGTTTTCTTTCCAATGGTACCAATGTCAGTGAAAACACTTGGGGGCTTCCCTGTAATCCGCCATGAACAATTTGCTGCAAACTGAAGTAAGTCAATAAACAAATGAACACAGATCCAGCCCACTGTGCTCACTGTCTAGAGAAGCCTCTCATTTGATTCTCTTCACCACCTCAACCAAAAAGTAATTTGTTTCTCATTTGCTTGCTGAGGAGGCAAAGAAGTGAGATGGATATCTGGGTTGATACTCTGCTTTCCGCATGTCAATCAATGTAATTATTTGTCTGTTTTAAAGTTAATTCATCTAAGTTTAGATTGCTCAAATGTTAACCCACTCTTATTTACATAGTGTTAGTGCTAATGAACGCATAAAGAGCTGTGGGTAGGGTAAAAATGTGATGCACAAATACACACACACAAACACACACACACACACACACACACCCACCCAATCAGGCAGGCATGCACACAATAATACATAAAAACAGTGATGGCATCCTAATTAAAAAACATAGTATATATGAGAGGTCAATAAAACAGTTTTTTTATCATTGTGAGATGCTTATACCTTATAAAACGTTCCTGTGATTTTCAGCAACACCTGAGCATCAAACAAACTATTCACTTTTCCTCTATATTCATATGGACACGTGAAAGTGTTTTTTGGTTTACATGTTCAGTGTATCTGGAGGTGTTTGCTATTACAGGTGGAGAACTCTGCCTTGACAATGGAGAATGACAACCAGAGGAAGCAGTATGAACGCTGTCTGGATGAGGTGAGTGACTCTTTCTCTCGCTCTCTCTCTCAGACACACAGAAACAGAAAAACAGACACACTCACAGAAGAAGACACAGATACACACACACAGTTAAGTTAACAGTCACAATCGGAAGCACTTTTACTCATTCCTTTGTAATTGTATCAGCCCTTCTCAACCCATATTTTCATGAGTAAATAGACACTTATCAAGATATTGATCGTCATAAATGCTCTGTCGATGCAGTGCCAGAATCTAGATTGCAATCAGCTGCTGGATGAGACACAAGCATGAATCAGGGGCAATTCAGGCCAGAACTGGTATAGACTTTCAAGTTCACCGGAGTGTCTGCATCTCAAATGGCCCCCTATTCCTTATGTAGTGCACTACTTTTGACCAGGGCTCAGGCAAAAAGTAGTGCACTATGTAGGGAATAGGGTGCCATTTAGGATGAAGCCAGTGAGTTCACTGGGTTTACTCTAAGCTGAAATGGTTGACAGGGTCTGGAAAGGATGAGAAATGACTGCCGTTTCCTTATGGAAACAGACATAGAGTCTGTTTCCAACCTGTTCAGGTTTTTGAATCTGATGAGAGTTAAAGCAGCAGGTAGTGGGGCGGCAGGTAGCCTAGTGGTTAGATTGTTGGACTAGTAACTGAATGGTTGCAAGATCGAATCCCAGAGCTGACGGGGTAAAAATCTGTTGTTTTGCCCCTGAACAAGGGAGTTAACCCACTGTTCCTAGGCCGTCATTGAAAATAAGAATTTATTTTTAACTGGCTTGCCTAGTTAAATAAAAAGCTAGAATCCTTAGCTGCTACATCAATTTTTGGACGTATAAATTAATGATATATACCCATTCACTCTTCAAGAATATAACTTATAAATGCCTTATGAGCTTAGTTGAACTAAAACCCCTAAATATAACCTTGGTTTAACCCAATGTTTGTAAACAAAGTAAATGTGAACAAACATGGTTAAAACCATCATGTTGATAACATGATGATGAGTCCTTGCATCCATAGCTCTCCATGAATTTGAGTGGTTACATTTCTCCAGCCCCATTGTCACGTTCGTTGTATGGAGTAGACCAAAACGCAGCGTGAATGTGTATGCTCATCTTCTTATTTATTAAAGAAACAAAACGAAGACGACGAAAAACAGTCCCGTAAGGACAAATGACTATACGGAGAAACAACTACCCACAAATCCCATAGAAAAAACACCCCTAATAAATAGGACCTTCAATTAGAGGCAACGAGAAACAGCTGCCTCCAATTGAAGGTCAACCCAATAAACTAAGCATAGAAATAGAATAACTAGACACAGACATAGACTAACATAGAAGATTGCCCAACAAACCCCGAAACACACTAAACAAACACCCCCTGCCCCTTCCATTCATTTGTATGGGTTACCTTTAGACTAGTAGTGACACTTGTGGGAGATGTACAGCAAAACCGAGAACACCATTGAACACCATCCAGGCCGTATCACATCCGGCCGTGATTGGGAGTCCCGTAGGGAGGCGCACAATTGGCCAAACATTGTCCGGGTTTGGCCAGGGTAGGCCGTCATTGTAAATAAGAATTTGTTCTTAACTGACTAGCCTAGTTAAATAAAGGTTGAATAAAAATAAATTGTGTTCATGAGAGTCCTATTAGTTTGTAGGCCAAACCGTTTGGATGATATTTCGGGATGTGTCCTGGTCTGACAAACAGCGCTGTAGCTCTTCCACTTCCACCGCATATGCGGAAGGGTGACATAGGCGGATGCTGTGGACTGAGACGCAGCCCCTGCAAAAACAGATATCTCTAGCTTATACTGACAGATTTTGATGGGGATTTTTTTATGTTACTTAGATTGGCGCACCAGTGCGTCAATAGACTAGGGGGTTAATGAGGCAGTTACCATGGAGCTATCCTCTTGAATTTTAAGTATTCAGGTAGAAGACAAAATGTTTTGAAGCAACTGTAGTGAGAGTAATTCACTCTGTATGGGTTGAGAACTTGTTATAGTTTGTGGATGGGCTTTTTTGGCCAATCTCTCAGGGTGCTTTGAGTCATGACTTCTGAGACAAGTTGTCGTGACAGCTGGATTAAAGGGCTACATTTTCTACTGAATAAAAATGGTACCACTGAGTCTCAACTACATGTGTTGATTCAGAACCGAGTCAAGTCAAGCTAAGCTGTCCTGTGTCTGCACTAGCCTAGTTATTCGTCCACCATACTTTCGGGAACCGTGCTGAAATGGACAATGGGATTTTATTTTTTATCAGAACCAGCATGATACAGTTATGGTTGACACAATTGTCTTTCAGACCAAAAATAATATTATCTGTGTTCAAGTTTCTGCTTATGTTTACTGCTATGTATGAATCTTCAGCCTTCCTCCCATCCTCCAGCTCTTACGAATATTACATAAGGAGAGCTTAACTCATTAGATTAAATTATGCCATGTATAGAGGTGAATTAGAGGTCAATGTGATGCAACCAGCCAGTTCATCTTTGTCACCAGTAGCAACTCATCAGCTATCACAGTACCCTCCAAAAGGACCACTGTCTTATGTAAGGATCTTAAGTCTAAAGTCACATTTCTACAGCATCTCTGCCCCCTACCAGCTCACACAGTCAGCAATGTGCAGTGCACTCAACATCACTCTTGACATCCCAAAAATGTTGAATGATCAGCACGGTCTCTGAAACTAAACTACATAATTGCTCAATTATATAACTGAGATCAAGTAATAAATTCAAGCCCTTCATGACATTCTGCTACCTTCATTCATATTGCATATTCAAGGCTACCAACTCAACACATTTTTTTAACTGCGTGGAAGCGAACCGAGGGCATCTCACATTAAAAGCCTTATTCTTGAAAAGACAGGAGATTTCGCCATGATAATAAATAGAACAGTTTAAAAAAAATTGCAATGGCAAGTTGACATTGAAAAGGTAAAAGAGAAGACTTGACCAGGATCCAGTCTAAGTAAAAGGTTTAATACAGAACTTTTTAAAGGTACAGGTAGTCATGAGAATGCAAAAGGCCTGATGGTAAAAAGGACTCTTCAAGGTGTCGAAAGCATTCCAAAGGGATGCTGGCCCATGTTGACTCCAATGCTTCCCACAGTTGTCAAGATGTCCTTTGGGTGGTGGACCATTCTTGATACATGGGAAACTGTTGAGCGTGAAAACCCAGCAGCGTTGCAGTTCTTGATATAAACCGGTGCGCCTGGCACCTACTGCCATAACCCATTCGAAAGCACTTGTAACGGCCGTCGAAGGGAGTAGACCAAGGCGCAGCGGGTTGAGTGCTCATTTTTTACTTTTATTGAACACGTAAACAAAACAAGAAACGATCGACAGCTTAACAGTTCCGTCAGGTACAAAACACTAGACTGAAAAAAAACCACCCACAAACACAAGCTGAAAAACCTCTACTAAGTAGGACCTCCAATCAGAGGCAACAAGAAACAGCTGCCTCCAATTGAGGGTCAAACAAAAACCCTAAACATAGAAATAGAAAAGATAGACACGGACATAGAAATATACTAACATAGAACATAAACCAAAAACCCCGAAACACATAAAACAAACACCCCCTGCCACGCCCTGACCAAACTACAATAACAAACAACCTCTTTTACTGGTCAGGACGTGACAGCACTTAAATCTTTTTTCTTTCCCTTTTTTCTTCCCCTTTCACCCTCTGAATGGACAATCCCACATCTGCGGGAAGTAGGCGTGTTGAGGGCCCCCCCAAAAAACAATAATAATAATAATAATAATAATACAAAAATTCCACTAAGTGGGATCGGATGTCAAAGACACACATCCGATCCCACCCCTGGGCCTTTACTAGTACTGTATTAGCAGACCGATACAGACGTATTTAGTGAGTGCAAAAACATTTTTCCTGCCCACATGTCGACAAACAATTATTAACAACCTCCCCGCCAACTAAAACATCGCAGCAACCCCACATCCAAACATCTTCCTGGGGCTATGCACAATCCATGTTTCAAGGCTTAAAAATCCTTCTTTCATCTGTCTCCTCCCCTTCCTCTACACTGATTGAAGTGGATTTAACAAGTGACATCAATAAGGGATCATAACTTTCACCTGGATTCACCTGGTCAGTCTATGTCATGGAAAGAGCATGTGTTCTTAATGTTTTGTGCACATAGTGTAGTCATGAGAATGCAAAATGCCTGATGGTAAAAAAGGCAAGTGGCTAAAAAATTGCAAATAATTTTTCTTTGTTTTAAGATACAGTAATTCTGAATTATGCATCAATACAGACGATGGTTGATATGAAACTGATATAACATTCAATTGAACTATGAGAAAAGTGAGACATTTTCTACTTTGGATACAGTGTGGTGTTCAGCAGCTTAAAGCCATTTCAAGGTTTGAATTGTCACGAGTTGAGACCTCCATCTGGGTCAGCCTCCACAACAGGCAGGCGATAAAAGGTGTACAAGAGGATAACCGTATAAAACCTGGAGTAACACATGTGCAAACTAATCCCCTAATTATCCCTCTGACCAACAAACACTAGAGTTTAACGATGGCTTGAGTAAGCACCTGTACTTAATGAGGGGTGTGGCCAATTTGCACCTACGCTGTTCCAATGCC
Organism: Salmo trutta; assembly: GCF_901001165.1. NCBI lineage: Eukaryota > Metazoa > Chordata > Actinopteri > Salmoniformes > Salmonidae > Salmo > Salmo trutta. The sequence continues at coordinate 7,624,232 of NC_042980.1, forward strand.
TGGGCTGCGATCAGTACATAAAAATGTAATAGAATAAAATTGAACGGAAACGGTGCTGTAGTGAACGATCAGTTGATAAACAGGGAGGGGTTGGGTTGTGAGTTCAGAATGCAATGCTGCCATTTAAATACGTCACTCATTGCTTCAAGCCACACCCCAGCACACCCACCGAACGTAGGAAACGTATCTCAAAGTGTATTCAAGAACGTACAACGTACAAGAACGTTTTGGGAAAACGTGTCGTTCAGTACAAACCGTTCCGCAACTTAGCAAACGTTCAAGTGAACTGAATACACCCCTGTTCTAAACACACACAAACACAAGCAGCTTGACACAATTCATCAACTGTAGAAATGTAGATGATAGTATTAAAGGGGCGTCACACAGAGTTACTGGAAGTTCGGCGTTCCGACTGGGAAATTTCAACGCTCCAAGTCGTAATTACATGTGGGAAACTCAGAGAAAATGATCTTACCCGAGTTGCCGAGGTAGTGGCGTTTCACCGCTGGCCTTTCACCTTTTCAACTAAAAGATTACAACAAATCCGTGTTTTAGAATTATAAACTTATCAATGCGGATAATGTAGCTAGTTTCACCATATTGTCAATGTTAAGCAAGCAAGTTAACTTTATTATTAGCAATGTTAGCTTGCTTATCTAGATAGCTAAAATCGTATTGGTTGAATAATGACACTGACTTTAATAGCACTTGAACACAGTCATGTCAGACTCACGACTTCTTTAGCGACAGTTTGAAATTTACTGGGGTGGGTGGTCCAAAGTAGGGGACCGTTGTGTGTTTTTTTATTGGGCACAAAGGAGGGTGGTGCGTTTTTTTCCCTGGTTTACATTCACCCTTTTGCAGGTTTTACTATATGTACTGAATAAAAATACAAATGTGTTCATGCAACAATTTCAAAGATTTGACTTATTTACAGTTCACATAAGGAAATCAGTCAATTGAAATAAATTCATTAGGCCCTACTCTATGGATTTCACATGACTGGGCAGGGGTAGAGCCATGGGTGGATGTGGGAGGGCAACCATGTCCACCCACTGGGTAGCCTAGCCCAACCAATCAAAATGAGTTTTTACCCACAAAAGGGCTTTATAACAGACAGAAATACCTCTCAGCACCCCCCACCCCCCTCAGACTATCCCCCAGGTGAAGAAGCCGGATGTGGAGGTCCTGGTCTGGTGTGGTTACACGTGATCTATGGTTGTGAGGACGGTTGGACGTACTGGCAAATTCTCTAAAACAACGTGGAAGGCAGCTTATGGTGGAGAAATTAAAATTCAATTCTCTGGCAACTGCTCTGGTGGATATTCATGCAGTCAGAATGCCAATTGCATCTATGGCATTATGTTGTGTGACAAAACTGCACATTTTAAAGTGGCCTTTAATTGTCCCCAGCACAAGGTGCACCTGTGTAATGATCATACCGTTTTATCAGCTTCTTGATATGCCACACCTGTTAGGTGGCTGGATTATCTTGGCAAAGGAGACATGCTCACTAACAGAAACGTAAACAAATTTGGGCAAAAATATTTTGAGAAATAAGCTTTTTCTGTGAATGCAAAATGTCTGGGATTTCTTTTCTTCATGAAACATGGAACCAACACATTACATGTTGCGTTTATTTTTTTGTTTCGTGTAATTTATTCCATACTAGCCAAATTTCCTCATCTGCTTGCATGCGCCTCCCCTATATGAAGGTGTTTTGGTACTTCCCTTATGCAATTGACTACACTTTACCTCGCACTAACTATGCTACAGGTCAATATAGTCTATCCTGCCCTCTCTCCACTATTCATAGTGACAATATGCTAACTAGCAATCATACCACATAAAATCATTCAAAGCTGCACCAATTTTCAATATAAGCGGAGAGGCCAGGTGAGTCATTGTGCATTGAAGAACAGTGAAGAGATGAGACACAGCTCAAAAAGCTACCCTCTTGATCTTGTTTAGGGACAACACAATTATCCTACCTAGACTAGCCTACAACACCACATTGCAATGAATAATTGCATTATTGTTTTCAAGTGAGTACAAAATTCTACTCTAGGCTGTAAACTGAAGTGAAAATGTAATTTAAATAATTGCGCAAAGGCCCTGTGATTTGAATATTTAATTCCATTAATTTTGACAGTTTATAAGTTAGAATACACAGTATTAGCCCAGTCTGTATTTTGTATTTTCTATATTTTACGTTCTGATACTGAGATGCACTGTGTGTTGTGAATCATCATTCTCCCAAGTCATCCTATAATAACGTGGCCACATATGCTCCTAGCAGGCCCAGTTATTCAGGAAGGCTTAACGCACACTCTGCTTCCTCTCCGTTCAGAGCGGCTATTCCTTGCGCACCTAGAACCTACCTCTTCAATATTAATATTGCATCAAAATGTCGAAAATCTGATTTCCATCTAGCTGATCATTGTCTGCAGCTGGCTCTTATCGTAGTGTAGGTCTAATGAAACAGGCAGGGAGAGTTAGGTCGTTCGTGGTGGTTGGCAAACCTTCTAGCCCTGAGTAGCATCGACTGTGCCACAAAAGCATGCTGAAGTGGCAAAGTCATTATCCATGTTTATAAACACAGGGTCGTTATGGTCGTTGTTACTTGTGGTCGTATTTTCTGTTGTTGTTAAATCGGAGGGGGAAGGTGTGCAATTCTTTTTTTACATGGGGGGGTCGGGTAAAGAATTAAAATATGTTGGGGAGGGGGTGCAAGGAGAATGGTCGTGTGAAAATATGTTTTACGTTGGGAGGGGGGTGCATTTTATTTTTATGACACCTCAAGTTGGACCACCCCGTGACCTGTCCCTTATTAGGAAGTTTCCCACATCTGACGAGCATCTGAACGCTCCAATAATATTGTTGATAATATTGAATGAAAATAATAAGTAGAGCCCTTGAAACAAAAAAAACAATTGCGACAACAATTAAAACATTGGCGAAGTGAATAAATGTATCTAGTGAAGATTTGCTTCTTCACACAAACGTTATACAATAAGCCTGGAAGAATCAAATCAAAATTGTATCGGTCACATACACATATTTAGCAGACGTTATTGTGGGTGAATGTTGACTGAATGTGGTCTTAACTTTTCTTTGAGAGTATTGTTTATGCAATGTCTCTCTATTTCATTTACCTCCCCTCTCTTCTCTATCTTCCTCTTCAAGGTGGCTAATCAGGTGGTTCAAGCTCTCCTCACTCAAAAGGTTTGTCTTTGTTTTGTTTGATTGAAGCATCATTAAATAAGTCTTATTAAGTCTAATGGAGGCTATGAGAGAAATAATGATGGAATGTCATAATGATATATAGTTGTGTACTAGGTAGCAAGTCATGTCTATTGAAACTGAAAGACCACGTGCTCACTTTAACCGTTGGTGTCAAATTTCTGCGGACTTGCCATGTTGTCCATCGACCTGCGGGCCAAATTTCACATATTTATCCACTTTGGGGTAGCAAAGTCTAATGATGATTTTCATTAAGGTCCATGTCTGTGGGCTCTACATTGCATTTGGAAAGTATTCAGACTCCTTGAATTTTTTCACATTTTGTTACGTGACAGCCTTATTCTAAAATTGATTCAATTGTTTTTTTCCCTCATCAATCTACACACAATATCCCATAATGACAAGGCAAAAACAGATTATTCAATTTTTTTGCAAATGCATTCAAATAAAAAACTTAAATATCACATTTATGTAAGTATTGAGAACCTTTACTCAATACTTTGTTAAAACACCTTTGGCAGTGATTACAGCTTCGAGTGTTCTTGTGTATGATGCTAAAAGCTTGGCACACCTGTATTTGGGGAGTTTCTCCCATTCTTCTCTGCAGAACCTCTCAAGCTCCGTCAGGTTGGAAGGGGAGCGTCGCTGCACAGCTATTTTCAGTTCTCTCCAGAGATGTTCGATCAGGTTCAAGTCAGGGCTCTGGCTGGGCCACTCAAGGACATTCAGAGACTTGTCCCATAGCCAATCCTGCGTTGTCTTGGCTGTGTGCTTAGGGTTGTTGTCCTGTTGGAAGGTGAACCTTCGCCCCCAGTCTGAGGTCTTGAGCGCTCTGGAGCAGGTTTTCATCAAGGATCTTCACTGTATGATGGCGCCAGGTTTCCTCCAGGCGTGACGCTTGGCTTTCAGGCCAAAGAGTTCAATCTTGATTTCATCAGACCAGAGAATCTTGTTTCTCATGGTCTGAGAGTCCATTAGGTGCCTTTTGGCAAGCTCCAAGCAGGCTGTCATGTGCCTTTTACTGAGGAGTGACTTCCGTCTGGCCACTCTACCATAAAGCCCTGATTGGTGGAGTGCTGCAGAGATGGTAGTCCTTCTGGAAGGTTCTCCCATCTCCACAGAGGAACTCTTGAGCTCTGTCAGATTGACCATTGGCTTCTTAGTCACCTCCCTAGTCAAGGCCCTTCTCCTCCGATTGCTCAGTTTGGCTGGACAGCCAGCTCTAGGAAGAGACTTTGTAGTTCCAAACATCTTCCATTTAAGTACAGTACCAGTAAATATTTTGGATTCATCTACTCAAGGGTTTTCTTTATTTTTACAATGTTATACATTGTAGAATAATAGTGTAGACATCAAAACTATGAAATAACACGAATGGAATCATGTATTAACCCAAAAATTGTTAAACAAATCAAAATCTATTTTAAATTTGAGATTCTTCAAAGTAGCCACCCTTTGCCTTGATGACAGCTTTGCACACTCTTGGGATTTTCTCAACAAGCTTCACCTGGAATGCTTTTCCAACAGTCTTGAAGGAGTTCCCACATATGCTGAGCACTTGCTGGCTGCTTTCCCTTCACTCTGCGTCCAACTTATCCTAAACCTTCTCAATTGGGTTGAGGTCAGGTGATTGTGGATGCCAGGTCATCTGATGCAGCACTCCATCACTCTCCTTCTTGGTCAAATAGCCTTTACACAGCCTGGAGGTGTGTTGGGTAATTGTCCTGTTGAAAAACAAATGATAGTCTCACAAAGCGCAAACCAGATGGGATGGCGTATCACTGCAGAATGCTGTGGTAGCCATGCTGGTTAAGTTTGCCTTGATTTCTTAATAAATGTTGTTGGAAGCCACTGTGTTCTTGGGGACCTTCAATGCTGCAAAAATGTTTTGATAACCTTCCCCAGATCTGTGCTTCAACACAATCCTGTCTTGGAGCTCTACGGACAATTCCTTCGGCCTCATGGCTTGGTTTTTGCTCTTGAAGTCGGAAGTTTACATACACTTAGGTTGGAGTCATTAAAACTCATTTTCAACCACTCTACAAATTTCTTGTTAATAACAAACTATAGTTTTGGCAAGTCGGTTAGGACATCGACTTTGTGCATGACACAAGTAATTTTTCCAACAATTGTTTACAGACAGATTATTTCATTTATAAATCATTGTATCACAATTCCAGTGGGACAGAAGTTCACATACACTAAATTGACTGTGCCTTTAAACAGCTTGGAAAAAAACAGAAAATTCTGTCATGGCTTTAGAAGCTTTGGAAGTATGTATGACCACAAGCATACTTCCAAAGTTTTCTGCTCTTTTGCACACCAGTATTTCTACATGCACATCATCATCTGCACATCTATCACTCTAGTGTTAATTTACTCAATTGTAATTCCTTCGCTACTATGGCCTATTTATTGCCTTGCCTCCTCATGCCATTTGCACACACTGTATATAGACTTTCTTTTTTTCTATTGTGTTATTGACTGTACACTTGTTTATTTCATGTGTAACTCTGTGTTGTTGTTTGTGTCGCACTGCTTTGGTTTGTGTTAGCCAGGTCGCAGTTGTAAATGAGAACTTGTTCTCAACTGATTATTATTATTTGACCCTGCTGGTCATCTATGAACATTTGAACATCTTGGCCATGTCCTGTTATAATCTCCACCCAGCACAGCCAGAAGAGGACTGGCCATCCCTCATAGCCTGGTTCCTCTCTAGGTTTCTTCCTAGGTTCTGGCCTTTCTAGGGAGTTTTTCCTAGCCACCTTGCTTCTACACCTGCTTTGCTTGCTGTTTGATGTTTTAGGCTGGGTTTCTGTACAGCACTTTGTGACATCTGCTGATGAAAGAAGGGCTTCATAAATACATTTGATTGAACTATCCTACCTGGTTAAATAAAGGTGAACAAATAAAAAATAACAATATGGAGGTGTACCTGTGGATGTATTTCAAGGCCTACCTTCAAACTCAGTGCCTCTTTGCTTGACATCATGGGAAAATTTGAAGAAATTAGCCAAGACCTCAGAAAAAAATTGTAGACCTTCACAAGTCTGGTTCATCCTTGGGAGCAATTTTATCTGTACACGTTCATCTGTACAAACAATAGTACGGAAGTATAAACACCATGGGACCACGCATCCATCATACCACTCATGAAGGAGACGCGTTCTGTCTCCTAGAGATGAACATACCTTGGTGCAAAAAGTGCAATACAATCCCAGAACAACAGCAAAGGACCTTGTGAAGATGCTGGAGGAAACAGGTACAAAAGTATATTTTTCCACAGTAAAACGAGTCCTATGTCGACATAACCTGAAAGGCCTCTCAGCAAGTAATAATCCACTGCTCCAAAACTGCCATAAAAAGTCAGATTAAGGTTTGCAACTGCACATGTGGACAAAGATCTTACTTTTTGGAGAAATGTCCTCTGGTCTGATGAAACCAAAATAGAACTGTTTGGCCATAATGACCATCGTTATGTTTGGAGGAAAAAGGGGGAGGCTTGCAAGCCGAAGAACACCATCCTAACCGTGAAGCAAAGGGGGTGGCAGCATCATGTTGTGGGGGTGCTTTGCTGCAGGAGAAAGGAAAATGATGTGGATTTATTGAAGCAACATCTCAAGACATCACTCAGAAAGTTAAAGCTTGGTCTCAAATGGGTCTTCCAAATGGACAATGACCCCAAGCATTCTTCCAAAGTTGTGGCAAAATGGCTTAAGGCAGTGGTTCTTAACCTGGGTTCGATCGAACCCCAGGGGTTCGGTGAGTCAGTCTCAGGGGTTCGGCGGAGGTCAAGACACACACCCGACTCATATGATTCGTGATGACACGCTTGGCCATCATTGGCTGCAGGTGATCACGCAACATCGCTTGGCCTATCTGTGCTGCAGGGAATTTGGCGCGCTCAGTAGTCGAATTGTGACTGTCGTGATGGTACGTCGTGTGATTTCTTTCTTAATATTTTAATCCCTTCATACTAACTATGTCGAGCAAAAAAAGAAAGTGGTCGGACGAATATGTACAATATGGATTCACATGTATAACGGAACGTGATGAGAGTCAGCGTCCTAACTGCATGATTTGCAATGCCAAGTTGAGCAATTCTAGTCTAGCACCGGCAAAACTAAGAGAACACTTCCTTAAGCTGCATGGAGATGGACAATACAAGAACACAACGCTCGCTGAATTCAAGGTGAAGAGAGCCAGATTCGATGAAAAGGCTACTCTGCCTGTTCTCGGCTTTGTACCCATCAACAAACCGATCCTCACAGCATCGTACGAAGTTGCTTACCTGATCGCAAAGCAGGGCAAACCACACACCATTGGTGAAACACTCATAAAACCAGCTGTGTTGAAGATGGCGAATATCATGCTGGGAAAAGCGGCTGAAGTTAAGTTATCCCAAATTCCTCTTTCAAATGACACCATTAGCGACAGAATAGAGGACATGAGCAAAGACATCTTGGCTCAAGTAGTTGCACACTGATGTTGATGCACGGTTCATTTTGTGCACCAGTAAAATATATACCTATGTTTTTAATTTTATTTTTCCAATTAAGAAGGGTTCGGTGAATGCGCATATGAAACTGGTGGGGGTCAGTACCTCCAACAAGGTTAAGAACCACTGGCTTAAGGACAACAAAGTCAATGTATTGGAGTGGCCATCACAAAGCCCTGACCTCAATCCCATAGAAAAATTGTGGCAGAACTAAAAAAGCGTGTGCGAGCAAGGAGGCCTACAAACCTGACTCAGTTACACCAGCTCTGTCAGGAGGAATGGGCCAAAATTCACCCAACTTATTATGGGAAGCTTGTGGAAGGCTGTTCTGGGATTGATTTGCACTTTTTGCACCAAAGTATGTTCATCTTTAGGAGACATAACGCGTCTCCTTCCTGAGCGGCATGATGGCTGCGTGGTCCCAAGGTGTTTATACTTGTGTACTATTGTTTGTACAGATTAACGTGATACCTTCAAGTGTTTGGAAATTGCTCCCAAGGATGAGCCAGACTTGTGGAGCTCCCCCAAAAAATTCTGAGGTCTTGGCTGACTTCTTTTGATTTTCCCATGATGTTAAGCAGTCACTGAGTTTGAAGGTTGTCCTTGAAATACATCCACATGTACACCTCCAATTGACTCAAATTATGTCAATTAGCCTATCAGAAGCTTCTAAAGCCATGACAAAATTTTCTGGAATTTTCCAACTTGTTTAAAGGCACAGTCAACTTAGTGTATGTAAACTTCTGACCCACTGGAGTTGTGATACAGTGAATTATAATTGAAATAATCTGTCTGTAAACAATTTTTGGAAAAATTACTTGTGTTATGCACAAAGTAGATGTCCTAACCGACTTGCCAAAACTATAGTTTTTTATTAACAAGAAATGTGTGGATGGTTGAAAACGTGTTTAAATGACTTCAACCTAAGTGTATGTAATCTTATGACTTCAACTGTATAATTATAAAGCTGGTTTATACTGTGCAAAGTGTAACCAACCATTATTATGTTTATGTGGGTGAATCTCCAGGACCTGAAGGAGGAGTGTGTGAAGCTGAGAACACGCGTGTTTGACTTGGAACAGCAGAACCGCATACTGAACGTTCTGTTCCAGCAGCGGGTCAAAACATCCACCATCTCTCAGGTAGGCTGGCTTGGCATAGACTGGATAAAGACAAATATTGACCAGTTATAAGCGTGCTATAATCACATTTGAGCAGGTTCATGTGTTTATAATAACATTATAAGGTGATGACCTTAAACGTGTAGTCTAGAATTGGTAAATTCATTTTTCGACTAGTAATTCTGACTTTTAAAGTAACGATATATAGCCACTGGTTATTGAAGACTACGACTTACAAAAGTCTCATGAGCTTAGTTCTACTGTCTTACCCCAGCATAACTAAAATGTTTTTATTGTTTTACTTTCTTGTTTGTAAACAATATAATTGTAAACGAACACTGTATAGCTTCAAAACATGGGTAGAACTGTTATTTTTTGCTCATGGATAGTCAAAGCTTTCATCCATAGCTCTGTCTTTGAATTTAAGAGCTGTTCCATTTCTCTAGCCCCATCCCTTTGCTGTTTACCAAAACAAGTTTTGTTTCAAATCTCAGATTGTGCCTTTAAAGAGAGATACAGAGAAGTTATTCTTTAAGAGCAATAACATATCAATGCACATTCCACCATAGAACCGTACTTGTCTACTTCAAATTCACTATGAATCGTAAGAATAGGTTTAATGAGTAATATCTAATTAAGTAAGTTATAATAATTACAGAATAATTATGTAATGAAATTATATTTCTGAATTATTGATAATTACAGTGTAATGACAGCCAATTATCTTGTTATTTGTCTTATTAGATATTCGAAAGGAGCATGTTGTTGATTTCAAGCGAGCTACAGGCATGTCCAAAACAGATGATACCCAACCTCTATTGCCTTGAACACGTTAATCCTATGACACACGAAGCAATCTGGATGCAATTTACGTTCACAGTTGCATCTGGGTTACTCAGTGTGTCACCCCCCAAAAATGGAAGTATAAATCAATCCTATTTCACGCAACTGACTGCTCAGTATGCAATGTCCAATCAGTGAGCAGAAAAAAGTTTATATGACTCATCATATCGTCCGTTTGGAACTCAGACCCAGTTGTCATGTCAACACGGGTGTCAATGCTGCTGCAAACCATGACAAAACAGACATGCCAAATGGGAAATATATGAAAACTTCTGGACACCATGGCCAGTCAGGGTTTATGTAAATGATCTGGCATTGAATAAATGTAATTTTAAAGTGAACCCAGATCTTTCTCTGTCCAGTTTCAACAGAAATTCTCCATCATGAACTGCACTAGCTAGCTAGTTTGGTAAAACATGGTTGGCAAATAGGCAGAATTTTGGCTAGCTAGCTAAATTGTACAGCCAGCATTTTGTCTATATTGATGCTGTGACAATTACCAAACGTTTGATAAACAAATCATTTATGAAATCATGATGTGATGTATTACAGGATTGCATGTTGCATGCAATTTCAAATGCATTTGAAATGCTTCGTGTATCAGTAAAGTTGCTAGAGATCATGTCACTTGCAACTTTCATCTGGAACAGAAATTGCATCCAAATTATTATTCTGTCATCTAAGGGTATTGCTGACCTAAAGAATTCTAGGAGCTACTTTGTTAATACCCTAATGTTCGAAGTAGATTACCCCAACGTAGACAGACACTATTCATATATTCGTCTAGTGGGGGATTCAGCACATCTACTCCCTGTGATGGTTGCACAGTGTTTTGACATCTACAGTATGGCGGGTCGTTCATCTCTTTGCAACGCCATGAACAGTAGTAGGAGGCTGCACAGATCCACCAGGGAGTAAGAATCTTGGGAGATTTGCCTGTTGGTATTTCATCTGAAGAAAAAAATATTACAATAGAGAGAGAAAGTGACAGATCAAAATAATTATATTAATCAAGTCTCTTTCTAGTTATTTTCAACCAAAAAATGTCCTCGCTTCAAACGGTCATGGTTTGAACATAGCATAGAACATTTATGAAATGTATGAATCCCCTGCCAGTTCATTAAGTCTACTGTATGCTTACAAGTGCAGTAAGACGTCGTTCCACATCCCTGGCCATTTCTATAAAGGTCAAATTTACCAACTTGCCAAGAGTGCAACTGACTGGACTTCTTCCTGCCAGAGGTCAGTGGCTGCAGGGATTTGTATTGGTACAGATCTGACAGGGTACAATATTTGTTACTATAGTACAAGATTCCAGTGGGATTAGACATAGCCATGGGAAGTTGTTTTCAGTAGGGGTGCTTCATAATAAAGCATTGCATGCATCTATGCAGACTAACAATAAAATAGAACTCCTAATGTGATGAGTAGCCTAAGCACAGGACAAGATTCGGTAACAGTATCACTGCAGCCTCAATTAATGTAACACATGGCTGTTTGCAAAAAAAAGCCTTTGTGAACAGTGAGCACATTTCTTTGTACTGCATAATTACAACAGGTGTGTGTGAGAGAGAAGGGAAAAACTAGAGGGGTGTTGTAACTAAATTAGTAAACAAAAGATTGTGCCTAATAAAACTGAGCACAAAAAAATAACTGTTTTAGGACCATGGACAGCTATGCGAGCCATCACGGAAAAAAGCACTGACCTTGATCCAGCACCGGCGGGGCCGTGCCCTGCTGCTTGCTAGTGGGCTACGTGTTTGACACGGGCCGGAGAAGGCCTGCAAGCCGAGGGCGAGAGAATGCCATGCCCCATATTTGGTATTGTTCTTGTTTCCTTTTCGCCAAGTTTAGAATTATAAACTAATACAAAATAGAAGTGGGAGACTATTGCGAGCACTGCTCCAGATCACTTGATATCTACCACAAGGGGGAGAGAAGAGAAGAGGGAGAGAGAGGGAGAGGGACAGAGAGGAGGGAGAGAGAGAGATCCGAATCAACTTAAACTAAACTGCCTATCATACAGAAGAGCATGTGTCCGACTCCAAACCCCCACAACTGAATAGATGAGAGCATAAATCATGTGCGCACTTCTTACAAAACAGAGCTGAGAGCTCTCCATGCAGAATCATGCCGTTGCCACCCAACTAAATCCAGAAAAGTGGACTGACTCACTTATCACTGGAACCTCGCACCAAAGCACTCCTCCCAATTGCTCAACAAACCACAACACAACAACTGCGTTCAAGAACAAAAAAAAGCACAGTTGATTAATTTCAGTAGCACCACACAATCCACAAGCTATTGCCCATGGCGCACAAGAGTAGCCAACACAATAACATTGCAATAATATGACATTTTGTAACGCAGCAAAAAACTATTAATGCATCTCCGAAAAGCATTGAATAAAGAATATTAACTTCGCGGCGGCAGCTTTTTAACCCCCTGGAGTCCAAGAGCCCGGGCTGCGTTTCTACTAAGCTAACATATGGAATTGTTGGTCATACCAAGGATAATTTAGCTATTTGATTTTGAATTTAACTTTTGAACGCGGGAGTTGCGTGTGATATCAGAATTCGCTCACTGTTCCAAAATGTGATTGTTATGCAGCAGGACAGTTAACGGGCTGCCCTTAAACCAAGGCATGATGCCTGCTAATTATCTATAGGCTGTTTCAACTTGTCAATTTTACATGATTTTCTAACAACAGTTTGAAATGAGGTGAGTTCCGGCCTCTTTATTCATTCACAGAAGCAGGCCATTTCACTGTGGTTGAATACTTATATTTGAGGCATGCTATGCTAATGTAAAGCGAGGATTAGCTGGATGAGCCGGACAAACTTCTCTCTTCGATGAGAGGCCAATGGCCAGAGCACTCCACCAGTGTTTTCCATCAATTCATTAGGCCCTACAGTAATCTAAGGATTCCACATGACTGGGAATACAGATATGCATCTGTTCGTCACAGATACATATATAAAAAAGGAAGGGGCGTGGATCAGAAAACCAGTCAGTATCTGGTGTGACCACCATTTGCCTCATGCAGCGCAAAACATCTCCTTCGCATAGAGTTAATCAGGCTGTTTATTGTGGCCTGTGTAATGTTGTCCCACTCCTCTTCAATGCCTGTGCGAAGATGCTGGACATTGGCGGGAAATGGAACATGCTGTCGTACAATTCGATCCAGAGCATCCCAAACATGCTCAATGGGTGACATGTCTGTTGCGTATGAGGGCCATGGAACAACTGGGACATTTTCAAATTCCAGGAATTGTGTACAGATTCTTGTGACATGGGGCTGTGCATTATCATGCTGAAACATGAGGTGATGGCGCGGATGAACGGCACGACAATGGGCCTCAGGATCTCATCACTGTATCTCTGTGCATTTATATTTTTATGGATAAAATGCAATTGTGTTCGTTTTCCGTAGCTTATGCCTGCCCATACCATAACCCCACTGCCACCATGGGACACTGTTCACAATGTTGACATGAGCAAAATGCTCACCCACACAACAGCAGACACGCTGTCTGCCATCTGCCCGGTACAGTTGAAACCGGGATTCATCTGTGAAGAGCACACCTTTCAAATCAAATCAAATCAAATTGTTTTGTCACATACACATGGTTAGCAGATGTTAATGCGAGTATAGCAAAATGCTTGTGATTCTAGTTCCGACAGTGCAGTAATATCTAACAAGTAATCTAACAATCTCTAACAACTACCTAATACACACAAATCTAAAGACAATATGAGAATATGTACATGTAAGTATATGGATGAGCGATGGCCAAGCAGCATAGGCAAGGTGCAATAGATAATATAAAATACAGTATATACATGTGATATGAGTAATGTAAGATATGCTAACATAAATAAAATACAGTATATAGATGTGAAATGAGTAATGTAAGACGTAAACATTATTAAAGTGGCATTATTTAGAGCGGCATTGTATAAAGTGACGAGTGATCCATTTATTAAAGTGGCCAGTGATTGGGTCTCAATGTAGGCAGCAGCCTCTCTGAGTTAGTGATTGCGGTTTAGCAGTCTGATGGCCTTGAGATAGAAGCTGTTTTTCAGTCTCGGTCCCAGCTTTGATGCACCTGTACTGACCTCGCCTTCTGGATGATAGCGATGTGACCAGGCAGTGGCTCGGGTGGTTGATGTCTTTGATGATTTTTTGGCCTTCCTGTGACATCAGGTGCTGTAGGTGTCATGGAGGGCAGGTAGTTTTCCTCCGGTGATGCGTAGTGCAGACCGCACCACCCTCTGGAGAGCCTTGCGGTTGAGGGCAGTGCAGTTGCCATACCAGGCTGTGATACAGCCTGACAGGATGCTCTCGATTGTGCATCTGTAAAAGTTTGTCAGGGTTTTGGGTGACAAGACACATTTCTTCAGCCTTCTGAGGTTGAAGAGGCGCTGTTGCGCCTTCTTCACCACACTCTCTGTGTGGGTGGACCATTTCAGTTTGTCTGTGATGTGTACGCCGAGGAACGTAAAACTTTTCACCTTCTCCACTGCTGTCCCTTCACTGTGGATAGGGGGTGCTCCCTCTGCTGTTTCCTGATGTCCACGATCATCTCCTTTGTTTTGTTGACGTTGAGTGAGAGGTTGTTTTCCTGACACCACACTCCAAGTGCCCTCATCTCCTCCCTGTAGGCTGTCTCGTCATTGTTGGTAATCAAGCCCACTACTGTTGCGTTGTCTGCAAACTTGATGACTGAGATGGAGGCGTGCATGGTCACGCAGTCGTGGGTGAACAGGGAGTACAGGGGAGGGCTGAGCACGCACCCTTGTGGGGCCCCAGTGTTGAGGGTCAGCAAAGTGGAGATGTTGTTTCCTACCTTCACCACCTGGGGGGAATGTCAGAATGTCCAGGACCCAATTGCACAGCGCAGGGTTGAGACCCAGGGCTTTCAGCTTGATGATGAGCTTGGAGGGTACTATGGTGTTGAATGCTGAGCTGTAGTCAATGAACAGCATTCTTACATAGGTATTCCTTTTGTCCAGATGCGATAGGGTAGTGTGCAGTGTGATGGCGATTGCGTCATCTGTGGACCTGTTCGGGGTGGTATGCAAACTGAAGTTGGTCTAGGGTGGCCGATAAGGTGGAGGTGATATGATCCTTGACGAGTCTCTCAAAGCATTTCATGATGACAGAAGTGAGTGCTATGGGGCGGTAGTCATTTAGTTCAGTTATCTTTGCCTTCTTGGGTACAGGAACAATGGTAGCCATCTTGAAGCATGTGGGGACAACAGACTGGGATAGGGAGCGATTGAATATGTCCGTAAACCCATCAGCCAGCTGGTCTGCGCAAGCTCTGAGGACACAGCTAGGGATGCCATTTGGGCCAGCAGCCTTGAGAGGGTTAACACGTTTAAATGTTTTCCTTATGTCAGTCAAGGAGAAGGAGGGGAGGTGCAGTCCTTGTTCGCGGGCCATGATGGTGGCACTGTATTTACCTTAAATCGGGCAAAGAAGGTGTTTAGTTTGTCTGGAAGCATGACGTCGTTGTCTGTGACGTGGCTGGTTAACTTTTTATAGTCTGTGATTACCTGTAGACCCTGCCACATACGTCTCGTGTCTGAGCCATTGAATTGTGACTCCACCTTGTCCCTGTACTGGCATTTCGCTTGTTGATTGCCTTGCAGAGGGAATAACTACACTGTTTATATTCGGTCATATTCCCAGACCTCGTTCCATGGTTAAATGTGGTGGATCGCGCTCTCAGTTTTGCGCCAATGCCGCCATCCATCCACGGTTTCTGGTTAGGGTAGGTTTTAATAGTCACAGTGGGTACAACATCTCCAATGCACTTCTTTATAAACGCACTCACCGAGTCAGCGTATAGGTCGATGTTGTTCTCTGAGGCTGACCGGAACATATTCCAGTCTGCGTGATCAAAACAATCCTGAAGCGTGTCTTCCGATTGGTCGGACCAGCGTTGAATGGTTCTCGTCACTGGTACATCCTCTTTGAATTTCTGCCTATAAGACGGTCGGAGCAAGATGATGTCGTGGTCGGATTTGCCGAAGGGAGGGGGGGAGGGCTTTGTATGCATCGCGGAAGTTAGAGTAGCAGTGGTTGAGGGTACTGTCCATGCGCATAGCACAATCAAAATGCTGGTACAATTTAGGTAGTAGCCTTGTTCTCAAATTTGCTTTGATAAAAACAACAGCTACAATAAATGCAACCTCAGGGTATATGGTTTCCAGTCTGCAGATAGTCCAGTGAAGTTCCTTGATGGCCGTCTTGGTGTCTGCTTGAGGGGGAATGTACACAGCTGTGACTATAACTGACGAGAATTATCTTGGTAGGTAAAATGGCCGTCATTTGATTGTAAGGAATTCTAGGTCGGGTGAGCAGAAGGACTTGAGTTCCTGTATGTTGTTATGATTACACCATGAGTCGTTAATCATGAAGCATACACCCCCGCCCTTCCTCTTCCCAGAGAGGTGTTTATCTCTGTCGATGCGATGCATGGAGAAACCCGGTGGCTGAACCGATTCCGACAACATATCTCGAGAGAGAGCCATGTTTCCGTGAAACAGAGAATGTTACAATCTCTGATGTCTCTCTGGAAGGCAACCCTTGCTCGAATTCCATCTACCATGTTGTCAAGAGACTGGACATTGGCTAATAGTATACTCGGGAGCGGGGGCGATGAGCACGTCTACGGAGCCTGACCAGGTGGTCGCTTCGTCTGCCCCTTCTGCGGCGCTGTTGTTTTGGGTCGACTACTGTAATTAGATCCACTGTCCTGGGTGGTGGTCCGAACAGAGGATCCGCTTCAGGAAGGTCGAATTCCTGGTCGTAATGTTGGTAAGTTGATCTTGCTTTTATATCCAATAGTTCTTCCCGGCTGTATGTAATAAGACTTAAGATTTCCTGGGGTAACAATGTAAGAAATAATACATAAAAAAAAGACATAAAAAAAAAAAATACTGCATAGTTTCCTAAGAACTCGAAGCAAGGCGACCATCTCTGTCGGCGCCATCAACTCCAGCGTGCCAGTAGTCACCCCCCTGATCCTCAACACTGGGGCCCCACAAGGGTGCGTTCTCAGCCCTTTCCTGTACTCCATGTTCACCCATGACTGCGTGGCCATGCAGGCCTCCAACTCAATCATCAAGTTTGCAGACGACACTACAGTGGAAGGCTTGATTACCAACAACGACAAGATGGCCTAGGGAGGAGGTGAGGGCCCTTGGAGTGTGGTGTCAGGAAAATAACCTCACACTCAATGTCAACAAAACAAAGGAGATGATCGTGGACTTCAGGAAACAGCAGAGGGAGCAGCCCCCTATCCACAGTGACAGGACATTAGTGGAGAAGGTGGAAAGTTTTAAGTTCCTTGGCGTACACATCACGGACACACTGAAATGGTCCACCCACACAGACAGCGTGGTGAAGAAGGCACAGCAGCGCCTCTTTAACCTCAGGAGGCTGAAGAAATTCGCATCCTGTCGGGCTGTATCACCGCCTGGTATGGCAACTGCTCCGCCCACAACCGTAAGGCTCTCCAGAGGGTGGTGAGGTCTGCACAACGCATCACCGGGGGCAAACTACCTGCCCTCCAGGACACCTACACCACCCGATGTCACAGGAAGGCCAAAAAGATCATCAAGGACAACAACCACCCGAGCCACTGCCTGTTCACCCCGCTATCATCCAGAAGGCGAGGTCAGTACAGGTGCATCAAAGCAGGGACCGAGAGACTGAAAAACAGCTTCTATCTCAAGGCCATCAGACTGCTAAACAGCCATCACTAACATTGAGTGGCTGCTGCCAACATATTGACTCATCTCTAGCCACTTTAATAATGAAAAAAATGTATGTAATAAATGTATCACTAGCCACTTTAAACAATGCCACTTTATATAATGTTTACATACCCTACGTTAATCATCTCATATGTATATACTGTACTCTATACCATCTACTGCATCTTGCCTATGCCGTTCGGCCATTACTCATTCATATATTTTTATGTACATATTCTTATTCATTCCTTGGTTGACGGAAAAAACAAACATGGCCTCATGCACAAACTACACAGCATCAGATTACTTTTGACTTTTAGAAAGTGTTTTATTTTGATCACTGGTGAGCTCACCCATGATGTGATGAATTGTAAGTAGTAATTCTTACTATTGTTACTAATTCATACTATGGTTTCTATCAGCCAAGAGTTGGCTAAATATGACCATGTTAACCTCTTATGGCTAGGGGGCAGTATTTTCACGGCTGGATAAAAAACGTACCCGATTTAATCTGATTATTAGTCCTGCCCAGAAACCTGAATATGCATATAATTATTAGCTTTGGATAGAAAACACTCCAAAGTTTCTAAAACTGTTTGAATGGTGTCTGTGAGTATAACAGAACTCATTTGGCAGGCCAAAACCTGAGAAGATTCTGTTCAGGAAGTACCCTGTCTGACCATTTCTTCCCCTTGTTGATTCTCCCTATCTATTACAAGGGATCTCTGCTGTTACGTGACACTTCCCACGTCTCCAATGGGCTCTCAGAGCCCGGGAAAAACCTGAATGACGTAATTCAAAGCCCTGGCTGAAACACACGAGAGCTTTTGCTAAGTGGTCTATCAGAGAACAAAGGCTTAGGCGCGTGACCTGCCCCGCCCCCGCCTTTCGGTTTTTCCCTCTGTTTACAGACACGCAGATTCCCGGTCGGAATATTATCGCTTTTCTACGAGATAAATTGCATAAAAATTGATTTTAAACAGTGGTTGACATGCTTCGAAGTACGGTAATGGAATATTTAGAATTTTTTTGTCACGTTATGCGCCATGCGCACGACCGTGATTTACCATTCGGATAGTGTCTAGAACTCACAAACAAAACGTTGCTGATGGAATATAACGATGGATTATTTGGGACCAAACCAACATTTGTTATTGAAGTAGAAGTCCTGGGAGTGCATTCTGACGAAGAACAGGACAGGTAAGACCATTTTTCTTATAGGAAATGTGATTTTGGTGAAGGCTAAACTGGGTGGGTGTCTAAATAGCTAGCCCGTGATGGCTGGGCTATGTACTTAGAATATTGCAAAATGTGCTTCATCCGAAAAGCTATTTTAAAATCGGACATATCGAGTGCATAGAGGAGTTCTGTATCTATAATTCTTAAAATAATTGTTATGCTTTTTGTGAACGTTTATCGTGAGTAATTTAGAAAATTGTTAGTAAATTCCCCGGATGTTTGCGGGGGGTATGCTAGTTCTGAACGTCACATGCTAATGTAAAAAGCTGGTTTTTGATATAAATATGAACTTGATTGAACAGACATGCATGTATTGTATAACATAATGTCCTAGGTGTGTCATCTGATGAAGATCATCAAAGGTTAGTGCTGCATTTAGCTGTGGTTTTGTTTTTTGTGACATTATATGCTAGCTTGAAAAATGGGTGTCTGATTATTTCTGGCTGGGTACTCTGCTGACATAATCTAATGTTTTGCTTTCGCTGTAAAGCCTTTTTGAAATCGGACAGTGTGGTTAGATTAACGAGAGTCTTGTCTTTAAATAGCTGTAAAATAGTCATATGTTTGAAAAATGGAAGTTTTCGGATTTTAGAGGAATTTGTATTTCGCGCCATGCCCATCATTGGATATTGGAGCAGACGTTCCGCTAGCGGAACATCTAGATGTAAGAGTTTAACACACCCTTTTCTCAGTTAGCGTCAGTTAGCGCAAGGACTATTTTACAATTTGAGAATTGTATCGTGCTGTTGCAACTTCTGTGAATGTCTGAACATTGCATCCAAAATAAACTGTTCATATTGAGGACATAACATTTTAAAGACTGTGTTTGTGCAAAATGTTTCTCCAAAAAAACTATGTGGTCAGCTCAAATGCTGACTGTTGCGTCAATATTAGCTAGACGTTCTAATGAAGTGTTCTAATCACACCGGTTTGAGTGTACACTGTAGATACCACTGTAGAATGATCACACTGTGTGTTCGTATGTGTCAAAGGGTTAAGGACCCGTGTAAGTATATATATAAAAAAGATGAAACATTGGATTTGGCCTTACTGCTATTAGCCCATAGAAACGCATTGAATAACATATTCATACATAGCAAAACAGAAAGTCAAATTGTGGGAAGTATGTTTTGAAGTGGCTGTCATACAGTTGAAGTCGGAAGTTTACATACACTTTTGTTGGAGTCATTAAAACTTGTTTTTCAACCACTCCACAAATTTCTTGTTAACAAACTATAGTTTTGGCAAGTCGGTTAGGACATTTACTTTGTGCATGACACAAGTAATTTGTCCAACAATTGTTTACATAGTATAATTCACTATATCACAATTCCAGTGGGTCAGAAGTTTACATACACTAAGTTGACTGTGCCTTTAAACAGCTTGGAAAATTCCAGAAAATGATGTCATGGTTTTAGAAGCTTCTGATAGGCTAATTGACATAATTTGAGTCAATTGGAGGTGTACCTGTGGATGTATTTCAAGGCCTATCTTCAAACTCAGTGCCTCTTTGCTTGACACCATGGGAAAATCAAAAGAAGTCAGCCAAGACCCCAGAAAAGTAATTGTAGACCTCCACAAGTCTGATTCATCGTTGGGAGCAATTTTCAAACGCCTGAAGGTACCACGTTTATCTGTACAAACAATAGTACGCAAGTATAAACACCATGGGACCACGCAGCCATCATACCACTCAGGAAGGAGACGCGTTCTGTCTCCTAGAGATGAATGTACTTTGGTGCGAAAAGTGCAAATCAATCCCAGAACAACAGCAAAGGACCTTGTGAAGATGCTGGAGGAAACAGGTACAAAGTATCTATATCCACAGTAAAACGAGTCCTATATCGACATAACCTGAAAGGCCGCTCAACAAGGAAGAAGCCACTGCTCCAAAGCCGCCATAAAAAAACAGACTATGGTTTGCAACTGCACATGGGGACAAAGATGGTACTTTTTGGAGAAATGTCCTCTGGTCTGATGAAACAAAAATAGAACTGCTTGGTCATAATGACCATCGTCATGTTTGGAGGTAAAAGGGGGAGGCTTGCAAGCCGAAGAACACCATCCCAACCACGGGGGTGGCAGCATCATGTTTTGGGGGTGCTTTGATGCAGTAGGGATTGGTGCACTTCACAAAATAGATGGCATCATGAGGAAGTAAAATTATGTGGATATATTGAAGCAACATCTCAAGACATCACTCAGGAAGTCGCAAATGGGTCTTCCAAATGGACAATGACCTCAATCGCATAGAAAAATTGTGGGCAGAACTGAAAAATCATGTGCGAGCAAGGAGGCCTACAAACCTGACTCAGTTACACAAGCTCTGTCAGGAGGAAAAGGCCAAAATTCACCCAACTTATTGTGGGAAGCTTGTGGAAGGCTACCCAAAATGTTTGACCAAAGTTAAACAATTTAAAGGCAATGCTACCAAAGACTAATTGACTGTATGTAAACTTCTGACCCACTGGGAATGTGATGAAAGAAATATAAGCAAAAATAAACTATTCTCTCTACCATTATTCTGACATTTCTGTCACATCCTGACCAGTATAGGGGTTATTTGTTATTGTAGTTTGGTCAGGACGTGGCAGAGGGTATTTGTTTTATGTGGTTCGGGGTGGTGGTTTGTTTAGAAGGGTGTTTGATTTATTATTTCCGGGTTTTGGGTAATGTTCTATGTTTTTTGTATTTCTATGTTCTTTCTAGTTTAATATTTTCTATGTTAGGTATTGGGTGTTGGACTCTAAATTGAAGGCAGGTGTTTGTAGTTGCCTTTGATTGAGAGTCCTATAATTAGGGATGTGTTTTGTTTGTTAATTGTGGGTAGTTGCATTTCGCACTGCTGTTGTAAGTATAGCCTGTGAAACTGTCGGTCTGTCGTTTCTTGTTTTTCTCGTGTTCACCTTTATTTAATAAATATATATGTTGAACATGCAACCCGCTGCGCCTTGGTCCTCTCTACATAACGACAGCCGTTACAATTTCGCAATCTTAAAATAAAGTGGTGATCCTAACTGACCTAAGACAGGGAATTTTTACTGGGATTAAATGTCAGGAATTGTGAAAAACTGAGTTTAAATGTATTTGGCTAAGGTGTATGTAAACTTCCGACTTCAACTGTATATACTTTATTCTACACCATCTACTGCATCTTGTCTATGCCGCAGGCCATCGCTCATCCATATATTTATATGTACATATTCTTATTCATCCCTTTATATTTTTGTGTATAAGGTAGTTGTTGTGAATTTGTTAGATTACTTGTTAGATTTTACTACATAGTCGGAACTAGAAGCTCAAGCATTTGGCTACACTCGCATTAACATATGCTAACCATGTGTATGTGACCAATACAATTTGATTTGATATACACTAGGTATACCAAATATTAGGAACACCTTCCTAATACTGAGTTGCACCCTCCTTTCCCCTTAGAACAGCCTCAATTCATTGTGGCATGGAGTCTACAAGGTGTCGAAGCATTCCATGTTCCATGTTGACTCCAATGCCTCCCACAGTTGTGTCAAGTTGGCTGGATGTCCTTTGGGTGGTGGACCATTCTTGATACACACGGGAGTTGAGCATGAAATAACCAGTAGCTTTTTAGTTCTTGACACAGTCCTTGTCTCAATTGTCTCAAGGCTTAAAAACCCTTCTTTAACCAGTCTCCTCCTCTTCATATATACTGTTTCAATTGGATTTAACAAGTGACATCAATAAGGGATCATAGCTTTCACCTGGATTCACCTGGTTCACCTGGATTCACCTAATGTTCACGTAATTCACCTAATGTTTTGTATATTCAGTGTATACTTCCATAATAAAAATTAAACTGGTACTGGGCTACTGTAGTAGGGTAATATTTGATATATATGCATGTTATATACACCTCACATGCGACTCGTAATAAGACTATGCAATTAGCCTATTAAAATGTTTATCTAACTCCATTAAGATTATTTAGCAATGTGCAAGAGAACATAGTTGAGTTATAGTAATAAGAAATCAAGAAAGGTCTGACTATGGAATTCTAAATACAAATGGATGTAATATAATTGTAAAATGTAGGGATTCACATACAAGGCATACCGCTTAAGTTACAAAGCATTAACAATTATTGAAAGGCATTGTCTTTGCATGATCAGACAGAGAGAGACAAATAATCCATGGCTTGTGCGATGGCCCATAGCTCTTGGGGGAAAGATAGAGAGAAAAAGAAAGAGAGAGAGTGTGTCTCACCACAGCAGGTCAGTAACAAAGAAAGAGGGAGAGACAATGAAGCTAGGACCCTTTTATAACCATTTTACCATGTTTAGATTCCAAATCTGAGTTGTTGACCAATAACATTAATGTTGAGTTAGTTTCTATTTATATATTGTTAATTCCATTCCTTTATTTAGATTTGTGTGTACTGGGTACATGTTGTGAAATTGTTAGATATTACTGCACTGTTGCAGCTAAAAACACAAGCATTTCGCAATACCCGCAATAACATCTGCTAAACGCGTGTATGTGACCAAAACAGTTTGATTTGATTTGAACTTCTACACTACCTATCTAGTCTTCTGGGCATCCTAGATCAAAACAATCGACATGTACGCGCTCGTGAGAGTCTCACCTATCGATGGTGGGGTAATGTTAGTCTGCAGCCCAAACTGTTCGGACGCTACAGTCGTATTCATGAGAAGACCGATTTTTGGGATGTCTCCTGGTCTGACAAACATCGCTGTAGCTCTGCCACCTTCCACTGCAGATGTGGAAGGCCGACATCGGCGGATGCTGTGGATTGAGATGCAGCCCATGCAAAAAAAACTGATATCTCTAGCTTAAACAGACAGATTTTGATGGAGATTTTGTAATATGCCAATCAGATTTCCACGATGGCACAGACATCAACTACCTTGGTCTTACCTCGTGCTGCAGGGCCAGGTGTGCCGGCAGTCATAAAACACAAAAAGTGACCTTGCGCTCCCGTTGAGTTGTGCTTCCTTTTTCTGCGTCAATTATGGTTTTCTTTTTACTTGCTGATATCCCTACCCCTGTCTAGTCGAATTATCTTTCCTCTTCTGATTGCACCAGATCCACTGCTTCAAATAATTTGTCTCCACCTGAGTTCTCCTACTCCAGCAGTTCAGCATTGTGTGGCGATAGCGGGCTGGGGTTTTGCTCACTCTGGGGGATACGTTGTCTGTGAGCATCTTGAGGCCAATTTGGGTAGCTCATGCCATCACCTTGGTCATAAATTAATATTAGGCTGTCATTGTTACTTTCTTTAAATTGTATTTTATTTCACCTTTATTTAACCAGATAGGCCAGTTGAGAACAAGTTCTCGTTTACAAATGTGACCTGGCCAAGATAAAGCTAAGCAGTGTGGCATAAACAACAACACAGAGTTACACATTGTAATGGCAGTCGTCAGAAGGAGTGGACCAAAGCGCAGCGTGGTAAGTGTTCATAATTTATTATATATAACGAAACACTTAAACAAAGAAACAAAACGAAAGCCAACAGTTCTGTCAGGTCACTGATAACAAAACAGAAAACAACTACCCACAAAACCAGGTGGGAAAAAGGCTGCCTAAGTATGATTCCCAATCAGAGACAACGATAGACAGCTGCCTCTGATTGGAAACCATACCTGGCCAAAACATAGAAAAATAATGACATAGAATGCCCATCCCACACCCTGACCTAACAAAATAGAGAAATAAACCGTCTCTCTCAGGTCAGGGCGTGACACATATAAACAAACGTACAGTCAATTAACACAATAGAACAATCTATGTACAGTGTGTGCAAATGTAGAAGAGCAGAGAGGTAAGGCAATAAATAGGCCATAGAGGCAAAATAATTACAATTTAGCATTAACACTGGAGTGACAGATTCGCAGAGAATTATGTGCAAGTAGAGATACTGGGGTGCAAAAGAGCAAGAGGATAAGTAACAATATGGGGATGAGGTAGTTGGGTGTGCTATTTACAGATTGGCTGTGTACAGGTACAGTGATCAGTAAGCTGCTCTGACAGCTGATGCTTAAAGTTAGAGAGGGAGATATAAGACTCCAGCTTCAGTGATTTTTGTAATTCGTTCCAGTCATTGGCAGCAGAGAACTGGAAGGAAAGGCGGCTGAAGGAAGTGTTGGCTTTGGGGATGACCAGTGAAATATACCTGCTGGAGGGCATGCTACAGGTGGGTGTTGCTATGGTGACCAGTGAGCTGAGATAAGGCGGGGATTTACCTAGCAATGACTTATAGATGACCTGGAGCCAGTGGGTTTGGAGATGAATATTTAGTGAGAGCCAGCCAACGAGAGCATACAGGTCGCAGTGGTGGGTAGTATATGGGGCTTTGGTGACAAAACGGATGGCACTGTGATAGACTACATCCAGTTTGCTGAGTAGAGTGTTGGAGGCTATTTTGTAAATGACATCGCCGAAGTCAAGGATCGGTAGGGTAGTCAGTTTTACAAGGGTATGTTTGGCAGCATGAGTGAAGGAGCCTTTGTTGCGAAATAGGAAGACAATTCTAGATTTAAATTTAGATTGCAGATGCTTAATGTGAGTCTGGAAGGAGAGTTTACAGTCTAACCAGACACCTAGGTATTTGTAGTTGTCCACATATTCTAAGTCAGAACCGTCCAGAGTAGTGATGCTAGTCGGGCGGGAGGATGCAGGCAGTAATCGGTTGAAGAGCATGCACTTAGTTTTACTAGCATTTAAAAGTAGTTGGAGGCCACGGAAGGAGTGTTGTATGGCATTGAAGCTCGTTTGGAGGTGTGTTAGCACAGTGTCCAAAGAAGGGCCAGATGTACGCAGAATGGTGTAGCCTGCGTAGAGGTGGATCAGAGAATCACCAGCAGCAAGAGCAACATCATTGATATATACAGAGAAAAGAGTCAGCCCGAGAATTGAACCCTGTGGCACACCCATAGAGACTGCCAGAGGGCCGGACAACAGGTCCTCCGATTTGACACACTGAACTCTATCTGAGAAGTAGTTGGTGAGCCAGATGAGGCAGTCATTTGAGGAACCAAGGCTATTGAGTTTGCCGATAAGAATGCGATGATTGACAGAGTCGAAAGCCTTGGCCAGGTCGATGAAGACGGCTGCACAGTACTGTCTTTTATCGATGGCGGTTATTATATCGTTTAGGACCTTGAGCGTGGCTGAGGTGCACCCATGACCAGCTCGGAAACCAGATTGTATAGTGAAGAAGGTACGGTGGGATTCGAAATGGTACGTGATCTGTTTGTTAACTTGGCTTCCGAAGATTTTAGAAAGGCAGGGCAGGATGGATATACGTCTATAACAGTTTGGGTCTAGAGTGTCTCCCCATTTGAAGAGGGGGATGACCGCGGCAGCTTTCCAATCTTTGGGGATCTCAGACGATACAAAAGAGAGGTTGGATGGACTGGTAATAGGGGTTGCAACAATTTAGAGAGAGAGGGTCCAGATTGTCTAGCCCAGCTGATTTGTAGGGATCCAGATTTTGCAGCTCTTCCAGAACATCAGCTCTCTGGATTTGGGTGAAGGAGAAGGGGGGGGGGGGTTCTGAGATGTTGGCCGGGGTAGGGGTAGGAATTAGTGCTACAGGATGCACATTTTTGTTTGAAAAAGCTAGCCTTAATTTTCCTACCTGACTGAGTATATTGGTTCCTGACTTCCCTGAAAAGTGGCATATCGTAGGGGCTATTCGAAGCTAATGCAGAACGCCACAGGATGTTTTTGTGTTGGTCAAGGGCAGTCAAGTCTGGGGTGAACCATGGGCTATATCTGTTCTTAGTTCTACATTTTTTGATTGAGGCATGCTTATTTAGATGTTGAGGAAAGCACTTTTAAAGAGCAACCAGGCATCCTCTACTGACGCGATGAGGTCAACATCCTTCCAGGATACCCGGGCCAGGTCGATTAGAAAGGCCTGCTCGCTGAAGTACTTATTTAATTAGCTTTGTTTTATTGATGTTCCACGTCATATTAGTGCTTTATTATGTATGTCTTGCATGTGTGTTAACCTTGTGTGGTCTATGTGTGTCATTCATTTAATTACGCTGTATTTAAATGCAAACCTTGGCTTTCATCTCTCCCAGGACACGGTCATCTCTCAATGCCCTGACCCGTTCCCTCAGCACATTGGCACATTTGAGGGCGCCAAGTGCACTCACCTTGGTGCTCTGTAGGGTCCTGGCCACTGCCTCACATGGACCGAACAGTGCTTCACAACACAATGTGCTGAAGTTGTTTCTTGTTTCCCCCTTGACACTCTTGTCATCCTTCAGCATGTCGTGTGTGAAGTGGAGAGTACTTCACGCGGTGCAGACAGGTGAGATGAAAACCCCCAAAACTCAGTGTGACTCCACGTTCGGGCCGACATACTGGAGACTGCTGAGAATTAAATACAATTTGAATTGAGTTGTTCCATGGTGCTCATGGCACTTGCGCCATCAGCAGACACTCTAATATGTGCAACACAATCTCCCTCTGTACTGGGTGAGCCAGTTGTTGAATGAGCTCATTCTGTATTGTGTCCGACATCCAGTTGTCTCTCCTGAGAACCCATTCCTTTGGTAGACTGTAAGTGCATTTTATTATCAACGAGTTGTGTCGCCTCTAAAATGCACTCCCTAGCGGACGAGAAATCAAATTGATTTAAAGCAGCCAAATCTGAAAACAAGGCACTGATTGGGGTACTACCTAGAACAGCACATTTTTTAAGGGACTTTGTGTGTAGAGGTGACTTATCATGTTCCCTAAACTTCTCGGCTGCTTTGCGCCAGTTTGAAAGAATGTTATCTGTGGGTGCAGTAGGCCTAGAATGCTCCTCCGCCTGGGGCTGGGCTAACGTGGAGCTGTTGCAGCCAGTGGAGTTAGCATCTTGCTCCTTGGAGGCTAGGGTTTCGGTGCCAGTCACATCAGTAGGGACTGGGCACAGAGTAACTGGTGGACTGCTGCAGGTGCTAGATGCAGCAGGCCTGTGGTTTTCATCAGTTGGAGCTGCTATGATGGCAGGTTTTTTTGGTTGGCTAGCACCAGGATTGAAGAAATCTGAAATTATTTTCTGAGACATTTTGATTTTGATCTTGTAAATGCTAACTGCTAGCCTACAGGAAAGAATGAACAGGAAACTTTCAACCTTGCGGTAATGCATTGTCAATGATTGGTTGCTGTCTACAATTTGAATAATTAGATTTTTACATTTTTTATTTCATCTCCCCTAGCCCAATTCCATTATAAATGATATCAATAATGCAATGGAAAAATAGCAGGGGGTGCTGCAATTTTGCCGCACCCCCAGCACCCCTACTTCCCACGGCTATGTTTCATAGATGTTCGTAACACTACAGCACATATGGCGTGTGTTATAGTTAGGATTGTTAGGATATCAGTGCCCTTTCGTGTTAGAGTTTGTGTTTTCAGAAGAAAAAGACTCCTGGAGTTCCAACTCAATCAAAACCAGTTGCCAGGTGTTCGATAATTTCCCAAGGAACCCTTGGTTTTACTTTTTTCAGTTTCTGATGACACCCTAAAATAAATACTTTTAGGAGGTTGGGACAGATGGTAGTCGGGATTCAGATTCAGATTCAGATTTGGAGTGTTTAAGAGTCACATGTACAGGGTTGCAGGTGTGATTGCAGGGTACAGTGAAAATCTTAAGCGCCAAGCTCCAACATGCAGGACTAAGTTAAATAAAATCATGAAAATGTCCATAGGGGGAGGTAGCAGAGGGGAGGGGGGAGCATGTAGCTATTTAGCAGCCTGTTGGTCTGAGGGTAGAAACTATTGGTCAGTCTTCCAGTTTTTGCCATGATGCTCCTGTACTGCTCACGTCTGAGGGACAACAGGGCATGGCTATGGGGTCCCAGATGATGTTCTTGGCCTTCCTGCGACACCTGGTGTTGTAGGTGTCCTGTAGAGCAGGCAGCGTGCACCCAATGGTGCGTTTGGCAGCACGTAGAACCCTCTGAAGCGCCTTGCGGTCTGCGGCAGTGGAGTTGCCGTACCAGGCTGTGATTCAGCCCGACAGTATGCTCTCGATGGTGCTCCTGTAGAACACAGTGAAGGCCCACAGAGACAGGGCAAGTTTCTTCAGCATCCTGAGGTTGAAGAGTCGCTGTTGTGCATTCTTCACCACTGTGTCAGTGTGGTTAGACCATTTCAGCTTCTTTGAGATGTGTACGCCAAGGAATGTGAAGTTATTGACCGGGGATGGGGATGGGGATGGGGGCGTGTCCAGCCTGGTTCCTCCTGAACTCCACAATCAGCACCTTTGTTTTGCTAACGTTGAGGGAAAGGTTTTTTACCTGGCACCACGCCGTCAGAGTGCCTACCTCCTCCCTGTAGGCTGTCTCGTTGTTGTTGCTAATCAGGCACACTACTGTTGTGTCTTCAGTGAAAATGATGATGGAGTCGGAACTGTGTGAGGAGTGTGTGATGCATGCAACAATAATTTTATTTAAAATCTACTCATAGTTATGCAGATAACATTTGCGTATAACATTTGTCTGTCAAATGAAAAGAAGAGAGTGTGACCTGCAGTGAGATTTCAGGCTCTCAAGCAGTTCAATCTACTGCTGGCCTCCTGGGCGTCTTGAGTTTCTGTGATAAGACATTATGATGCCCCTAGCATTGGAATGAATTAGTAATGGCTCACAGGAGCATGTAATGTGGAGAATGCTCCCACTTGATTTATTGGTTCAGCACACGCCGTTATCCAGTATGCTGTGGGTGTACTAGACCGCCTTACAATATAGAAATGATTTAGGCAATGACTTCATGCTTTTAGGCAGAATCCTAACTTGTGATCTGGGCACTTGACTCAAATTCTTATGTTATTCTTCCATATACATCAATAAATGATTTTCACATACTGTATCTGTCACGCTCGTCGTACGAACTGGAAGCATACTCGGACCAACGTGATCTGGGTTCCACAGATTTTATTTAAGTGAAACGCACAAAACAATCAAGAATAAACGATATGTGACGATCAAGCAGTGCTCATAGGCAACTACACAGACACAAGATCCCACAAAACACAGAGGGGAAATGGCTGCCTAAATATGATCCCCAATCAGAGACAACGCTAAACAGCTGCCTCTGATTGGGAACCATACCAAGCACACCAACATAGAAATAAACAACATAGAACACCACCAGTCACGCACTGACCTACTATACCATAGAGAACCAAGGGCTCTCTATGGTCAGGGCGTGACAGTAACTTATTTCAGGGTTTGTAAATAAGGATTATTCATTGAGGGAATTTGCATTGTTTCTGATGTGATGATGTAAATTGTGGATCATATGTGTTAATCTGCCATTGGAATTCAGTATGGATTACAGTGCATATTTGATCAATTTCAATTTACATTCCAATAACATATCACATTTACTCTGTCCACATGACATTGGACAGTTCCCAACTTAATAAACAATTTCCTGTTTATTTGATTATGATTCCTGAATTATGTGATATGTGATGTGTACACGTTTTTTTTCCGTTCAGAGCTTCAGGGTCAGTTTGATGTGTTCAGAAAGGACTTTCCCTGGGAGTGCTCGGTGTGTCACCTGTCCCTTCCAAACGTTGGCTGACAGTGTTGAGTGAGTCACTCTACCCATTGGTGACATCGGTTTAGCTTGAGCCTCAAGCTGATTCAGTACATACATATATAAACAGACAGAGATCCAGAGATAGAACAAGAGTGAACAAAAGAGGTAGGTGAAGAAAACAGATAAACAAGAAAGGAAAGATGTAGAGACTGTGAATGAAATAGGTTTAAATTCTGTACCTTGTAATTTAGAAAAGTATTAGCTGTTTTCAGTTCAATATAAGACATCAAGCGTGTGCTATATCCGAGACATATTAGATGTAGCATGTAAGATGGTAATGGTTGCTCCTGTAGAAGCTTTTGCTCATGCAGAGGCTCATGCTTGTGCTTTTGCACATGCAGAAACAGTTCTAAGGCCATGGGTCATGTCTTTCTAATGACATTGGTATCTTAGAAACAATTAAGCTTGTGATTACCAAGACAAAGATCCATGGCTTTAGTAAATTAAATCAAATGTCACATGCTTCGTAAATAACAGATTTTTCAACAATGCAGAGTTAAAGATTATATATATATATATATATATATATATATATATATATATATATATATATATATAAATAAATAGATATATATAGAGAGAGAGATTTTCACAGATCTTCATTGTAAAGGGTTTAAACACTGTTTCCCATGCTTGTTCAATGAACCATAAACAATTAATGAAAATGCACCTGTAAAACGGTCGTTAAGACACTAACAGCTTACAGACAGTAGGCAATTAAGGTCACAGTTATGAAAACTTAGGACACTAAAGAGGCCTTTCTACTGACTCTGAAAAACACCAAAAGAAAGATGCCCGG
The DNA here is from genome assembly GCF_901001165.1 of Salmo trutta. Lineage (NCBI taxonomy): Eukaryota > Metazoa > Chordata > Actinopteri > Salmoniformes > Salmonidae > Salmo > Salmo trutta. The sequence goes on from NC_042980.1 coordinate 7,655,355, forward strand.
GGTCCTTGCTCATATGCGTGAACGTGCCTTAGGCATGCTGCAAGGAGGCATGAGGACCGCAGATGTGGCCAGGGCAGTAAATTGCAATGTCCATAGTGTGAGACGCCCAAGACAGCGCTACAGGGAGACGGGACAGATAGCTGATCGTCCTCGCAGTGGCAGACCACTTGTAACAACACCTGCACATGATCGGTACATCCAAACATCACACCTGCGGGACAGGTACAGGACGGCAACAAGAACTACCCGAGTTACACCAGGAATGCACAATCCCGCCATCAGTTCTCAAACTATCCGCAATAGGCTGAGATAGGCTGGACTGAGGGGTTGTAGGCTTGTTGTAAGGCAGGTCCTCACCAGACCTGCCTTACAACAACGTTGCCTATGGGCACAAACCCACAGTCGCTGGACCAGACAGGACTGGCAAGGAGTGCTCTTCACTGACGAGTCGCGGTTTTGTCTCAGCAGAGGTGATGGTCGGATTCGCGTTTATCGTCGAAGGAATGAGCGTTACACTGAGGCCTGTATTCTGGAGCGGGATGAATTTGGAGGTGGAGGGTCCGTCATGGTCTGGGGCGGTGTGTCACAGCATCATCGGACTGAGCTTGTTGTCATTGGAGGCAATCTCAACGCTGTGTGTTACAGAGAAGACATCCTCCTCCCTCATGTGGTACCTTCATCCTGACATGACCCTCCAACATGACAATGCCACCCGCCATACTGCTCATTCTGTGCATGATTTCCTGCAAGAAAGGAATGTCAGTGTTCTGCCATGGACAGTGAAGAGCCCGGATCTCAATGCCATTGAGTTGGATCGGAGGGTGAGGGCTAGGGCCATTCCCCCCAGAAATGTCTGGGAACTTGCAGGTGCCTTGGTGGAAGAGTGGGGTAAATCTGAACTGGCAAATCTGGTGCAGTCCATGAGGAGGAGATTCACTGCAGTACTTAATGCAGTTGGTGGCCAATCCTAGATACTGACTGTTACTTTTGATATTGGCCCCCCTTTTGTTCAGGGACACATTATTCCATTTCTGTTAGTCACATGTCTGTGGAACTTGTTCAGTTTATGTCTCAGTTGTTGAATCTTGTTATGTTCATACAAATATTTACACATGTTAAGTTGTCTGAAAATAAACACATATATACAATACCAGTCAAAAGTAATGACACACCTACTCATTTAAGAGTTTTTCTTTATTTTTACTATTTTCTAGATTGTAGAATAATAATGAAGACATCAAAACTATGAAATAACACATACGAAATCATGTAGTAACCAAAAAAGTGTTATACACTGCTCAAAAAAATAAAGGGAACACTTAAACAACACAATGTAACTCGAAGTCAATCACACTTCTGTGAAATCAAACTGTCCACTTAGGAAGCAACACTGATTGATAATAAATTTCACATGCTGTTGTGCAAATGGAATAGACAACAGGTGGAAATTATAGGCAATTAGCAAGACACCCCCAATAAAGGAGTGGTTCTGCAGGTGGGGACCACAGACCGCTTCTCAGTTCCTATGCTTCCTGGCTGATGTTTTGGTCACTTTTGAATGCTGGCAGTGCTTTCACTCTAGTGGTAGCATGAGACGGAGTCTACAACCCACACAAGTGGCTCAGGTAGTGCAGCTCATTCAGGATGGCACATCAATGCGAGCTGTGGCAAGAAGGTTTGCGGTGTCTGTCAGCGTAGTGTCCAGAGCATGGAGGCGCTACCAGGAGACAGGCCAGTACATCAGGAGATGTGGAGGAGGCCGTAGGAGGGCAACAACCCAGCAGCAGGACCTCTAACTCCGCCTTTGTGCAAGGAGGAGCAGGAGGAGCACTGCCAGAGCCCTGCAAAATGACCTCCAGCAGGCCACAAATGTGCATGTGTCTGCTCAAACGGTCAGAAACAGACTCCATGAGGGTGGTATGAGGGCCCGACGTCCACAGGTGGGGGTTGTGCTTACAGCCCAACACCGTGCAGGACGTTTGGCATTTGCCAGAGAACACCAAGATTGGCAAATTCGCCACTGGCGCCCTGTGCTCTTCACAGATGAAAGCAGGTTCACACTGAGCACGTGACAGACGTGACAGAGTCTGGAGAAGCCGTGGAGAACGTTCTGCTGCCTGCAACATCCTCCAGCATGACCGGTTTGGCGGTGGGTCAGTCATGGTGTGGGGTGGCATTTCTTTGAGGGGCCGCACAGCCCTCCATGTGCTCGCCAGAGGTAGCCTGACTGCCATTAGGTACCGAGATGAGATCCTCAGACGCCTTGTGAGACCATATGCTGGTGCGGTTGGCTCTGGGTTCCTCCCAATGCAAGACAATGCTAGACCTCATGTGGCTGGAGTGTGTCAGCAGTTCCTGCAAGAGGAAGGCATTGATGCTATGCACTGGCCCACCGGTTCCCCAAACCTGAATCCAATTGAGCACATCTGGGACATCATGTCTCGCTCCATCCACCAACGCCACGTTGCACCACAGACTGCCCAGGAGTTGGCGGATGCTTTAGTCCAGGTCTGGGAGGAGATCCCTCAGGAGACCATCCGCCACCTCATCAGGAGCATGCCCAGGCGTTGTAGGGAGGTCATACAGGCACATGGAGGCCACACACACTACTGAGCTTCATTTTGACTTGTTTTAAGGACATTACATCAAAGTTGGATCAGCCTGTAGTGTGGTTTTCCACTTTAATTTTGAGTGTGACTCCAAATCCAGACCTCCATGGGTTGATAAATTGGATTTCCATTGATTATTTTTGTGTGATTTTGTTGTCAGCACATTCAACTATGTAAAGAAAAAAGTATTTAATAAGATTATTTCTTTCATTCAGATCTAGGATGTGTTGTTTAAGTGTTTGTAACGGCTTGTCTGTGGTGTGGCGGAAAGAAGCGCAGGAAGCAGCGAACACGGTGTGGTAATTTTAATCAAACCACAACGTACAAAATAAAGGGCTCCCAACAACAGGGAAAAATACAACTAACAAGCACAGTCGAACAAACTGCAGTCGACACACAGAAAGACAATCCCGCACAATAGGAAGCGGGCCAGCTGAACTAAATAGCCCTCTTAATGACTAACTCAGGGCAGGTGAGAAAACATTAAAAAAAAGGGAAAAACAAAAAGGGAATCGGTGGTAGCTAATAGGCCGGTGACGACAACCGCCGAGCGCCACCCGAGCAGGAGGGGGCGCCACCGTCGGTAGGAATCGTGACAGTACCCCCCTCCTGACGCGCGGCTCCCGCAGCGCGCCGACACCGGCCTCGAGGCCGACCCGGAGGACGAGGCGCAGGGCGATCCGGACGGAGGCGGTGGAACTCCTTCAACATAGATGGGTCCAAGACGTCCTCCGTTGGCACCCAGCACCTCTCCTCCGGACCGTACCCCTCCCAGTCCACGAGGTACTGCAGGCCCCCCGCCCGGCGTCTCGAGTCCAGAATGGCCCTTACGCTGTACGCCGGGGACCCCCCGATGTCCAGGGGGGGTGGAGGGACCTCCGGCACCTCATCTTCTTGTAGGGGACCAGCCACCACCGGCCTGAGGAGAGACACATGAAACGAGGGGTTAATACGGTAATAGGAAGGGAGTTGCAACCGATAACACACCTCGTTTATCCTCCTCAGGACTTTGAAGGGCCCCACACACTGCGGCCCCAGCTTCCGGCAGGGCACGCGGAGGGACAGGTTCCGGGTCAAGAGCCAGACCCTGTCACCCGGTGCGAACACCGGCGCCTCACTGCGGTGGCGGTCAGCACTCCTTTTCTGCCTGGCACTGGCCTCCTTCAGTGAGTCCTGTACTGCTTTCCAGGTCTCCTTGGAGTGCTGAACCCAGTCCTCCACCGCAGGAGCCTCGGTCTGGCTCTGGTGCCATGGGGCCAGGACCGGCTGGTACCCTAACACACACTGGAAGGGTGATATGTTAGTAGAGGAGTGGCGAAGTGAGTTCTGGGCTAACTCTGCCCAGGGAATATACCTCGCCCACTCCCCTGGCCGGTCCCGGCAATACGACCTCAGGAACCTGCCCACCTCCTGGTTCACCCTCTCCGCCTGCCCATTGCTCTCGGGGTGATAACCGGAGGTTAAACTGACCGAGACCCCCAGCCGCTCCATAAACGCCTTCCAGACCCTGGATGTGAACTGGGAACCCCGATCAGAGACAATATCCTCCGGCACCCCGTAGTGCCGGAAGACGTGGGTAAATAGGGCCTCCGCAGTCTGCAGGGCCGTAGGGAGACCGGGCAAGGGGAGGAGACGGCAGGACTTAGAAAACCGATCCACAACCAACAGGATCGCAGTGTTCCCCTGAGAGGGGGGAAGATCTGTCAGGAAGTCGATAGACAGGTGCGACCATGGTCATTGCGGAACGGGGAGGGGCTGTAACTTCCCTCTCGGTAAATGCCTAGGAGCCTTACTCTGGGCACACACCGAACAGGAAGAGACATATGACCTCACGTCCTTAGCCAAGGTGGGCCACCAATACTTCCCCCTTAGACTCCGCACTGTCCTCTCTACACCAGGATGACCCGCCGCAGGTAGCGTGTGCGCCCACCGAATCAACCGATCGCGAACATCGAGCGGCACATACATGCGCCCCTCGGGCACCTGCGTCGGCGCAGGTTCCAACACCAGTGCCCGCTCGATGTCCGCGTCCACCTCCCACACCACTGGTGCCACCAGCCTTGACGCTGGAATGATGGGAGTTGGATCGATGGGTCGGTCATCCGTGTCATACAGACGGGACAGCGCGTCGGCTTTAGTATTAAGGGAACCCGGTCTATATGAGATGGTAAACCTAAACCGGGCGAAGAACATGGCCCACCTTGCCTGACGTGGATTCAGTCTCCTCGCTGCCCGGATGTACTCCAGGTTTCGGTGGTCGGTCCAGATGAGAAAGGGGTGCTTAGCCCCCTCAAGCCAGTGTCGCCACACCCTCAAGGCTTTGACTACCGCTAGCAACTCCCTGTCCCCCACATCGTAATTTCGCTCCGCCGAACTGAGCTTCCTTGAGAAGAAAGCACAGGGGCGGAGTTTCGGTGGCGCACCCGAGCGCTGTGATAGCACGGCACCCACCCCAGCCTCGGATGCGTCCACCTCTACTACGAACGCTAAAGACGGGTCCGGGTGCGCCAACACGGGCGCGTCGGTGAACAGTGTCTTCAACTTCTTGAAGGCTCCGTCCGCCTCCGTCGACCATCTCAAACGCGCCGGCCCCCCCTTCAGCAGTGAGGTAATGGGAGCCGCTACCTGGCCAAACCCCCGGATAAACCTCCGGTAGTAGTTGGCAAAGCCCAAGAACCGCTGCACTTCCTTCACCGTGGTTGGAGTCGGCCAATTACGCACGGCCTTAACGCGGTCACACTCCATCACCACCCCCGTGGTGGAAATGCGATAACCCAGAAAGGAGACGGCTCGTTTGAAAAACTCACACTTCTCAGCCTTAACGTATAGGTCATGCTCCAGCAGTCTACCAAGCACCTTGCGCACCAGGGACACATGCGCGGAGCGGGTGGCGGAATATATCAGAATGTCATCGATATAAACAATCACGCCCTGCCCATGCAGGTCCCTGAGAATCTCGTCAACAAAGGATTGAAAGACGGCTGGAGCATTTTTCAACCCATACGGCATGACGAGGTACTCATAATGGCCTGATGTGGTACTAAAGGTGGTTTTCCACTCATCTCCCTTCTTGATACGCACCAGGTTATACGCGCTCCTGAGATCCAATTTTGTGAAGAGCTGTGCTCCGTGAAATTATTCCACCGCCGTAGCGATAAGAGGTAGTGGGTAACTAAACCCCACCGTGATCGCGTTTAGACCTCTATAATCAATGCACGGACGCAGACCTCCCTCCTTTTTCTTCACAAAAAAGAAACTCGAGGAAGCGGGTGAGATGGAGGGCCGAATGTACCCCTGTCCCAAGGATTCCGTGACGTATGTCTCCATAGCCACCGTCTCCTCTTGTGACAAGGGGTACACGTGACTCCTGGGAAGCGCAGCGTTAACCTGGAGATCTATCGCACAATCCCCTTGTCGATGAGGTGGTAATTTAGTCGCTCTCTTTTTACAAAAAGCGATCGCCAAATCGGCGTATTCAGGGGGAATGCGTACGGTGGACACCTGGTCTGGATTCTCCACCAACGTGGCACCTATGGAAACTACTAGACACCTCCCTGAACACTCCTCCGACCACCCCTGGAGAACCCCCTGTTTCCATGAAATGAGGGGATTGTGACCAGCCAGCCAGGGGACCCCCAGCACCACCGGAAACGCAGGTGAATCAATAAGGAAAAAGTTAATGCTTTCCTTATGACTCCCCAGCGTTACCATGTCCAGCGGCACCGTAGACTCCCTGACTAGCCCTGACCCTAATGGTCGGCTATCTAAGGAGTGCACGGGGAAGGGGGAATCTATCGGCACCCGTGGAATGCCCAGCTTAATGGCAAGTCCACGGTCCATAAAGTTCCCAGCTGCGCCTGAATCGACTAGCGCCCTATGCTGGGAAGAGGGAAAAAAGTTAGAAAATGAAACAGGCAAAAACACATGACCAACAGGGGGTTCTGGGCAAGTCTGGTGCTGACTCACCTGAGGTGACCGAGAAGTGTTCTGCCTGCCTTCTCGACTCCCAGACTGGCTCCTCCAGCACCGGTCGGCCGTGTGTCCTCTCCGACCACAGCTGGTGCAGGAGAAGCCACCTCCTCCGGTGCCCCTTGACACGGCCCCCCCTACCTCCATAGGGGTAGGGGCGGGGGTGCCCGGGGGTGGAACGGGCAGGACCCTCTCCGAACGCCCGCGGGCAGCCAGCAAATTGTCCAACCGTATGGACATATCAATAAGTACGTCCAGGGATAGATTGGTGTCCCTACAGGCCAGCTCCCTGCGGACGTCCGCCCGGAGACTACACCTGTAGTGGTCTATGAGGGCCCTGTCATTCCACCCCGCTCCAGCAGCCAAGGTCCTAAACTCCAGCGCGAAGTCTTGAGCGCTCCTCGTCTCCTGCCTGAGGTGGAACAGCCGTTCACCTGCCGCTCTACCGTCGGGGGGGTGGTCGAAAACAGCCCGAAAGCGGCGGGTGAACTCTGGGTAGTGGTCTCTCGCCGAGTCCGGAGCGTTCCAGACCGCATTAGCCCACTCCAGAGCTCGGCCCGTCAGGCAGGAAACGAGGGCACTCACGCTCTCCTCTCCTGTAGGAGCAGGCCTGACGGTGGCCAGGTACAACTCTAACTGGAGAAGAAACCCCTTGCACCCAGCCGCCGTCCCATCGTACTCCCTCGGGAGTGCCAGGCGAAGTGCGCCAGAGCCAGACGTCGTAGGAGGAGGAGATGGTTGTATCGGGGGGGGGTATAGGTGGAGAGAGGATACCACTCCTCTCCCATCGGTCCATCCTCTCCATCACCTGGTCCATGGCGGATCCGATGCGATGCAGGACCGATGTATTTTGTAGGACACGTTCCTCCATCGAGGGTAGTGAAGTGCCCGCTGCTCCCGCTGATTCCATGCTCTTTGTGGTGCGGGATTCTGTAACGGCTTGTCTGTGGTGTGGCGGAAAGAAGCGCAGGAAGCAGCGAACACGGTGTGGTAATTTTAATCAAACCACAACGTACAAAATAAAGGGCTCCCAACAACAGGGAAAAATACAACTAACAAGCACAGTCGAACAAACTGCAGTCGACACACAGAAAGACAATCCCGCACAATAGGAAGCGGGCCAGCTGAACTAAATAGCCCTCCTAATGACTAACTCAGGGCAGGTGAGAAAACATAAAAAAAAGGGAAAAACAAAAAGGGAATCAGTGGTAGCTAATAGGCCGGTGACGACGACTGCCGAGCGCCACCCGAGCAGGAGGGGGCGCCACCGTCGGTAGGAATCGTGACAGTGTTCCCTTTATTTTTTTGAGCAGTATATTTCTATTTTATATTTGAGATTCTTCAAAGTAGCCTGTCGTTGCCTTGATGACAGCTTTGCACATTCTTGGCATTCTCTCAACCAGCTTCATGAGGTAGACACCTGGAATGCATTATAATTAACAGGTGTGGGTTGTTAAAAGTTAATTTGTGTAATTTCTTTCCTTATTCATGCATTTGAGCCAATCAGTTGTGTTGTGACAAGGTAGGGGTGTTATAAAGAAGATAGCCCTATTTGGTAAAAGACCAAGTCCATATTATAGTAAGAACAGCTCATATAAGCAAAGAGAAATGACAGTCCATCATTACTTTAAGACATGAAGGTCAGTCAATAACGAACATTTCAAAAACTTTGAAAGTTTCTTCAAGTGCAGTCGCAAAAAGCATCAAGCGCTATGATGAAACTGGCTCTCATGAGGACTGCCACAGGAAAGGAAGATGCAGAATTACGTCTGTGCAGAGGATAAGTTTATTAGTTACCAGCCTCAGAAATTGCATCCCAAATAAAGGCTTCACATCTCAACATCAACTGTTCAGAGGAGACTGCATGAATCAGGCCTTCATGGTCGAATTGCGGCAAAGAAAACATTACTAAAGGACACCAATAAGAAGATACTTGCTTGGGCCAAGAAACACGAGCAATGGACATTAGACCGGTGGAAATCTGTCCTTTGGTCTGATGAGTCCAAATTTGAGATTTTTGGTTCCAACCGACATGTCTTTGTGAGACGCGGAGTAGGTGAACGGATGATCTCGGCATGTGTGGTTCCCACCGTGAAGCAAGGAGGAAGAGGTGTGATGGTGTGAGGGTGCTTTGCTGGTGACATTGTCTGTGATTTATTTAGAATTCAAGGCACACTTAACCAGCATGGCTACCACAGCATACTGCAGTGATATGCCATGCCATCTGGTTTGCGCTTAGTCAGACTATCATTTGTTTTTCAACAGTACAATGACCCAACACAGCTCCAGGAATATTTGACTAAGAAGGAGAGTGATTGAGTGCTGCATCAGATGACCTGGCCTCCACAATCACCCAACCTCAACCCAGCTAAGATGGTTTGGGATGAGTTGGACTGCAGAGTGAAGGAAAAGGAGCCAAGAAGTGCTCAGCAGATGTGGGAACTCCTTCAAGACTGCATTCCAGGTGAATCTGGTTGAGAGAATGCCAAGAGTGTGCAAAGCTCACATCAAGGCAAAGGATGGCTACTTTGAAGAATCTCAAATCTAAAATATATTTTGATTTGTTTAATCCTTTTTTGGTTACTACATGATTCCACATGTGTTATTTCATAGTTTTAATGTATTCACTATTATTCTACAATGTAGAAAATACAAATAAAGAAAAAACCCTGGAATGAGTAGGTGAAACCCAACTTTTGACTGGTACTGTATATATATGTAAATAGTGACACAATGAATAAATACACAGTAAATAATGAGTAAAATGACGAGTACAAATTACATGGCTATATACAGGGAGTACCAGTACCGAGCCGATGTGCAGCGGTACGATGTAATTGAGGTAGCTACAGTATGTACATATAGGTAGGGTTAAAGTGACTAGGCAACAGGATAGATAATAGACATTTGTGGTATTGTGGTATTGTTTAGCAGTTTTATGTTTTGGGGGTATCACCATAACTGGAAATTCCCCAAATAGCCAAAGCAGACATGCACATATTATAGATTTAACCAATGCCTGGACAGACACACAAACATGAATAGTTCCATCATGGCAATGTTACTTACCAAGTAATAAGGCCCAGAAACAGTCAATATTAACAACACAAAGGAAAGTGAAAGTCTTTGAAATGAATACCATGTCCTCACACTGACCTGGGGTGAGTTTCCTAAAACCTTCTTAGCTAGTGGTACTTTATTTATATCAATGAACCAGATGTACGCCACACGTAGTAGTAACTGTAGAGCGGTAGTCACATAGAGGCACACAGGAGATTCTTTCCCTCGGGGTTACGTAACGCTGCATGGGCCCAGACCAAGCTTGGTCTATTGTGCTGGTTTCCCCATGTCTCTGTCTAGTGTGAAAATGGAAAGTGAATAGCAGTACAGCCTAATTACTGTATGGACTGCAAGCCATGGTGCTCAGCAACTGAGAGGAAAGAGGACAGATGAGGAAGAAAAGAGGGGGAGGGGTGATAAGGCTTTATCTTTACATGACCTTTTCAGACAATTTCTAATGCATATTTGGAGATTTGTGGAGATGCATCTTATCCCAACAAATTCTGAATCTATGTGTGTCTTTTAGACATATATGATATTGGGATTGTTCTCTCTGCTACCTTACGTCAAGCGGTTCCCGTAGCGCCAAGTCTAGATCCAAGAGGCTTCTAAACAGCTTCTACCCCCCCAAGCCATAAGACTCCTGAACATCAAATCAAATGGCTACCCAGACTATTTGCATTAACCCCCCCCCCTCTTTTTACACCGCTGTTACTCTCTGTTGTTATCATCTATGCATAGTCACTTTAATAAGTCTACCTACATGTACATATTACCTCAATTACATTGTTTAACAGGTGCCCCCGCACATTGACTCTGTACCGGTACCCCCCTGTACATAGTCTCGCTATTGTTATTTTACTGCTGCTCTTTAATTACTTGTTAATTTTATTTCTTATTCTTATTCGTATTTATTTTTTTGAACTGCATTGTTGGTTAGGGGCTCGTAAGTAAGCATTTCACTGTAACATTTGATTTAATTTAATTTGATTACTTTCGAATATCATATATGGACATTTCCTACGGCCAGATATGGACTCGTTCGATATCCTGAGATATGTGACATCCTATTTTCTGTCTTCATGTTGACAAGTAGTGACTGTATACATATCATATCTGTGTTTTCTCAGCACATTCAAAGGCCTTTCTTAGAATTTTGTCAGAATTTTTGTTCTGTGATAAAGGTCAATATTGTAAGTGTGTTGATGCAATTAAGGTGACATTGGTTATACCCAGCTTTTATTTCACATTCAAAATGTATCTTAATAGCAACAAACAAGAACATTTTAGTTATTGTACAGTATCCTCTGCTTTCAAATTCTCTTAAAGTCATTCAGATATGAAAGCAGGAAAAATTCTCCCAGCACTGGAACCGAAGTCACCCTTGACTCGTAGTCGCTGCTGTACATGGAATGTTTTTGTCTTACTGTATCGGTGATGTCAAATCTCTGACAAACTCTTGGAGTTGCCAGCGGTAATTAGCTTGCAGATTAATCCGCTTGAACGTGCTTTTGTTTGGCATTCTCCCGCAGCGCTTGTGAAATAAAGTATAGAGCAGATCACCAAATACTAGGTGAATATCAATGAATGGACTAAATCGGCCCAGTCCCCAGCTCCCTGATGCAATTATTTTCTATTCACATTAATTATTGCTAACAGATGACACTAATGACTTTGAGCGAATGCTGGCAATGGCAGCCCTGTTAGGGATCAATGCTATTTAAAAAGGGGTCACAGCACACCTTACACTTTCCGTCTTTCAAAATGTTTTGCATGTCAGCAATCAAGTTTTCAAGACATAGAACTTTCAAAATACAGAAAGTGTCTCAGCATGATGCATTTGAAAGTTCTATATCTTGAAAACTTGCTTGCTGACATGCAAAACATTTTGGGACTGTATCAACAGTGGAATAATGAAATAAATGCCAAAATATAGTTCTTGAGTGGTATTTTCCTTTAAGTTTAAATCAAAGTGTATTGATCTCTTACACAGTTTAGCAGATGTTATAGTGAAATGCTTGTGTTACTAGCTCCTAACAGTAGAGCAAAAATGTCAAACAAATACAACAACAAATAGAAATAAGAAATCAGGAACTAACCCAGGTCAAATCAAATGTTATTCATCACATGCGCCGAATACAACAGGTGTAGACCTTACAGTGAAATGCTTACTTATTTACAGTTAACCAAATTAACACATTATCAGTAATCCAAAGGCAATCTATGCATATATACACCAAAAATATATATTAAGAATGATATGTACACCAGTGAGCTATGTCGAGAATTCAGTGTCAATAAACAGTATAACAAAATGTGATGTACAGTAGTAGATGTATTAGAATGAGCTATGTGAAGAATACACTAAATGAATACACAGTGTGAAAAACATTATAAAAAACCGGTCCAGTGTTTAATGTCTCTATATACATGGGACAGCAGCATTGGCTGTGTGTGAGTGTGTGTGTACACTACCAAAGTTTTAGAACACCTACTCATTCGAGGGTTTTTCTTTATTTTGACTATTTTCTACATTGTAGAATAATAGTGAAGACATCAAAACTATGAAATAACACATGGAATCATGTAGTAACCATAAAAGTGTTAAATCAAAATTCATAAAATAGCCACCTTTTGACCTTGATGACAGCTTTGCACACTCTTGGCATTCTCTCAACCAGCTTCATGAGGTAGTCACCTGGAATGCATTTAAATTAACAGGTGTGCCTTGTTAAAAGATAATTTGTGGAATTTCTTTCCTTCTTAATGCATTGGAGCCAATCAGTTGTGTTGTGACAAGGTAGGGGATATACAGAAGATAGCCCTATTTGTTAAAAGACCAAGTCCATATTACTGCAAGAACAGCTCAAATAAGCAAAGGGAAACGACAGACCATCATTACCTTAACCTCTCTAGGGTAGGTGGGACGAAATCGTCCTGCACTATTCAAGAGCCAGTGACACATCAGAGCGCCAAATTTAAAACCACAAAATGTCAGAATTCAAAGTTCTCAAACATAGGACTATTTTACACCATTTGAAAGACAAGACTCTCGTTAATCTAACCACACTCTCCGATTTCAAAAAGGCTTTACAGCGAAAGTAAAACATTAGATTATGTTAGGAGAGTACATAGCCAGAGTACACAGCCATTTTTCAAGCAAGCATATATGTCACAAAAACCAAAAACACAGCTAAATCCAGCACTAACCTTTGATGATCTTCATCAGATGACACTCCTAGGACATTATGTTATACAATACATGCATGTTTTGTTCAATCAAGTTCATATTTATACCAAAAAACAGCTTTTTACATTAGCATGTGATGTTCAGAACTAGCAACTAGCATACCCACCGAAAACTTCCGGTGAATTTACTAAATTACTCACGATTAACGTTCACAAAATACATAACAATTATTTTAAGAATTATAGATACAGAACTCCTTTATGCAATCGCGGTGTCAGATTTTTAAATAGCTTTTCGGCGAAAGCACATTTTGCAATATTCTGAGTAGATAGCCTAGCCATCACGGCTAGCTAATTTGATACCCACCAAGTTTGGCCCTCACCAAACTCAGATTTACTATAAGAAAAATTGGATTACCTTTGCTGTTCTTCGTCAGAATGCACTCCCAGGACATCTACTTCAACAACAAATGTTGTTTTGGTTCGAAATAATCCATAGTTAAATTGAAATAGCTCCGTTTTGTTCGTGCGTTCAGGTCACAATCCGAAGGGTGACGCGCGAGCGCATTTCGTGACAAAAAATGTCAAAAGATTCCATTACCGTACTTCGAAGCATGTCAAACGCTGTTTAAAATCAATTTTTGTGCAATTTTTCTCGTAAAATAGCGATAATATTCCAACCGGGCGATGTTGTATTAATTCAAAGACTGAAAGAACAAAATGGAGAATTCACATGAACGCGCATCTCCAGTGTCACTGTCCCCAGGCAGGCCAGTAACAAACAGAGCTGCTGTACTTAGCCCAGAGACTGCAGACATCTCATTACACTTTCTGGCGCCTTCTGAGAGCCAATGGAAGCCTTAGAAAATGTCACATTACAGCACAGATGCTGTATTTTCGATAGACAGGCTACAGAAGGACAATAAATTGTCAGACAGGGCACTTCCTGTATGGAATCTTCTCAGGTTTTGGCCTGCCATATGAGTTCTGTTATACTCACAGACATCATTCAAACAGTTTTAGAAACTTTTGAGTGTTTTCTATCAAAATTAAATGAATATTCTCGTTTCTGGGCAAGAGTAGTAACCAGTATAAATCGGGTACGTTTTTTATCCGGCCGTGCAAATACTGCCCCCTAGCCCCAACAGGTTAAGACATGAAGGTCAGTCAATACGGAACTTTTCAAGAACTTTGAAAGTTTCTTCAAGTGCAGTCGCAAAAACCATCAAGCGCTATGATGAAACTGGCTCTCATGAGGACCGCTACAGGAATGGATGACCCAGAGTTACCTCTGCTGCAGAGGATAAGTTCATTAGGGTTACCAGCCTCAGAAATTGCATCCCAAATAAATGCTTCACAGAGTTCAAGTAACAGATACATCTCAACATCAACTGTTCCGAGGAGACTGTGTGAATCAGGCATTCATGGTCAAATTGCTGCAAAGAAACCACTACTAATGGACACCAATAAGAAGAAGATACTTGCTTGGGCCAAGAAACACGAGCAATGGACATTAGACCGGTGGAAATTTGTCCTTTGGTCTAGAGTCCAAATTGGCTTTTGGTTCCAACTGCCGTGTCTTTGTGAGATGCGGTGTGGGTGAATGAATGATCTCTGCATGTGTATTTGCCACCGTAGAGCATGGAGGAGGAGGTGTTAATGGTGTGGTGGTGCTTTGCTGGTGACACTGTCTATAATTTATTTAGAATTCAAGGCACACTTAACCAGTGTGGCTACCACAGCATTCTGCAGTGATACACCGTCAAGTCTGGTTATGGGCTTAGTGGGACTGTCATTTGTTTTTCAACAGGACAATGACCCAACACACCTCCAGGCTGTGGAAAGGCTATTTTACCAAGAAGGAGAGTGATGGAGTGCTGCATCAGATGACCTGCCTCCATAATCCCCCGACCTCAACCAAATTGAGATGGTTCGGGATGAGTCCAACCGCAGAGTGAAGGAAATGCAGCCAACAAGTGCTCAGCATATGTGGAATCTCCTTCAAGACTGTTGGAAAAGCATTTAATGTGAAGCTGGTTGAGAAAATGCCAAGAGTTTGCAAAGCTGTCATCAAGTACATGATTCCATATGTGTTATTTCATAGTTTTGATGTCTTCACTATTATTCTACAATGTAGAAAATAGTAAAAATAAAGAAAAACCCTTGAATGAGTAGGTCTTCTAAAAATTTTGACCGGTAGTGTATGTGCGTGTGTTTGTGAGTATGGGCTTATGCGTGTGTAAGTAGATATGAGTACTGGAGTCTGTGTGTTTGAGGTGTCTATCTTTGTCTCTTACTACAGGAGATGACGTGATGGCTGTTCAACAGTCTGATTGCCTGGAGATAGAAGTTGTTTTTCAGTCTCTTGGTACTGGGTTTGATGCACCTGTACTGTCTCTGTCTGCTAGATGGTAGCAGAGTGAACAGAACGTAACTCGTGTGGCTACGAGGTCCTTGATGATCTTCTTGGCCTCATCCATCAAGTGTGGTTGAGGGTTGGCCAAGTAGACCTACCGTTCTGGGAACAAACACATTCTCTCTTTGCTCACAGGCTATGTGATTGAAAGTTAGATAAAGCATTTTCCTTTTGGGAAACGACGTCCCATGGTTCCAGCCAGAGAGAGAAGTTAAGAGAGGATGAATGAGGCTGAGTCATAGACCACTGCGTGATTATCGATCACTGTCCATCCTGTAGACTCACGCTAAACAACATATTACTCATCTGACATGTGTCATTTATTATGCATTAACTTTTGAGATATGATAGAATTCCAAAAACCCAAGGGTCTACAGGCTCAGTGAATTGTACATCTTTGTCTTGGCACTGAGACCACAGATTCTAAAGCGTTCAGAAACTGGGATACAATCCAATGTGCGTTATAGCAGAGGGCACTATAGAGTCGTCAATGCATCTTTCAACAGCATTTTCACTGATGTCCACATAGATTACATTCATCAAAAATTCTGCACATGTCAGCTAAATGGGAAATTAGCTCTAAAAGTCTGTTATAGTGCCCTGTGCTGTAATGCACATTGGATTGAATCTCGGCCTTAGATTCTGACTGTTGACCAACAATACATAATCAAGACAAAACAAAGAGTGTCTGCATGCACAGAGAAGACGAGTGAATGCCTGCATTGTAGAGTGAGATTTCTGTGACAAGTGGAGTGGAGAATGTCATACCTATCCTTAATTAGCCTTTGGATGGAAAGGGACAGTGATGTATTCAGTAGTTCATTTTTTGTTAATCGTGAACTGCTTAACCTATTTGGTAAAACTATAGGAAAATGTTTTTAATTGCTCTGAAGATGGGCTTTCTACCAAAATCGTAGCAAAATAAAGCTTTATTTTCATTAAAGTCACTTCTCTCTGCTGACACTTCACTTCCATGTGTCTATCTTTTGAATTTCAGTGCGGGGACAATAAAGTTTGAACTGAATTTCTGAACACACTCCTTATTTTCCAGGAAGTCCAGCGGAATGGGAAGGCAAGTGTTCCTGCAGGGAGGTGGCCCAGCCTGCTTAGTCTAACCTCTCCACGCAGTAGCTGCAGTGGCAGTGAGGCCTCATTATCCAGCGCCTCTACTGAGTTCTCCAGTGGCTCACATACTTGGGCAGAAGGACGTCGCTCCTCCAAGCAGGTGAGTCTCCCAGTCTGAACTCAAACAAATTGCGTAAAGTGAAGTAATCTTTCATAAATTACTATGTAAGATGGATCCTCAACGTTCATCAAGAAATTCCATTGTCTTTATTTTTTGTTGTTGTTGACAACTAAAATGTCTTTCTCTTTTGTCACAGTCTGTGATAAGCCGGGAGAAGAGGATGAGCGCAGAGTCAATGTCCAGCAATCAGTCTGTCCCAGCAGAGCAGCCTGATCTAAATTGGAAGGAGGGACACATTCTGAAAGGCCTGAAGAGGCTCCAAATGCGCAGCCCAGCTCCCAAGGAGACATCTTCACTCACCTCCACGTCACATTTCAAGGACTGCATGACCTCCAATGAGGGCATATACTCTTTAGGGGTTAAGGGTGGGCCCCAGGGGGTAGTGCCTAAATTGCCATTGGCAAAGGGAAATTATTTTAAGCCAGGAGCAGGAGTCAATACCTTAATTGACTCAGACGATGCAGATGATGAATTGCCTCAATCACCAGCCAGGGAGTCCTGCGTCCAACCCATTAAAGAGACTCTCCATCTGGAAGGAGAGCCTGCGTCTGAATTGGGAACGGCACAAGGGGAAAAGAGCACTACGGTCTACAACTCCCAAGAGGAGCCTGTAAGACTCGTAAGTCCCAGCAACTCCTTCTCACCTATCAAAGATGTCTTCTTGCTCGAGGGTCCCACACTGAAGCCTGGACTCAGCCCAACGGAGAGCCCTACCCTTATGAGTGGACTTCAAAATAAAAACTGGATAGAAAAAGACAAGCTAGTTACAAGACATAGTTACAATTTGAGGCCAGAGAGCGTTAAACAGCCACAAAATAAAGTTACGGTCAAACATCTAGAGGCACGGGCTAGGGAAGTGAGCCTACCCATTCAGTATGCAGCAGCCAGAGCTCTGAGTTGGGTTAGTGAGGCCAGACAGCGCAGTGCTTCCATGGATACGAAGCAGTACAGAGAGCCGAACAGCCAGGGTGGAGTTGATACCAAGGACTACACCATTTTGGAGTCCCAGCAGAGGAAAACAAAGCCTAAGGCATGCGACTCAGCAAGGAAGGCCTTTATCCTCCGAAGCAAGAGTGCGGATGGAGGTCCAGACCAGGCCAAGCTACACCAGCCCCTACGTCAGAAACTTATCAAAGTCAATCAAAGGGCCAAGAACTGCTCGAACCCTCCTGGGCCCAGTGGCCCTCGCACAAAGATTAACCTCAGCAAGTCACCAGGTCCAGCTAAGGCATCAGTACAAATGGCTGAGAAAGGTGAGACTGCTAGTAGGGCAAGAACTTCAGAGCCCCTTGAGAATACAGTACATGGTTCCCCTTCTTCCTCCCCTCAGAAACTGGTCAAAGTGTTTGAGCCACCTGTGCTGAATGATTGCCCCAAGAGCACATCTAAAGTATCCCAACCAGTCTCCAAACTCCCGTCACGAAACGACTGTGGGGTAAAAGGCCCCAACTCCAACTATTCAGCTTGCTCTCCACTTAAACAGAGGCAGCAAGACCAGCACTCGGATTCCTCTCGCAATGATATCAGGTCCCCTTCACCTCCACCCCCACCAGGTCGGACCACCTCCCTACTGATTCGACCTGGTTATGGCTCCTTACCTCAGGCGCATAAGCCTGTGGTTATGCTCCAAACCTCTAGCACCGTGAAGGCAACTGCCCGTAGCACCAAATCTCCGTCAAGTCATCATTCATCTGTTTTACAAATGCAACCTCTAGCCCCCAACAAAATGCAAGACACTCGTCATATGGCTCCCAAAATCGGTGTTGAGGTAAAAAAGCCACCAAAATGGGTCCTTGCCAAAGTCTACCATCCTTTACCAACTTCGACCACTCTTCAAGAATCCAAGGAAACAGACTCTTCCCAATCCTCATTGAACAGGACTGTGGCCCAAGCCTCCCATCAGGAAAATAGTGTTCCCTTTGTGGTGCCAAATCAGGACAGCTTACCTGTGTCCCAGCAAGGCAATGGTGAGCCACAAAGTACAGAGCCCTTACTTCAGGCCTCAGCGTCTCTACTTTGCCATGACATAGTTAGTATCGCTCAACATTCCGTGACCAGGGCAGTAAATACATCCCTTCCTGTTGGCTCCAAAACCAATGAGACAACCCCAAAGCTCGGCAACAACTTTGCAGTTATCACTGCTACAAAGGGAGTGCAGACTTTTGACACCTTCAACCAGCACACCTACAGACGTCCAATGATGCACTGTGTCAATGCAGCTGTAGCCAAGGCCAAAGCCAGGAGAAAGCTTGAGACCCACTGTAGCTCACTAGAGAAGGCTGCACTCCCACCTCCAGTGGCAGAGAATGGTGTAACTTTGGACTGGGGATTTGATGAAGAGAGCTGGCTATTCAAGCGCTCGGTCTCAGTCTCGAACCGACCTCCTCTCCACCCGGTTATGGGCATGAATGGAGCAAAGGCTCGCAGTCAAAGCTTCGGCGCACGCTATATGGACAGACCGAAAATCAGCAGGTCCGGAAATGTCCGTAGTCACATCAAAACTAACTCCGGAAGCTGTTTGAATTCTCTTGGTGATGTATTCCGGGGTAGTATAAGTTGCTCCAATAGCTACAATTGTCCAAGGAACAAATCCCACATCAACAATTTCATGATTGAGGAAGGCTTGCCAATACCTCTGCATCTGGAGGCCTCCAGTGATCGATTTGGTCTCAAACACCAGAGAGTAAACTCATTTTCACATCTCCAGACATCTCAGAAACAGTCCCCTAGCACGTTCTATGAACGTATCCATGGGGAACCAGAGAGACAGTCAAACATCTCCACTATTGAGGAGAAGGTCATGATGGGAATCGAGGAGAATTTGCAGAAATCTCAGCAGAAGGAGAAGACAACTGAAACTAAGCAGAAATCTGGTTCACTGTCAAACTGGTTTGGATTCCGCAAGATCAAGCTCCCTGCTCCGATTGGTAAAAAAGGAGATTCTCCAAAGGGAAAGGAGGAGAAGAAGGAACCTAAGCTTGGATCTCTCTTGGGTGGGAAGCAGGCAAAGATCGACAAAAAGAAGGAGGGGAGGAAATGTGAAGGTCATCAAATGGATGGGTAAGGCTTTTATAATGTTTAGGTGGGGTAGCTGAGAAGTCATGTTCACCATTTTACTGCTGGGAAAATAATGTTTATGAGAGGCTTCAAGACAATGTAACATCTTATTCATTACAAAATAACCTTGGTTTAATGTAATGAATTGGTCATATTTACCACAAAGACCGAAATCTACTGTTACTTTTCACTTAAAGTAGATTTTTGATATTGTCTTCAGTAATGATTGAAATCACTTAAATCCAACATCAGTATCTCTGCTTAAAACTACTGAGGTCTATAATTTTGAGTCATAACTCATGTACACTGAACAATCACAACTTGACTGAACCATCAAACAGATCTCTTCATATCTTTCCATGAGGTGATTTACTGCCCCAGATAGCCTAAGCCATTTCTATCAAGCGCTGTTAGAAACATGTATCACTCCACTAAGTCCAGAGACCAGTTCAGTCAGACATCTTTCAGACCCATATAGCACAGCAAGGTAGGCAGTGGATTCACAGTATCATTTATTATCTGAAACACCCTGGGCATGTTGAGTCAGTATGAAAGACTCGCAGATTATAGTGGTAGTGTGAAAACCTGTTTTCTTTCAGCTCGGTTGGGAAAAGAGACTCCCAAGATACATTGCTCGTCTGCCTTTCGATGGCCTCCCTGGGAGCCCCAGGTAACAGCAACATACAAGGACAAACCGACATCTGTGGGGACACAAAGGTACATTCAATTATACACGACATAAGGAGAAGGACTGTGTTATCGGTTTAGGCTCCATTTTATGTCGATTTCAGTCAACACAGGGATTCAATTGAATTTGATATTAGAATTGAGAAATTAGAATTAACCTTCTGGGAATTTTCCCATACAATGTCCTTTCCAATTCCTGAATTGACTGGAAAATGTATTGACCATACCTCTACAATGTGTCCATTTCATGTCTAATGATTAAATTATGGGGTATGCATGCATAATGTCTCTGAAAGGCCAATTATAGAAAACAATATTTCTGTTTATGACAATTTGTGTCAACACCCCTTTGCATGGACCTCAAGTCAGATAAGTGAATTATACATTTAACAGTGCCAGTTAATTTCAACCTGTCAGTTTTTCTGGAAGACTTGTATTACTACCTCTTCCCTAGCACTAGAAGACACACTTTCTGAAAGGAAGTATTTCTGTATAATACCATAATCTGTACAGGAAGGAAGTGGAGCTAAGAAAGAAATACTGTATGATGATCAAAATTGACCTCGCAAGGTCCCATCTATTGGAAAAACAGAGATGTGAGATTAATACAAAGGGAAAAGGGGTGGGTGACAGAAAGAAAGAAAGGAAAATATGAGAAGAATATAAAGGACCCAGGAATAAACGTGGCAGATCAGATGGATACGGAGTTAGGGTGAGAGACAAAAAAGACAAGAATGGAGAGAAGGTGAATAGAGAGATAAAATTGTAACAAAGACCAACAAATAAACAAACACCAAAGAAACATAGATAACCGGAACAAACCCTTCATATGTTTAGTATGGATCAGTGTAGGTTGCTGAGGGGAGGACGGCTCATAATAATCGCTGGAATGATGTGTTTGATGTATTTGATACCATTCCACCTATTCTGCTCCAGCCATTACCAGGAGCCCGTCATCCCAAATGAAGGTGCCAGCTGGGTACCTAATTAAATAAGAATGGCGCCGGAGGAGAAGGCTACCGTTTTACGGGCTCCTAACCAATCGTGCTATTTTGTGTGTTTTTTCGCATTGTTTGTAACTTATTTTGTTCATAATGTTTCTGCCACCGTCTGTGATGACTGAAAAGAGCTTCTGGATATCAGAACAGCGATTGCTCACCTCAAACTGGACGAAGATTTTTTCTTTAATGAGTCGGACGCGAAGGATTTACTACAGATACTGGACCAGGCCAAAATCCCTGTCATTCGCATTGAAGAAAAGACGGTGATACAGGGGACGCAGGTCCAGGTGCCTTGTGAGAATTTGTCGGCGAGTGGGTAACCCGCCTCTACATTTATGTCCGATTGGCCAACGTGCAATCATTGGAGAATAAACTGGATGAGCTCCGTTCAAGACTATCTTACCAACGGGACATTAAAAACGAATATCTTATGTTTCACCGAGTCGTGGCTGAACGACAACATGGATAATATACAGTTGGCTGGTTTTTCCGTGCATCGGCAAGATAGAACAGCTGCATCCGGTAAGACAAGGGGTGGCTGTCTGTGTCTATTTGTCAATAACAGCTGGTGCGCAAAATCAAATATTAAGGATTTGCTCGCCTGAGGTAGAGTATCTCATGATAAGCTGTAGACCACACTATTTACCAAGAGAGTTTTTGCCTATATTTTTCGTAGCTGTTTATTTACCACCACAAACTGATGCTGGCACTAAGACCACACTCAACGAGCTGTATAAAGCCATAAGCAAACAAGAAAATGCTCATCCAGATGCGATGCTCCTGATGGCCGGGGAATTTAATGCAGGGAAATGTAAATCTGTTTACCTCATATTTATTATGTTACTAGTGCAACTAGACCACCTTTACTCCACACACAAAGCTCTCCCTCACCCTCCATTTGGCAAATGTGACCATAATTCTATCCTCCTGATTCCTGCTTACAAGCAAAAACTAAAGCAAGAAGTACCAGTGACTCGCTCAATACGGAAGTGGTCAGATGACACAGATGCTAAGCTACAGGACTGATTTGCTGGAACAGATTGGAATATGTTCCAGAACTTATCCGATGGCATTGAGGAGTATACCACATCAGTCACCGGCTTCATCAATAAGTCGATGACATTGTCCCCACAGTGACCGTATGTACATACCTCAACCAGAAGCCATGGATTACGGGCAACATCCGCACTGAGCTAAAGGGAAGAGCTGCCGCTTTCAAGGAGCGGGACTCTAACCTGGACGCTTATAAGAAATCCTGCTATGCTCTCAGATTAACCATCAAACAGGCAAAGTGTCAGTACAGGACTAAGCTTGAATCCCACTACACCGACTCCGACGCTCATCGGATGTGGCAGGGCTTGCAAACTATTACGGACTACAAAGGGAAGCCCAGCCGCGAGTTGCCAACTGACACAAGCCTACCAGACGAGCTAAATGACTTCTATGCTGATCCTCAACACGGGGGTCCCTTAGGGGTGCGTGCTTAGTGCCTTCCTCTACTCCCTGTTCACCCATGATTGCATGGCCAAGCATGACTCCAACACCATCATTAAGTTTGCCAACAACACAATGGTGGTAGGTTTGATCACCGACAAGAATGAGACAGCCTATAGGAGGAGGTCAGAGACCTGGCAGTGTGATGCCAGGACAACAACCTATCCCTCAATGTGATCAAGACAAAGGAGATGATCGTGGACTACAGGAAAAGGAGGGCCGAGCACGCCCCCATTCTCATTGACGAGACTGTAGTGGAGCAGGTTGAGAGCTTCAAGTTCCTTGGTGTCCACATCACCAACAAACTAACATGGTGCAAACACACCAAGACAGTAAGGAAGAGTGCACTAAAACGCCTATTCCCCCTCAGGAGACTGAAAAGATTTGGCATGGGTCCTCAGATCCTCAAAAGGTTCTACAGCTGCACCATCGAGAGCATCCTGACTGGTTGCATCACCGCCTGGTATGGCAACTGCTCGGCCTCTGACCTTAAGGCACTACAGAGGGTAATGTGTACTGCCCAGTACATCACTGGGGCCAAGCTTCCTGCCGCCCAAGACCTATATACCATGCTTTGTCAGATGAAGGCCATAAAAATTGTCAAAGACTCCAGCCACCCTAGTCATACACTGTTCTCTCTGATACGGCACTGCAAACAGTACCGGAGCGCCAAGTCTAGGTCCAAAAGTCTTCGTAACAGCTTCTACCCCCAAGCCATAAGACTGCTGAATAGCTAATCAAATGGCTGTCCTGACTATTTGCATTGACCCATCACCCCCTTTTTTTACACTGCTGCTACTCGCTGTTTGCCCCTACCTACATGTACATATTACCTCAATAACCTCGACTAACCTGTACACCCACACTGACTCAGTACCGGTACCCCCTGTATATTGCCTCGTTAGTGTTATTTAATTATTTAGTAAATATTTTTCTTAATGAACTCTTATTTTTCTTAAAACTGCATTGTTAGTTAAGGGCTTGTAAGTAAGCATTTCATGGTAACCTGTTGTGTTCAGCACATGTGACTAATAACATTTGCTTTGATTTGATTTGACCTCCTGTGGTATGGATCACTCCAACACGTTCACACATGATCACAAACATGGATGAGATACTGGAGCTATTTAATATACACTTAAGACGAAATAGAAACAGATCATGTAAAGTGTTGGTCCCATGTTTCATGAGCTGAAAGAAAAGATCCCGGAAATTTTCCATACCCACAAAAATAGTATTTCTCTCACCTTTTGTACACAATTTTTTTTGCATCCCTGTTAGTGAGCATTTCTCCTTTGCCAAGATAATCCATTCACCTGAGAGGTGTGGCATATCATGTTTCAGCATGATAATGCACGGCCCCATGTCGCAAGGATGTGTACACAATTCCTCAAGCTGAAGATGTTCCAGTTCTTCCATGGCCTGCATACTCACCAGACATGTCACCCATTAAGCCTGTTTGGGATGCTCTGGATCAACGTGTACGAAAGAGTGTTCCAGTTCCTGCCAATATACAGCAATTGAAGAACACTGGGACAACATTCCGAGGCCACACTCAACAGCCTGATCAACTCTTTGTGAAGGAGATGTGTCGCACTGCATGAGGCAAAATAGATTAGGGCCTAATGAATTTATTTCAGTTGACTGGAACTCAGTAAAATCTTTGAAATTGTTGCATGTTGTGTTTATATTTTTGTTCAGTGTAGATACTGAGGAAAATCTATGGACTATTTCGATTTGTACAAACATTCACAAGCTGTCTTGATAATAGTGTGATCATGAGAATGAACATTGCTTTGAAGTATTTTCAGTGAAAGTCCATCATTTTACTGATGTGATTCAGATACATATTATTTACCTGTTGCATGGAAAAATTATCAGATATTCTTGACAGCTAAAATGGCAATTGAATTAGAGTTTGTTATAGTCCTATCAGAGATTTTCCCACCAAACTTAAGACCTACTCTGTTCAATTACATTACCAGGGGTGAAAGTAAGTCAAAACTGTCAAGTTGTCAACTGGCTAAATGGTCTTCTTGCTGGTTCAGAAACTTTTGTGAGATTGTGCTTTACAAAGAACTAAAATCATGTCTTAACATAGAGGATTGGGGACTCTTTCTGCCTTTTAAGGAGTATATTCATACCACTTTATAATCATAGATTCAAACCATGATGATGGATTGCCACCACAAATTAAATATAAAACATGTAATCACAGGTATAGACAACTCATCTGTTGCTTTACAATTCACATATCCCAATTTAGTCCCCTATTCTGTACATGTATAACTATGTTTTCTTCTTGCTTCCACAAACAGACAAAGATACAGAGGATGAACCTCAGGACTGATAATGACAACAGAGTTGCTTTGAAGAGCCCCAGTGAAGATCACTTGATGGGTAAGGGAATTAAGATAACTATTTGTATTGTACTTGATAGATGGGCCACGTCGAAAATTGCTCCTACCCATAGCAACTTCATGTAGATTTGTAAGACTTGTGTAGGTGTTTTATGGTACAAGCTCCACTCTCCAATCTTACCCAGATCTACACAAGTGCACTCTCCATCAGTCAAGGACCATTTTACCCTCTGTTTTAACCCCAATGCAGTGATCTTCAAACCATAGAGATCCTATGAAATTAGTATTCTAATTACAAATGTTATGCTTCAAACCTAGTCCTGAATACATTTAAATTGTTCAACCTTTGAATTGCTCAAGCACTGGTAATGCTGGAAGATTTCCTTCCTAGCCCCCTGACCTCTTTTCTGTCATGTCATTTTAACCTATGAACCGAAGTGAACGGGATGGAATCGCAGTTGAAAGAGCAAGGTTGAGAGCAAACACTGTTTCCACTGTACGTGACACCCCCTCATTCAGAGTTAACGTTTCCTTTTATGCATTTAACTTCACAGAGAAATACTGAAGCACAGTGTGTTCGGTCTTTCTCTCATTAAGGATTATTTAGATAGTATCAAAGTGACAGCCAATCATGCTAAAATTAAGTGTTTCAACTCTGCGTGAGTCTAAGCAGTAATGCAACTTATCGAACTTAAAGGCAACTAGAAGCAACTTCCAAGTGAGTGGAGGTCTAAATGTCACTCAGTATATTTTAGCAATTTGAACATTTAAGGACAATATGGTAAAACGTATGGTAAAACATATGGATATTTGAATCATTTACTTGTTAAATAGGTCTGCCAAAGCCATCTGTAAAATTAGCATGGCAAAAATGCATTTAGACAAACAAAGGAAAACAATCCTTCACCTACACTGAACAAAAAAATAAACGCAACATGCAACAATTTCAAAAATTCTACTGAGTTACATGTTCATAAGGAAATCCGTCAATTGAATTAAATTCATTAGGCCATAATCTATTGATTTCACATGACTGGGAATACAGATATGCATCTGTTGGTCACAGATACCTAACAAAAAAGGTAGGGACGTGGATCAGAAAGCCAGTCAGTATCTGGTGTGACCACCATTTGGCTCTTGCAGCACGACACATCTCCTTCGCATTGAGTTGCTCAGGCTGTTTATTGTGGCCTGTGTAATGTTGTCCCACTCCTCTTCAACGGCTGTGCAAAGTTGCTGGATAATGCACAGCCCCATGTCCCAAACATTCTCAATGGGTGGGTGACATGTCTGGTGAGTATGCAGGCCATGGAAGAACAGGGACATTTTCAGCTACCAGGAATTGTGTACAGATCCTTGCGACATGGGGCCGTGCATTATCATGCTGAAACATGAGGTGATGGCGGCGGATGAATGGCACTACAATGGGCCTCAGGATCTCATCACGGTATCTCTGTGCATTCAAATTTAAATAGAATGCAATTGTGTTCGTTGTCCATAGCTTATGCCTGCCCATACCATAACCCCACTGCCACCATGGGGCCCTCTGTTCACAATGATCATATCAGCAAACCACTCGCCCACACCACGCCATCTGCCCTACGCAGTTGAAACCGGGATTAATCCGTGAAGAGCACACTTCTCCAGCGTGCCAGTGGCCATCAAAGGTGAGCATTTGCCTACTGAAGTCGATTACGACGACGAACTGCAGTCAGGTCAAGACCCTGGTGAGGACAATGCGTACGCGGGTGAGCTTCCCTGAGACGGTTTCTGACAGTTTGTGAAGACATTTTTCTGTTGTGCAAACCCACAGTTTTATGAGCTTTCCGGGTGGCTGGTCTCAGGTGATCCAACAGGTGAAGAAGGTGGATGTGGAGGTCCTGGGCTTGCGTGGTTACATGTGGTCTGCAGTTGTGAGGCCAGTTGGACATTCTGCTAAATTTTCTAAAACGAGGTTGAAGGTGGCTTATTTTAGAGAAATTAACATTAAATTCTCTGATAGACATTCCTGCAATCAGCATGCCAATTGCACACTCACTCAAAACTTGAGACATCTGTGGCATTGTGTTGTGTGACAAAACTGCACATTTTGAAATGGCTTTTGATTGTCCCCATCACAAGGTGCACCTGTGTAGCGATTATGCTGTTTAATCAGCTTCTTGATATGCCACACCTGTCAGGTGGATGGAATATCTTGGCAAAGGAGAAATGCTCACTGACAGGATGTAAGCAAATTTGAGGCCAAAATTTGAGAGAAAATGTGAACATTTCGGGGATATTTTATTTCAGCTCATGAAACATGGGACCAATTGCGTTTTGCGTTTATATTTTTTGTTCAGTGTAATAACACGTGTAAAGTAACAATTGTTTGGAGTGGAGGATTGGTTCGGTGATTTTCCCTTTCAAAATCTTCTTTAAAGGTCCTGTGTGAACAATTTGATTGTCTATCCTGCAGCCCTGTTACATTCACCTGTCAAGTGATCTCCCTCAACCATTTGAAAACCTTGAAATAAGTTCAATAGACATGAATAAGTAACACAATTTCCAGTGAATCAAAAATGATTGGTCTCACTAGCATTGGTCTCACCCCTAATGAAGCCTTCACATAGGGCAGGGGTCCTTAAACTTTTCCAGTCTGGGACGCAAATGACAAATTCAGTGTTTTCCTGGGACCAAGCTCATAAAAACATGCCACCTTTTGGGGGCCATAATCGAGATTTGGTTAGGAGGTCCCCCCACCTCGCAGGCAAAACATTTCATTGGCCCCCTCTAGATGGTGGAGAGAAAATGTAAGTATTAAAGTTAATTTCCTGTAATTCTACATATTTTGCCATGGGGCGTAGAGAAAAGGTCCAATGCAGCCGTTTTTTTTATCTCATTATCAAATCCTTTCTGGGAAACTATTAAGTACCTTACAGTGATTGTTTTCAATTAAAATGATCAAAAAGAAACAAAAATAGCTTCTTAACAAAGAGAAATTTCTCAAGCAAGAATTTTGCTATGATGTTCTGGGAGTTGTTTGGGTGGGGAGGGAAAAACTGAAAATGTGCAGTTATTGGCAGAGAGGTTTGGAAGTCTTATTTTTCTATTAATTCATTTACCACATGGAATTTTGACTTCTATAACCGAACGTTTAGTACTCACAATACTCTATACCAAAATGATCCCATATATGCCACGGCAAAAAAGGCGAATTAGCTAAGTCACAGAATGACACTTACCGCTTGGCACACATTGGTTGAATCAACACTGTTTCCACGTCATTTCAATTAAATTACATTGAACCAATTGACGTCTATCCCCAGTGGGTTGATACAGACAGATAAACTCAATCATTGGGCGTTTTTTGAATTCAAACTACATTTCACATTTGATGTAAACATTTTTCAGAGACAGCCATGTATGCATTAATGAATCAATTATACAATCATGCAATTCATTTGACTTTGTTTTTGCCAATCTAACTACATATCAACGCAGCGGGTATAGTGCACATCTTCTTTTATTATTAATAAAGTGAACACTTAAACGAAAACAACAAACCGACAATCAACAGGTCTGCAAGGTACACAGACTATACAGAAAGCAACCACCCACAAAAACACAGGAAAAACAGGCTGCCTAAGTATGGCTTCCAATCAGAGACAACGAAAGACACCTGCCTCTGATTGGAAGCCATACTTGGCCACACATAGAAAAAGAAAACTAGAACATATCCCCTGAAAACAAACAAACCCCAAAACACACAGAAACAACACCCCCTGCCACGCCCTGACCATACTACAATGACAAATGACCCTTTTACTGGTCAGGACGTGACACTACTGATCAAGAACATTTGCATAGAAGTAGCAATCTCTTCTTTTATAAAAGGGTGCGTCTCTTTAACCCAGTAATGACGTCATTCATGACCAGGCACATGCCCACACAGTTGAGTTGAGTTCGGTGAGGGTCTGGGGAGAAGATGTGACACAGACAAAAGGGGAAAGTATCTTTGGATGGGAGGGAGAGACGATTAAGTGAATTAATACAGTTTTTGGTGACAATTAGCTTTGAAATCAGCATATTTTACATTATGGTTCGTATATTATTATTATTATAATAATATTGGCACACTACTGACAGACACTGGATGACAGCTGATATCAAGAACATGATGACTCCTCGTCAAAATGAATATGGCGTGTAAAGAATTCAACTCTTTCCAGATTCTACAGGAACAAAGTTCAGGAAGCCATCTGTCATGCAAAACAGACATTTTAGTCAAACCAGATTTCTCATCTTAAAAAAGAAAACCCACACACACACTTGTTAGCCTCCTGGACTGTTTATACAAGCGATCAGACATCCCATCCACCATAACCACCCTCATCACCATTGACTTCTCTAAGGCCTTTGATAAAATTGACTACACCATAACCATTGAACACCTAATCTAACTGGGTGTCAGACTTGCCCTCACAGCATAGCTCTGCAGTTTTGTGACCGGCTGCAAAAAAACAGATACGCTACCAAGACAGCCTCTCAGGCTGGCAGGAGCTGATGGCGTGGCTCGAGGAACTCTTCTTGGCCCTCTCATCTTCCTTGCGGTCATAGAAAGTGCAGCCCAGGATTTCGACAATAGGTGGAAATATGTTTACGATCTAACTCTGGTCCACACGTGTACAACAGGAAACATCAGCACACCATAGCAGGCCCTGAACAACTTCAAATGTCAAATGCAAAGTGACCTTCACAAGAAATCCACCTGTCCCGTGCCCTCTGGATCGAGGGCCAGCATCTCAAAGTATTTGATAGTATGAAGATTTTAGTGGTAATGGTACAGAAGGACTTACAATGGGGTGAGCAGGTTGCTACTATGGTAACCAAGAGCAACAGTAAACCTTTTCTCCTTCGCTACTTTAATAGGTTCCATGTGCCACAGGAAGACCTGATGACCATTTGCACCGGCTACACCGGCCCACCACAGAGAATACTGCTCCTGCTTGGCACAGCTCTGTGTTTCGATGTGTAGCAGGAGACTTCCTGAGCGTTATGTTGGCTGCATGGTCCCATGGTGTTTATACTTGCGTACTATTGTTTGTACAGATAAACGTGGTACCTTCAGGCGTTTGAAAATTGCTCCCAACGATGAACAAGACTTGTGGAGGTCTACAATTATTTTTCTGGGGTCTTGGCTGATTTCTTTTGATTTTCCCATGATGTCAAGCAAAGAGGCACTGAGTTTGACGGTAGGCCTTGAAATACATCTACAGGTACACCTCCAAATGACTCAAATGATGTCAATTAACCTATCAGAAGCTTCTAAAGCCATGACATCATTTTCTGGAATTTTCCAAGCTGTTTAAAGGCACCGCTAACTTAGTGTATGTAAACTTCTGACCCACTGGAATTGTGATACAGTGAATTATAAGTAAAATAATCTGTCTGTAAACAATTGTTGGAAAAATTACTTGTGTCATGCACAAAGTAGATGTCCTAACCGATTTGCCAAAACTA
The DNA here is from genome assembly GCF_901001165.1 of Salmo trutta. NCBI lineage: Eukaryota > Metazoa > Chordata > Actinopteri > Salmoniformes > Salmonidae > Salmo > Salmo trutta. The sequence goes on from NC_042980.1 coordinate 7,685,942, forward strand.
TAGTTTGTTAACAAGAAATATTGTGGAGTGGTTGAAAAATGAGTTTTAATGATTCCAACCAAAGTGTATGTAAACTTCCGACTTCAACTATATAGATATATATAGACACACATACATACAGTGCATTCGGAAAGTATTCAGACCCATTGACTTTTTCCACATTTTGTTACGTTACGGCCTTATTCTAAAATGTTTTTAAAAAACAATAATATCTTGTCAATCTACACACAATACCCCATAATGACAAAGCAAAAACAAGTTGTTGTTTTTTACTCTAAATTGAGCTCAGGTGCATCCTGTTTCAATTGATCATCCTTGAGATGTTTCTACAACTTTATTGGAGTCCACCTGTGGTAAATTCAATTGACTGGACATGATTTGGAAAGGCACACACCTGTCTATAAAAGGTCCCACACTTGACACTGCATGTCTGAGCAAAAACCAAGCCATGAGGTCGAAGGAATTGTCCGTAGAGCTCTGAGACAGGATTGTGTCGAGACACAGATTTGGGGAATGGTACCAAAAAAATGTATGCAGCATTGCAGGTCCACAAGGACACAGTGGCCTCCATCATTCTTAAATGGAAGACGTTTGGAACCACTAAAACCCTTCCTAGAGCTGGCCAGACGGCCAAACTGAGCAATCGGGGGAGAAGGGCCTTGGTCAGGGAGGTGACCAATAACCTGATGGTCCCACTGACAGAGCTCCAGAGTTCCTCCATGGAGATGGGAGAAACTTCCAGAAGGACAACCATCTCTGCAGCACTACACCAATCAGGCCAATCAGGCCATCATTAAGAGTGGCCTGACGGAAGCCACTCCTAAGTTATAGGTACATGACAGCCCGCTTGGAGTTTGCCAAAAGGCACATAACCTGTTTGGGATAGGGGGCAGTATTGAGAATTTTGGAAAAAATATGTGCCCATTTTTAACTGCCTCCTACACCAACTCAGAAGCTAGAATATGCATATTATTGTTCAGGTTTGGATAGAAAACACTCAGAATTTTCTAAAACTGTTTGAATGGTGTCTGTGAGTATAACAGAACTCCTATGGCAGGCAAAAACCTGACAAGGTTTCAAGCAGGAAGTACCCTGTCTGACAAGGAGTCGTGCGTCTTGCATCTGTTTATTGAAAAGTAAGGATCTTAGCTGTAACGTGACAATTCCCAGGGCTCCGATAGGCTCTCAGAACCCGGGAAATACCTGAAGGTTGACGAGGCAGCCTCAGGCTGAAACACATTATCGCCTTTGGTAAGTGGCGGCTCAGAGGACCTTTGAATGAGGCGTGTGCACGATTCGCTCCTGAGGAGAAATTTAATTCGGCTGTTTAGGCTCAATGCATATTCCCGGTCGGAATATTAACACTTTTCTACGAGATAAATGGCATAAAAATTGGTTTTAAACAGCGGTTGACATGCTTCGAAGTACGGTAATGGAATATTTAGACATTTTTTGTCACGGCAATGCGCCATGCTCGAGACCGTGATGAAGCATTCTGATAGTGTCTAGAACTCACGAACAAAACGTCGCTGTTTGGATATAACGATGGATTATTTGGGACCAAACGTACATTTGTTATTGAAGTAGAAGTCCTGGCAGTGTATTCTGACGAAGAACAAGCAAGGTAAGAACATTTTTCTTATAGGAAATGTGATTTTGGTGAAGGCTAAACTGGTTGGGTGTCTAAATAGCTAGCCCTGTGATGCCGGGCTATGTACTTAGATTATTGCAAAATGTGCTTCATCCGAAAAGCTATTTTAAAATCGGACATATCGAGTGCATAGAGGAGTTCTGTATCTATAATTCTTAAAATAATTGTTATGCTTTTTGTGAACGTTTATCGTGAGTAATTTAGCAAACTGTTAGTAAATTCCCCGGAAGTTTGCGGGGGTATGCTTTTTCTGAACGTCACATGCTAATGTAAAAAGCTGGTTTTTGATATAAATATGAACTTGATTGAACAGACATGCATGTATTGTATAACATAATGTCCTAGGTGTGTCATCTGATGAAGATCATAAAAGGTTAGTGCTGCATTTAGCTGTGGTTTGGGTTTATGTGACATGATATGCTAGCTTGAAAAATGGGTGTCTGATTATTTCTGGCTGGGCACTCTCCTGACATAATCTAATGTTTTGCTTTCGTTGTAAAGCCTTTTTGAAATCGGACAGTGTGGTTAGATTAACGAGATTCTTGTCTTTAAATAGCTGTAAAATAGTCATATGTTTGAGAAATTGAAGTAATAGTATTTCAAACGATTCAAAAATCGCGCCACTGGATTGAAGTGGCTGTTACGTAGGTGGGACGAAATCGTCCCACATGCGCCAGAGAGGTTTTAAAGGACTCTCAGACCATAATGAACAAGATTCTCTGGTCTGATGAAACCAAGATTGAACTCTTTGGCCTGAATGCCAAACGTAGCGTCTGGAGGAAACCTGGCACCATCCCTACGGTGAAGCATGATGGTGGCAGCATCATGCTGTGGGGATGTTTTTCAGCAGCAGGGACTGGGAGATTAGTCAGGATCGAGGGAAAGATGAACGGAGCAAAGTACAAAGAGATCCTTGATGAAAACCTGCTCCAGAGCGCTCAGGACCTCAGACTGGGGCGAAGGTTCACCTTCCATCAGGACAACGACCCTAAGCACACAGCCAAGACAGCACAGGAGTGGCTTCGTGTCAAGTCTCTGAATGTCCTTGAGTGGCCAAGCCAGAGCCCGGACTTGAACCCGATCGAACATCTCTGGAGAGACCTGAAAATAGCTGTGCTGCGACGCTCCCCATCCAACCTGACAGAGAATAAGAGGATCTGCACAAAAGAATGGGAGAAACTCCCCAAATACAGGTGTGCCAAGCTTGTAGCATCATACCCAAGAAGACTTGAGGCTGTAATCGCTGCCAAAAGTGCTTCAACAAAGTACTGAGCAAAGGGTCTGAATACTTATGTAAATAGGATATTTCATTTTTACATTTTTTGTACATTTGCTAAAACATCTAGAAACCTGTTTTTGCTTGGTGGGGTATTGTGTGTAGATTGATGAGAAAAAACCCAATTGAATACATTTTAGAATAAGGTTGTAATGTAACAAAATATGGAAAAAGTCAAGGGGTCTGAATATTTGTATATAGCTTATAAAAAGGAAGAGATGCTTAGGCCTAACCGCAGAGAGGTAGTGATATGCCGGTGGCATGCTACGACACCGGCATGTATTTCTTTATGTCAGATGGCTACTGCGTCTGCTATACAGATATAAACGTACAGAAGGAGGGTAATTCATTATTTTTCAATCTGAATATTTTGTATAAAGATAAGCATTATATTGTTATATTATAAGGGTAACTCTGGTGGACCTTAAACAGTCTTCTTGACCTTTAATTCAACTGTCAGAGTCAGTTGGAGTGCCGGGGCGCACTGCCTTCATATCATAGGCCTGCAGTAGCTAAAGCTTAATAATAGCCACACCATACCAAACCTTCACAAATGTTTCTAAACTTTGTTAGGGTGATATCAAAAGTAAGTCAAGCCAATGTTTATAGGGAAAATACGATCAGAAGAGCTAATGTAAACCAGGGAAAAAACGCACCATCCTCCCCTGTGCCCCCCAAAAACCCACACAACCCTCCCAAAAGCAAAAAAAGTTTGACAACCCTCCCCTATTTTGGACCACCCCACCTCCAGTAAATTTTGATCTGTCCTTTAACCTATAGTGCGAAAAATATAATTCATATTGCTATGTGGTTTAATCACCAGTGACATTTCTATATTCCGCCAGCTAAGCAATTGTGTCTCATTTATCTTGTCTCCTCTGAATTAATAAATAGTCTTATAAAGATCTTTGGTCTTTACCAAAGTGATTTTCTAACTTTTCTGGCCAAGCACCCTATCAACCCCTAGCAAACCTTGAAACCTGTGTGTTAAAATCTGCCTTTAAATTTGACAAAAACTGTTGATTATGTTGATCATTTTTTTATGTATTCAACCACCAAGCCACATTGATGCAAAGTTGATAAATCTAATAAAGTTTATTGGTCGTGTACACAGTTTAGCAGCTGTTAGACTAATACTTTGAACTATGCTGCTGTGCATTGAACTTATTTATCATGCTTGAATATGGATGAACTGTAAACAACATGCCATGAATACTACTTTATTCCTTCTCATCAATATTTACACACGAGAACACGCGAAGGACTTCTGTGTGACTTTAAGATATTGAATATATAGTTGACCTTTAAAGAGTTTAGATGTTCATACTGTTCCATTTGTGCATCTTCGGTTGTTTGTAGCCACTGAACTTTGTAGGTGTTAGCTTATTAGTCCTTGTTCAGTGTCTTTTCATTCTTTCAGGCAAATTGAAAGAAGATCAGACAAGGACAGGATCCTAAGCTAGTGCCAAGGGCTTTTTGAGGGCAATCAATGGTCAACCTCTCTGGTGCTGCCTTTCCATGCAAGGAAGTGTCACAGAGGTCCTTGTTAAGTTTTTCCTTCAAAAACACTAATCAATAACGTCTGCGATCTGTATCGTGCTCTTGCCTTTATTTGTTAATCCTATTAGTTGCTCCTGTTTGTGTGACAGGAAAGTAAGAGCTACTTCCATCGTTGTTGTTATTTATTTCGAGAGCTGTTTGTCACAGGTTTGTCACAATTTGAAACTGACCCCCTGAATCGTCTAAGTTTATTCTTGATGTATAATTAAAACACATACTGAATGAAGACACCCAATTATCAGTGAAGTTGTCAGTTAGCAGCCCACCTGTTTCTCTGGATTGCTGAAGAGGAGACAGTATTTTATTTTCTGTTGCTAAAGAAGTCTACTGGCTATTAGGTAAACAATCATGCCAGCATGACAAGGAGACAGGGACTTTGATGGTTTGATGTCAATATATCTTGTTCTGAGCTGTGTTTGTCTGTGCCAGGAGGTGCATGTGAAAGAATGCAGTGTGAGAATGCAAAATGACAGTTGTCTTTATTGTTTTTTAATTTTTTATACATTAAATATTCAAACATTGTGTTGCCCAGCATACTATATGAAGTGTACAGTTGTATTACAGTTGAAATAGATACGTATTCAATATTGCTTGAACAGTAATTCATTAGCAATCGCTTTGTCACCAACTGTACAATATCATAAATGCACTTCATTTGACACACTGCCACTAAATCACAATCTCAATTGGTCTCAAAAGTGCCAAATTTTCCCTAAGCTTTATCTACCACGATTCCTCTCTGTTTGGGTGAAGCCCATTCTCTCTGGTGGCAACCATGGTATCATGCGCTAATTAGCGAGGAATCATTAGCCAGCATCACAGTTAAATGTAATTGGATTGTACGTAACTACCATCCATCTGGCTTGGCTCTTAGAGAAGACCTTTGCCGAGTGTCGTAGAACGAAAAAAACAGACCATCTGTTGCATTAATGCACTGAAATTACCACAAGGCGGCCTGGGTGACAGCCAGTCGCAGCTGGTTAAGACTCCCTCATGCACAACATAATGTGGCCGAGATAGGACAGGGGACAAGGAGAAAACAGACAATCAAACCAGGCTGGAGAGAAAATAATTCATTAAAATTGATCATGTTGAGGATAATGTTGCATTTCATGTTGTGGGGGCATATTTCCAATGCTATTATAAACCCATTAATTCATAGATTTTGATGTTATACTAGTCATAACATGAGGTAGTTATCATTATTCGGAGGGCATAAATAACACAAGACAATGATTTTTGCAGTGTGATTGTATCTCGTTTTTTATTTGATGCAATACAGCAGGCCTATGCTTGACTCTTGATGATACCTACTTAACCAATTATATGAAAACATGCCATTCTGTTTAGATTTTCCCTTTTGTTATGTGTAACTCCTGCATCTCCAAGCCCCATCATGTTTTTTCCTTGTGCCTCAGGCTCCGGCTGCAAGATGCGAACGTTGGACAGCGGCATTGGAACGTTCCCCCTCCTCGATTCCTCCTCCTTCTTCTCCTCCATCCTCCACCTCCTTCCCAAGTCCACATCGGCCCAACACTCCCTCAGCCCTCCCAGTGCTCCCAGTTCCTCTAGTGAGGAGGTGTCACCCTCCCCATTACCCCGGTGGAGAGTACCGTCTGGCTCAAAAGACCATCCCTGCAGCCAACCAGGCCTGGACAACTCCTCATTATCCGACACCACTGTGACCCTTGTCCAATCAGTGCCTTATCCCACTGTGGCCTTCCTTCAGCCTGTCCAATCCCTGTCTGAGCCCCTTTTGACCTGTGCCAGTGTGTGTGATACCCAGAGCAAGCTGCCCAGACTAGCCTCAGGTAAAGTCAAATGACCACTAGTCCAGAGATACGTCTGTCTGGTCATCGGGAACTCAGTCGCGGTCTCAACTTACTGTTGAGAGTTAAGGAGAAAACACATCGCACCAATTGATGGTCTGCAATTTGTTCGCTGTTCGTTCGCTTTTTGAACCCACTGGTGGGAGACTGACAGCTGTAATTTCTCCATGTTTTTTTACATTTAGAATCGGTTTGCAGTCAGTTGTAGCTTTTTTACATTTAGAATAGGTTTGTAAATTACAACCAGCACTCTGTTCAGAGGTGCTAAGTATAAACGCTTGACAATCCTACCGGTGTGTCTGTCTTTAGAATGGTAGAATACAAAGGTGGCCATTTGTAAATTTGGTAGTGCATCAGCAGTTTTCCTCTTCCAACGTCAGTCACTGACAGTCACTCGATTAGCCCCATTGCAAAATGTGTAGAATTTCAGAAAATGTGCTTTAAAACTGCATCATTTTCTTTACACCCCTTGGCAAAATAGGTGGAATTGCAGGAACAATTGCAGAGGATCACATTTTACGTGAGCAGAGAGAAGAGGCTTGCCCATATTAGTATGCGAATGATAGCCCCAGTTTAGACTCTGCTAAAGAGACACTCTCAATTAGCCTGTCATGAGAGGAGATTTGGTGGTGATTGAAAATCATATCTCACTAGCTAGGTTTCCATCCAATTGGTGACAGATTTTCATAAAAGGCTGTGAGTGATGACGGAATGCAAATAGAAATAGCTTTTGAGGTATAATTACCATGTACCAAATAAAAAGTCCAAGTTCAATGGGTTTTCATCAAATTTTCAACTCTACTGATGGTTTTCTCACTCAAAAATGTTGCTTTATATAGCGAGTGTGCCCACTCTGGTATTGGCACATGCACTCTAGCCAACAGCTCAGATACAGTGTGGTTAGGCCTATAGCCTACTTTTTTTTCTTCTAGGCAAGTCAGTTAAGAACAAATTCTTATTTACAATGAGAGCCTAGGAACAGTGGGTTAACTGCCTTGTTCAGGGGCAGAATGGTAGATTTTTACCTTGTCAGCTCGGGGATTCGATCTAGCATCCTTTCGGTTACTGGCCCAATGCTCTAACCACTAGGATACCTGCCGCCCCAAGATGATGAGATTATTGATGAGATTATTATGAGAATACTATGAGATTATTATGAGATCATTATGGACAAAAGAGCGAAATTATTTTTATTTGTCTAACGGCAGCCAAACATTGATGATCCTGTCACTAGAATCAGACTCAATATTTACAGGAAAGGAGCATTAAGATCACTGTGCTATTTCACCACAATGAAGTTCATAAATTAATCTGTAGCCTAATAAACTGCATGATTTCCCAAGTCTCCAAGTTTACTTCGATATGATGGTTATTATAACAATATTTGGGCATAAAAGTGTTTCCACCAACATTTCTCGCATAACTTATTAGACCTGTTTTTTATCTGATATGTACTTAACTCTGATAAAAAAAATTGGATGGAAACCTGGTTATAGTGATGCACAGAGAGTTTATTTTTTGGTTGGCAAGAGAAAAACAGAAAAAACGGCCAATGTTAAGTGATGCCCAGATAATGCCTTAGGATGTGACAATAACAATAACTTCTGTTAATTACCGAACACCAGATTCAGTGAAAAAAGGCTCTATGCTCTAGATGTTTTCTATTACAACTGTAATGTTCTCCTGTTACTGTTTGCAAAGCAATAGAACAATCCCTTCATAACATATTTTCTGGATGAGGTTCACGTTGTATGGGATGACACTCAGGAGTATCATGGAAACAACATCCTTTTTGAAAGCAATATGTACGGGAAAAAACATGTTGTGCTCTAACAACTAGAGAGGAGGTGCTGCCAAAAAATTAGTAACTACTGGGAATGGATGAAATATTATTGTATGTTTAATAAAATATGACTTTTTATACATGGAGAGAGTTTTGCACCCTTGCAGATATTGTTACCCTGAGGGTGTAAGAGCAAATCAACTTGACACTGCTGTTATATTGCTGTCTTAGAATACTTAGAATGTGTTAGAATGTAATGACCAGGGCCTCCCTAGTGGCGCAGTGGTCTAAAGCACTGCATCGCAGTGCTTGGGGCATCACTACAGACCTGGGTTCGATCTCAGGCTGTGTCACAACCAGCCGTAACCGTGAGTCCCATAGGGCAGCGCACAATTGGCCCAGCCTTGTCTGGGTTAGAGGGAGGGTTTGGCCAGGGGAGCTTTACTTGGCACATCGTGCTCTAGCGACTCCTTGTGGTGGGCCGCGTGCCTGCAGGCTGATGGTGGTTGTCAGTTGAACAGCGTTTCCTCCGACACATTGGTGCAGCTGGCTTCCAGGTTAAGCGGGCGGGTGTTATGTTTGGCGGGTCATGTTTCGGAAGACGCATGACGCGACTTTCGCCTCTTCTGAGCCCGTTGGGGAGTTGCAGCGATGAGACAAGATTTAAAAAGGGGGTAAAATACTAAAAATAAATGTAATGACCATACAACTTGAACAAAACCGTGCTCTCTCTCTTCTTTTTTCAGCAGTTAGAATGACATGATCGTGAAAGACTGACAAGGACAACTGCTAAGAAACCATCAGCAGTGAGTTGTTTTTAAAACATTATTATTTGTTTTATTGGTAGGTGTCAAATCAAAGACAAGCCCTGCCAACATAGAGAGCAGACAAGACTCCAGTTTGCTGTTAGAACCGTTAGCCGTTTTATATCCAATTAATTGATTATAGCAATCAAGGAATGCACACAAGTAATTTTCAGAATAGAATACATTTTCTAAAATCATCGGTAGTTGATCAACCATAGGCCTGCACTTACAGGAGTAAATATATAAGAAGACTGGTTCTGTGGAGCTAGTAAAAATATACAATTACACAGCAAATGTACAAATATTTATTACATTTTTATGTGATTTATTTCACCTTTATTTAACCAGGTAGGCCAGTTGAGAACAAGTTCTCATTTACAACTGTGACCTGGCCAAGATAAAGCATAGCAGTGCAACAAAAACAACAACACAGTTACACATAAACAAACGTACAGTCAATAACACTAAATAAATGAAAAATAAAAAGATCTATGACAGTGTGTGCAAATGTAGAAGAGTAGGGAGGTAGGCAATAAATAGGCCATAGAGGTGAAAATAATTGCAATTTAGCATTAATACTGGAGTGATATATGTCCAGATGATGATGTGCAAGTAGAAATACTGGTGTGCAAAAGAGCAAGAGGGTAAGTAATAATATGGGGATGAGGTAGTCGAGTGTGCTATTTACAGATTGGCTGTGTACAGGTACAGTGATCGGTAAGCTGCTCTGACAGCTGATGCTTAAATTTAGAGAGGGAGACATAAGACTCCAGTTTCAGAGATTTTTGCAATTCGTTCCAGTCATTGGCAGCAACAAGAGCATACAGGTCGCAGTGGTTGGTAGTATATGGGGCTTTGGTGATAAAACGGATGGCACTGTGATAGACTACATCCAGTTTGCTGAGTAGAGTGTTGGGGGCTATTTTGTAAATGACATAGCCGAAGTCAAGGATCGGTAGGATAATCAGTTTTACATTGGTATGTTTGGCGGCATTAGTGAAGGAGGCTTTGTTGCGAAATATGAAGCCAATTCTGGATTTAATTTTGGATTGGAGATACTTAATGTCAGTCTGGAAGGAGAGTTCACAGTCTAGCCAGACACCTAGGTATCTGTAGTTGTCCACATATTCTAGGTCAGAACCATCAAGAGTCGTGATGCCAGTCAGGCGGGAGGGTGCGGGCAGCAATCGGTTGAAGAGCATGCATTTAGTTTAACTAGCATTTAAAAGCAGTTGGAGGCCATGGAAGGAGTGTTGTATGGCGTTGAAGCTCGTCTGGAGGTTTGTTAGCACAGTGTCCAAGAAGGGACAGATGTACAGTATACAGAATGGTGTAGTCTGCGTAGAGCTGGATCAGAGAATCACCAGCAGCAAGAGCGACATCATTGATATATACAGAGAAAAGAGTTGGCCCGAGAATTGAGCCCTGTGGCACACCCATAGAGACTGCCAGAGGTCCGGACAACAGGCCCTCCGATTTGACACACTGAACTCTATCTGAGAAGTAGTTGATAAACCAGGCGAGGCAGTCATTTGAGAAGCCAAGGCTATTGAGTCTGTCGATAAAAATGTGATGATTGACAGAGTCGAAAGCCTTGGCCAGGTCAATGAAGACGGCTGCACAGTACTGTCTTTTATCGATGGCGGTTATGATATTGTTTAGGACCTTGAGGGTGGCTGAGGTGCACCCATGACCAGCTCAAAAAACAGATTGCATAGTGGAGAATGTACGGTGGGGTTCGAAATGGTCAGTGATCTGTTTATTAATTTGGCTTTCGAAGAGTTTAGAAAGGCAGGGCAGGATGGATATAGGTCTATAACAGATTGGGTCTAAGGTGTCTCCCCTTTGAAGAGGGGGATGACCGTGGCAGCTTTCCAATCTTTGGGGATCTCAGATGATAAGAAAGGTTGAGTAGGTTAGTAATAGGGGTTGCAACAATTTTAGAAAGAGACGGTCCAGATTGTCTAGCCCAGCTGATTTGTAGGGATCCAGATTTTGTAGCTCTTTCAGAACATCAGCTATCTGGATTTGGGTGAAGGAAAAGTGGGGTGGGGTGGGGGGGCAAGTTGCTGCAGGGGATGCTGAGGTGTTGGTAGGGGTAGCCAGGTGGAAAGCATGGCCAGCCGTGGAAAATGCTTATTGAAATGATCGATTATCGTAGATTTATCGGTATTGACAGTGTTTCCTATCCTCAGTGCAGTGGGAAGCTGGGAGGAGGTGCTCTTATTCTCCATGGACTTTAGTGTCCCAAAACTTTTTGGAATTAGTGCTGCAGGAAGCAAATTTCTGTTTGAAAAAGCTAGCGTTAGCTTTCCTAACTAACTGAGTATATTGGTTCCTGACTTCCCTGAAGAGTTGCATATCGTGGGGGCTATTCGATGCTAATGCAGAACGCCACAAGATGTTTTTGTGCTGGTCAAGGGCAGTCAAGTCTGGGGTGAACCAAGGGCTATATCTGTTCTTAGTTCCACATTTTTTGAATGGGGCATGCTTATTTAAGATGGAGAGGAAAGCACTTTTGAAGAGCAATCAGGCATCCTCAGGTCAATATCCTTCCAGGATACCCGGGCCAGGTCGGTTAGAAAGGCCTGTTTGCTGAAGTGTTTTAGGGAGCGTTTGACAGTGATGAGGTGTGACCGTTTGGCCGCGGACCCATTAGGCACGCAGGCAATGAGGCAGTGATCGCTGAGATCCTGGTTGAAGACAGCAGAGGTGTATTTAGAGAGCAAGTTGGTCAGGATAATATCTAAGAGGGTGCCCATGGTTACGGATTTTGGGTTGTACCTGGTTGGTTCCTTGATAATTTGTGTGAGATTGAAGGCATCTAGCTTAGATTGTAGGATGGCCGGGGTGTTACACACGTCCCGGTTTAGGTCACTTAACAGTACGAACTCTGAAGATAGATGGGGGGCGATCAATTCACATATGGTGTCCAGGGCACAGCTGGGGGCTGAAGGGGGTCTATAACAAGCGGCAAAGGTGAGAGACTTGTTTCTGGAAAGGTGAATTTTTAAAAGAAGAAGCTCAAATTGTTTGGGCACAGACCTGGATAGTATGACAGAACTCTGCAGGCTATCCCGCTTTGGCAGTTTTATCTTGTCGGAAAATGTTATAGTTAGGGATGGAAATGTCAGGATTTTTGGTGACCTTCCTAAGCCAGGATTCAGACACGGCTAGGACATCCGGGTTCGCAGAGTGTGCTAAAGCAGTGAATAAAACAAACTTTGGGAGGAGGCTTCTAATGTTAACATGCATGAAACCAATGCTTTTACAGTTACATGTGGGACAATGTGCTCTGAAGCCATTAGCAAGCCATGCATAAAAGGCCTGCTGAAGTGTGTGAGTCATGGTTGATAATGGTAGTGTCTTCCTACGGCTGCCCCCCTTACTACCATGATGAGCAGCCATTTTGACTGCAACATTCTAACAGTCTAATAAATGCATTTCATATATGCTATTGGAAAAATAATCATTTGGTTGTGTTTATGAAGGTCTTGGGTAACATCAGAATACGAAAAAAACATTTCAATGAACACAATATCATTTCCATTAGTTTATGTTACTGTAGACTATCAGCTGCCACATGCTCATGTGTAGAGTGCATGGAACAGTTATTCTTGGAAAATGTGATATTTTGAAATAGAGCTAATCTCTTCCATTTGGAGAGTTATTTGGAAACCTCAGAATCTGCTGTTTCTGATACTATATCGAAATCCTCCATGTAGTGTTGCAAAGCTACCGGTAATTTACCAAAGTTACCAGAATCTTTGTTAATTTTGGTAATTAACAGTTAATCTGAGGCAATCTGGTAACTGGTAACTGGCAATCTGGTAACTGGTATCTTTGGTAATTTATACTTGAATAACTAAGTAATTCATATATACTATTCATTTTTTAGATCTGTGTTCATATTGTCCATGAGTTTCTCGTGGTAGACCATATAGTAAAAGAGAAAATTGGTTTATATTAAGGATAATGTTTTACAGCTACATCATTACATTGAATTGATTATTTTATATGTTAAAATTGCAATACAGAGGGCCAGAGATAATTACAGTCACTGGTCATAGTCTGAAGTACCCAAAAGGGCCACTAAATTACGTAAAATCCTTGAACGTTACCAAAATTCTGGTAATTTACTGGTAAACTTAGATCGTTTCCAGTAATTTACCCTCCATTTTACCCTTAACTGCATGTGACTCTATAGGAGGATTTGAAAAAGTAATTTTGTGGCGCTCCACTGAAAAAAATTACATCCTCTTAAAACTGCTTATAACACCAATTCTGTTTGTGATATCAAAATTCTAACATACTGTAAGTGTGTTAAATAGACCTACAGTATTTAGGAAAAGTCAAGGACAGAGGGGGCCATGACTTAAATGGCACATATATTTCCATTTTAAATTAACATGCAGTCAAAATGACTGCCTCTGCGCTTCTATTGTTAAAGAGTGCATTGTATTTTAGGTAACTTAATTGAACTACCATTTAAATAATTGTCTAAGTCTCAAGCACTTTGACCATTTGGAAAAGAATGTTAGATATTATAGTGATTCATATTTCATCATTGAAATTTGAGACTGCACTTGACTGTAAAGAGCTGTAAAGCAGGTCAAAGTCAAGACTGGACTGTTAGATTGCGCTGTTGTATACACTGTTGTACACTATCACAGAACTGCTCCTGTGTACTGTTTTCTGTTATATGTCTTGTTGTTTCACAAGCATTGGAAGAGGCTGTAGTTTGCTGTAAGGTTAGAAATACTGATACATCTTATTTTCTCATCACGCTTGTCTGTCAGAAAACTTTTTTAGTTGTGTGCAGGAAATTGACGTTTACATGAAGTGTGACTTCTGTCTTCTGCATCGTTTTTCTGCATAGGTTACTTTTTCCTGAGAGGAATCCAGGAAGTATGTGACATGTATTTCAGATTTTTTTTATCACCCCTGGCAAATTTCTTTCAAGCATGTGTTCCGGTACAGTAGCCTTAAACATGTCTTTGCAATGTGCTGGTCCCAAGGTCAAAGTAAAATATTAACAGTAAGGTTAGTATTTGGTGTGTGTATTAGCTAAGAGCATAATGATTCACAGTGTTGATAATAATGTATGATTGGTGAACCAGAGTTTTTGCTGGTCAGGTAAGGGCCCCATGCACAGCTGTAATTATTTAATTCAGTCCTCTAGGTCCCCACTTTGACCCAATGATTGACATGATGACATTATTGGTATATCTTTAAAGCCAGATGTTAAACCTGATCTATATGTGTTACTACAAAAATCTCCCCTGAAACCGACTAAATAGCCATGCAAAGAGACAACAAATGTAATTGGTAATTCAGAAAAGGGTGATTTAGAATACATTAGCATCTCTCACCTCCCCCTAGTTGTTCTTGTTTAATGCAGTAATGTACTTAATTAACGTTTAAAAATCTTTGTCATTTGAATAACAACCTTGGGGCTAGGTTCCATTGTCAAATATGCAGCCTTCAGTGAAACATCATTATGAGCAAGAATGATTGAAGTTTATGACTTTGACCCTATGTTGCATTCCAACACCTTGGCAGCTGCAGAGCGACAGGTGTCTCGAACATTTTGCTGAGCTCATAATCGTCCAATTGCAAATGATTCATGCCATTGCAATGAAACTCCTTGATTGTCCATATGGCTGAAATGCTAAGATTTGAGGTACTTTTGTATTATTAGTAGGAAGGTTGAAGTTTAACTTTCATCCCAACAGCAGTGGGTGGAGAGTTTGCTGTTTTTCATAATGAAACAATTGCATTTGCATTTTTTGTGTGACACAGATGTTGATTTTTCCCCATGTATCAACTAATCCTGTTTTCCTCTTCCATTTCAGAATAAATTATGGAACAAAATGAGCAGCATCGAGGGGAGAGAGATAGAAAGAGAGGGCAATCAGCAGGCATGTAACCTACAGGGAGATGCATGATTACAATGGCTCATGGTCAAACAAAAGCACTATACCTATCTTTAGGAATAGAACTGCCCGTGAAAACATGTTTTGTCAACATATGAAGGCTAGAAGCCTGAAAGTTGCTCATTTCCTTCTGATGAGTTTCTGTCCACAGGACCCGAAGTGTTAAAATCAGCAAACTATTGATTTACAGTCACAAGCAATTATAATCATCATTGGACTTGGTTTGCTGGACTTGACACACATTAGCCTCTTCAGTAGCTTTACCAGTTAGCTCACACTTAGGTACTGTGCTGTAATTTGTAATTGCTTCTTATCTTATCAACTTCATTTTAGACAGATGGCGTGGGAAGAAGGCCTCAATGACCTTCTCTCTTTCGGGAGTTTTATGAAAGGGATAGTTCACTCAATTGACAAAATATTGATTTCCTTACCCTGTAAGCAGTCTTTGGACAAGGTAAGACAGAATTCATGCTTTGGTTTTACTTACAGGGTAAAGTAAGGAATATGTAATTTAGTCATTTGGGTGAAGTATCTCTTTAACAGTTAGCAAAACAATACAGACTGACTTGCTAGGTTCTGTGCTGGGCAATATGCGGTTGGGTAATTTAGGAACAAAACCGATGCGTGCTCAACTTTGGGGCAATAATTCCAAAGGATTATTGACAACGTGAAATATATTTAGTCTCCGAATGTTTATTGAAACATACTTTTGCACAATAAGCACTTGTTGTTGTTTTCTCTCAAATAGATAATTAAAGATATTGGGTAGCTAGCTAGCGAATTTTTGCCATATTAGCATAGACATACAGAAAGTCAAGCACCTCAATATAAGACATGGTATCAAGAACAAGATACAACTAGCTGAAACAAACCACCTACGATTCCCCACATGGCAGCTTTTTGTCAATGTTGCTAGCTATCTGACCATTCAGAATCATAACAACTCATGGTCTTCTGCCCCATCAATGCGCAGGCATAATTTTTTTTTTGTTGTCAGGCAACCCGTCTATACGTACTGTCAACTGACACACAAAATCAGTGCGCAACAAACATAACTTCAAGGACGTCTGACTGGCTAATAAGCTATCAAACACAGAAGTACAGTATAGGCAGGATCTTCACTCATAACTGTGTCGTTCCACCTCAAAAATCACAAGAAAGAAGATTGATACCCACTATCTCAGATTGTTCTGAAATAGGTTCTGTAGTTAGTGACAAATTCCATTAACGTTCCTGAAACATTCTTTTGTTGAAATATAATTTGATCTCTGAGAAATTCAGCTAATTAATTGCACCCAAATTGTGCATTTTAATTGACAGGATTCTGATAATATTCAATAAATACAGTACCCAACATCCGATATGGACCAAACATGGGATGACTCAAATGTATGTCACTACAATGAATAGATTCACCCTAAAACTGCATGAACAAGTAAATTAAAAAGCACGTTAGCTTTGTATATAACAAGTACTTTTAATGACGTCTTACACATTACTGAACTCTTGTATGTACAGTATACCTATGAACTCAGTTATACATAAGCGCAACATGAATATTGCTATGCAATCAGCTCAGGGAAATGCCATTACTCATTTAGGAAATATTTAATAGATGGCTATATGGAAGTTATAAGCAGGTTTTCAATTCAACCCCAACACATGATTTTTGTATAATGTAATGTGTATTTACAGTGCCTTCAGAAAGTATTCACACCCTTTAACTTTTTCCACATTTTGTTGTTTATTTTTGTATTTAACCTGGCAAGTCAGTTAAGAACAAATTCTTATTTACAATGAAACCCTCCCCTAACCCAGACAATGCTGGGCCAATTGTGTGGTGCCCTATGGGACTCCCAATCAAGGACAGTTGTGATACAGCCCAGGATTGAACCCGGGTCTATAGTGACGCTTTTAGCACTGCGATGCAGTACCTTAGACCCCTGAGCCACTCAGGATCCCTGTGTCACAGTCTGAGATTAAAATAGATTAAATTGAGATTTGTTTGTCACTTGCCTACACACAATAACCCATAATTCCAAAGTAGAATTATGTTTTTCGAAATTTTTACAAATTTATAAAAAATGTGAAGCTGAAATGTATTCAACCCCTTTGTTATGGCAAGCCTAAATAAGTTCCGGAGTACAAATTTGCTAAACAAGTCACGTAATAAGTTGCATGGACTGACTGTGAATGACTGCCTCATCTTTGTACCCCACAAATACAATTATTTGTAAGGTCCCTGAGTCGAGCAGTATATTTCAAACACAGCGTCAACCACAAATGCCTTGTAAAGAAGGGCACCTATTGGTAGTTGGGTAAACACAACAGCTTCCGATGAAATTGCAGAGCGCCAAATTCAAATTAAATTACTATAAATATTTAACTTTCATGAAATCACAAGTGCAATACATCAAAATAAAGCTTAACTTGTTAATCTAGCCGCCATGTCAGATTTCAAAAAGACTTTACGGCTAAAGCAAACCATGCAATTTTCTGAGGACAGTGCTCAGCACACAAAACATTACAAACAGTTAGCAGCCAAGTAGATTAGTCACGAAAGTCAGTAATAGCAATAAAATTAATCACTTACCTTTGATGATCTTCGTATGGTTACACTCACAAGATGCTGGTTACACAAATGTTTGTTTTGTTCGATAAAGTCCCTCTTTATATCCAAAAACCTCCATTTGGTTGGCGCGTTTTGTTCAGTAATCCAATTGCTCAAATGCGGTCACAACGGGCAGACGAAAATTCCAAATAGTATCCGTAAAGTTCATAGTAACATGTCAAACGATGTTTATAATCAATCCTCAGGTTGTTTTTAGCCTAAATAATCTATCATATTTCAACCGGACAATAGCGTCATCAATATAAAATAAAAACAAGAAAGGTGCGCTCTCGGTCGTGCGCAGTAACCAGCTCTGGGGACATCCCAGGGTCCACTCACTCAATGTGGTCATTCTCCCTCATTTTTCAGAATAAAAGCCTGAAACAATGTCTAAAGACTGTTCACAACTAGTGGAAGACATCAGGAACGCAATCTGGGTCATAACCATTTATATGGTCGATAGGCTTTCAATGGAAAAACACCCATTTCAAAATAATGGCACTTCCTGGAGGGATTTTCCTCAGGTTTTCGCCTGCCATATCAGTTCTGTTATACTCACAGACATTATTTGAACCGTTTTGGAAACTATAGAGTGTTTTCTATCCAAATCTACCAATTATATGCATATCCTAGCTTCTGGACCTGAGTAGCGGGCAGTTTACTTTGGGCACGCTTTTCATCCAAAATTCCGAATGCTGCCCCCTATCCTAAAAACGTAGTTGCCGGAGAGGAAGGAAACAACACAGGGATTTCACCATGAGGCCAATGGTTACCGAGTCAAAGAGTTACTGAGTTTAATGGCTGTGATAGGAGAAAACTGAGGATGGACAACATTATAGTTACTCCACAATACTAACCTAAATGACAGAGTGAAAAGAAAGAAGCCTGTACAGAATAAAAAAATATTACAAAACATGCATCCTGTTTGCAATAAGGCACTAAAGTAAAACTACAAAAATTATAGCAAAAAAATGTACTTTAAGTCTTGAATACAACACAACACATCACTGAGTACCATTCTTCACATTTTCAAGCATGGTGATGTGTGTAGGTGAGAGAAAAAAACAATTTAATCAATTTTGAATTCAGGCTGTAACACAACAAAATGTGCAATAATTTAAAGGGTATGAATACGTTTTGTATAAACTTTATATGTATAAAATAACTGTGAGGTATTGCGTTTAGGCAACTCACTTTTAAGCTCCAAATATAATGCATATTGTGTACTCTACTGATCTTTTCATTGTTACGAATGCATCCTGACATGTTTGGCTGCTATATGAAATGTTTTGCTTCCCTAACCCTTTTTTAAATTGTTTCCCTACCTTGAGTTTTATACATTGTGATGACCATTTACCCCAGGGTGGTCTCTCTCCTCCTGGGTATACAGTAGTGCATAATCAGTCCTGGTAACCTGGGGTATTTTAGACACCACACCAGAAGCAGAATAAGGACATAACAAAAATATATTAGCACTGTTGTGACCTATTGTATTGCCCCCATATTCCCAACCAACCATAGTCCATCCTACGTCACCACTTATGACAAAATGTGTAAATGTAGTATGACAGAAAACAACTTTGGGCTTTCTGAGAAGCAAGCCAAAAATTCCCTAAAACTATTGGGATACATATCAGGTCAATTTTCTATATGACTACAGAGATAGTCTCTATTGATACTCCCTATAAAGAGACATTAAAGAGGCAATCTGCATTTCAACAAAAACAAAGTTTCTGAGCTACTGTTTTGGTAAAAAATCTGATGTGTGGGGCTGGAGAAAAGTAACAACTTTCACATTCATAGACAGAGATGGGTGCAAGGACTGAGCATACATGAGATTCTAATTATTGTGTTAATCATGTTTTGAGGCTGTACAGTATTTGCTTACAATTAAACAATGGAGTAAAACAAGCTTACATTTTGGTATGACAGTTGAACTAAGCTAATTAGGAATTTATATTCAATACAATCACAGATTGCCCTTTTAACCTTATGTATGAAACATAAACTATTGTGTAACGTTAATTGATGACTATGAAATATTTTTGCCAACAGATTAAAGTATTACAATTTCAAACAAAATAAGTAATTTGAATAGATGCCATAAATACCTATGAAATACTACTGCTTTCCTCTAATGCACACTTACAAATGTATATCACTGTTTATACTCATGATAACCCTTTAATTGTTGCAATATTGATTTTTTTTTAAAGAAAATATGAATAACTGTTAATTGATGTTTTATGAGTATAGTAATATACATGTGTACTAGCCATTTAAGCAATTCTAACGAGTCAATCAAGTCTTCCGACATGATACTGGTTGTGAGAGCATGAAGTCTTTGTTTTGATATTGTTCATATTAATGGAGAGAGTCAATTTCGAAAGACTATTGTATTTTTTTAGTATTCATGTCTTAAAACCCAGTATTTGTATGCTGTACATAAGTATGGTGATTACAATGTTCTTTACAATTCATCCTCAGCTGTCTGTTTTTCTAAGAACTCAATGCCGGTTATGTTCCTCTGTGATAATGTGTCCGATGTTTGACAATACTATCCTCTGTTCTATCCAAAACCTATCAGGGTGAAATAAACTATTTCAGCACTTATGGTGTTGCTACCACCAGGGGACATTGTTATGTCATAAAAACCTGACAACGCCAACTGGTTAACTGTAAAAGATTAGAGTTCTAGTGACCAGTTGGGAATCACAGTAACCATGAAACACAAGGAAGCAAGAGTTCAGCAAAAAGCATGAACATTTATTTAAAACAATAGGTAGATTGGAAATGTATCAAAATGATGTAGACCACCCACTAAAGGGTTTAGTGTGGAATCGATTACACACAACAACAACAAAAAATAGTTTCTCCTGTTTTAGGGGATAAGGCAATTCTGGCAGCGTGCCAGCTCCGAGCCTCATTTTACTCCGGTTCTGTCCACTCATCTGTGTGGGCCTGAGGCACAAAGAAACAAGGAACAGCAAATATTTCTCAACTGTTGGCTCAATATTCACAAGGTTGAGGAATTGTTGCTCTCATGATAATCACTTATAACAGTAACAGTCCAGTATTCAAATAAATAGATACAGTAATAATCCAATCCACATCAATTGTCAATACTTTAAAAGCATTTGTCCTTCCTTTTAAAAGCAGTGAGCCAGGTATTGCAGGTACGTTAAAAAGGAGTGAGATTAAAAGACAGCAATATTGGTCCTTTGACAGGCATTTAACGTTTCACTTCCCTGTTTACTTTGTGAACCAGTCCGGATTTTGACGCTGATCAGTCTGATGCGCCTTCAAAACTTCATCGTAGCTCCGCTCCGTTTTTCTAGTTCCAGTGTTTCGCAAGAGGTCCTTCCTCAACTCTGTCCCAAACCATTCTGGCACACCTTCTTCTTCTTCCTCAAGTTGCATCGCACTGAGCGCCTGCTCCCTCTGTTCTGAAAAAACACAAACAAACATCACAAGTCTACTTTGGGTTCATTCTGGTACATGTTGCTACCATGGCCTTTAAATAAACACCTCAATCTGGTCATGCACCAATGGGAATGTACTGTACATTGAATTATTGATACTTGCATTCTCACGAGGGGCTGAGAAATTCCGGGAAGTGGTGTGCTCCTGTATTCCCTCCATAGTAGCACTCCAATGTTGACAGCGATGTTCCTGTGAGTAACAGTGGAACTTCCAACAAGGGTAAGTGAAACAGTGCAAAAAAGGTGTGATCAAGCCATCTTACGGTGGAATGTACAACTAAGACCTCATTATCATTTTGTTTTTGTCATTTCAGGACAGTTATAGTGTTATATTGACCAAAATAAAATGTGTGTGATTGTTAAAAGTATTTATGTCTGTGTGTGAACAGTCAATGTGGTTTGTGAGGGCATTAGTGCATACACTGGCAATGTACTGTAAGTACAGAATCTGCTTGCAGTGTATACTGTACATAATAGACTTACAAAGCTGTCACATTGCCTTAACACCACTGTTGAGAGTTAAGTCCATGGGTCAAATAATCATTGATTACCACAGTGACTCGAATCTCACCTTTGTGAAAGCTCACCTGTCTTTTCTCCCAAATCTGTCTTAGAATGTGGATCTACTGTACTTCTAAAGAATCCATTGAAAGTGAAAGTACCTTTAACCTTGAGCAGTGACAGCTGTCAGGAACGATGACTTAAGTCCTGGCTCTAAGTCACTGTGACATATGCCTTCCCTTTGATGAATAGATCTTGATTCAGCATGAATCCCGGGATTCTTTTTCCAACAGGCAAAATGTACGGGGCAGCTAAGGTTTTGCTATTGGTTTGAAAGTCTCTCTCCACATCTTGATCCTGTTGACCTACCATATTTAAATTCAGCATCTGAACCGGCAGAGACCTTTAGTTCAATGTTATTT
The DNA here is from genome assembly GCF_901001165.1 of Salmo trutta. NCBI lineage: Eukaryota > Metazoa > Chordata > Actinopteri > Salmoniformes > Salmonidae > Salmo > Salmo trutta. The sequence goes on from NC_042980.1 coordinate 7,707,799, forward strand.
GAAGGTCTGTTTGTTGTATATTTGAACATTTGATACAGTGCCTTGCGAAAGTATTCATCCCCCCTTGGCGTTTTTCCTATTTTGTTGCATTACAACCTGTAATTTAAATTGATTTCTATTTGGATGTCATGTAACAAAATAGTCCAAACTGGTTTAGTAAAATGAAAAAAAAAAGTTATGAAAAAAATGAAAAAATGAAATCAATTATTAAAAAATAAATAACGGAAAAGTGGTGCGTGCGTGTATATTCACCCCCTTTGCTATGAAGCCCCTAAATAAGATCTGGTGCAACCAATTACCTTCAGAAGTCACATAATTAGTTATAAAAAAGTCCACCTGTGTGCATTCTAAGTGTCACATGATCTCAGTATATATACACCTGTTCTGAAATGCCCCAGAGTTTGCAACACCACTAAGCAAGGAGCACCACCAAGCAAGCAGCACCATGAAGACCAAGGAGCTCTCCAAACAGGTCAGGGACAAAGTTGTGGAGAAGTACAGATCAGGGTTGGGTTATAAACATATATCAAAAACTTTAAACATCCCACGGAGCACCATTAAATCCATTATTAAAAAATTGAAAGAATATGGCACCACAACAAACCTGTCAAGAGCGGGCCTCCCACCAAAACTCACAGACCAGGCAAGAAAGGCATTAATCAGAGAGGCAACAAAGAGATCAAAGATAACCCTGAAGGAGCTGCAAAGCTCCACAGCAGAGATTGGAGTATCTGTCCATAGGACCACTTTAAGCCCTACACTCCACAGAGCTGGGCATTACGGAAGAGTGGCCAGAAAAAAAGCCATTGCTCAAAAAAAAGATGAGAAAACACGTTTGGTGTTCGTCAAAAGGCATGTGGGAGACTCCCCAAACATATGGAAGAAGGTACCCTGGTCAGATGAGACTAAAATTGAGCCTTTTGGCCATCAAGGAAAACACAATGTCTGGCGCAAACCCAACACCTCTCATCACCCTGAGAACACATCCCAACAGTGAAGCATGATGGTGGTGGCAGCGTCATGCTGTGGGGATGTTTTTCATCGGCAGGGACTGGGAAACAGGTCAGAACTGAAGGAATGATCGATGGTGCTAAACACAGGGAACTTCTTGAGGGAAACCTGTTTCAGCCTTCCAGAGATTTGAGACTGGGACGGGGGTTCACTTTCCAGCAGGACAATGATCCTAAGCATACTGGTAAAGCAACACTTGAGTGGTTTAAGGGGAAACATTTAAATGGCTTGGAATGGCCTCGTCAAAGCCCAGACCTCAATCCAATTGAGAATCTGTGGTATGACTTAAATATTGCTGTACACCAGCAAAACCCATCCAACTTGAAGGAGCAGGAGCAGTTTTGCCTTGAAGAATAGGCAAAATTCCCAGTGGCTAGATGTGCCAAGGTTATAGAGACATAACCCAAGAGACTTGCAGCTGTGATTGCTGCAAAAGGTGGCTCTACAAAGTATTGACTTGGGGCGGTGAATAGTTATGCACCCTCAAGTTTTGCGTTTTTTTGTCTTCTTTCTTGTTTGTTTCACGATAAAAAAAATATTTGGCATCTTCAAAGTGGTAGGCATGTTGTGTAAATCAAATGATACAAATCCCCCCCCAAGAAATCAATTTTAATTCCAGGTTGTAAGGCAACAAAATAAGAAAAATGCCAAGGGGGTGAATACTTTCTAAGCCACTGTAGTTTCTGATATTTTCCTTGCTGTCCAAGCCAATGCCTCAAAGGTTAAGTGCTCGATTCAATCCCTACCAAAGTTCAGCGCTATAGGGCGCTTGAAATGTAAAGGTAATTTTCGATTGAGCCAACATATGCAGTACTTACCGTGAATGCAGTCTCCGCGAACGCGGAAATATTGCATTGAAATTAAAATTGTGCTATAGCGCTGAACTTTGGCATTACGGATTGAATCTAGCCTTAAGCAAGCTTTGGGTAACAGTGTTAGGCTGGGATTCAATACGATCACCCTTTTTCGGCTATGCACCTTTTAAAGGCAATGTTACTGAGTTCTCTGAGACCACATTCACGGTAAACGCTGCATATGTCTGCTCAATCGGAAATGTAAATGTCAAGCGCTCTATTATGCAGATCTAACGCCGATCGGGTTTAATGCTGGCTTTAATATCATTCATCGGCATTCATGACAGGTATAATAAGACAGGAAAACTTCACAATTCACAAACGTTTCACAAAATCTGAAATTTTCTAACCCTAAAGAGAGAGCGATCAAGCTTACTTGATAACAAACTGGTGAATTACAGTCAATGTGAGCCTTATGGCTGTAATCAGTCGGTATCGCCGGAGTTCAGTGGTGCGTATAGCATGCTTGAAATTTAAAGGTAATTTCCAATTTAGCCGACATATGCAACATTTGCCGGGAACGCAGTCTCTGCTAAGATGGGAACATCTTAGCAGAAAATTAAACCCGCATTAAACCCGTCTTTAAATGCCAATCGAGTACAATGTGGAACTTTGGCAATAGAGATTGAATCCAGCCCTTAGTAACAATGAGTTGGATGTTATTTTTCAACTAAATACAAAGATCTTGTTTCAGTTAACCCCCAAGGGGGTTTATTTAAAAAAGTCATAATAAAAGTAGTCGGAATCCACAAAAACTTTTTGGCTTACTGAGGCCAATTAACAGATTTTGAGCTCTAATGAAGCAGGGTATTCTTAACAATTAACAGTCTCTTGATGGGCAATTATGGAGGAATAAATAAAGCTAATTAACTTAACTCAGTAGCCTAAGTCAAGAGCAACTCCTCAATAGAGTTTGATGGAGGGTGAAAACAAGTCTGTCTATCTCTTGAAAGGTCATCATTAATAATAAGAATATGTTCTTAATTGACTTACCGATACGTGTTTTTATAAAGGTTTGATAAATAAACTACAAACCATTTTGAAAAGAAAGGAACAGTGCATTAAACGATGTTGGACTAGTCAGCAATGGCTATGGGCTTGACAAATAGGCTACTATACGGTATATACCTCTTGTTGATTAAAGTCTTAGTCATTCTGATGGAACATTTGAAGGTTGACATAGAGTATACATTCACAGTGTTCCTTGTGAAGATGTCGTTAACCTTCACACAGGAACATGTGGGCAGGTGTAGACAGCCATCTAGTGCAAATTAGTTTGGAGCCTGGAAAGAGTAAATTGACGTGGAGCGCAATTCAGCAGCGCGAGACATGGTGTTAGATGGTTTTCTAGGGGAAATTGCAGCACAGTTTGAAACTCTTATTCAGAAAAAGCACCATGCTGTACTATTTCTGATTTCTCTAAGCAGGAAAAGGTAATGTATCTTATCTACTATGACCCTTTCTACATTCACAGTACATTTTGCAGTGATAAATCAACACTTAAAGAGTTAATTTTAGCACTACCTCAGATAACAAATGGTCTCACTATATGCTTTCATTACACTTGTCAGTGTTACTCAAATATAACACAATAGGGTAATTAACACTCACAGCGTTATTTAAATTCAACACTGGTGTTAATCTAAAGGTAACTCCCATTAGTGTTCAACAAAAACACTGTTACAGTAAATCATTTGGGCCGTTTTTTTAACACTGTGTGGTGTAAAGCGTAATTTGCAAATTTCCCATGTTGCCTTTCCTTTTTCGAGTGACGTATAGAGTCACCACCCATTACTTTATTTGTTACTGACAGAGACATGATTGTTGAATTCTTTGCTTTCAAAGGCCTGTGGCTTTTACCAAATGAGTACATAGGTGAATGTTATCATAAAACCTTTTTGAAAATACATTACATACAGTGAATCATAAGGCCTTACTTTGATGGCCTAGTTTTACCCTAAGACAATAATGTTAGGAAATTCCAAGTTTACAGGCCACATCAAGCCTGCAAGTCACATTATGATGGCTGGCAAAGTGATGTGTAATTCGTATTGGAATCCAGCCAGAGATTGGATATCCAACAGTTGGCATTTTTATTCACCCACAACCTGCATTCAGAATGACTGTCAGGGTTAGGAACATAGATAAAGGAGCCTACCTAAACCATTTAAACCGGAACAACCATTTCATTAACAGGTGCAATAAATCTAACTAACGGATTGGATTTGTTTAGAAAATGCTGGGAAAAACAGCAGCTTGCGAAACTATTCACCCCCTTGGAATTTTTCTTATTTTGTTACCTTACAACCTGGAATTAAAATGGACTTTTGAGGAGTTTGTATCATTTGATTTACACAACATGCCTACCACTTTGAAGATGCCAAATATTTTTTATTGTGAAACAAGCAAGAAATAAGACAAAAAAACTGAAAACTTGAGCTTGCATAACTATTCATCCCCCTAAAGTTAATACATTGTAGAGACACCTTTTGCATCAATTACAGCTGCAAGTATCTTGGGGTATGTCTCTATAAGCTTGGCACATCTAACCATTGGGATTTTTGCCCATTCTTCAAGAAAAAACTGCCCCAGCTCCTTCAAGTTGGAAGGGTTCCGCTGGTGTACAGCAATCTTTAAATCATACCACAGATTCTCAATTGGATTGAAGTCTGGGCTTTGACTAGGCCATTACAAGACATTTAAATGTTTCCCCTTAAACCACTTGAGTGTTGCTTTAGCAGTATGATTAGGGTCATTGTCCTGCTGGAAGGTCTTAAATCTCTGGAAGACTGAAACAGGTTTCCCTCAAGAATTTCCCTGTATTTAGCACCATCCATCAATCCTTCAATTCTGACCAGTTTCCCAGTCCCTGTTGATGAAAAACATCGCCACGGCATGATGCTGCCACCACCATGCTTCACTGTGGGGATGATATTCTCGGGGTGGTGAGAGGTGTTGGGTATGCACCAGACATTGTGTTTTCCTTGATGGCCAAAAATCTCCATTTTAGTCTCACCTGACCAGAGTACCTTCTTCCATATGTTTGGGGAGTCTCCCACATGCTTTTTGGCAGACACCAAATGTTTTTGCTTATTTTTTTCTTTAAGCAATGGCTTTTTTTCTGGCCACTCTTCCGTAAAGCCCAGCTCTGTGGCGTGTATGGTTTAAACTGGTCCTATGGACATATTTTTTTTAATTTTGAATTTTTTTTTTATTTATTTTCATTTCACATTCAAATACAATTACAAATTCAGTGCATTACGTTGTACATAACATGGCTTCATACAAACAGTATCAAAGAGTACCGTAACAATATAAAAATAACAAAATTCCTCAAAAAAGTGCTGTTCTGCAGGTCCTATGGACAGATACTCCAATCTCCAATTTGGAGCTTTGCAGCTCCTTCAGGGCTATCTTTGGTCTCTTTGTTGCCTCTCTGATTAATGCCCTCCTTGCCTGGTCCGTGGGTTTTGGTGGGCAGCCCTCACTTGGCAGGTTTGTTTTGGTGCCATGTTCTAGCCATTTTTTAATAATGGATTTAATGGTGCTCCGTGGGATGTTCAGAGTTTTGTATATGCACTTCTCCACAACTTTGGTGCCCCTTGCTTATTGGTGTTGCAGACTCTGGGGCCTTTCAGAACAAGTGTATATATTCTGAAATTATGTGACAGATCATGTGACACTTAGATTGCACACAGGTGGACTTTATTTAACTAATTATGTGACTTTTGAAGGTAATTGGTTGCACCAGATCTTATTTAGGGGCTTCATAGCAAAGGGGGTGAATACATATGCATGCATCACTTTTTTTTATTTTATTTTTTTTATTGAAAGAAGTAATTTTTTTCATTTCACTTCACCAATTTGGACTATTTTGTGTATGTCCATTACATGAAATCCAAATAAAGATCCATTCAAATTACAGGTTGAAATGCAACAAAATAGGAAAAACGCCAAGGGGGATGAGTACTTTTGCAAAGCACTGTATGATAATGATCGGTGTGGTTTTGGTTGGGACTGTTTTACTCTCCACAGTGTAAAACAATATCTCTGGTTATCAACACCAACAAAGCGGTGCTTTTTACACCACTTTTACAGAGTGAATTTAACTCCTGAATCAACATTAGAAATGTTACACAAAAAAATCAACACAACCATGTAATCATAATGGAAAAGCATATCTCATTGTGTTCATATGCATGAATATTGATTAGGCATACAAAAAAGCAATATACATGGGAAAATTGGCTATCTGGCAATTCCAGAAATTGCCAGAAGAGCCGGACAATCTTTTATTGGGGTGGGCTGGTAAAAAAAAAACATCTCTATAAATGAATAAAAATTAAAGACATGTCCTGCGGCCCACGGGCCATTTTTTTTAAATTACTTTTGCGCAATTTCTCTGTTTCATAATAATCTATATTCAGCATTTGGCTGACCAGCGGTCAACGGCCGGCCCCTCCTACCAAGATGTGCCAGTCCGGTGTTCTGATTGGCTGAGCTGAGGAGGCGCAAATTCACATTCAAAGTCAAATGTGACCCGATTCAGGAAACTAGGCGTATGTCCCAAGTCACGACTTCACAGGAGAGCCGTTTGAACGTAAAAAATATTTTTTTATCAAAATGCCTTCTCGAACGTGAACTTTCATGTACCTTAAAACCTGTTGAGGACAGACGTTCCGCTAGCGGAACGCCTCACCAATATCCAATGGTAGAGCGTGGTGCGAAATACAAAAACCTTAAAAATGCTATACCTTCAATTTCTCAAACATATGACTATTTTACACCATTTGAAAGATAAGACTCTTGTTAATCCAACCACATTGTCCGATTTCAAAAAGGCTTTACAGCGAAAGCAAAACATTAGATTATGTCAGGAGAGTACCCAGCCCAAAATAATCACACAGCCATTTTCAAAGCAAGCATATATGTCACAAAACCCCAAACCACAAATAAATGCAGAACTAACCTTTGATGATCTTCATTAGATGACACTCCTAGGACATTATGTTATACAATACATGCATGTTTTGTTCAATCAAGTTCATATTTATATAAAAAAACAGCTTTTTACATTAGCATGTGATGTTCAGAACTAGCATTCCCACCGAAAACTTCCAGTGAATTTACTAAATTACTCATCATAAACGTTGAGAAAATACATAATAATTATTTTAAGAATTATAGATACAGAACTCCTTTATGCAACCGCTATGTCAGATTTTAAAATTGCTTTTCGGCGAAAGCACATTTTGCAATATTCTGAGTACATAGCTCAGCCATCACAGGCTAGCTATTCAGACACCCGCCAACTTCGGGGCTCACTAAACTCAGAATTACTATTAGAAAAATGGTATTACCTTTGCTGTTCTTCGTTAGAATGCACTCCCAGGACTTCTCCTTCAACAACAAATGTTGTTTTTGTTCCAAATAATCCATAGTTATATCCAAATACCTCCGTTTTGTTCGTGCGTTCAGGTCACTATCCAAAGGGTAACGCGCGAGCGCATTTCGTGACAAAAAATGTCAAAATGTTCCATTACCGTACTTAGAAGCATGTCAAACACTGTTTAAAATCTATTTTTATGCTATTTTTCTCATAAAATAGTGATAATATTCCAACCGGACAATGTTGTATTCATTCAAAGAGGAAAATAAAAAAATTGCGAGGTCTCGTGAACGCGCATCTCCAGTCTCTCTGTCACCAGACAGTCCACTGACAAACTGTGCTGCTGTTATCGGCCCAGAGACAGGAGATGCGTCAATACGGTTTCTGAAGGCTTTAGAGAGCCAATGGAAGCCTTAGAAAGTGTCATGTAACAGCTCAGATACTGTAATTTCGATAGAGATGCAACAGAAGAACTACAAATTGTCAGACAGGCCACTTCCTGCTTGGAATCTTCTCAGGTTTTGGCCTGCCATATGAGTTCTGTTATACTCACAGACACCATTCAAACAGTTTTAGAAACCTTAGAGGGCTTTCTATCCAAATCTACTAATTATGTGCATATTCTAGTTTCTGGGCAAGAGTAGTAACCAGATTAAATCGGGTACGTTTTTTTATCCGGCCGTGAAAATACTGCCCCCTTTCCACAACAGGTTATTAATAACAAACTTGTACACCATCTGTAAATACGAATAAAATTGTTACATTAAGAGACTTCTTGGTTAAGCCACAGAAAAAGTGAGCAACCTTCCCACTAGCCATGATTGGCTGAGATAATGAGTGGGCTGTACATGCCGAGAGAGGAGTTTGGATTGGTCTGCCATATTGAAGGCGTCTGTCTATTTGAGCTCTTCAGTCTGTGTTGGTAATCCTGTCAAACAGGGCTTTTTTATGTATTGTGTAGTGGAGCTGCATAAGTGTTGCTCTCCATTTTCTGGAGGATCAAGTTTTGAAATCAGTGGAATTAGAGTATGATAGCTAAAGAGATGGAGAAACACCTGTCTCCGGATATCATCTTCAAACTAAGGACAACCGTGGTATGGCTTTCCTGACAGGGAGACGTGTCTATGATGCATGTTGATGTACAGTATACTGTACAGGTAAGATAGTCTAGCGTTAGATACGCTAGCTACATTTTAAGATATTTTGTGTTCATAATTTTGACAGAAAGTGGTTTCATTTCAAGCTAAAGTGTATTGTTAGCTAGCTAGCTAACGTTAGCTGGCTGGCTTCCTAGCTGACGTTATGATTTGTTTCCAAGAGCCGTTTTCTTTTCTAGTTAGAGCCTTATGTTAGGCAGTGTTGGAACTTTGTTCATTGTTGTTAACTAGCTAACTTTAGCTGGCTGGCTCGTTAGCTAACATTACGTGACGTGCGTACAACACTCGTTGAATATGGCCGGTGTCAGTAAACGTCTACAAAAAAACCCAGAGCTGGTTAGGCTGTTTTCATGTTATCCAGAGGTAAACAAATCATCAGCCAGAGCATCAAGTGTACGCTCCGGTAGCGAAACGAGATGGGTGGGGCTAAATATTAAGGTGCTGAATGGGTGTAGGCAAAGAAGAGCTCTTCACTAGATACCAAAACATTAAAGCTGATTTTCTCAAAAGTGAGTTACTTTCCCATTGTTTGTCAAATGCAGTGTATGATATACAATTTTGTATCTCTGAGTCTCTGCTTTAATCCAATGTAAAAAAACAAAAAACAAAAACACCATTTCACATTTTGTTACATAAGACCAAATCCAGGTGGTGAGTCACAAATGCAATCATCAAAGAGAGTGATACCTGTTCTGACTCTGTCAGTCACTCAGTCAGAATAGAGAAATTGAAATGTGGCACGGTGATGTGGGCTGATGTGACTAAAATGCCAGGGCTGAATTTTTGTCCCAGTCCGCCCCTGGTTATAGATTACTTTAAAGCACTGGAAATCTGATTAAAATCATAACACATAATCATATCACATTGTACACTTGCGACCGACACTCCCCTCCCAGTTATCTCTGGCAAGTGCAAAGGCTGGTCTCACTGTCGAATCAGAGGCACGCAGCACTGAACATTTAGGAGGCTACCATGGACGTTCGTGGGATCCATAAATGGACTGTGCACTGCTCGCAACATCACCAGGTCTAATGTGTCCCTCCCAAGCGACACAATCGAAAGAATGCGGCTGCTTACTTACACAACTTTGTTCTGGTTTATCCTCAAATCAGGTATGTTACCCACGGGATTTGTTAACTGTAACTCTGCAAACCGTTTTGGAATGCAATGGATAGTCTACCTAAATTATGTGTAATACCAGATGATATGAGTCTAACTGGAGTAGGTATAGTATTAATAACGTGTTTTGTTTTACTAATTGTTTTAACGCTCTAACAATATTTGGAGAGGAATATAAGCTCAGGGTGGGTCATTGATGGTCAGTAGGTTACCCTGGTGCGCAAGCAATTTGGTTATTTTGAAAGGGGGGGGGAGTTGATAATAACATATTCGGCAGTTTTTACTTCTCTGTGATATTTCCTACTGCGTCTTTACGCACGGTTTGGCACTGTTGATGTGGGAACGCAAAATGATTATCTTTACACCAGTGTGTGGATGTCAAGAGAATGAGACAAGCATGCTTTCAGATGGAAACACTGTTCGAAACAATTTTGACTAAGGAGTGTATGCAACCGGTACCCGTTAGTGCTTATTGATGCCTATATTATGACACATCCCTTGTAGCATACTACACTTACCCGTTTGAGAATACTTCTTTTGATTAATTTGTGCCGAATGCTGCTGGAACAGGCTCCGGCACCTTTCCTGTTTGGACTGTTTCATTCCGGAACATATTTGGCCAGATCCAGTACCTCTCATGGCATGAAAAATAATCAAAAAAAAGATATACATGTATAAATAATAAAAGCGAACAAAGTTCATTTGAGTTGCCTCTTAATTAGGTATCCTAAAGACCCCGAGTTGATTCGGGTTGGGCCGGCTGCTCTTAAGGTTTGCGCAACATTGTAAGCTACAGTGCATTCGGAAAGTATAGAACTTGAATCTCGTTTCAGTTCTGAGAGACACAGACGCGCTTCTCACACAGCCACGGCCATGCGTTGGTATCAAACATACAGTGCATTCGGAAAGTATTCAGATCCCTTTACCTTTTCCACATTTGTTATGTTACAGCCTTATTCTAAAATGGATTAAATTGCCCCCCCTCATCCGTTTACACACAATACTCCATGACAAAGCAAAAACAGGGTTTTCGAAATTTTTGAAGAAAAAAACTGGGAGTTAAAAACGAAAATATCACATTTACATAAGTATTCAGACTCTTAGTAGTTTCTTGAAGCACCTTTGGCAGCAATTACAGCATTGAGTCTTCTTGGGTATGACGCTACAAGCTTGACACACATGTATTTGGGGAGTTTCTCCCATTCTTCTCTGCAGATCCTCTCAAGCTCTGTGAGGTTGGATGGGGAGCGTCGCTGCACAGCTATTTTCAGTTATCTCCAGAGATGTTCTTATCGGGTTCAAGTCCGAGCTTTGGCTGGGCCACTCAAGGATATTCAGAGACTTGTCCCGAAGCCACTCCAGGATTTTCTTGGCTGTTTGCTTAGGGTTGTTGTCCAGTTGGAAGGTGAACCTTCACCCCAGTCTGAGGTCCTGAATGCTTTTCATCAAGGATCTTTCTGTACTTTGCTCCGTTCATCTTTCCCTCGATCCGGACTAGTCTCCCATTCCCTGCCTCTGAAAAACATCCCCACAGCATGATGCTGCCACCACCATGCTTCACCATAGGGATGGTGCTAGATATCCTCCAGGCGTGACACTTGGCATTCAGGCCAAAGAGTTCAATCTTGATTTCATCAGACCAGAGAATCTTGTTTCTCATGATCTGAGAGTCTGTAGAGGCCTTTTGGAAAACTCCAAGTGGCTGTCATGTGCCTTTTACTGAGGAGTGGCTTCCGTCTGGCCACTCTACCATAAAGGCCTGATTGGTGGAGTACTGCAGAGATGGTTGTCCTTCTAGAAGGTTCTCCCATCTCCACATATGAACTCTGAAGGGAGCTCTGTCAGAGTGACCATCGGATTCTTGGTCACCTCCCTGACCAAAGCCCTTCTCCCACAATTTTAAGTTTGACTGGGCGGCCAGCTCTAGGAAGAGTCTTGGTTCTAAACTTCCTCCATTTAAGAATGATGGAGGCCACTGTTTTCTTTGAGGCACTTCAATGCTGCAGAAATTATTTGGTACCCTTCCTCAGATCTGTGCCTCGACACAATCCTGTCTCGGAGCTCTGTGGACAATTCCTTCGACCTCATGGCTTGGTTTTTGCTCTGACATGCACTGTCAAGTGTGGAACCTTATATAGTCAGGTATGTGCCGTTCCAAATCATGTCCAATTAATTGAATTTGCCACAGGTGGACTCCAATCAAGTTGTAGAAACATCTTAAAGATGATCAATGGAAACAGGATGCACCTGAGCTCAATTTCGAGTCTCATAGCAAAGGGTCTGAATACGTATGTAAATAAGGTATTTCGTTTTTTTTATTTGAAATGAATTTGCAAAAATGTATAAAAATCTGTTTTCACTTTGTCATTATGGGGTATTGTGTGTAGATTGATGAGGAAATACAATAATTTCATTAATTTTAGAATAAGGCTGTAACGTAACAAAATGTGGAAAAGTCAAGGGGTCTGAATACTTTCCGAATGCACTGTATGTTTGATACCAACGCATGGCCGTGGCTGTGTGAGAAGCGCGTCTGTGTCTCTCAGAACTGAAACGAGATTCACGTTCTATGATCTCTCTCCCTCGCTCTGCTCTGATAGACATGAATGAGCCGGCAACTCTCATCTCTTCAGCGTTACACGTCATCATTTATTTCCTTATAGAACAACACAATCTCACACTCAATTCGTTAAAATATGTACAAAAAGTATTTCAGCAGATGTTTTGCCTTTTTATGTGGTTTTGTGTCGCTTAATTCATGTGAAAATACACACATTTTTGTTCGACTTAATTTGTTGGAGAATACACACATTTTTGTGCGACTTCATTCATAGGAAAATGCATTTTTGGGGGGCAAACTGGAAAAAGCTTTTGAAAGTTATTGGAGCAATGCGTTTTGGGTAATGGTGTTCACAATGTTTTTTTTGTGTCCCACATTTATTTATATATAAATATATATAAAAAAAACGTGTTAACAACCCAATATTGTTAATCAACCAGGTCGTCACCGAAATACTTATAATAAAATAGTAGCCTTAAGTTTTTTAATTTATTATTCATGACAATGCTGTTTTCTGTGCTTGTTTTTTTCTTAATACTTTGGGATACTGGTGCTATGTCGGATTTATGAGGGTTGCCAATTTGGGGTTGCCAAAATGGGGTTATAGCTGTATTTGTCCGTTTTTTGGGGGGTATTGAGGAAGGTATTTGATTGGGGAAACGGGATACATTTCCATTATGGAAAATGTATTAATCAATAAATGTGGGGAAACAGAAGACCTGCAAAATAAATCTGTTTGGTTAAATTCCCCTAGTGCAACTGCATGGTATTTGCAATTATAACGAGTCTGGACAATGATCAATTAAGCCATATCAATGCAGTTAAACAGGTTAATGTAAAATAATGAATTATGTTTGCTTACACTAATGGCACTTCCAAGGCCATTTCATGATGATTATTACGGTCATGTCAATTATGTTATATACTTAGGCTATTGTAACAAGGCATATGCCAGCATTGTAGGCCTACTGCCTCCGCCCACAGGACTACTAGGCTTTCATGTCAACGGCTGTTAGATCTCACTTTGCCATGTATGAGCCCTGGTTAGAGTCCCTGTTGCAGTTTCTTCTGCTATATTGTTGGAAGCGTTGGGCTCACGTCCAGCTCACATCTGGTTAAGTGATCTAGTGGTGGGAAGCATTCTCTTTTTCAACATTGTGTTGGGTGTAATTACATTGATATATCTAGTGAACAATGGATAAGCAACAATAGGCATGATGGATACAAGTAGTCACTACAGGTGTCACGTCCTGACCAGGAAAAGGGGTCATTTGTCATTGTAGTATGGTCAGGGCGTGGCAGGGGGTGTGGATTTTGTGTGTTTTGGGGTTGGTTTGTTTCATGGGGATTTGTTCTAGTTTTCATTTTCTATGTTAATTTTCTATGTGTGCCCGAGTATGGTTTTCAATCAGAGGCAGGTGTCTTTCGTTGTCTCTGATTGGAAGCCATACTTAGGCAGCCTGTTTTTTCCTGTGGGTTGTGGGTGGTTGTTTTTCGTATAGTCTATGTTACCTTACGGAACTGTCGTTTGACGTTTTGTTATTTTTTGTTTAAGTGTTCACTTTATAAAATAAAAGAAGATGAGCACTCAACACGCTGTGCTTTGGTCTAATCCTTCTGACGCTTGTGACAACAGGTATGATGAAGCCTTACATCAAAGTTGCCTGAAGCGGAATGGAAAGTGCTATGCCCTGACCAGTTATTCGGAAGAAAATCCTCCGTGTCTAAACATTTACATAAGTTAACTTACCAGTATGGACCCAAAACAAAGTCATGATACACATTTGCAAACTACCTGTTGAAGGTGTTATTACAACCATGGTGTTCTTTTGTTACTGAAGCTTCTCATCTAATAACCTGGCAATGATCCAGATCATATGGGTCGACAAATAATGTAAGTGTGTTATTTAGCAAAACACAACTATACTTTTTTTTAGAATGCAAACCAGTAATATTAATCATTGTTGATCCATCCTGTTCTGATCTAATGAGATGGATGAAGGATTTCCTATGGCCTAGAATCGAGGCCTTTCCCAGTCATGACGGATGAAACTATGGCCCTCCTGGTTCTCATTGGCGAAGACTGAACTCAAGTTAGGGGTTATATGTCAGACTCTCCTTTACCACTTTACCCAGATGTTAAACCCCAGAGGAAATACACCCTTTTTAAGGTGATATAACTTGTAGTATTTTTATAGAGCTGTGAAACCCGTAGACGAATGGCTTGAGACTGAGCATATCTCACTGGAAATTGCTGCTGACATTGAACATAGCTTAAGCTTAGGGTATTTCATTCATTTCAGACTCGTATTCCACTATTCCCAACATATTATACCCCATAGGTTGCAAATAAACCCTTTTTAAGCTGATACAACTTGTATCATTATTATAGGGCAGTGAAACCAATAGCCGAAGGGCTTCAGACTAAGCATTTCTCACTGCAAATTGCTGCTTACATTGAACATAGCATAGGGTTAGCGTATTTAATTCATTTCAGACTCTCCTATACCACTATTTCCAACATCTTACACCCCATAGGTTGTAAATAAAAAACTGTAAACTGATATTACTTGTATCATTATTATAGTGCTGTGAAACCCATAGCCGAATGGCTTCAGACTGAGCATTTCTCACTGGAAATGTCAAGGGTGTGTATGGGAGGCGAAGTCAGGTGCAGGAGAGCAGAGTGTAGTGAACAGGCGCACTTTAATTCCGTTCCACAAAATACAGCACATAAAAACAATAACGTGCAAAAAACACGGAATATGGCAAAAGTAAAGCGGCCGACAATAATCCACATCACAAACAAACAATTACACACAAAGACATGGAGGGGAAACAGAGGAGTAAATACATGCAGTAATTATGGAATGAAAACCAGGTGTGTAATGGAACAAGACAAAACCAATGGAATATGAGAAATAGAGTGGAGATTGCTAGAAAGCCGGAGACGTCGATCGCCGAATGCCGCCCGAACAATGAGAGGAGCCAACATCGGTGGAAGTCGTGACAGGAAATGGCTGCTGACATTTCACATAGCTTAGGGTTAGGCTATTTCATTCATTTTAGACTCTCCTATGCCACTGTTCCCAACATCTTATACCCTATAGGTTGTAAATAAACCCTTTTCAAGCTGATATAACTTTTATCATTATTATAGGGCTGTGAAACCCGTAGCCGAATGGCTTCTGCCGTGACGTGACTACCATTAATGTGATGATGGCTATTTTATCAAATCTATTAACTATGTTAAATTATTACATGATTAAATTAATCACATAACAATTAACTCATTAGTAACTTGGGGCACCATGGAAAAAGTTTGCTTAACCTCTCATTTCTCACCAAAAAAATGTGTAATGTAGGCTCCACGAAATATGAAATGCGCTATTAAGAAAATCATGTAGGCCTACTGTTGACTACACAAAAACAGGGCTTTTCTAACTACAAGTTCACCAGTATCCCAAAGTGAAAACAAGCATAGAAAACAGTATTGGCATTCATTTAAAAAACAACAACAACGTAAGGCTGCTATTATATTATAATTATTTTGGGGACAAGCTGGTTGATCAAAAATATTGGGTTGTTGACACGTTTTTTTTGTATAAATAAATGTGGGACTTAAAAAAAGGCAGCCGAGAACACCATTGCCCATCATGCATTGCTCTAATCATTTTTATAACATTGTCCTGAAGTTTGCCCCCCAAAAATGTATTTTCCTATGAATGATGTCGCAAAAAAATGTGTGTCTTTTCCTACGAATTAAAATTTGTTTCTTTTCACACGAATTAAGCTACACAAAAATGCACGAAATCTGCAAAAATACTTTTTGTACATATTTGCACGAATTGAGTGTGAGACTGTTGTGCGTGTGAAGGGTTCTGGAGGAGCTGCAGCACCCCTGATAAATTGAAATACATTTGCCAAATGTATAGAGTTACTGTCTGTTCAGAAATAAATGAAATGATTTATAATAGATTACGACACCATGAGAAAGCATATAATTTAGCCAGAGACCATCAGCTTCTTAAAAAAAAATGTGGGCCTAGCTGTGGCGTGTAGCCCAATAACAAGGCATAGTCTACAGTTGGGAACGCGCGGCAAATCTGTCAGTGAACAAATACATACAAAACAGGCCTTTAGCAATATTTCAAATACAATCACGGGAAAACACAGGTTGGAAAGCAAATGGCTCCTGCTGAAGAGTCTCTAATCTGTCTGCTGTAGGCTACCAAAATATTTGATCAACTTTCAAATAGGCCTATTGTTTTATAAAGTAAAACGAGAGAGAGAGAGAGAGAGAGAGAGAGAGAGAGAGAGGCTTTTAGCACGACCACATCGGCCATCGCCAACGAGTGAGCTGCGCATCATTGGGTTAGTCAGTAAAGCTGGAAAGCATTTTTAGGACTATAATTTCCTCTTGATATTGTTGGCTACAATATGTGTCTGCACACACCTAGGCCTAGGCTATTGATGGATTCAACACAAGGCCGTTTTTATTGATCTCAGTATGTCAGTGTCAAGTAGCCTGTCATTTCCATAATTTGTGTGGTATTATGGTGCTTTCATGAGAACTGGGAACTCGGGAAAAACGAGGTTGAAACATGACGTCAGTGATCTTCATGTCAGAAAGTCGGAGCTCTAGAAAGAGGCCAGAGCTCCGGACTAGGAATTCCGTGTTGGATGACCGTTCAAAAGTACGTTTTCCCCAGAGTTCTCAGTTACCTTGAACACACTGTTCGCTGCTCTGGCACCCCAATGGTGGAACAAGCTCCCTCACGACGCCAGGACAGCGGAGTCAATCACCACCTTCCGGAGACACCTGAAACCCCACCTCTTTAAGGAATACCTGGGATAGGATAAAGTAATCCTTCTAACCCCCCCCCCCTTAAAAGATTTAGATGCACTATTGTAAAGTGGTTGTTCCACTGGATATCATAAGGTGAATGCACCAATTTGTAAGTCGCTCTGGATAAGAGCGTCTGCTAAATGACTTAAATGTAAATGTAAAATGCACTAAAGTCAGAAGTCTGAGATTTCCCAGTTACAAGTTCCCATGTTTTGAACAAGTCATTAAAAAAGATTATGCCAAAGTCTCCAGTCATGTACAATTATGTAGAATTGCATGAAATGCCTTTATAAAAGGCCACATTTTTCCCAAACCCTTGGCCACTAAAAATGTTCTCCATGTGTGCATCTTCTGTAAGTGCCTCTACTCTACAGCTCTATGCCACTACGCAAACGCAAGGATATGCATGCTATGCTTTACTATAAAGCTGATTTTTTTTCTTTCTCATGCGTTCCGGTACCTCAGAGCTCCCTATTTCACAACACTATCGTGCTTACATTTTGCTCCGGCACCTCCCGATTTACAAATTATGCACTGGGAATATATTATGTTTCGTAGCCTCATTATATTGCTTAACATTGAATGACATCAACATAATTTGTTTTGCTCACGTAATAGAGGGAGTTTAATGCTAATAGAACTCTCATGTGCTGCGTATCAAATGTTTCTCTGCCTGCCAAGAATGTCGTTTTTGATGTATCCCTGAAACCTGGTTTGACTGAATTAGTGTAACTTTCCCCTGGGTACCTGGAAAAAAACGCCCATGTATCCTGACATGGCAATTTCCCAACTGTCTGCCCTTATTAACAGTTTAAGATGTATGTTTACCAAAGCAGAACTCCAGGAAATGAGTGACATTTGGATGGGGCATACTGTTGCACACTGGATGATGGAGCAGTGCTCATTGTGCAGTCAACTTGTTCTCTTTACATTTTTATTTGAAACCCAGTCACTACTCAACTGTAGCTGGATGAAGTTGCTTGCTGTGGTCATAGTTTGGTAAATAAGGTGAATTAATTACATTTAGGTGAGTAAGCTACATTTAGATTTTTTCAGGTCCATTTTCAAGTTGAATAAGGTCTGACAGGGCTTTCTGATGCTCGTGTGATTTTTTGGGGGGACACAATGGCCTGTTAAGAAAAATGTTCTAATATCTGATGTTCTGTCAGGGGAGCACACTCTCCAACATGCACAATGCGTCAGGTGAATGTTTCATGTCTGCCGATGTCAAGTTACAGGGTTTTGGTGAATTACAAAACATATTTTATGATTATACTGTGACTTAACCACAGTAATTGCAGCTGCAGTTGTAACAGGAATCTTGTCATATTAGCCGATATCAAAATATTTTCAGAAGAAAAAAGGTGAAATGTGCCAAAGTGCAGGATTGGACTATAGTTGCAGAAGTAGTGACACATAAGGCTGAGATCCACATGAGTTAGTTATATAATTTGGACATGTCTGCACAGATATTTGTGAACTGTTCCATAGTTTTACCATACCATGCCTTACTGTATGTGTTCTTTGCACAGTATATTTCGTTGTCTATGGGTATACTAATGTCTTACTTTATACTTTTGTATTGTATTGTAATGGATTTTGAGTTCTTTAAAAAAAAAATATTCATACAGGTAAGTCAATTAGGAACAGATTTGCAATGGAAACCTGTGTTTTTCACGTATGTTGCAGGGCTGGCACTGCAGATCCAGTGTTATCAGTGTGAAGAGGTCACTCACAATGACTGCTCCACACCCGAGTTCATCGTCAACTGCACTGTCAACGTGCAAGACATGTGTCAGAAGGAGGTACTAGTGAAGGAAGACGGTAAGCCACATATGATATGAACTTACTTGACTTAAACCCTTCTACTCTGTGAGAAGCATATAGTAGGCCAATCTAGCCAAGAATAGTGCGTTTTATGTGTTTTGGTTGTTTGGTCTTGACGATTGTGTTGAGATCTTTCCACAAGGTGCCTTCTATCTGTAACATGTACAAACATAATACATAAATGGTTGGAGATTCATTCTGTGAATTTGAAAAAGACCTGAATGCATTCAAATGAACATGAAGGACTTTCCCCACTGGGCAAAGACATCAGTTCAACGTCTAGTTTTGAGTTACATTGGTTGAGATGTCAACTAACATGAATTTAACCAAAAATGTCACCCTGTCATTGAATATAGATAAACAATTGGGTGGAAAATTGGGTCATTGAATATAGGTAAACAATTGGGTGACTAAATTCCCTTATGTTGAGTACTTTTAGAAAATCCAGTCAGTTTTCCACGTTCATTCAACTTAATCACATTGAATTATTTGGAAATTATGTGGAAACAACAATGATTCAACAAATTTTGATCCTGTGGGTCTGACCTCAATCTGTCCACCTGAGCTGCTAGATAGCCTGCTAAACTTCTATAGTTTACTAGCTTCACAGATCTTGGATCAGCACAGCTTGAATTAGCCCATGTTTAGTCAATGGTTCTGATGACAGGCAAAATGCCTGCAGTGCACCCCCCTTCTTTAGAGGACAAAAGTAACTTAGTTTTTACATTTCTGTTGTTACTGTTTTTTTGTTACATATACAGTACCAGTTAAAAGTTTGGACACACCTACTCATTCAAGGTTTTTTTTTATTTTGACTATTTTCTACATTGTAGAACAATAGTGAAGACATAAAAACAATGAAATAACACATATGGAATCATGTAGTAACCTAAACAAATCAAAATATATGTTATATTTTAGATTCTTCAAAGTAGCAACCCTTTGCCTTCATGACAGCTTTGGACACTCTTGGCATTCAATCAACCAGCTTCACCTGCAATGCTTTTTCAACAGTCTTGAAGGAGTTCCCACATATGCTGAGCACTTGTTGGCTGCTTTTCCATTACTCTGCGGTGAGACTCATCCCAAACCATCTCAATGGGGTTGAGGTCGGGTGAATTTGGAGGCCAGGTCATCTGATGCAGCACTCCATCACTCTCCTTCTTGGTCAAATACCCCTTACACAGCCTGGAGGTGTGTTGTGTCATTGTACTGTTGAAAAACAAATTATAGTTCCACTAAGTGCAAACCAGATGGGATGGCGTATCACTGCAGAATACTGTGGTAGGCATGCTTGCTAAGTGTAACTTGAATTCTAAATAAATCACAGACAGTGTCACACACAAAGCATCCCCACACCATCACACCTCCTCCTCCATGCTTCATGTTGGGAACCACACATTCGGAGATCCTCCATTCACCTACTCTGCATTTCACAAAGACATGGCGGTTAGAACCAAAATCTCAAATTTGGACTCATCAGACCAAAGGTCAGATTTCCACCGGTCTAATGTCCATTGTTTATGTTTCTCAACCCAAGCAAGTCGCTTCTTCTTATTGGTGTCCTTTAGTAGTGGTTTCTTTGCAGCAATTCGACCATGAAGGCCTGATTCACGCAGTCTCCTCTAAACAGTTGATGTTAAGATGTATCTGTTACTTGAACTCTGTGAAGCATTTATTTGGGCTTCAATTTCTGAGGCTGCGAACTCTAATGAACTTATCCTCTGCAGCAGAGGTAACTCTGGGTCTTCCTTTCCTGTGGCAGTCCTCATGAGAGCCAGTTTCATCATAACGCTTGATGATTATTGCGACTGCAATAAAGTTCTTGAAATTTTCAGTATTGACTGACCTTCTTGTCTTAAGGTAATGATGGGACTGTACTTTTTCTTTGCTCATTTGAGCTGTTCTTGCCATAGTATGGACTTGATCTTTTACCAAATAGGGCTATCTTCTGTATACCACCTCTACCTTGTCACAACACAACTGATTGGCTCAAATGCACCAAGAAGGAAAGAAATTCCACAAATGAACTTTTAACAAGGCACACCTGTTATTTCAAATGCATCCTAGGTGACTACCTCATGAGGCTGGTTGAGAGAATGCCAAGACTGTGCAAAGCTGTCCTCAAGGCAAAGGGTTGGCTGCTCTGAAGATATAAAATAGATTTTGATTTGTTTAACACTTTTTTGGTTATTACTTGTCCTCTCGCTCAGTTGTGCACCGGGGCCTCCCACTCCTCTTTCTATTCTGGTTAGAGCCACTCCTCTTTCCAATCTGGTTAGAGCCAGTTGTGCG
Organism: Salmo trutta; assembly: GCF_901001165.1. NCBI lineage: Eukaryota > Metazoa > Chordata > Actinopteri > Salmoniformes > Salmonidae > Salmo > Salmo trutta. The sequence goes on from NC_042980.1 coordinate 7,728,860, forward strand.
TATGGAACATTTCTGGGATGTTTTATTTCAGCTCATGAAACATGGGACCAACACTTTACTTGTTGCGTTTATATTTTTGTTAAGTATATATTACATGTACTAACAATAGTCTAGAAGAAAACAATCAACCATCATATTGGCTGCCTCATACTATTACTGGTTTACAGGAGTAGCTTGTATTTCAAAAAATGTCCCCTAAGCTGTCGGCCGAGTGCGGTGCGACTGAATACCATAGTGACAATTACTGACAATAATTCATTTTATCACATGGCTGCAGCTGTAATGGGCTATATTTTCAACTCATTCTGCACAATTTATAAGCCTGATTGTCCATAATCTATGAACCATAACTTTCAAATCCTACATTGGGCTTTACACATGACCACCTAAATGGAAGAGACGAATTGGACCGAAAAAGAAGTGAAAAAGGGCCCAAGGCCGATGTGCATCAAAAACAGTAGATCTGCGTATTTCTGTTGTTGTTAATATAGGTCCTAGCCTGTCATTTCTTCATGAAGGCCTACTGAAAACGTGGGTGAGCTGAAGTGCACTTATATTTGCCCTTACATAAGGACTCTACTTCCAATCCATCAGTGTCCCATTTGCCTATTCATTCGAAACACATCTGCTGTGAGTTGCAGAAATAAGCTACCGCTTATAGTAGTAGCCTAATCAATAACTTGCAACACAATATCACAGCTAAAAATACAATTCTCTTTCATTACTCAACATAGGCCAAATAGATGACTGGCCCCATTCAGTTGAAGTCGGAAGTTTACATACACCTTAGCCAAATAGATTTAAACTCAGTTTTTCACAATGTCTGACATTTAATACTAGTAACTATTCCCTGTCTTAGGTCAGGTAGGATCACCACTTTATTTTAAAAATGTGAAATGTCAGAATAATAGTAGAGAGAATGATTTATTTCAGCTTTTATTTATTTCATCACATTCCCAGTGTTTCAGAAGTTTACATACACTCAATTAGTATTTGGTAGCAATGCCTTTACATTGTTTAACTTGGGTCAAATGTTTCGGGTAGCCTTCCACAAGCTTCCCACAATAAGTTGGGTGAATGTTGGCCCATTCCTTCTGACAGAACTGGTGTAACTGAGTCAGGTTTGTAGGCCTCCTTGCTCGCACACACTTTTTCATTTCAGCCCACACATTTTCTATAGGATTGAGGTCAAGGCTTTGTGATGGCCACTCCAATACCTTGACTTTGTTGTCCTTAAGCCATTTTGTCACAACTTTGGAAGTATGCTTGGGGTCATTGTCCATTTAGAAGACCCATTTGTGACCAAGCTTTAACTTCCTGACTAATGTCTTGAGATGTTGCTTCAATATATCCACATAATTTTCCTTTCTCATGATGCCATCTATTTTGTGAAGTGCACAAGTCCCTCCTGCAGCGAAGCACCCCCACAACATGATGCTGCCACCCCCGTGCTTCACAGTTGGGATGGTGTTCTTCGGCTTGCAAGCCTCCCCATTTTTCCTCCAAACATAACGATGGTCACTATGGCCAAACAGTTCTATTTTTGTTTCATCAGACCAGAGGACATTTCTCCAAAAAGTACGATCTTCGTCCCCATGTGCAGTTGCAAACCGTAGTCTGGCATTTTTATGGTGGTTTTGGAGCAGTGGCTTCTTCCTAGCTGAGCGGCCTTTCAGGTTATGTCGACATAGGACTCAATTTAGTATGGATATACAGTTGAAGTCGGAAGTTTACATACAGTTAGGTTGGAGTCATTAAACTCGTTTTTCAACCACTCTAGAAATGTCTTGTCAACAAACTATAGTTTTGGATAGTCGGTTAGGACATCTACTTTGTGCATGACACAAGTAATTTTTCCAACAATTGTTTACAGACAGATTATTTCACTTATAATTCACTATATCATAATTCCAGTGGGTCAGAAGTTTACATACACTAAGTTGACTGTGCCTTTAAACAGCTTGGAAAATTACAGAAAATTATGTAATGGATTTAGAAGCTTCTGATATGCTAATTGAAAAAATGTCAGTCAATTGGAGGTGTACCTGTGGATGTATTTCAAGGCCTACCTTTAACCTCAGTGCCTCTTTGCCTGTCATCATGGTAAAGTTAAAGAAATCTGCCAAGACCTCAGAAAGAAAATTGTAGACCTCCACAAGTCTGGTTCATCCTTGGGAACAATTTCCAAACGCTTGAAGGTACCACGTTCTATCTCCTAGAGATAAACATACTTTTGTGCGAAAAGTGCAAATCAATCCCAGAACACCAGCAAAGGACCTTGTGAAGATACTGGAGGAAACAGGTATAAAAAGTATCTATATCCACAGTAAAACAAGGCCTATATCAATATAACCTGAAAGGCCACTCAGCAAGGAAGAAGCCACTGCTCCAAACCGCCCTAAAAATCCAGAATACGGTTTGCAACTGCACATGGGTGTCACGCTCTGACCTAAGAGAGCTGTTTTTTCTCTGTTTAGTTAGGTCAGGGTGTGATATGGGTGGGCATTCTACGTTTTTTGTTTCTATGTTTAGTTCTTGTTCTTCTATTTCTATGTTGGAGTTTTGGGATGATCTCCAATTAGAGGCAGCTGGTTCGCGTTGTCTCTAATTGGAGATCATATTTAAGTTGGGGGTTTTTTCTATGGTGTTTTGTGGGTAGTTGTTCTCCGTTTAGTTGTATGTTGCCTGACGGAACTGTTTGCTGTCGTTTTGTTTCTTTGTAAAGTGTTTCGTTTTTTCATTAAAGAATAATTATGAGCACTCAACACGCCGCGCCTTGGTCCCCCCTTTACAATGGGGACAAAGATCTTACTTTTTGGAGAAATATCCTCTGGTCTGATTAAAACAAAAATAGAACTGTTTGGCCATAATGACCATCGATATGTTTGGAGGAAAAAGGGGGAGGCAAGCCGAAGAACAACATTCCTACCGTGAAGCACGGGGTAGCAGAATCATGTTGTGGGGGTGCTTTCATGACGTAGGAAAATATATTGAATATATTGAAGCAACATCTCAAGACATCAGTCAGGAAGTTAAAGCTTGGTCGCAAATGGGTCTTCCAAATGGACAATGACCCCAAGCATACTTCCAAAGTTGTGGGAAAATGGCTTAAGGACAACAAAGTCAAGGTATTGGAGTGGCCATCACAAAGCCTTGACCTCAATCCTATAGAAAATGTGTGGGCAGAACTGAAAAAGTGTGTGCGAGCAAGGAGGCCTACAAACCTGACTCAATTACACCAGCTCTATCAGGAGGAATGGGCCAACATTCACCCAACTTATTGTGGGAAGCTTGTGGAAGGCTACCCAAAATGTTTGACCCACTGGGAATGTGATGAAAGAAATAAAAGCTGAAACAAATCCTTCTCTCTAGTATTATTCTGACATTTCACATTCTTAAAATAAAGTGGTGATCCTAACTGACATAAGACAGGGAATTTGTACTAGGATTAAATGTCAGGAATTGTGAAAAACTGAGTATAAATGTATTTGGCTAAGGTATATGTAAACTTCCGACTTCAACTGTAGATCATTTTGTACCTGTTTCCTCCAGCATCTTCACAAGGTCCTATGCTGTTGTTCTGGGATTGATTTGCACTTTTACGCACAAAAGTACGTTCATCTCTAGGAGACAGAACACATCTTCTTCCTGAGCGGCATGATGGCTGCGTGGTCCCATGGTGTTTATACTTGCGTACATTGGTTGTACAGATGAACGTGGTACCTTCGGGCATTTGGAAATTGCTCCCAAGAATGAACCAGACCTTTGGAGGTCTACAATTTTTTTTCTGAGGTCTTGACTGATTTCTTTTGATTTTCCCATGATGTCAAGCAAAGAGGCACTGAGTTTGAAGGTAGGCCTTGAAATACATCCACAGGTACACCTCCAATTGACTGAAATTATGTCAATTAGCCTATCAAAAGCGTCTAAAGCCATGACATCATTTTCTGGAATTTTCAACTTAGTGTATGTAAACTTCTGACCCACTGGAATTGTGATACAGTGAATTATAAGTGAAATAATCTTTCTGTAAACAATTGTTGGGAAAATTACTTGTGTCATGCACAAAGTAGATGTCCTACCGACTTGCCAAAACTATAGTTTGTTAACAAGAAATTTGTGGAGTGGTTGAAAAACGAGTTTGAATCACTCCAACCTAAGTGTTTGTAAACTTCCGACTTCAACTGTATATCAATAGACTGACTATATTTGCTGTATTGTCATCCGCATCAATAGCCAGCCTACTGATTTGCCCCGCTGATAGCGCCCTTAATGAAGTGGCATTCAGTCCTATATCATTTAAGTGCATTTTCATCCAGACAAAAAATGCAGTAATAATAGTAGTAATAATAATAATAATAATAATAATTGTCACTCGTGGACGATTATAGTTTCACATATCCACAGTTTACCAAACTGTATTGATTTAGGGAGATAAGGGGTGGGAACAGCCCCCAAGAGCACAAAGGGAGCGCAAAGGGTGAGAGAGAGAGAGAGATAGAGAAAAAGTAGTATGTAATGTTGTGTATGCCTAATTGGGAATTACTGGCTCAGCATTGCATGGTTACTCACAACCAGGTCGTTATCTTGGAGTCCCTGAAGAGTTGTTTGTTAATGTACAACTTGTCCAACACCAGGCGCACTTTCTGGCCCTGTGCCCTGTGGTGTTTAAGTATAGGCTATGGTAAGCGCATCCTATCCATGATCTCGCCAGAATATTTCTCATTGATAGAGAACGTTGTTCCGTCAGTTCCCTTCCTCTTTCCAGCACTCATTTTGTAATGGGTCAACCTGGCCACAATAGGTCTCGGTTTGTTGGGAACTTTCCTTCCAAAACTGTGTGCCCTTTTGTAATCCACCTTAGCAACCTGTTCCTCCATCATCCTGAGTTGTTCCACATACCACGTCATATCCCTTGTGTATTCACCAGTGCAGTATTAATCAGCATTCAAAATCATAGTCAGTTAGCCAGAATAATTGTGATGAAGGTGAAATTATAACATTAAATCATTCAGCGGAGCTATTATGTCCAAGTCAGAATTGTACACCCAACTAATTTACATAAAACCCTTTCAATATTTAAAAATAACAAGTAGTGAGGAGAAGGTAAAGCATGTTAAACAGTGATAATAAATAATTTGCCTAACTGTTGCAAGTAGAACATCTCATTTGTGTATCACGTGGCTCCAATACTCTGACTGAGTATTAAAAACCTTCGATAAAAATTGTAGTTGAAAATCCTTGCATGTAAAAATATCTGTTGAAGTTGAAGACTTCCGTAACATGAGCCATTTTAACATGGATTTACTTCAGAAATTAAACCACAGAGACAAATTAACTGGTTATAGTGCATTCAATGTGTTTTGTGAACATTATCTTCTTCAGTGTCACGACTTCCACCAAAGTCGGTTCCTCTCCTTGTTCGGGCGGCGTTCGGCGGTCGGCGTCACCGGTCTTCTAGCCATCGTCGATCCCCTTTTAATTTTCCATTTGTTTTGTCTTGTTTTCCTACACACCTGGTTCTCATTTCCTTCATTAAGTGTTGTGTATTTAACCCTCTGTTTCCCCCCATGTCTTTGTGTGGAATTGTTTGTTGTAAGTGCTTGTGCACATGTTTACTGGTGCGCGTCGGGTTTTGTACCCATGTTGGTTTTGAAATTAAACTGCTCCGGCTATTACCTAGTTCTGCTCTCCTGCGTCTGACTTCACTGCCACCAGTTACGCACCCCTTTACATTCAGGCAAGGCAAACCAGATAGTCTTTTAACGCAACTTTTTATCTATTTATTATTTGACCCCTTCAAATCAAATTGTTGTGGTCACATACATGTGATTAGCAGATGTTATTGCGGGTGTAGTGAAATGCTTGTGCTTCTAGCTCTGACAGTGCAGTAATATCTAACAAGTAATATCTAACAAATTACACAACATATACCCAATACACACAAATCTAAGTAGGAATGAATTAAGACTATATACATATTGACGAGCGATGTCAGAGCGGAACGGACTAAGATACAGTATATACATATGAGATGAGTAATGAGTAATGCAAGATATGTTAACATTATTAAGTGACTAAGATACCGTAGAATAGTATAGAATACAGTATATACATATGAGATGAGTATTGCCAGATGTAAACCTTATTAAAGTGACTAGTATTTCCATTTATTAAAGTGGCCTGTGATTTCTAGTCTATGTCTATAGGCAGCATCCTCTAATGTGCTAGTGATGGCTGTTTAACAGTCTGATGGCCTTGAGATAGAAGCTGTTTTTCAGTCTCTCGGTCCCAGCTTTGATGCACCTGCACTGACCTCGCCTTCTGGATGATAGCGGGGTGAACAGGCAGTGGCTCGGGTGGTTGATGTCCTTGATGATCTTATTGGCCTTCCTGTGACATCGGGTGGTGTTGGTGTCCTGGAGGGCGCGTAGTTTGCCCCCGGTAATGCGTTGGGCAGATCGCACGGGCAGTGCAGTTGCCGTACCAGGCGGTGATACAAGCCGACAGGATGCATCTGTAAAAGTTGGTGAGGGTTTTAGGTGACAAGCCAAATGTCTTTAGCCTTCTGAGATTGAAGAGGCTCTGTTGCGCCATTCTTCATCACACTGTCTGTGTGGGTGGTCCATTTCAGTTTGTAAGTGGTGTGTACGCCAAGGAACTTGAAGCTTTCCATAATCTCCACTGCAGTCCCGCCGATGTAGATAGGGGGTGCACCTTCTGCTGTTTCTTGAAGTCCACGAACCTATTTAGCCACTTCACCTATCTGTGTACAAAGTAATTTACTGTACAACATAAATATCTGGTCATGGTCCCAGTCTTATGATCCACCTTTGATAGTGTTGGAGTCATCTTTCCTATGGGTCTATTGTCCTTGTACGTTGTTTGTTTCTTCCTGGTGTTTGGATTGTCTTCATAACGGGTCAGTTTCTTAGCACTGGGCCTGCTTTGTTATCACACTTCTTGAAATTGGGGATTTCTTTTTGGGGGCCATTTTTCCTTCCAGATAAGCAAATACAATAAGCCCCTGTCTTTCAAAGCATTACATGTGATTCAAGATCCAAAGGGCATGGACGTTGTACTGTGGAGTCGAAAGCACGTTAATAAAATGTCCACATGAATGTACATGTACATTTATGCTTTTATCTCACTGCGTTGTCATTATCGACTCCTTTGACATGCTTAAGTCTTATCAGTGTTTGAAATATAACTGATACTTTTCCATTTTGATTGACTCTATGCGGCCACATTCATTAAAAACCACAATGAGAGTCTATTTGATTGAGGTAAGTACACTGCTCTGCTTCCTAGAAAGATAGAGGTGCCTGTGTCTGACGTGCGCGTTCTAACTGAGAGATTAAGGCCTAGATCCCAAGCCATGTACTCCATGTCTGCTTCCATCAAACTATACAACTTCTTTACAGCCAAGTGGCTGGTGGCAGAACAATGGAGTTTCTGTGAACATCACCCAAAAGAGCCATCTACGAAGAAAATCCATCTGACAAAAAAATCTGCACTTCACATTTAAATGATGGCCATTATTCAGCCATGCTCCGAGGGACAGAACCGCCTACTCCCTCCCTCCCTCATCATCATCCCCCTCAGATTATTTCTTGAGAAATGACAGGGTGTGTTGCGGTTTCACTTGGCTAGAGTGCTCTGCTTTCCCACACTCCCCTGGCTGGGATGATGATGATTGCTTGTCTCTGCTTGGTTGCAGTTCATTTCAATGGCTGCTTGCTCTTTTGTGGAGTGCTTCAGCAAAACCAGCGTGGCCTACTTGAGGACTCCAGTTGCTGAGAAATTGCCTCTCCCCTGTGTAGATGCTGTCATTAAGAATATATAATCGCTAACCGTCATTATGTTGGCAGCCATCTTATAATAGATGGTAAATAATTCAGTGTAATATACAAACAAAAATACAATTGCTTACAATTGGAAATCATGCAATGAACATAATATTGATGGATGCTGCCTGTCTCTGTCAGAATGGGCATATTGTTAGTTGTGGTTCCACACAGAATGCTCATATAGTGGGACATTTATAGATTTTTTTTGGACAGGCAGCAGGTACCCTAGCAGTTAAGAGTGTTGGGCCAGTAACCGAAAGGTCACTGGTTCAAATCCCAGAGCAGACTAGGTGAAAAATCTGCTGATGTGCCCTTGAGCAAGCACTTAACCCTAATTGCTCCTCTAAGTTGCTTTGGATAAGAGCGTCTGCCAAATGACATAAAAATGTACATCTTAATGAAGTGTACAACAGTACTAAATATAGTTACATTGAAATAATTCCTGACAACTATTCAGAGCTGTAGGCTACAGGTTTATTTATGTGGTCCATGAATGACTTTTGATATGGTCAATTTAACCATGGCCTCATCCACATGCAGTAAAAGTAACATGACATGACACATGAGCATGTCAACACCTTCATAAAATATTATTCGATCTACATGATAAACAGCAGTAACATAAATTACGACTGTTTCATATAAATGTTTTATGGCATACATACATACAGATAAGTGATATGCTTACGGTTGCCTTACCTGGTGTGTGTCTGTCACTTTTGCAGTTTATCTATTTTAAGGGATCTGTTCATTCTATTGTCACTTGTTAACTGGCAAAGGCAGAGTGCTAATCGCAGCTTTGATGACAAGACAAAATAAGTGTCATGATTCCGTTTAGATGGCTGAACGACAGTCTGAATACCAAGCAATAGCGTTGAGTCACTTATTATTTGGGGCTTTGCAGGTGGTACTGGTATCCATAGACTGGACAGTAAATAATGCGTCACAAGCCATGCAGACAAACACGCAACGGTGGTGCTTTGAAAGATTTGCTCCATTCAATAAAATATCACAAGTATTAAAGTTCAATATAATATGTATTGCATGGGAAAGAACAATAGGCAATCAGAACAATAGGCAATCAGAACAATAGGCAATTACTTAACAGGAGGCATTTTAGTCTACAATACCTTAAATAGTAAACACAAATATAGAAGTGTTGGTCCTCATAGGTTCTGTTAACCGCTCCAAGAAAATTCTTAACGAGTAATGCACAAAAGCTGAGGTCACCTTGTTGATATTTATGTCTTTAGGGAAGCATACACCGAGTATACAAAACATTAAGAACACCTGCAAGTTCCATGACATAGACTGACCAGGTGAATTCAGGTGAGACAGTTGAGACATGGATTGTGTATGTTTGCCATTCAGAGGGTGAATGACAAAAGACAAGACAAAAGATTGAAGTGCCTTTGAATGGTAGTAGGTGCAAGGCGCACCGGTTTGTGTCAAGAACTGCAACGCTGACTGTTTTTTCACACTCAACAGTTTCCCGTGTGTATCAAGAATGGTCCACTGCTCAAAGGACATCCAGCCAACTTGACACAACTGTGGGAAGCATTGGAGTCAACATGGGCCAGCATCCCTGTGGAACGCTTTCAACACCTTGTAGAGTCCATGCCTCGACGAATTGAGGCTGTTCTGAGGGTAACAAATAAGAGTTGCAACTCCATATTAGGAAGGTGTTCCTGAAGTTTGGTATACTCAGTGTACATCTGCAGTTTGGCATTTATTGTCATGATTCATGTACAGTTCTGCAGAGTGGTCATTATAACTGGCACATCCACAAAGTCATACAAATCAGATTTTAAACCTAACTCTAACCTTAACCACTCTGCTCACCTTATGCCTAACCCTAACCTTAAATGAAGACCATAAAGAAACTTTTTGTTTTCCTAAATGTTTACGATAGTAGCCTATTTTGACTTTTCAACTGGACAATGTAGTGGAAAACGCTCAGCTCTGCCTCTAGGACAAGTTTCATGGCAATAAACATCAACCTGCCATACGTCCTACAATTTACTATGCACTATGCACTTTATCCAACTGAGAAAGTTAGACTATTTGTGCCATTATGAAATCGTAGACTCCCAGACAGAGCATGGACTAGCTTCTTACGACTCCAACAGCGTCATTAAGTTTGCCGATGACACAACAGTGGTTGATCACCGACAACGACGAGACAGCCAATAGGGAGGAGGTCAGAGACCTGGCAATGTGGTGCCAGGACAACAACCTTTCCCTCAACATGATCAAGACAAAGTAGATGATTGTGGACTACAGGAAACAGAAGAATAAGCACACCCCCATTCTCATCAACGGGGCTGTAGTGGAGCAGGTTGAGAGCTTCAAGTTCCTTGGTGTCCACATCACCAACAAACTAACATGGTCCAAACACCAAGACAGTCGTGAAGAGGGCATGACAAAACCTATTCCCCTTCAGGAGACTGAAAAGATTTGGCATGGGTCCTCAGATCCCCAAAAGGTTCTACAGCTGCACTATCGAGAGCATCCTGACTGGTTGCATCACTGCCTGGTATGGCAACTGCTCGGCCTCCAAACCGCAAAGCACTACAGAGGGTAGAGCGAACGGCCCAGTACATCACTGGGGCCAAGCTTCCTGCCATCCAGGACCTCTGTACCAGGCGGAGGCAGAGGAAGGACCTAAAAATTGTCAAAGACTCCAGCCACCCTAGTCATAGACTGTTCTCTCTGCTACCGCATGATAAGCGGTACAGGAGCGCCAAGTCAAGGTCCAAGAGGCTTCTAAACAGCTTCTACCCCCAAGCCATAAGACTCCTGAACATGTAATCAAATGGCTACCCAGACTATTTGCATTGCCCCTCCCCCTCTTTCACACCGCTGCTGCTCTCTGTTGTTTTCATCTATGCATAGTCACTTTAATAACTACCTACATGTACATATTACCTCAACTAACCAGTGCCCCTGCACATTGACTCTGTACCGGTACCCCCTTGTATATAGTCTCGCTATTGTTATTTTACTGCTGCTCTTTAATTACTTGTTACTTTTATTTCTTATTCTTATACGTATTTTTTTAAACTGCATTGTTGGTTAGGTGCTCGTAAGTAGGCATTTCACTGTAAGGTCTACACTTGTTGTATTCGGCGCATGTGACTAATAAAATTTGATTTGATTTTAAATGTAATGCCCTATTTTGCAGCTTATCTAAATTTGGCATTACTATTCAGAAGAGTTAATTTACTGTATGTCAGAAAGGAATTCAAATGCAGTTAGTCACGGGGCGTTAAGCCCACACTTCCTTTATATTGTAAAGATTTTAAATGATTATTGAAGTTATCCCTGTGGTAATGTAAGCACAGTACATGTGTAATTTGGTCAGGTTGAGATTTGGAATAATGTGTCCTTGTGAAGGTTTTCGATAGAGTTATTTGATCATTCCATTGAATCACTGGGGTACTAGCCAATGGAAAGCCCTTATATTGCAAAGACTTTAAATTATTATTGAAGTTATCCCTGTGGTAATGTGAGCACAGTACATTTGTAATTTGGTTAGGTTGAGATTTGTAATAATGTGATTAACAGTTATGGGGTACCAATGTTGGAATGTTTTTGATCAACCAATACTTTAATTTGATGTGAAGTTGGCTTTTATGTTACTGTACAGCCTCTAAATATATTTTATATTCAACGTCATACATATTTATGACTTGCGTGTTGCATGATTGAAGTAAACATACTGGTTTGTAAGTAAAATATTACATTTTCAGCACATTAATATGTTCCCTAAATGTGGTAGGCCTATGGCTTTTAAGACTTCCATATTAGTTACATTGTAACAAGTAAGCTCAGTCAAATTCAGCTACAATATTATTTGAAGCCAGCTCTGGGATCATGAAGGACATGAGAATAACAAAGGAAGATTATCAGGACACCAATAATGTAGTCCACCAATTTGTTTCCACCATTCCATAAGTTATGATATTGTCATGCCTACTCCCGCTCCCATTCTCTGGCGCTCGACAGCGCCAGGCGGCCCATCATTACGCACACCTGTCACCATCATTACGCACATCAGCGCTTCATTGGACTCACCTGGACTCCATTACTTATTGATTGCCTCCCCTATATCTGTCTATTTCTCAGTTTCATCCCTGTGTCAGCATTAATGTTGTTTCGTTCCCCATGTCCAGACGCTGCCCTTGTTTTGCTTCATTTCGGTTATTTATTACATTTTCACTCCCTGTAGTTGCTTCTCATCTCCCAGCGTCTGTCCTCACAGAATGCTGACACCACAATTTGAAGCATCAGGGAGTATTGTTTTGGTTGGTGGCATCGGGTCCGGGGCCGCTGCCGAAGGAACCAGGGGTGCCTCAGCTGGCTCGTCGGGCTTCCATGCCTTAGCTGGCTCGAGATGTTTCCTTGGCTCGGCAGGCTCCTACACCACGTCATGCCTCAGCCGGTTTGCCAGGCTCCCACGCCTCAGCCGGCTCATCGGACTTCCACGCCTCAACCAGCTCGTCGGACTCCCACGCCTCAACTGGTTTGTCGGGCTCCCACGCCTCAGCTGGCTCGTCGGGCTCTCACACCTCAGCTGGCTCGTTGGGCTCCCACGCCTCAGCCGTCTCGTCGGGTTCCCATGCCTCAGCCAGCCATCAGGCTCACCCATGTGGGACGCCGGGGGGGGGGGGGAACTGCCATGCCTGCACCCGCTCTCCCTCTCTGGCACTCGAGGGCGCCAGGCGGCCCAACATTACGCACACCTGTCACCATCATTACGCGCATCAGCGCTTCATTGGACTCACCTGGACTCCATCACTTATTGATTGCCTCCCCTATGTCTGTCTATTCGTCAGTTTCATCCCCGTGTCAGCATTAATGTAGTTTTGTTCCCCCTGTCCAGACGCTGTCCTTGTTTGTTTCATGTCGGTTATTTATAAAATGTTGAGGCAGTTTGGAAAAGTCTGTATGGCTTAAGCGGAAGGCGCATCGATGGTACTGTACACCCAGGGATAAAGTCAGTCTGTCAGACAGGCCAGGAGCTCTTCATCAAGGCCCATCGCTTAGTCAGACATTCCCAATTCCTCCATAGTAGCAGCTGCTCCGTAGGTAGCTGATCTTCCATTGCCTACAGTGTAGCACCTACCTGGGTGATGCTTCGGCTGCAGTAAAGCGCAAGAAATCAACCACCCATCAGCAGTGGTCAGGAAGAGTCCCTCAGCCTCTCTGACACCTTAGACACCACAGTCTCCACCTTCCAATCGGCAGGTGAAACAAAAAAGCCGGAGCTGCTGCTGGATTATTTAAATGCAACATTAACCATCCAGCTAGCTAGCTAGCTAGCCAAGGCAAACAAACTGATTGAACAATTCCTCTAACTTTGAGATTGAAGACCACCATGTTTATGTGATCAAAACATTTTAAAAAATGTAACAAAACACACTTAAAAAGTGTTAAAATATTTACAAAATGTACAGGAGCTCTCTGCCTAGGCGACCTCACGTCATCATGGCAAACACGGAAAGCACCATCAAATTTATCATGTTGATTAAATTGACTAAATTTACTGAATTATGTATTTTCAGTCTATCCTTACCACCCCCTCAAGCCAGGCTTGTAGGTGAGAATATGTCTATGTCTGGCTACATAAGACTAACCCAACTCAAAGTGACTTAGATACACCTTCCATGGACATGTGACTGTCCCAAAATGGACACTGTACTTACAGGATGTGAACCTGCAAAACTCAGCAGTGCACTCTGAAGATGGTTGTTCTCCCTTCAAGGCTTAAAGCTGGAATCCTTAATGGTGAAACTGCCATGTCCGTTTGGGATATTATATCAGCATAGAAGTTACTTAAAAAATAACAAACACATTTTTTTTTCCGTCGGACATCATTTCACCTAAGATAGAACAACAGAATATGTACTGCATTTTTTTTCACATTTCTTGACCCACCACCTCCATTTAGTCCACATAACAACAACAATAACAAAGGGCAGGGACGGACAGCGTCGCTGTTTCCCGTAATGCGGATTCAATATTTAATAGCCAGCCATTTGCCCAGAGGGTAAATATCTGTCTTCAGGGCGATGGCGAGGTAACTGCAGTAGTGCTCATCAGTGAACTTTGCTATTTCAACACCTGCTCAAACTTTTGTCAAAATCCCTTAATTACATAAATTAATCATTTATTTGAAAGTTTGAGTTGGATATTGTGCTTGTTGTATACTGTAGACACTGATTTTTGCAGCCTTGTCCATTATAATTGGCCGATCAATGTGTGTTTAGGTTCAGTGACGCGTCTGGTCCAAGAGATGATGAAGCCTTATAAGCCATAGTTGGGAACACAACTGCATTTGGTTTAACTACTGAATGTGCCCTCCTCTCTTATTCATTCCTATACAGACTGTATATCTTGATGACAGATTTATATTGGCTATAATGTAATACAATAGAATTAATGGCATCTAATTTCAATGCTTTGTCGTGTTTGATACAGTATAAAACTGATAGTAAACTGTTGAAAGTGTAAAATATAGCCTTCATCAGAAAGATACGTATTTACACAGAGTGGTCCTTCAAGGATATCTCGCAAAGGATGACTCAGTAGGGGCGTCAAACGTTCAGGATGCTGCACACACACTATGGAGGCTCTAGTCTAAAAGCACCCGGTTAAATAGTGTTTGACAGCATTTTTTAAATGGTTAAATTAGTTTAAAATTGTTGCAATATTTTGTGAATGGGCAACATTTACTATCATCTTAAATTTACATGTTGAATCATTTTTCCATATTAATTTATTGTATATTGTGATAATTTCCCTAATGTGGACAGTTTGTGTTACTAACTTACACAACCTTGCATTTTCACCCCATAAAATGTAATGGAATTACACATCCTTCTTACCGCAGATTGGTGACGTTAGTATAAAAGTTTATAGTCATCACGATGGCATAAGCTTGATTGCTTAAAACAGAACAATATATTTGGTTTTGTACCATTGATTTCGTTACATGCTGGGATGAGCAGGTCTTAGAACTCTGAGTTAATGAAATGGCACGGAAAATACGGGGCGGTCTCTATAGAAGTTTGCTGGCCACACACCAATACATGGATTTTACAGTCAAAATATCACTTAAATAGCAGCCAACTGTTGTCACTGATGATATCCTATGCAGCGTCGTGATTAATTTAAGTTAACTAACAGAAAAGGTGGTCTGTTCCCCTTTCCGTGATGGCAGCCTCCTGAAATCAACATCTGACATTCCAAAATATATACTGTAGATATAAGCTTTCTACAAGTACTCATCTAACCAACCATGTATAGGTTATTCCAAGTTTGTGGCCTTTGAATAGTGTTTGTTTAAACAGCTCTTCACCCCAAACATTTGGCCCCTGTTCTATTCAGCGTGATATCATTCTATTTCAGCGTGATATCGATGGAAGTGATTCACAGAAAAAGTGTAACGTTACAGTTAATGCGTTGGCGACCCACTTAAATTAAAATGCAACACTTCAAAATTTTGTTAGCCCAGGGATCCCCAAACTCGGTCCTCGGGCCCCCAAGGGGTGCACATTTAGTTTTTTGCCCTAGCACTACACTGATTCAAATAATCAACTAATCATCAAGGTATGATAATTTGAGTCAGCGGTGTAGTGTTAGGGCAAAAACCAAAATGTGCACCCCTTGGGGTCCCGAGAATCGAGTTTGGGAAATGCTGAGCTAGCCGTTTCTACAAATTGTCCTCTAACCAGTGATGCACACATTATTCCCAGATTCCGTGTGGTTTTTGAGCTGTGTTACTTTTAACAGGACGTGCAACCTCATCTCCCCCCTCTCGCGCAATGGATTTCAACGTGATATCGATATGAGTGATTGTGATTCTCTGTCCGTTTTGGAGACCCCCAAATCACAATGCCTCACTCCAAAATGTAGCTGACTGTCTTCTGCAGGTTGTTCTCTAACCATTATTTTGTTTCAACAGCACACCAGCTGATTTCCCCCTAAACAATATCAGTGATTTATTGCCACTTGTCAAAACACCAGGGTTTTTGTGCGTGCGCAGATTATAAGGTGCTTGTTTAGACAGTACATTTACGGTTAGGTTTTCAATATATCACAAACTGTTTCTGCATATTGGTTATTGATTTGGACATGTTAAAGCTGTGTTTTGACATTAGGTTATTTATCAACAGGAAGCAGCAACAGCATAATTTTACACTTAAGTTTTAGGAATGTAAATGAAACTTTCAACACTAATTTCCAATGGTATTGTACTTAATTGGATTAAAAAGTGCTGAATGAGGCCAAAAACGTGCTGCGATTGATTTATTTGGATGGTATACCAGAAATCACTAAAACGGGTTTGCCCTGCCTAGTCTCAGCCACCCAGAGATTACAACTACTGTAACTATGACATTATTGTTTGTGTTGAAATACACTGCAGTGCCGTTATTGAATCCACAGTAGAGGCTCTAACCACATGCTCCTTTTTCTGTCTAGTTTGCAAAGACCACTCGGTAGGTTTGTCTGCTTTTCTGCCTGCATGGCTGTAATGGACGTCGTATAGAGGGGAACAAGGCGCAGCTTGTTGAGTGCTCATAATTATATTTAATGAAAACAAAACACTTTGACAAAAAAAAAACGACAGCCAACAGTACTGTCAGGTGACATACACGAAACAGAAAACAACTACCCATGAAAACCAAGTGGGAAAAGGCTGCCTAAGTATGGCTTCCAATCAGAGACAACGATAGACAGCTGCCTCTGATTGGAAACCATACCCGGCCAAAACATAGAAACACAAACATAGAATGCCCACCCCCTGTCACACCCTGACCTAACTAAACAGAGACAAAACAGTTCTCTTAGGTCAGGGCGTGACAGTACCCCCCTTCAATGGTGCGGACTCCCGGCCGCAAACCTGAACCTATAGGGGAGGGTCCGGGTGGGCATCTGTACTTGGCGGCGGGTCTGTTTCAGGGCGTAGCACCCCCACCGCCCGCTGATCCCCCCGCTTCTGTGTGTCCGGAGGAACCAGACCATGGATCATCGCCGGAGGCTTTGAAACGTGGCTGCGGAGCGTCCCTGGAGGCTCCGGACTGGGGAGCGTCCCAGGAGGCTCCGGACTGGGGAGCGTCCCTGGAGGCTCCGGAATGGGGAGCGTCGCAGGAGGTTTCGGACTGGGGAGCATCGCTGGAGGTTCCGGACTGGGGAGCGTCGCTGGAGGCTCCGGACTGGGGAGCGTCGCCGGGGTCTCCGGACTGGGGAGCGTCACTGGAGGCTCTGGACTGGGGAGCGTCGCTGGAGGCTCCGGACTGGAGAGCGTCATTGTAGGTTCCGGGCTAGGGACCGTTGCTGCAGGCTCCATGCCATGGATCATCAATACAGGTTCTGCACCATGGATCATCACAGGAGGCTTCGTGCCATGGATCATCTCTACAGGCTCCGGGTCATGGATCATCCCTACAGGCCTCTTGCCATGGATTATCCCTACAGGCTCCGGACCATGGATAATCCCTACAGGCTTCTTGCCATGGATTATCCCTACAGGCTCTGGGCCATGGATTACCTCTGGAGGCTTCGTGCCATGGAACATCCCTACAGGCTCCGGGCCATGGATCATCTCTACAGGCTTCAGATCATAGATTATCACTGGAAGCTTTTCTCGTGGAGCTGGAACAGGTCTCACCGGACTGGAGAGACGCACTGAGGACCGGGAGCGCAGAACTGGCACGGGGTATACTGGACCTTGGAGGCGCACTGGAGGGAGAGTGCGAGGAGCAGGCACCGGACGTACTGGGCTATGGAGGCGCACTGGACGGAGAGTGCGAGGAGCAGGCACCGGACATACTGGGCTATGGAGGCGCACTGGAGGGAGAGTGCGAGGAACAGACACCATGCTCCCCACGATAAGCACGGGGAGTTGGCTCAGGTCTCACCCCTGGCCCAGCCAAACTACCCGTGTGCCCCCCCCAAAAAAAGTTTTGGGGCTGCCTCTCATTCTTCCCCGGTAGGCTACGATACCTGTCCATTACCTGGCCCCAAGTCCAGTTTCTCCTTTCAATCCACTCCTCCATCGACCAGGTATCCATCTCTGCCCGGGCACGCCGCTTGATCCAATCGTGGTGGGTAGTTCTGTAATGGGCGTCGTATAGAGGGGACCAAGGTGCAGCGTGTTGAGTGCTCATAATTATATTTAATGAAAACAAAACACTTTAGCAAAGAAACAAAACGACAGCCAAATGTTCTGTCAGGTGACATACACGAAAAACAGAAAACAACTACCCACGAAAACCAAGTGGGAAAAGGCTGCCTAAGTATGGCTTCCAATCAGAGACAACGATAGACAGCTGCCTCTGATTGGAAACCATACCCGGCCAAAACATAGACACACAAACATAGAATGCCCACCCCCTATCACACCCTGACCTAACTAAACAGAGAAAAAACAGCTCTCTTAGGTCAGGGCGTGACAATGGCACAGAAAAACCCACATTTAAAAGTGAAATCCCACCGATCCACACGAGGGTCCACTCGCCGCTGTCTGTGCAGCCAACCATATCCTTTCTCATTAGTGTTTGGGAGTACATGGCACATTTCTTTACTCTCTTTTCCCACAAAATACCTCAACATGATCATTTAGACCGGGTAGTGCTGCAGACTCTTTGGAGTTCCACTCTGAAATTGGAATTAAATCCCTCTAGCAGAAAAATTGTCGAAACACGATTGCGTCTGGAATCTTTATGGTCGTTCGTGCAATATGAATGAGTGTTTCACCATTGCCTGGTGGTCTAAGATTTATTGTAATGATATTGGCAAGACTTACTCGGCTCACGCTTTTTAAATTACAGCACCATTATTGGTGGTATGGAATATAATCATACTGCCTAATACATAAATGTGTAGTGGCACTGTCACTTTAATCTAAATGACGGCAGAGTGCCTCAGGAATTGTATGCAAATTTCAAGATACTGCATGCAGTCATCCATATTAGCGAATTAGCTTAAAATTATGTCATTATGCATATTTCTATGATCTCACATGAGGTACCAATTATGGAGCAATTAGGTACAGAACGCAAAAACAAGGTGACAGTTTGAATGGTTCTTGAATGTTTCACTTTCGTAGCCTGAAAATAGAAAACAAACTACTGTTTGATACTTCTCTGTTTGCTATGCTGTCATGGACTACTCATCTGAGGCTTTCTTATTCCTCCCCCGAGCTTTTCAAACACTGTCATGTTTACCAGCTTCGGATGCCACTGCGATGACAAATTTGTGTACAAAGAATTTTAAATGGAATGACATTTGTCACCACCTCAGTTTCCACTTTTATATTGGAGAGCCACCGTGACAGTGTCAACTCCATGATTGAAATGGTACGCTAATAGGGATGCTAGAGGGGACTTCTGAGACAAGGTGTCAGCTGAGCACTTACTCAGCGCCAACATTTGCTAGGTTTGCTAGCACCGGTGGTATTTATACTTTGACGTTCATGAATGAAGTCTATTGGGCTTTACTTACACAGATGTGAAGACTTTTGTAGGTGCACATTTTGTTGTTTTCTGAATGGTTGTGTACAAAATTAGATTTGAGTTATGATGACTGTATTTTGAGTCATGACTGTTTTCCTTGAATTAGATTAGGAACAACTCAAAGCTCACTTTGTGCAAGTCACCAGTTCCTAACCACTTACTTGCAATCTGAAGTAATTGCCTATACATTGAAAGGCTTTGTTAGGAGTGTGTATTGGAGGCGAAGTCAGGTGCAGGAGAGCAGAGTGTAGTGAACTTGGTGCACTTTTTATTCCGGTCAAAATGACAGCACAAAATAACATAAAATGTGCTCAAAACACGAAACATAGACAAAAAGTAATGCGCGTAACAATATCCACAATATCAAAATACACGTAACACAAACAATCCTACACAAAGACATGATGGGGAACAGAGGAATAAATACATATGAATTGATTGGGGAATGAAAACCAGGTGTGCAGGGAACAAGACAAAACAAATGGATACATGAAAAATGGAGCGGCGATGGCTAGAAAGCCGGTGACGTCGAACGCCGCCCGAACAAAGGAGAGGAGCCGACTTCGGCGGAAGTCATGACAGGCTTACATAAGACAGACACAGTAAATGTTGACGACACACAATACTAAATGTTAGATAACCATAAGACATAAAAAAGAATTTAATTATATACCATTCATTTTCAATTAGATGTCATAGTAGTGATAGTTCCAAGTCTCAATATAATATTTGTGACTTTGGCTGAAGCAGTGTTTAATGTGAATGTCTGTCTTTTCTAATTTATTGTAATGTGGAAAATGGAATCTGTGTGTGTGACAGAATTAACTGTGATTCATCAATAGATTGTGTAAGAGTGACAATCATATCAACAAGGGCTTCAGAGTTTAATTGAAAAGAAATGTTAGAAATTCACTAACTCAGTACTGCTTTTGGCAGAATTGATGTCAGAAGCATGTCCCCACTAAGTTCCACAGGAATGCTCTTGATGGTGTGCGCTGAATACATGGTGTAAAATAAGTCAAGTCTATTTTTTCTACGTTTTTCAAAAAAGTTACTTTCTTTTCAAGGGGGCAGATTCTCTGATACCCATCTGGGATAAGCTCTCTCCAACTGTGCAATTTCAGTCGCATCTCGCACCTGCACTTATCTGTCCATCAAACATGTAAACAACTATCATGTTCCACAGCAAGCTGCTCAATCCAAACTAATTGGTGGGGTAAATGATTGAGCTAAATGTAAAAACTATGTTTATTTAACAGGGTGAAAACTATATGAACCATTATTTTTTGGGGCTGCAAACTGTTCTGAACTTTATTTATTTATTTAACCTTTATTTAACTTGGCAAGTCAAATTCTTATTTACAATGACAGCCTACACCTGCCAAACCCAGACGACGGTGGGCCAATTTTGCGCCGCTCTATGGGACTCCCAATCAAGGCCGGTTGTGATACAGCCTGGATTCGAACCAGGGTGTCTGTAGTGACGCCTCAAGCACTGAGATGCAGTGCCTTAGACCGCTGCGCCACTCGGTAGCTGGTCGGTACACTGGAACGGAAATAAATAAATAGGGGTTCTGCGCAGAACAGAGCGATTGGAAAAAATTCTGGTTCCAACCTCTGGTACAAACGAATGCTATTTTGAGACTATATGAATCGTGGACTGACAGGAAATGAAAATGTGTTTTTCGAGTAAAATGCTCACTATGTAATTACTTGATAATAGGGTTGTAGCGTTGCAGTTATTACACAATAGCGGGCGGACATGGATAAAGTTGGTGGACCCAATGTACTTATACCACAAATGCCAAAAAGTAGATTGTGCTAATTTATTGGCACATTGAACCATGTTGCATTCCGTAGTTTAAGAACTCTGTGGGTAGTGAATTCCTCCAACTTTATGCATCTTCGCCATTGGAACAAGGACTGTGTATTTACACATCCACTTGCTGAAGGTTAATCCACAACTGTTCGCTGCTCTGGCACCCCAATGGTGGAACAAGCTCCCTCACGAGCTCCCTCACGAAACCCCACCTCTTTAAGGAATACCTGGGATAGGATAAAGTAATCCTTCTAACCCCCCCCCCTTAAAAGATTTAGATGCACTATTGTAAAGTGGTTGTTCCACTGGATATCATAAGGTGAATGCACCAATTTGTAAGTCGCTCTGGATAAGAGCGTCTGCTAAATGACTTAAATGTAAATGTAATGTAAATGTGTAATTACTGATGTTATTACACATTTTCCAAATATGTTTTGTAATTACATGTTTGAAAGTCACCTGTGAATTACCATGTCAATACCTCAAACCAAAATGTGTATACTGATACAGCCCGTACAAAAATGTACGATGGTATTACTATGGTACTTTCATTCATACCATGGTACTGGTATGGTACTTTCACTTATACCACAGTATATTCTGAATCATGGAAACGTACCATGATTTTGACCTTGAAGTATGATGGTACTACCATGGTACTGCCATTGTACCTAAATATTACCATGGTATGGCATCATTTATACCATGGTATAGATCTGAATCATGGAAATGTACAATGGTTTTAAATTTGAAGAATGATGGGACTGCCATGCACCGAAATAATACCATGGCATTGCCTCATGGAAATACCATGGTTTTAACCTGCCTTATACATTCTACCACAGTAACACACAATTATGATAAATGATAACAAAAAGGATCATATTGTACCATCTTTATTAATTGTGTGTTACCATAGTACAATGGCAGTATAATAAATAAACCCGCACAAGGTCAAAAGAGGTTGGTTGGTATTATATTGAATTTATATACTTCTATGGGCAAGTTTCTGACAGGCAGTCTACTATTGTTTGTCCTAGCTTGTCTGTAACATCAAAGAAAAGGGAAATACTTGCTATGGAAAAAAAGGTAATACTTTCCATTTTTGCTCCAGTTTGGGTTTCCTGTGTTGCCAATATAAAATGTGGGAGAATGTGAGATGTAATCAAATTCAATCAAATATTATTTGTCACATTTCTATCAGATGTTATTGCGGGTGTAGCGAAATGCTTGTGTTCCTAATCTTTGAAATGCTTGTGTTCCTTATGTAATGTAGCCTAATCTTTGGCATATTGCAATCATTTACAGTATTTATAGTCAAGGGGTGCTGTGTTTGTTTCGACCCTGAGAGGCAGCCGCTCGCTCTAGTGGTTGCTTCACGCGCTCTCACTCTACTGCGGAGTGGCTCTCGCGCTAGCCTGCTTAGTCAGTGAGTCAGAGTCAGTTGAATGAGAGCCCGAGCCTGTTGGGGAGTTGCAGCGATGAGACAAGATCGTAATTGGATGTGACGAAATTGCAGAGAAAAAGGGTAAATTAAATATTTTTTCATCACGTTGACCGAGTTATAAAGCATAGGATATGAAACACCAAGTTAAGCGAAGTGTATTGATATACTTTTTATGATGTTAATTTATATAAGTCCATTAGCATAGAAGCTAACGTTGGCTAAAGTTACCATTATATATTTACTGCCGCAGTTTACCCGCTCTTCATTGAATTTCTTCACTTTGACATGAGGAGCACCGGCGAAACGGGACTTGTCTCTTTGAATGTCAGCCATTACATTCGGTTGAGCCGCATGGCAGAGCAGACTCTTTTCCGGCTTACAGACTGGCCGTCAGTCGACAAGTCATCGATGTGCTACGCACTACTTACCTGGAAACAAGAACCAAGGACTAGGCTAATATTTAGGTTCCTCCAGCTGGGGTGGGCATCCGATTCCTACTGCTTGACTCTGTCTGACACTCCGAGAACTCCGAGAAACCTGAGGGCGACAAAAGAGAGGGATTATTCGGCCTTGCTACAGATATGGGTATGGCCCGGCGCGAGATTTACACCCTCTCCCCCGGATTTTCAAGGGCCAGCGAGAGTACGCCGCCGGAACCGCAACGCTTTCCAGGGCTTGAGCCCCTCTCTCGGGGGGAACCCATTCCAGGGTGCCCTGCCCTTCACAGAGAAAAGAGAACTCTCCCCGGGGCTCCCGCCAGCTTCTCCGGCATCGGTCGTGTTACCGCACTAGATGCCTCGCAGCACCCGTCTCCGCAACTCCGGATTCGGGGATCTGAACCCGACTCCCTCTCGATCTCTCTGCTACCACACTGCAAGCAATACCGATGCTGTGGTGTGTTCTTCCCGTGGGTTTGGATGACCCAGAGTTTTTGTGGCGTGCCAGGATATCCGTCCCCTTGCTATTAGCCCACAAAGCCATAATGTTGTAGGCTACACTTACTCTGTTCATTGTTTGATTGTTTGATACCAGTTGGGAAGAGATACAGCGGGGGAAAAAAGTATTTGATCCCCTGCTGATTTTGTACGTTTGCCCACTGATAAAGAAAGGATCAGCCTATAATTTTAATGGTAGGTTTATTTGAACAGTAAGAGACAGAATAACAACAAAAATATCCAGAAAAACGCATGTCAAAAATGTTATAAATTGATTTGCATTTTAATGAGGGAAATAAGTATTTGACCCCTCTCAATCAGAAAGATTTCTGGCTCCCAGGTGTCTTTTATACAGGTAACGAGCTGAGATTAGGAGCACACTCTTAAAGGGAGTGCTCCGAACCACAGCTTGTTACCTGTAAAAAAGACACCTGTCCACATAAGCAATCAATCAATCAGATTCCAAACTCTCCACCATGGCCAAGACCAAAGAGCTCTCCAAGGATGTCAGGGACAAGATTATAGACCTACACAAGGCTGGAATGGGCTACAAGAGCATCGCCAAGGAGCTTGGTGAGAAGGTGACAACATTTGGTGCGATTGTTCGCAAATGGAAGAAACACAGAAGAACTGTCAATCTCCCTCGGCCTGGGGCTCCATGCAAGATCTCACCTCGTGGGTTTGCAATGATCATGAGAACAGTGAGGAATCAGCCCAGAACTACACGGGGGGGATCTTGTCAATGATCTCAAGGCAGCTGGGACCATAGTCACCAAGAAAACAATTGGTAACACACTACGCCGTGAAGGACTGAAATCCTGCAGTGCCCGCAAGGTCCCTCTGCTCAAGAATACATATACATGCCCGTCTGAAGTTTTCCAATGAACATCTGAATGATTCAGAGGACAACTGGGGAAAGTGTTGTGGTCAGGTGAGACCAAAATGGAGCTATTTGGCATCAACTCAACTCGCGGTGTTTGGAGGAGGAGGAATGCTGCCTATGACCCCAAGAACACCATCTCCACCGTCAAATATGGAGGTGGAAACATTATGCTTTGGGGGTGTTTTTCTGCTAAGGGGACAGGACAACTTCACCGCATCAAAGGGATAATGGACGGGGCCATGTACCGTCTAATCTTGGGTGAGAACATTCTTCCCTCAGCCAGGGTGTTGAAAATGGGTCGTGGATGGGTATTCCAGCATGACAATGACCCAAAACACAAAGGAGGTTAAGGTCCTGGAGTGGCCTAGCCAGTCTCCAGACCTTAATCCCATAGAAAATCTGTGGAGGGAGCTGAAGGTTCGAGTTGCCAAACGTCAGCCTTGAAACTTTAATGACTTGGAGAAGATCTGCAAAGAGGAGTGGGACAAAATCCCTCCTGAGATGTGTGCAAATCTGGTGGCCAACTACAAGAAACGTCTGACCTCTGTGATTGCCAACAAGGGTTTTGCCACCAAGTACTAAGTCATGTTTTGCAGAGGGGTCAAATACTTATTTCCCCCATTAAAATGCAAATCATTTTATAACATTTTTGACATGCGTTTTTCTGGATTTATTTGTTGTTATTCTGTCTCTCACTGTTCAAATAAACCTACCATTAAAATTATAGACTGATCATTTCTTTGTAAGTGGGCAAACGTACAAAATCAGCAGGGGATCAAATACTTTTTTCCCCCACTGTAAGTGAAATTACAATATTGTCTTTGTAAATGGAACACCAACTGTTAAAAATTTCTTTATGACACTGTTCTCCGCGTTGAGTTAAGCCTCTCCCTATAACTGCATTTCATGCTTTGCTTTGCATGTCCTGTTGACACTGGCTATTCACATACACTATATATACAAAAGTATGTGGACACCCCTTCAAATTAGTGGATTTGGCTCTTTCCGCCACACCTGTTGCTGACAAGTGTATAAAATCGAGCACAAAGGCATGAAATCGCCGTAGACAAACATTGGCAGTAGAATGGCATTACTGAAGTGCTCAGTGACTTACAACGTGGCCCGTCATAGGATGCCACCTTTATCCAACAAGTCAGTTCATCAAATTTCTGCCCTGTTAGAGCTGCCCCGGTCAACTGTAAGTGCTGTTATTGTGAAGTGGAAATGTCTAGGAGCAACAATGGCTCATCTGTGAAGTGGTAGGCCACACAAGCTCACAGAACGGGACCGCCGAGTGCTGAAGTGCATAGCGCGTCTGTCCTCAGTTGCAACACTCACTACCGAGTTCCAAACTGCCTCTGCAAGCAACACCAGCACAATAACTGTTCATCGTGAGCTTCATGAAATGGGTCTCCATGGCCGAGCAGCAGCACACAAGCCTAAGATCACCATGTGCAATGCTAAGTTTCGGCTGGAGTTGTGTAAAGCTCGCCACCATTGGACTCTGGAGCAGTGGAAATGCGCTGTTTTTCATAATTTGGGCTAGGCCCCTTAGTTCCAGTGAAGGGAAATCTTAATGCTACAGCATACAATGCCCTTCTAAACGATTCTGTGCTTCCAACTTTGTGGCAACAGTTTGTTGAAGGCCTTTTCCTGTTTCAGCATGACAATGCCCCCATGTACAAATCAAGGGCCATACAGAAATGGTTTATCGAGAACGGTGGGGAAGAACTTGACAGGCCTGCACAGAGCCCTGACCTCAACCCCGTCGAACACCTTTGGGATAAATTGGAATGCCGACTGCGAGTCAGGCTTAATCGGCCAACATCAGTGTCCGACCTCACTAACGCTCTTGTGGCTGAATGGAAGCAAGTCCCCACAGCAATGTTCCAACATCTAGTGGAAAGACTTCCCAACACTATATTCATGACCATGATTTTGGAATGAGATGTTCGATGAGCAGGTGTCCACATACTTTTGGTAATTTAGTGTAAGTATCACTCTCAGACTCAGCAAATTTTTGTCTTCCCTGTATTGTATGCCACAGGTCTACATGTACATTGTACTCTAAAAGATAAGCACTGCCACACCCAATGTTCTCTCACAATATGATTATACTACAGCAGACTATCTGTAGAAAAATCATCCTCTGAAAAATTCTTAACATAATCATTCTCAAGAGCCTGATATCTTGAACATAACAGAAATTCAGTGGCCTTGAGAACCTTCATGCAAAACCAATGGACACTGCCAAGGGTAACAATCTTCAAGAGAATCAACTCGAAGGCATACGAATACATAGCCATCCAGGTGATTATTGGTGCATACCTTGTAATTGTAATTTTCATGGACTGACTGTTATCTCAGAATGATGACTAATGCATCTTCTGTGAGTCAGGAGGACCACTTTCTGCTATTGAGCGTTTGGTAACAAGGTACTGAAGAGGGCATACTGTACCTGACTCCATTACGTGAGAATTGGTTTTCTTTTTGAAGACACAGATTGTAGATTCACTATGGATCACTGAGTTAGTAAAGAAGCCTCACCTTGACCACACCGTCTGGTTGGAGTGCCCGAACCCTGGATAAATGTTTTAGTTATGCCACATACTGTATATAGAGATCGAGAAATCGATTGATGGGTGATTTTCCAAATGTTCCTTCATGTCTAACAACAGATCTAATAACTTGTCTGTGCACTGTATTACAATTTATTACAATTTATTCATTATTAGTCCTCCTCTAACTCCTCTGATAATCCACACATTTTATGCGTAGATTTGCTTTCCATAAACAATCACACAGACTGTTGCCTGATTCAAACTGTATTTTATTTTCACATCGTCCTGACCAGCAACTATGTTCCAGCAACTATGGTGGATGGCTGACCAAGCCCACAGTGTAGTACAGCTCAGCTTAGCTCAGAGGTGTGTTATAAGTATTTTGGCATACAGTATCTAATGGCGATGTTTCTGTCCTTGTTCCAGGAAAACACTACCGCAAGTCCTGCGCCTCGTCTGGTGCCTGCCTCATCGCCTCCTCTGGCTACCAGCAGTTCTGCACGGGGAAACTCAACTCAGTGTGCATCAGCTGCTGCAACACACCCCTCTGTAATGGACCGCGTCAGAAGAAACAGAGTTCCAGAAAAAGAGTTCCCTCTGCTGCCTCATCTCTAATCCCACTACACAGCTTCTCCCTCATTTTTATTCCCTTCCTCCTGCACCCATCCTCCATTTTCTGCTGACAGAGCCTATGATTGGCTGGTTTGGTCTCATCAAGACTGTGGTCCAGGTTTTGGACTCAGCCTGTGTTTCAGTGAAAGGTTCTCCAGCCTGTACGGTGTCCATATCTTCAATGGATGTGTGACACTGTCCTAACATGGACACTGTATTTAGAAGATGTCCTAATATGGACAGTGACTTAAGGTCTAAAGACATTGACTGAAATGAGGTACTGATCCTGACAAATATGTTTATAGAGTGAGTCAGGTGCACCACATGTTTGATAGACAATAGGCAGGTTAACCAATGACCCAGGTTTATTTGACAAAAGCAAGCTATGTGTAATGGAAATGGAAGATATAGATCGACAACATTTTTATCCATTTAACAGGGGTGGATTTTACTTTTGCTGAACTTTCCTTATTGCTACAATGATGGTGGAAACAGTATTTTTGGAATAAATGCTGATTGTCAAATAATTTTGAAGGGACGAGTCAAAAGTTTGGACAGACCTACTCATTCCAGGATATTTCTTTATTTTTACTATTTTTTACATTGTAGAATAATAGTGGACACATCAAAACTATGAAATAACATATATAGAATCATGTAGTAACCAAAAAGGTGTTAAACAAATCAACATATATCTTAAATTTGAGATTCTTCGAAGTAGCCACCCTTTGCCTTGATGGCAGCTTTTCGCACCCTCTCGGCATTCTCTCAACCAGCTTCACGAGGTAGTCACCTGGATTGCATTTCAATTAACAGGTGTGCCTTGTTGAAAGTAAATTTGTGGAATTTCTTTCCTTCTTAATGCGTTTGAGCCAATCAGTTGTGTTATGACAAGGTATAGTTGGTATACAGAAGATAGCCCAATTTGGTAAAAGCCCACGTCCATATTATGGCAAGAACAGCTCAAATAAGCAAAGAGAAACAACAGTCCATCATTACTTTAAGACATGAAGGTCAGTCAATACGGAAAATTTCAAGAACTTTGAAAGTTTCTTCAAGTGCAGTCGCAAAAACCATCAAGCGCTATGATGAAACTGGCTCTCATGAGGGCTGCCACAGGAAAGGAAGAACGAGTTACAGTGAGGGAAAAAAGTGTTTGATCCCCTGCTGATTTTGTACGTTTGCCCACTGACAAAGAAATGATCAGTCTATAATTTTAATGTTATGTTTATTTGAACAGTGAGAGACAGAATAACAACAAAAAATCCAGAAAAACTCATGTCAAAAATGTTATACATTTATTTGCATTTTAATGAGGGAAATAAGTATTTGACCCCCTCTCAATCAGAAAGATTTCTGGCTCCCAGGTGTCTTTTATACAGGTAAGGAGCTGAGATTAGGAGCACACTCTTAATTAAAGGGAGTGCTCCTAATCTCAGTTTGTTACCTGTATAAAAGACACCTGTCCACAGAAGCAATCAATCAATCAGATTCCAAACTCTCCACCATGGCCAAGACCAAAGAGCTCTCCAAGGATGTCAGGGACAAGATTGTAGGCTGGAATGGGCTACAAGAGCATCGCCAAGCAGCTTGGTGAGAAGGTGACAACAGTTGGTGTGATTATTCGCAAATGGAAGAAACACAGAAGAACTGTCAATCTCCCTCGACCTGGGGCTCCATGCAAGATCTCACCTCGTGGAGTTGCAATGATCATGAGAACGGTGAGGAATCAGCCCAGAACTACACGGGAGGATCTTGTCAATGAGCTCAAGGCAGCTGGGACCATAGTCACCAAGAAAACAATTGATAACACACTATGCTGTGAAGGACTGAAATCCTGCAGCGCCCGCAAGGTCCCCCTGCTCAAGAAAGCACATATACATGCCCGTCTGAAGTTTGCCAATAATCATCTGAATGAATCAGAGGACAACTGGGTGAAAGTGTTGTGGTCAGATGAGACCAAAATGGAGCTCTTTGGCATCAACTCAACTCGCCGTGTTTGGAGGAGGAGGAATGCTGCCTATGATCCCAAGAACACCATCCCCACCGTCAAACATGGAGGTGGAAACATTATGCTTTGGGGGTGTTTTTCTGCTAAGGGCACAGGTCAACTTCACCGCATCAAAGGGACGATGTACCATCAAATGTTGGGTGAGAACTTCCTTCCCTCAGCCAGGGTGTTGAAAATGGTTCGTGGATGGGTATTCCAGCATGACAATGACCCAAAACACACGGCCAAGGCAAACAAAGGAGTGGCTCAAGAAGAAGCACATTAAGGTCCTGGAGTGGCCTAGCCAGTCTCCAGACCTTAATCCCATAGAAAATCTGTGGAGGGAGCTGAAGGTTTGAGTTGCCAAACGTCAGCCTCGAAACTTTAATGACTTGGAGAAAATCTTCAAAGAAGAGTGGACAAAATCCCTCCTGAGATGTGTGCAAACCTGGTGGCCAACTACAAGAAACGTCTGACCTCTGTGATTGCCAACAAGGGTTTTGCCACCAAGTACTAAGTCATGTTTTGCAGAAGGGTCAAATACTTATTTCCCTCATTATAATGCAAATCATTTTATAACATTTTTTACATGCGTTTTTCTGGATTTATTTGTTGTTATTCTGTCTCTCAC
This sequence comes from Salmo trutta, assembly GCF_901001165.1. NCBI lineage: Eukaryota > Metazoa > Chordata > Actinopteri > Salmoniformes > Salmonidae > Salmo > Salmo trutta. The sequence goes on from NC_042980.1 coordinate 7,759,110, forward strand.
TGTTAAAATAAACCTACCATTAAAATTATAGACCGCTAATTTCTTTGTCAGTGGGCAAATGTACAAAATCAGCAGGGGATCAAATACTTTTTTCCCTCACTGTACCTCTGCTACAGAGGATAAGTTTATTTGAGTTACCAGCCTCAGAAATTGCATCCCAAAAAAATGCTTCACAGAGTTCAAGTAACAGACGCATCTCAACATCAACTGTTCAGAGGAAACTGTGTGAATCAGGCCTTCATGGTCGAATTGCTGCAAAGAAACTACTAAAGGACTAAAGGACACCAATAAGAAGAAGAGACTTGCTTGGGCCAAGAAACATGAGCAATGGACATTAGACTGGTGGAAATCTATCCTTTGGTCTGATGACTCCAAATTTGAGATTTTCAGACTCATCCACTGTCTTTGTGAGACGCAGAGTAGGTGAACGGATGATCTCCGCATTTGTGGTTCCCACCGTGAAGCATGGAGGAGGTGGTGTGATGGCGTGGGGGTGCTTTGCTGGTTACGCTGTCAGTGATTTATTTAGAATTCAAGGCACACTTAACCAGCATGGCTACCACAGCATTCTGCAGCGATACACCATCCCATCTGGTTTGCGCTTAGTGAGACTATGATTTATTTTTCAACAGGACAATGACCCAACACACTTCCAGGCTGTGTAAGGGCTATTTGACCAAGAAGGAGAGTGATGGAGTGCTACATCAGATGACCAGGCCTCCACAATCACCCGACCTCAACCCAATTGAGATGGTTTGGGATGAGTTGCACCGTGGAGTGAAGGAAAAGCAGACAAAAGGGGCTCAGCATATGTGGGAACTCCTTCAAGACTTCAAGAATGTTGGAAAAGCATTCCAGGTGAAGCTGGTTGAGAGAATGCCAAGCGTGTGCAAAGCTGTCATAAAGGCAAAGGGTGGCTACTTTGAAGAATCTCAAATATAAAATATATTTTGATTTGTTTAACACTTTTTTGGTTAGAACATGATTCAATATGTGTTTTTTCATAGTTTGATGTATTCACTATTATTCTAAAATTTTACAAAGTAAAATAGTAAAAATAGAGAAAAACCCTTGAACTAGTAGGTGTGTCCAAACTTTTGACTGGTACTGTATGCTGGGCACATGATGCCATCACATAACTTTAAATCTCCAATCCACGTTTAATTCTAAATGCCAACTGTTTGCAAAAACAATTTACTGCTCAAAAAAATAAAGGGAACACTAAAATAACACATCCTAGATCTGAATGAATGAAATAATCTTATTAAATACTTTTTTCTTTACATAGTTGAATGTGCTGACAACAAAATCACACAAAAATAATCAATGGAAATCCAATTTATCAACCCATGGAGGTCTGGACTTGGAGTCACACTCAAAATTAGTGGAAAACCACACTACAGGCTGATCCAACTTTGATGTAATGTCCTTAAAACAAGTCAAAATGAGGCTCAGTAGTGTGTGTGGCCTCCACGTGCCTGTATGACCTCCCTACAACGCCTGGGCATGCTCCTGATGAGGTGGCGGATGGTCTCCTGAGGGATCTCCTCCCAGACCTGGACTAAAGCATCCGCCAACTCCTGGACAGTCTGTGGTGCAACGTGACGTTGGTGGATGGAGCGAGACATGATGTCCCAGATGTGCTCAATTGGATTCAGGTCTGGGGAACGGGCGGGCCAGTCCATAGCATCAATGCCTTCCTCTTGCAGGAACTGCTGACACACTCCAGCCACATGAGGTCTAGCATTGTCTTGCATTAGGAGGAACCCAGGGCCAACCGCACCAGCATATGGTCTCACAAGGGGTCTGAGGATCTCATCTCGGTACCTAATGGCAGTCAGGCTACCTCTGGCGAGCACATGGAGGGCTGTGCGGCCCCCCAAAGAAATGCCACCCCACACCATGACTGACCCACCGCCAAACCGGTCATGCTGGAGGATGTTGCAGGCAGCAGAACGTTCTCCACGGCGTCTCCAGACTCTGTCACGTCTGTCACATGTGCTCAGTGTGAACCTGCTTTCATCTGTGAAGAGCACAGGGCGCCAGTGGCCGAATTTGCCAATCTTGGTGTTCTCTGGCAAATGCCAAACGTCCTGCACGGTGTTGGGCTGTAAGCACAACCCCCACCTGTGGACGTCGGGCCCTCATACCACCCTCATGGAGTCTGTTTCTGACCGTTTGAGCAGACACATGCACATTTGTGGCCTGCTGGAGGTCATTTTGCAGGGCTCTGGCAGTGCTCCTCCTGCTCCTCCTTGCACAAAGGCGGAGGTAGCGGTCCTGCTGCTGGGTTGTTGCCCTCCTACGGCCTCCTCCACGTCTCCTGGTGTACTGGCCTGTCTCCTGGTAGCGCCTCCATGCTCTGGACACTACGCTGACAGACACAGCAAACCTTCTTGCCACAGCTCGCATTGATGTAACATCCTGGATGAGCTGCACTACCTGAGCCACTTGTGGTTGTAGACTCCGTCTCATGCTACCACTAGAGTGAAAGCACCGCCAGCATTCAAAAGTGACCAAAACATCAGCCAGGAAGCATAGGAACTGAGAAGTGGTCTGTGGTCACCACCTGCAGAACCACTCCTTTATTGGGGGTGTCTTGCTAATTGCCTATAATTTCCACCTGTTGTCTATTCCATTTGCACAACAGCATGCGACATTTCTTGTCAATCAGTGTTGCTTCCTAAGTGGACAGTTTGATTTCACAGAAGTGTGATTGACTTGGAGTTACATTGTGTTGTTTAATTGTTCCCTTTATTTTTTTGAGCAGTGTATATATATATATTTACTATAAAATGAATGTTTCTTTGCAGGACAAGGATTGTCCTGACTTTCACAGAGGCCTGAATTGCTTTGCCTTGCTTTTCTTGCCTTGCTGGCAAGTTTTACCATGCAATTATTTCAGATCTACAGGAGTGTAAGTTTCACCATGACACGGATGGTGGAAACACGTTGGCACATGATAGTTATTATAATATGTCAAATATTAGTAAATGACTTCGTTTTATCAATGCTGCTGACTTTTGCAAGACTACCTGAGAAATTAAACAGATAGGTGGGATGGCATACAGGCTGTCGCCAAATTATTTAATGCGCTATTTGCCTAAATGGGTAATATAAACGCTTAAACCACATTTTATTCGACACTGTAGGTTTTTGCAAAAAAAAAGGTTTTTAGGTGTGACGTCACTATGTACAGCTGTTTTTATTGACACAAGATAGTTAATTGGAAACGCACCGTAACAGGCAATTGTCACGTATTTTCTATGCAAACTTTCTAAATGTCAAAAAAAAAAATCACTGGACAAGTTAATGGAAACATAGCTGTTGACTGGCCAACTGAGGGCACTAGAAGGTAATATGTACATTTGTAGATGAACTGGATGAGGTATATTTGTACAGTAGATGAAATGGAGTACAGAGACATAAGATGAAGAAAAACACAAATAACACAACAGAGTAAGTGACCATTTTTAATATTAAAATAATGATGCAGGTACTGTAGTGATCAAATCATATGCACTGGGTCCAATTTAGGAAGTGGTCAACTCTGTCAGTGGATGCCATACAAATGAATGGAAAAGTATACTTTGGACACAATGTACAATGCAGACACCATGTCATGATGAACAATGTTGAGCTTAGTTTTCAGTGGCATCTTAAGTGACTGTGATAATACGAGCTACAGTATGGCCAAGAGAAGTGTAATCTCATGTAATGGAAACAAATCACTGTAATTAACACTGTTCAAATACCAAGCTTTTCCAATGTTCCAGTTATTACAATGTACAGTATGAGATGAAATTAGTAAAAATGTCCTGACTGTTCTTTGACTGGATGTATTACTGTATGTTAAGACTCCTCACATATTATGTCTGTAGAGGCACCTCTCTGACAATTTAGCTTGTGGCAGATTGTTGAAGTCTGTGTTGGATGACACCCTCTATCCCTCTCCAATTAATTGAATACTGTAATGCTGAACACAGCTAAGTGTCTCTCTTTTGGTTAATCTTTCAAAGTCACCTAGAAGTCATTCTGGACCGCATTGACTCACAACGTCAACACTACTTCAATAACCTCAGCCAAGAAGCATGTTAGAGCATAAGTCAAAACAACTCTTGTCATACATGTATTTTAATAAACTTATATTTCAGTCTCTTCAGGGTTGTTTCCCTTTCGGACTGAAATTGAAAGTGATTCATCGGTTGTGGGGAGGGCCTCCTCAGGGCTGGGAGGGTGAGTGTCCTTAGGACTATGGAAGGTAGTGAACGTAGGCATCTTGAACTCCTTGCTCTGAGTCTGAGTAGACCTGTTGCCACCGCCACGACGCAGTGACTTTAGCAGGGGCCGCAGTGAGCGGGCCGAGTTGGCCTCGAAGTTCCTCAGAGTCCGTTTGTTTACGTGCTCGATGGTAAGGCGGCAGCGTAGCACCTGGACGAAGACCTGGCGGAACTGGCGGGAAGAGAGGTTGTACAGGAAGGGGTTGAGCACGGAACTAAGGTAGAAGAAGGTGTCGGCCACAGGGTGCAGCACCACATAGTTGCGGAAGTAGGACATGGTCCAGCTGGACTTGGGCACAGCGGCGGTCATCAGGCGACGCACCTGGTTGGGCAGCCAGCACACGGTAAGGGAGCCCACGATTAAACCTGAGAAAGAGGGAGGGGGAGCGAGAGAGAGAGCGAGAGAGAGAGGGAAGGAAAGAGAAAAAGTTAGTTAAGAATATTCGATAATGGGAGAAGGGGGCAGTGGACCACACTGTGGTATTTGAAGTATTTGAAAATATTTGAAAGTATTTTCAAATAACTTCCTAGAAATAGCCAGAACTATTTTCAAATACTTATTTACAAATATATTATTTAAAATACTACTAGAAGACCTGGGTTCAAATGCATGGGGTGTTTAAATATTTCATATTTTAAAATACTCTGAGTGTGGCAAATAAACCTGATAAATATCTTGCAGCTCTCACAAAACAAATACAGTACATGCTAAACCAGTAATAATTTGAAAAGATAAAGATACAAAGCGGTAATTAGAAACAACAACACAATGACAATTTTAAAAGCTTCTATGAAAATGTATATAAATCAGAATTAAACAACAGTTTAACAACAGACGGTTCCTATAGCCTTCTTAGACTCAACAACTCTAAAGCAATTATCAGCAGACAAAAAATTATTACTAAAAACAGATCACCCAAGAAGAAATATTAGACGCTGTTAAAACAGTTGCATGGAGAAAAGCACCAGGAATGGATGGCTTTCCCATAGAATTCTATTCAAGAATTTGGGACAAAGTAGCATATGACAACACGTCACTCAATTCAGTACTTCCTAGTTCCATGTATCAAACAGTTATTTCAGTTAAATTAAAACCAGGAAAATCTGGGAGAGTCCCCTGCTGATTTAAAGACCCACAAGTTTAATGAATGGTGACAAAATAATAACAAAAAGCAATAGAATTGCAAACTTCATACCAGACTTCATATACACTACCGTTCAAAGTTTGGGGTCACTTAGACATTTTTTGTACATTAAAATAACATCAAATTGATCAGAAATACAGTGTAGACATTGTTAATGTTGTAAATGACTATTGTAGCTGGGAACAGCAAACTTTTTATGGAATATCTACATAGGCATACAGAGGCCCATTATCAGCAACCATGTTAGCTAATCCAAGTTTATCATTTTAAAAGGCTAATTGTTCATTAGAAAACCCTTTTGCAATTATGTTAGAACAGCTACAAACTGTTGTTCTGATTAAAGAAACAATAAAACTGGCCTTCTTTAGACTAGTTGTGTATCTGGAGCATCAGCATTTGTGGGTTCGATTACAGGCTCAAAATGGCCAGACACAAAGAATTTACTTCTGAAACTCGTCAATCTATTGTTGTTCTGAGAAATGAAGACTATTCCATGCGAGAAATTGCCAAGAAACTCAAGATCTTGTACAACGCTGTGTAGTACTCCCTTCACAGAACAGCACAATCTGGCTCTAACCAGAATAGAAAGTGGAGTGGGAGGCCCCAGTGCGCAATTGAGCAAGAGGACAAGTACATTATTGTGTCTAGTTTGAGAAACAGAAGCCTCACAAGTCCTCAACTGGCAGCTTCATTAAATAGTACCCGCAAAATACCAGTCTCAACGTCAACAGTGAAGAGGCGACACCGGGATGCTGGCCTTCTTGGCAGAGTTCCTCTGTCCAGTGTCTGTGTTCTTTTGCCCATCTTAATCTTTTATTTTTATTGGCCAGTCTGAGATATAGCTTTTTCTTTGCAACTCTGCCTAGAAGGCCAGCATCCCGGAGTCGCCTCTTCACTGTTGACGTTGAAACTGGTGTTTTGCGGGTTCTATTTAATGAAGCTGCCAGTTGAGGACTTGTGAGGCTTCTGTTTCTCAAACTAGACACTCAGTTAACTAACTGTAGCCCGTCTGTTGCTCTGCACAACTCATGTCAGTCTCCTTTGCCTTCTTTCATCAATGACCCATTTTCGACCACTGGCCTGCCGTTGGCTGGATGTCCTTTGACCATTCTTGATACACACATGAAATAGTTGAGCGAGAAAACCGTACCCCGTTCAAAGGCACTTAAATATTTTGTCTTGCCCATTCACCCTCTGAATGGCACACATAACAATCCATGTCTCAATTGTCTCATGGCTTAAAAATCCTTGTTTAACCTGTCCCCTCCCCTTCATCCACACTGATTCATGTGGATTTAACAGGTGACATCAATAAGGGTTCATAGTTTTAACCTGGATTTCCCTGGTTAGTCTGTCATGGAAACATCAGGTGTTCCTAACGTTTTATACACTCAGTGTACATGCCTATACTTTCCAAATGTATTTCCAAATACATTCCAATACTCAACTACTTGTATTCTAAATGAAATATCCAAATACTGTACTTACTCTGAAATATCTTTGAAAGTAATTGAAATACCCTAAATAGTATTTCAACCCAGGTCAGTGGACTATTGAATAATGCAAATATTTTTGTGCAGATTTGGTTTGCTTTGCCATCTAAATCAGCGTTGATGCAATGATATGCTTTCAAGAATACTCAGAAACAATGCCTTTTGTTGGTGTTTTTGGACATTTTTGTACTGTCTCTTTACATGAACTGATTTAGTTTCCCCTGATGATTTGTAATGCTAATTATACTAAGACAAAAACAGCACTTTGAGATTAAGTGCACTGTTAAAAAAAAAAAAATCTCAGTGCATGGTCTGTGCTGTTGTAAAAAACACTGCCGGCTAGTCCTTAGGGCAAGGTGATTTCAAATTACATTTAAATAATTTGTATTTATTTATATTCATATCAGCATACTACTATTATGAATTGAGGACTGAAATTGAAATGCTGTGAAAATCGAAGAAAGGGAAAACAGAAATGATGGGGTGTGGAGATATTTCCTTCAGCCCTGTCTTACTGTAAAGTGGGGCTGAGAGTGTAAGAGGTGCAGTATGGGTCGACACTGTGAGGGGTCCATTAGAGAGATTCCCTAAAGGGTAATTACACTTTCTCACTGTCTCCTTGCTCATTTTAGTGAATGTCAGACTACAACAGTACCCATTCTAATGAAAAACATTATACAACAAATGAAGAAAAAACCTACATAGGGATATAAGTATTTTTATCCGATTTATGTTTTCATTAATGGGGCTATCTTAACTGGGTGTAACTGAAGTGTAACTGTGCCAGGCAATTATTTTAAAAGAAAAACCCAGAATAAAGGCAACTGCTGAAAACATTATGACTGAACATTATCCTTGCCAAAATAAATTAAATGGGATTTTAATTAGAAGGCTAAAACATTTTCTTGGTAGGTCTCAGACTGTAGAAATCCTCTGTAATGATGAGGCACAGGTTTTTGATACAACATTAGCCAGGTAGGAATGTATGTACCTCTTTGGTGAAAACACTGCTAAATAGGTTCTACACTGCAGGACAAAGTGGCAACAATTTGCTTGATTGTAAAAGATTAACTCCCACACACATAGTTACCGATCCTCATTCATTTATTTGAACACTTTTAAGTATTAAAACAAATAAGTATTAAGCAGTCTAACACTTTAAGTGTTGAAATAAATAATTTAGTTTAACAATTTGCTGACAAACACTTACATGAAGTTGTAGATTCTACAAGACATAACTATTTACACTATTCTTATTTCCAGTACATACTCAGCTGCTTATCTTGAATTCCACATGCAAATTACAGTTCCTGTTGGCTTTGGCTCATACATGTTCTTTGTGCAGACTTGAGTCTATTTGAAAGACGTCATTCAGCAGGTTGATCTTCCATTTACAAACAGAATTCTTCCACAGTGTGAATGCACAATGAGGCAAAGTCATACAGTAATCATGGCTGTGAAGCAGCAAGCTAACCTTCACTTTATCCCTGGGGGAACTATGAAGTAAAGGTTTAGTTTGAATCTCCCAACTGTCAGTAATGGGTCTTCAAAAACTCAAGACAGAGAAACTTTAAATGTCAAACATACAGTATAGGCTTAGATAATTGGCGTCAGCCTGGTGTGTTATGTTTATGCTATAATTGGTGCACAACCCATGAGTTATGGTCTCAGCACATCTCTATCATATGCTTTAAGCGTCATACTAAAGTAGACTAAGCTGACAGTGTAGCATGTGGAGGTTACGCGGAGTGGAACAGGGAAACCCAAGAGGGGAAGATGGAGTGCAGGCCAGGAGAAGTTCAGGCGGGTTGCAGGAAACCAGGTGCGGAGGCTGAGGCTGGAGCGAGAGGGGTTGGGGCAGGGTAAGCAGGTCTGGAGGGGAATCCAAGGGAGCAGTAGAGTGGGGAATCCAGGGCAGAGTAGCAGGATGAGGAGACGTGGGACTGGAGACATGGACCAGGAGTCAGAGCAGGCAGAACAGTAACGGAGAGGAAAACTGTGTCAGGCAAGGAAAACAGGCACAACAGGATCTAAATAGTAACAAACGACTAGAACCGTAGACTGACTGAGCAGAAATTACGATCTGGCCGTGTGGAAGTGGCAGGGCTGAATATTTGTAGAGGTCTTGATTATGGAACAGGTTGCAGCTGTGGGGGTTTGCTCTGACTCTAGCACACCTGTCTCTGCCCACACAATCACACACACAGAGAGAGAGGGAGAGGGAGAGAGCACTGGGGTAGTGGTGGCAGGTAAATGAGACACAGGATGAGCAGTAGAGGGCGTGGCAGGAGTAGATGTAACAGTGGAGATTAAACTCCAACCCTGGGTGGTAGTGAGTTTGGACTATTATAGTCTAACTGTTCTCTTACCTATGCACATGCTAGTAGTGTGTTGAAGATACGTTATGTCCGATATCCACGCTCAACCATATTTCTAAATCTAAATTAATAATGCTTAGTTACACACCAACAAATGCATCCTGAAGATACAACTTCCTGAAAGCGTTGACTGAATGCATCAAGAACTCAAACTTAACGTGTCGATGGGCACCGATTTCCCAATTGACATCAAGTCAAGGAAATAGAAATTGACAAGATCCACAGCTCGAGTTACAGAAATCGGAGAGGCAAAAAAAGTATGTATATTTTATTCATTACAAACATGTCTCTAGACAATACATGCCTAAAGGGGTAAACAGAAAACTGATAGGGTAAGTCAAATGGAAACTTCTCAAAGAATATTGAGCATGAATACATGAATAACAAAGCTATTAAATCAGTATTTGCTCCAGTGGTGTTCAAACCTTTTTTACATCTGGACTAATTTTCACTAGTCCAAATGTAAGAAAATTTGGTCAAAAACGGCACAATGTTTTGAGTGTATGACTGTGCATTAAATATCTCACCATATTACATTACTATAACCAAGGGGTGTGGGATAATTTGACCATCAATAATAGATCCGATTCTCTGGCTATTTGTATTGTGCAGACCAAGTTGTTCTTGTGCATGTTGGGCTTTACTTCAAAATTGAAAATGAGCTTTATAATCCTGAGAGGAATTTCTCATTCCTCTCATTCAAATGTCATGGTTTAGGCCATATCATTTCTATAGACAAATAATGAAATTACTTTTTAGGCCAGTCATTAGTACTCCATAGCAGCTATTTGTTAGCTACGTACACTTGATTTATAATTATTTTCTTGTCAAATGTCAATTTTATCTTTAACGATAGATAGGTATGTCACAGACAAATTGTGTTTCTCAAAACGCATACTACCGTGCTCCGAACACGCAAATTGGAGCACGGAAAGGTTGGAGTATGAGTCCATATCAAAGTATGCGAAACTGAGCACGGAGGGCACTTCTCCGAATGTGTACTCTGTTTGTTCACGTTGACCTGCCTACGTACCGTAGATGGCAAGCCCATAATAAGTCAATAAGGCTAACTGTCTAGCTACTAGTGCTAGTAGTAGAATTGACATCTATCCTGCATAATATTCATTTTAGGTCATTTTTGCCTGATAAACTATCTGGTCAGCTACATTATTACGATTCACATATAGCTAGCTGATAGTTATGAAGTAATACGGTTGCTTTGTGTATATCTTGTTTAGTTTAGTGTTGCCATTGTCCTGGCTGGAAGAAGGTCCAATGAATGGGGAGGCAAAGCATGAGGAAGTAGGGGGAGTGCGAGTGCTTCTCAAGTGTATTGTTTTATGCATGCTCCACACTCTCGTCTTCACAAGAACATACTCAAGTGAACGTGGTTGGAAAACGCACTCAGAGCATGAGAGTGTGGAGCATGGTAGTATGCAATTGATCTATGTAAAGTATCAATACCCTAAGCCATAACACCTCACAGACCAGTGAAACAATACAATTTCCATTCACAAGCTCCAATCTGTGCTACCAGCTTCAACTTAGATTTTTCCCAAGCAGAACGAGGAACCATGACAGCCACAGGCCCACTTCCACCGGTTGCCGTAAGCCACATTAGCTTGTCTCCAGGCAGAGGCCAATCCATTAGCAGGCCGCTGTGACATTAGCATATTAGCCATAGCAGAGGTCAACCCATTACAGGCTGGACAGGCCACTGCGCTCAGCGTCAGCTGTTTACCAGCAGGGTCATTGGCAACAGGGCCAATTTCCTGCCTCAGTCAAAGCACAGCATGCAGACAGCTAACAAATGCCATCAGTGGCCTCCCTTCCAAACAATACAGCAGAGGGACAAATGGGACTGGAATTTTAAAAAGGAAAGCCTGCACATGGTACTGTATATGCTGCTCTCGTGCTTTATTCCTGCACACGCACATTACTCTACATACATTTGAGACTGGAGCATAGCATATGTCTTAGTTAGACTGCTGAAGGGGTTGTGGGACATAGGAATGCACTACTCTGTGTATGCTTTTGAAGGAGCATAATAAATAAAGTTAATTTATATGATTGTGGAGACATCTATGAATACTAAAAAAGACTGAAAACTGATTTTTTTCATGGCAAAAACTTTTAACCCGTTTGTGTGGAAAATCAACCAGGGGCCTGTCACAATAACCCTTAACAAGACAAGCACATAACTTGAGGCTTATGAGAGGGACAGAAGGAGAGCTAAAGAAAGAAGGGAGGGAGGGAGAGAGCAGAGAGAGGCTGTAAGAAAGAAAAAGAGGTAGACGGGACGAGATAGAGTGAGAGGAAGAGCGGGAAGGACAGAGATAAAGGGGATAACAAGAGAGAAGGAGAATAAAGCCAGTGGAGAGATAATAAAGAGGCAGAGCAAAACACATCACATACTAAGAGCTCTCTATCGGATAGACACAGACAAAAGAGGCAGTGCTTACACTTTTCAGAGGATGATCATTATTGGCGCTATCCACAGGTCCACTGGTTCACATTAGACTAATACAGTCCCGCAGGTGCAGTATTAGAGTCCCGCAGGTGCAGTATACATACAAAGGTGATGGGAACACCGCTCTCTGATCTGCTACTCACAAACCAAGCCAAGAGTTCATGGTCCACACAACAGAAAGTCTTCACTACCCTATCGCTTTGGAGGAAAGGGTACTAAATGCCAGTTTTCTTCAATTCCAAATAACTGGGGACTTGTGTTAGGCTATAATATAATCAAAATAACCCAGTGCAACCAATTGGTTCATTTCTTCCTTGTCAAATGGAAGATTCATGCCTAGCATTATAAGCAGTTACACACAAATTAGTAAAGTGTGGAGTTTGTTGCCCTTGAGCATAATGGACCACTTTTAAATACATTTCTTTACACACACTTTATTACATTTCTGTCAGTTTAATAAAAATCAATGACAATAGCAAGGCTGAGTAAGCTTTGCTTGATTCTTTTAGAAACGATTAAGTCTATCTTTCGCATGACCTTTCAGCTGATACCATTTCCAAATGTTACATTTAGCAGAGAACCATGAAGACAATGCTGACTGCTATTTTATTTGCTCCAAATTCCTGTGGAGGCAATCGATCCCCGAGTTTGGTTCTTCCTATCCCATGGCTTCCTCATTCTAATGTGGCCAGTCACCTGGAAAATTGGCATTTGGCCAGCATGGATTGGTGCCCATGAAACAGCAAAAGAATACAACTGTAAAACATTCAAATTTTATAGCCTCCATAATGGTAGTTGCTTTGTCAATGAATGTTGATTGATGTTTTGTGTTGTTGTGTTGTGGGTCTTTAATTGAATACAGTACATAGTATCTATCTAATGCCATAACCATATGCTATAAACACACACCACACACATGCAACTCAAAACATTTGTAGTCATATCTTGTTGTCAAGGCACACAAAAGGTACACAAACTGTGCACACCCACATATACATATCCCTCTTCCCTCCCCACACACACACTGTATATAACCAGCATTCACCATTATCATACATGCTTGGCGAAACACACTTATGTTCTGGCCTCTGGGTCTGTTTGTTTTTCTGTTATCCTGCTGGGCGCTCCTGCTGCCTCACACTGTATATTATGAAAGAACCGTCTGGACAGCATGGTTCCATGCCACACACACATACACAGACAGTACCACAGAGCCCCCTTAATAAATTATTACTTTCTCCTGCCAAGGATAATACAGGTCCAGTTACTAATTAGAAAGCAATTAAAGCTGATTATTCAACCAATTAATTCCCTGTCTCGTCTATAACTGGAGTCTCTCTGATTGAACCTCTCGTATCTATTGTGTGGCTAGATATCGCTCCGTGGTAGTTACACCACTATTGTTATGTAGTACAAACAGGTTATAGAACCTGTAACCAAATGTGTGGTTAAAAACCCCCTAGAGTTGATTGACGCACTCGTGCGTCACACGGTGACGTCATTTTGAATATTAAATAGCTTCCGTGTGTTTATGCCAGGCCCCCAGTGTCAAGTCTGGAAGTCAAGAGCTCTGCTGGTCGGCTACTGCGTATCAACCTAGCAGTACCAAAAGCCCTGGTCTGTCCAAGAAAGCCTATGTAAACTACGATTTCCAGAACGTACGCAATGTTTGGGGGGGATGCCCGTTTTGGGCTCTAACATTAGTTTATTATGATCAAGTTTTCCATAGGAATATCTGAATAACGTCAGCGCTATCACTATCTACTGATTGGAATGTCTATGGTTTATGCTAGAGACTTATCGTTTCTTGTAGTGGCTGCAGCTCAATCCCCTATTTTTTCCGCCAATATAAAGTGTGCGCCTATTCCATAACATGGGGCTTGTGAAAGCCGCCTTTATGTACAAATGAGAGGAACCGGAAAAGAAAATAGTCCAGGACCATGTGAGCTACAAACTAATGTCACCACCATCGAAAATTGAGTCTCATAAACATGACAGTGTCGGTTGTTTGGCTCTACAACATACACAAGCTATACAGCAGTCGTCTGAACTCTCTGTCACGGATGTCCTCATTTCAAAAAGGTCTTCTCACAAAACCGACTGTCCAGACCGAACCGTTGGAGTGACAAACGAACAAACACAAAGGTGTCGGCTGTTCTGCTTCAGGGGAGTAGTCTGAAGGTAACCCAGTAAGTACTGGGCTGTAAAAATGGCAAAAGGTGCATAGGGGTACAATGTGCCACAATAACATGATCAAATAAGTGTCAAATACATAGATTTGTTCCGGAGTTTTCTTATATCTCTCAGATAGACACTTCAAAACCTTGTTCCTTAAGATTTATTTTTTGACTGTATGTTTTTCCATGTACAAATGTGTTATTGAATGTATTTCTATGGGCTATAGCTGTAAAGGCCAAATTCAATGTTTCATCAAATACTTGTTTCTATATTATTTTATACCTACAGAGGTCCTAAAATTCTAAATCAAATGGCTAAATGATACATTTTATGATCTTCTTTCATACAGTGGCTTCTGAAAGTATTCACCCCTCTTGGCATTTTTCCTATTTTGTTGCCTTACAACCTGGAATTAAAATAGATTTTTGGGGAGTTTGTATCATTTGACTTACGCAACATGCCTACCACTTTGAACATGCAAAATATTTTTTATTGTGAAACAAACAAGAAATAAGACAAAAAAAACAGAAAACTTGAGCTTGCATAACTATTCCCCCCCACTCCCCCTCAATACTTTGTAGAGACACATTTTGCAACAATTAAAGCTCCAAGTCACTTGGAGTTTGTCTCTATAAGCTTGGCACATCTAGCCACAAGGTTTTTTGCCCATTCTTCAAGGCAAAACTGCTCCAGCTCCTTCAAGTCGGATGGGTTCCGCTGGTGTACAGCAATCTTTAAGTCATACCACAGATTCTCAATTGGATTGAGGTCTGGGCTTTGACTAGGCCATTCCAAGACATTTAAATGTTTCCCCTTAAACTACTCAAGTGTTGCTTTAGCCGTATGCTTAGGGTCATTCTCCTGCTGGAAGGTGACCCTCCGTCCCAGTTTCAAATCTCTGGAAAACTGAAACAGGTTTCCCTCAAGAATTTCCCTGTATTTAGCAACATCCATCATTCCTTCAATTCCCAGTCCCTGCCAATGAAAAACATCCCCACAGCATGATGCTGCCACCACCATACTTCAATGTGGGGATGGTGTTCTTGGGGTAATGTGAGGTGTTGGGTATGCGCCAGACATTGCATTTTCCTTGATGGCTAAACCCTACATTTTAATCTCATCTGACCAGAGTACCTTCTTCCATATGTTTGGGGAGTCTCCTGCATTCCTTTTGGCAAACACCAAACGTGTTTGCTTATTTTTTTCTTTAAGAAATGGCTTTTTTCTGGCCACTCTTCCGTAAAGCCCAGCTCTGTGGAGTGTACGGCTTAAAGTGGTCCTATGGACAGATACTCCAATCTCCACTGTGGAGCTTTGCAGCTCCTTCAGGGTTATCTTTGGTCTCTTTGTTGCCTCTCTGATTAATGCCCTCCTTGCCTGGTATGTGAGTTTTGGTGGACAGCCCTCTCTTGACAGGTTTGTTGTGGTGCCATATTCTTTCCATATTTTAATAATGGATTTAATGGTGCTCAGTGGAATGTTCAAAGTTTCTGATATTTTTTTTTATAGCCCAACCCTGATCTGTACTTCCCCACAACTCTGTCCCTGACCTGTTTGGAGAGCTCCTTGGTCTTCATGGTGCCACATGCTTGGTGGTGCCCCTTGCTTAGTGGTGTTGCAGACTCTAGGGCCTTTCAGAACAGGTGTGTATATACTGAGATCATGTGACAGATCATGTGACACTTAGATTGCACACATGAGGACTTCTGAAGGTAATTGGTTGCACCAGATCTTATTTAGGGGCTTCTTAGCAAAGGGGTGAATAAATATGCATGCACCACTTTTCTGTTTTAATGTTTTTTTAATTTTTAAAATGTTTTTTTTTTTTTTACTTCACTTTACCAATTTCTACTATTTTGTGTATGTCCATTACATGAAATCCACATAGAAATCCATTTAAATGACAGGTTGTAATGCAATAAAATAGGAAAAATGCCAGGCACTGTACTCACAACATGTGAAGTTCTATCGCCTTCGAGAAAAATGTTAGTCCATCCGAGATGATCCACTGCCACCATGCGGAACTTCCATAGCCTACCACGCTACTCAATTTGTTCGGCCTCATTGACGTCCATGACACACTTCTTTGCCTCTTTGGGGTCTGTGAAACGACATAATGATCCTCCTCCCAGAACATGGCAGGATATTGCAACGAGTAGTTCATTCCCCGTTTCATGCACTTATACCTCACCTCCATGAACACATTTCTCTTGTCTTGAACCTCTTTGGAACAGTCGGGGAAAAACTCCACCATTGTCCCCTTCCATTGAAAAGTCCTAAGCTATTTGGCTCGGCGCCAGACCTTCTCTGTCAGTATATCGTAAAAATTTCACCAGGATAGGCCGGGGGTTGCGTGGGGCTGGCCTGGGCGTTTTGTCGTCGGTGTCCGATGTGTTTTCTCGATGGGCAAGTTGTTAATATCCTCCGGTGTGTTATCAAATAGGTTGCATAAAATGTCTTTCACACAATCTTCCGTATTTATGTGGATTTCGGGAACCCCTCTGATCTGAAGTGTGTTTCTCCGACTGTAATTTTCCTGGTATTAAAGTCGTTCTTCAAGTTTTTTTTATCACAGTCTCCATTTTTTCAACAGTGCTGTTTAAGCGGTTGTTCTTGTCCTCCAAGGTTGGTATCCTCTCTTCTGCATGTGTAACTTGGTTGTCGAGTGTGTCCACTTTTGTTTTCAGTGCAACCACTATATGTTTTATTTCAGCCACATCTTCGCCCACTTTTGCAATTTTCTCTTCAAGATTTTTGTTCATTTTGCGAATGTCATTTAGAACTGGGTCATCAGGTTGTTTGTCTCCGCCATTTTCGTTGCTAGCTGCAGGTAGAGACAACATTCTCGTGTTTTTTGTCAAAAGTGTCTGCTCTTGTGCATTTCTAAGTCATTTTTCCATGTAACAAGTGAAATCGCAAACAAAAGTGTCTGGACCCTTCTTTAAGGGTCACTTTTGCAGAGTCCTATTTGCCATCTCTTCAATCTAAGCATACAGGAAAGTTTGCCTGGAGGAAAGCAAAAGTCATTTCGCCAGGAAAAATAGCTAAGCACCCTTTACTGGCTCAAACTGCCGACCAATCAGCCTGTTACCAACTCTTAGTAAAAAAAAAATAATAATAATTGTGTATGACCAGATACAATACTATTTCACAGTAAAAAAAATTAACAACAGATTTTCAGCATCCTTTTAGGGAAGGGCATTCAACGGCACTTGTATATTCAATGGCACAATGTACGGCACTTACACAAATGAATGATAATTGGCTGAGAAAAATGTATAATAAAAAGATTGTGGCAGCTGTTTTGTTAGATTTCAGTGCAGCTTTTTACATTATTGATCATAATCTGCTGCTGGAAAAATATATGTATATCCCTTGCAATATTGTGGATCGAGAATTACCAATAACATCTGTTAAATATGTGTATGTGACCAGTAAAATGTGATTTGCCTAACAGAACACAGAGGGTGTTCTTTAATGGAAGCCTCTCCAACACAATCCAGGTAGAGTCAGGCATTCCCCACGGCAGCTGTCTAGGCCCCTTACTTTTTCCAATCTTTACTGATGACCTGCCACTGGTTCTGAGTAAAGCCTCTGTGTCTATATATGCTGATGACTCAACACTATACATGTCTGCTACCACAGCAAGTGAAATCACTGCAACACCTAACAAAGAGTCGCAGTCAGTTTCAGAATGGGTTGCAAGAAAGAAGTTAATCCTAAAAAAATGTAAACCAAAAGCATTGTATTTGGGACAAAGCATTCACTAAACTCTAAACCTCAACTAAATCTTGTAATGAATAATGTGAAAATGTAGCAAGTTGAGGAATGTCATGGTCAAAGCATATTGATGCAACAGTAGCTAAGACAACAACGCAATCAACAATGCAGCTCCTACAGGCCCTAGTTTTGTCGCACCTGGACTACTGTCCAGTTGTGTGGTCAGGTGACACAAAGAGGGACTTAGAAAAATTACAATTGTCCCAGAACAGGGCAGCACGGCTGGCCCTTAAATGTACACAGAGAGCTAACATGAATAATATGCACGTCAATCTCTCCTGGCTCAAAGTAGAAGAGAGATTGACTTCATCACTACTTGTATCTGTGAGAAGTATTGACATGTTGAATGCACCAAGATTTTTGATTAAACTACTAGCACACAGCTCAGACACAAGACATGCCACCAGAGGTCTCTTCACAGTCCCCAAGTCCAGAACAGATTATGGGAGACACACAGTACTACATAGCCATGACTACATGAAACTCTATACCACATTAAGTAACTAAAAAATGGATAACAATACACCTTAAGGAACAGCGGGGACTGTGAAGAGACACACACACAGAGACAAACACATGCATAAACACACACATGATAACATATTATGAGCACATAGCTCAGACACAAGACATGCCACCAGAAGCTATCTTCTCCTTTAATATGACATGACACAACAAACTCAAAGTGTGTGTGTGTTATTTTAATTGGAAGGATGACCAGTTAGCTAAGCTAAGTAAATCAATGTCAGCAGAGTCTTATGTCGTATGTTCTATCTGAACTGGGTTAAAGACAGCGAGGTTTGTTAATAACAGTGGAATGAGGAAAAATAGATTTAGGGAATAGAAGAGGTGAAGTTCTAGTCACTGATAAACATGTTTGTAATTTAGTGTTGCAAACAGACAGACAGACAGAGCCATGCACAGTTCAGATCAGAGGCGCAGAGACACACTACCATTCAAAAGTTTGGGGTCACTTAAAAATGTCCTTGTTTTTGAAAGAAAAGCATTTTTTTTGTCCATTAAAATAACATCAAATTGATCAGAAATACAGTGTAGACATCGTTAATGTTATAAATGACTACTGTAGCTGCAAACGGCTGATTTTTTATGGAATATGTACATAGGCATACAGAGGCCCAATATCAACAACCATCACTCCTGTGTTCCAATGGCACGTTTTGTTAGCTAATCCAAGTGAATCATTTTAAAAGGATAATTGATCATTAGAAAACCCTTTTGCAATTATGTTAGCACAGCTGAAAACTGCTGTGCTGATTACAGAAGCAATAAAACTGACCTTCTTTAGTCGCTATTCACGTCATGAAGAACTAATCCTTTAAACCATACCGATCTTCAGGGAAGTCAACTGATGTTAACCATCTGTGCCCATTCAACATAGGCTAGATTTACATAGTTATTACTTCTAAACAAAAACATTTTAGGGGGTTATCGTAGGCTTAGAATGTTGTTTTTGTATTATTTCTTGAAGTTGTCAAAGACTCCAGTCACCAAAGTCATAGACTTTCTCTCTGTTACCGCACGGCAAGCAGTACCGGAGCGGCAAGTCTAGGTCCAAAAGGCTCCTTAACAGCTTCTACCCCCAAGTTATAAGACTGCTGAACAATTAATCATTGTTGAATTGCTACAAAGATATCACTACTAAAGGACATTTAGGCAAAGAGTGGCTACTTTAAAGAATCTCAAATACAATTGTTTTTATTTTTTATTTAACACTTTTTTGGTTACTACATGATTTCATATGTGTTATTTCATAGTTCATGTCTTCACTATTATGCTCCAACGTAGAAAATAGTAAAAATAAAGAAAACCCCTGGAATGAGTAGGTGTGTCCAAACTTTTGACTGATTTTGTATTTTTGAACATGTAACATGTAAAGCCGCAATATGTAACTTTTTGAGCGAACCGGCCAAATTCACATAAAAAAGGTAGTTATCGATCTGTCATTCTCATTGAAAGAAGTGGTAGATGTGTGTTCTATGTGTGCTATTTGTATGCTTTCCGTTCTTAAGTTCCGTTTTTGCATCTCTTACTTTCAGTTTTGTTCACCAGCTTCAAACAGCTTAAAAAATATATATTTCACAGCAGTTTAGATGTTATAATGATTCTCTAAACAATGACTGCTTGTTTAGTCATATAAACTGAAATTAGGCTAAATATTAGAATTTTAGCAAACAGGAAATGGCGGAACAATTTCTGCACATTGCACCTTTAATGATACAGGTAACTGCCAAGTGTCTTAATAGGGTGTTGGGTCTCCACAAGCCAGAACAGCTTCAATGCACCTTGGTATAAATTCTACAAGTGTCTGTAAATGTATTGGAGGTAGGCGACACCATTCTTTCACAAGAAATTCCATCGTTTGGTGTTTTGTTGGTGGAACACACTGTCTCAGGCGCCTCTCCAGAATCTCCCATAAGTGTTTAATTGGGTTGAGATCTAGTGACTGAGACGACCATACTCATCAAACCATTCACTTGTGCCCTGTGGATGGGGGCATTGTCATCCTTTGGGCGCATAGCCATATCAGGCAAAATAATGTAATAGCTAAGATGGCGCCGACAGATATGCAGCTCTGCTACTAGCTCTTAAGCAACTTTGCAGTATTCTTTTATTTGTTTTTTGTTATTTCTTACATTATTAGCCCAGAATTTTGGGGGGGTTATTACATACAGCTGGAAATAACTTTTGGATATCAGAGCGGCGGTAACTCACCAGCACTACGACCAGGAATACAACTTTCCCGAATTGGATCCTTTGTTCGTACACCCCAGGGCAATTGAACTTATTCCAGAGTTTGCTCCAAAACACCGCCGGCAGAGAAAAGGTATTCGGAGTGGACTTCTAGTACAACTCAGGAGAAGTGCACACACACCATCCAGGGCTTCCGAGTATATTTCTCGCTAATGTTAAGTCTCTGGATAATAAAGTAGACGGCCCTCAAATAACTACACTGGACTGTGCAAACTGGAAACCACATATCTTGAGGCCGCATTTATTGTAGCTGGCGATTTTAACATAAATATTTCAGGAAAACGCTACCGAAGTTCTACCAACACATTGACTGTAGTACTCGTGCTGGTAAAACATTGGACCACTGTTACTCAACTTTTTGAAATGCCTACAAGGCCCTCCCCCCGCACTCCCTTCGGCAAATATGATTACGACTCCATTTTGCTCCCCCCTTCCTATACAGGCAGTATCCGTGCTAAGGTCTGTTCAACGCTGGTCTGACCAATCGGAATCCATGCTTCAAGATGTTTTTGATCACTGGACTGGGAAATGTTCCGGATAGCCTTTGAGAATAACATAGACAAATACAGGGATACGGTGACTGAGTTTATCAGGAAGTGTATAGGAGATGTTGTACCCACTGTGACTATTAAAACCTACCCATACCAGAAACCATGGATAGATGGCAGCATTCATGCAAAACTGAAAGCGCGAACCACCGCTTTTAACCATGGCAAGGTGACTGGGAATATGGCCGAATACAAACAGTGTAGCTATTCTCTCCATAAGGCAATCAAACTGTCACGTCCTGGCCAGTATAGGGTTAATTAGTATTGTAGTTTGGTCAGGACGTGACAGAGGGTATTTGTTTTATGTGGTTCGGGGTGGTGTGTTTTTGTTAAAGGGCATTTGGTTTAAGTATTCCGGGGTTTTTGGGTACTGTTTGGTGTTCTGGTATTCTATGTCTAGTCTAGTATGTCTGTTTCTATGTCTGGTTAATTGGGGTTGGGACTCTCAGTTGAAGGCAGGTGTTGTCTATCTGCCTTTGATTGAGAGTCCCATATATGAGGGTGTGTTTGTGTTTGATGTTGTGGGTGATTGTGCTGTGTTGAGCCTAGGCTTTGACAGACTGTTTTGTTGTTCGTTCGTTTTCGTGTTTTGTTGTTTTGGAGTGTTCTTTTGATAGTTAAATAAAAGTCAAAATGAGCATACACGTACCTGCTGCGTATTGGTCTACCTTTTCTGATGACGATTTCGTTATATCGTCAGAAGACGAAGACAACCGTGACACAAACAGTCAAAACGTCAGTACAGAGAGGAAGTGGAGTCGCAATTAAACGGCTCAGACACGAGACGAATGTGGCAAGGTCTACAGACAATCAGACAACAAAGGGAAGACCAGCCATGTCGCGGACACCAACGTCTTGCTTCCGGACAAGCTAAACACCTTGTTTACCCACTTTGAGTATAACACAGTGGCCACTGACCTAACCCGCTACCAAGGACTGTCCCAGACTGCATCCCAAGCCGAGTCCTCAGAGCATGCGCAGACCAGCTGGCTGGAGTGTTTATGGACATATTCAATCAATCCCTATCCCAGTCTACTGTTCCCACTTGCTTCAAGATGTCCGCCATTGTTCCTGAACCCAACAAAGTAAAGGTAACTGAACTAAATGACTATCACTAGCACTCACTTAGCACTCACTTCTTTCATCATGAAGTGCTTTGAGAGGCTAGTTAAGAATCCTATGACCTCTACCTTACCTGACACCCTAGACCCACTTCAATTTTCTTACCGCCCCAACAGATCCACAGATGATATTGCACACTGCCCTATCCCATCTGGACAAGAGGAATTTTCAACGTGTCCCTGATGAAGTCTGTAATACCAACATGTTTCAAGCAGACCACCATAGTCCCTGTACCCAAGAACACAAAGGCAACCTGCCTAAATGACTACAGACCCGTAGCACGCATGTCTGTAGCCATGAAGTGCTTTGAAAGGTTGGTAATGGCTCACATCAACACCATTATCCCAGAAACCCTAGACCCACCCTAATTTGCATACCGCCCAAACAATCCACAGATGATGCAATCTCTATTGCACTCCACAATGCCCTTTCCCACCTGGACAAAAGGAACACTTACGTGAGAATGCTATTCATTGACTACAGCTCAGAATTCAACACCGTAGTACCCTCCAAGTACATCATTAAGCTCGGGGCCCTGGGTCTGAACGCTGCCCTGTGCAACTGGTTCCTGGACTCCTTGACGGGCCGCCCCCCAGGTGGTGAAGGTAGGAAACAACATCTCCACTTTGCTGATCCTCAACACAGGGGCCCCACAAGGGTGCATGCTCAGCCCCCTCCTGTACTCCCTGTTCACCCATGACTGCGTGGCCACGCACGCCTCCAATTCAATCATCAAGTTTGCAGACGACACAACAGTAGTAGGCCTGATTACCAACAATGGCGAGACAGCCTACTGGGAGGAGGTGAGGGCCCTGGGAGATTGGTTCCAGGAAAATAACCTCTCACTCAACGTCAACAAAACAAAGGAGCTGATCGTAGACTTCAGGAAACAGCAGAGGGAGCATGACCCTATCCACATCGAAGTGACCGCAGTAGAAAAGGTGGATAACTTCAAGGTCCTCTGCGTACACATCACTGATGATCTGAAATGGTCTACCCTCACAGACAGTGTGGTGAAGAAGGCTGAAGAAATATGGCTTGGTCCCTACAACCCTCACAAACTTTTACAGAAGCACAATTGATAGCATCCTGTCGGGCTGTATCACCGCCTGGTATGGCAACTGCACCGCCCGCAACCGCAGGGCTCTCCAGAGGGTGGTGAAGTCTGCCCAACGCATCACCAGGGGGCAAACTACCTGCCCTCTAGGACACCTACAGCACACAGGAGCCACAACCTGTTCACCCTGCTATCATCCAGAAGGTGAGGTCAGCACAGGTGCATCAAAGCTGGGACCGAGAGACTGAAAAGCAGCTTCTATCTTAAGGCCATCAGAATGTTAAATAGCCATCACTAGCCGGCTTCCACACGGTTACGCAACCCTGCACCTTAGAGGCTGCTGTCCTATATACATAGACTTGGAATCACTGACCACTTTAATAATGGAACTTGAGTCAATTTAATAATATTTATATAATGTTTACATACTACTTTGCTCATCTCACATGTATATACTGTATTCTATTTTACTGCATTTTAGTCAATGCCACTCTAACACACCACAATCTAATATTTATATATTTCTTAATTCCATTCTTTTACTATTAGATTTGTGTGTATTGTGAATCGCTTTTAGATACTATTGAACTGTTATATACTACTGCACTGTTGGAGCTAAGAACACAAGCATTTCGCTACACCCGCAATGATATCTGCTAAATATGTGTATGTGACAATACAATTTGATTTGATTTGAATAGCCTGTCCATTATTTGTGTACATGAACCCTAAGCATGATGGAATGTTAATTGCTTTATTAACTCAGGAACCACACCTGGGTGGTTAATTGCTTCATTTACTGAAGTATTTCCATTATTTTGGCAGTTACCTGTATGTGTGACACACATAAAATGTATGGTCACATTTGTGTTTATATATTGTTTATTTGTATTGGGAAAGAATGTTTTTACTGAAATGTCAGTCCTCCAAGGTTCAGCCATTGTGATGCATTTCTACTACTGTTGGCCAGTAGGGGGCAGTGAGACGTGTCCGCTTCGCACTGGGACTATATGCCACCATGCACCTGTGTGTTCTCATAATTGAGAGAACCTTTGAAAGAGAAGCCACGTTCTCTTGTTTCATCATTTATCCTGTGTTACAGGAACTATTATCTGCTGCACCAGTCCTAAAAATGGGATCTGTAACATATGCACCCACTCATTTTTGAAGAATATAACTTGCAAATATCTCATTGACTTAGCTAAACCGTCATACCACATCAGAACACAAAATAGCTTGTTTTACTACAATGTTTGTATTAAAACTATATTTTTGATATTATGGCTGCTCAGTCCTTGCATCTACAGCTCTGTCTACGAATTTGAAAGTGTGTGTTTTGTTATTGTTTTTACTGCAGTTTTCCCCTTTAACACCCCAGCTGTCCTACAATCTAAACTAGATGCCCTCAATCTCACACAAATTATCAAAGAACCTACCAGGTAAGGTACAACCCCAAATCTGTCAACATGTGCACCCTCATAGATATCATCCTGACCAACTTCTCCTCTAAATACACCTCTGCTGTTTTCAACCAGGATCACAGCGATCACTGCCTCATTGCCTGAGTCTGTTATGGGTCCGCGGTCAAATGACAACCCCTCCTCACTGTCAAACGCTCCCTAAAACACTTCTGCGAGCAGACCTTTCTAATCGACCTGGCCCGGGTATCCTGGAAGGATATTGACCTCATTCCGTCAGTAGAGGATGCCTGGTCGTTCTTTGAAAGTGCTTTCCTCACAATCTTAAATAAGCATGCCCCTTTCGAAAAATGTTGAACTAAGAACAGATATAGACCATGGTTCACTCCAGACTTGACTACCCTTGACCAGCACAAAGACATTCTGTAGCATACTGCACTAGCATCGAATAGGCCCCGCCATATGCAACTTTTCAGGGAAGTCAGGAACCAATATAAACAGTCAGTTAGGAACGCAAACGCTAGCTTTTTCAAACAGAAATTTGCATCCTGCAGCACTAATTCCAAAAGGTTTTGGGACACTGTAAAGTCCATGGAGAATAAGAGCACGTCCTCCCAGCTGCCCAATGCACTGAGGCTAGGAAACACTGTCACCACCGATAAATCCACGATAAATCGAGAATTTCAATAAGCAATACTCTACGGCTGTCCATGCTTTCCACCTGGCTACCCCAACCCCAGCCAACAGCTCTCCACCCCCCGCAGCAACTGGCCCAAGCCCCCCCTGCTTCTCCTTCACCCAAATCCAGACAGCTGATGTTCTGATAGAGCTGCAAAATCTGGATCCCTACAAATCAGCTAGGCTAGACAATGTGGACCCTCTCTTCCTAAAATGATCTGCCGCCATTGTTGCAATCCCTATTACTAGTCTGTTCAACCTCTCTTTTGTATCGTCTGAGAATCCTAAAGATTGGAAAACGGACGCGGTCATCCCCCTCTTCAAAGGGGGAGATACTCTAGACCCAAACTGTTACAGACCTATATCCATCCTGCCCTGCCTTTCTAAAGTCTTCGAAAGCCAAGTGAACAAACAGATCACCGACCATGTCGAATCCCACCGTACCTTCTCCGCTATGCAATCTGGTTTCCGAGCTGGTCACGGGTGCACCTCAGCCACGCTCAAGGTCCTAAACGATATCATAACCACCATCGATAAAAGACAGTACTGTGCAGCCGTCTTCATTGACCTGGCCAAGGCTTTCGACTCTGTCAATCACTGCATTCTTATCGGCAGACTCAACAGCCTTGGTTTTTATAATGATTGCCTCACCTGGTGCACTAACTACTTCTCAGATAGAGTTCAGTGTGTCACATTGGAGGGCCTGTTGTCCGGGACCTCTGGCAGTCTCTATGGGGGTGCCACAGGGTTTAATTCTCAGGCTGAATCTTTTCTTTGTATATATCAATGATGTCGCTCTTGCTGCAGGTGATTCTTTGATCCACCTCTACGCAGACGACACCATTCTGTATACATCTGGCCCTCCTTCCGTGGCCTCCAACTGCTCTTAAATGCTAGTAAAATTAAATGCATGCTCTTCAACCGATTGCTGCCTGCACACACCTGCCCGACTAGCATCACTTCTCTGGACGGTTCTCACTTAGAATATGTGGACAACTACAAATACCTAGGTGTCTGCCTAGACTGTAAACTCTCCTTCCAGACTCACATTAAGCATCTCCAATCCAAAGTTAAATCTAGAATTGGCTTCCTATTTAGCAAACAAAGCCTCCTTCACTCATGCCGCCAAACATACCGTTGCAAAACTGACTATCTTACCGATCCTTGACTTCGGCGATGTCATTTACAAATTAGCCTCCAACACTCTACTCAGCAAATTGGATGCAGTCTATCACAGTGCCATCCGTTTTGTCAGCAAAGCCCCATATACTACCCACCACTGTGACCTGTATGCTCTCGTTGGCTGGTCCTCGCTACCTATTCGTCGCCAAACCCACTGGCTCCAAGTCATCTATAAGTATTTGCTAGGTATAGCTCCACCTTATCTCAGCTCACTGGTCACCATAGCAACATCCACCCGTAGCACACGGTCCAGCAGGTATATTTCACTGATCATCCCCAAAGCCAACACCTCCTTTGGCCGCCTCTCCTTCCAGTTCTCTGCTGCCAATGACTGGAACGAATTGCAAAAATCACTGAAGTTAGAGACATATCTCCCTCACTAACTTTAAGCGTCAGCTGTCAGAGCAGCTTACCGATCCCTGCAGCTGTACACAGCACACATAAATAGCCCATCCAACCAATTACCTATCTCATCCCCATATTTGTTTGGGTTTTTCTGCTCTTTTGCACAACAGTATTTCTACTTGCACATCCTCATCTGCACATATATCACTCCAGTGTAAATTGCTAAATTGTAATTACTTCTCCACTATTGGCCTATTTATTGCCTTACCTCCTTACTTAATTTGCACACACTGTATACATATTTTTCTATTGTGTTATTGACTGTACATTTGTTCATCCCATGTGTAACTGTGTTGTTGTTTTTGTTGCACTGCTTTGCTTTATCTTGGCCAGGCCAAATCAAATCAAAGTTTATTTGTCACGTGCGCCGAATACAACAGGTGTAGACCTTACAGTGAAATGCTCACTTACAGGCTCTAACCAACAATGCAACTTCTTCCTCCTCATCCTCCTCATCATCATCATCCTCCTAATTAGCTTCCACATCTTCCTCCTCATCTTCCTCATCCTCCTTCGCTTTCTCCTCTTCATTCCCCTCCTTTGCAACCTCCTTAATTAAGCTCAGGCCCTGAAGCAAGGATATGCATATTCTTGGTATCATTTGAAAGGAAACACGTTGACGTTTGTGGAAATGTGAAAGGAATGTAGGAGAATATAACACATTAGATCTGGTAAAAGTTAATACAAAGAAAAACACAACCGTTGTTTTGTATTTTTTTGTACCATCATGTTTGAAATGCAAGAGAAAGGCCATAATGTATTATTCCAGCACAGGTGCAATTTAGATTTTGGCCACTAGATGGCAGCAGTGTATGTGCAAAGTTTATTACTGATCCAATAGACCATTGCATTTCTGTTCAAAATGTTGTATCAAGACTGCCCAAATGTGCCTAATATGTTTATTAATAACTTTTCATCTTCAAAACAGTGCACTCTCTTCAAACAATAGCATGGTATTCTTTCACTGTGATAGCTACTGTAAATTGGACAGTGCAGTTAGATTAACAAGAATTTAAGCTTTCTGCCAATATCAGATATGTCTATGTCCTGGGAAATGTTCTTGTTACTTACAACCTCATGCTAATCGCATTAGCCTACGTTAGCGCAACCGTCCCGCATGGGACCCACCAATCCTGAAGATAGTTTACTTCTTACTTCTTTTTTCTCAATTTCCGCCTGAATGGCATGCCCAAAGTAAACTGCCTGTAGCTCAGGCCCTGAAGCCAGGATATGCATATAATTGGTACCATTGGAAAGAAAACACTGACATTTGTAGAAATGTTAAAATAATGTAGGAGAATAAAACACAATAGATATGGTAGGAGAAAATCCAAAGAAAAACCAACCAGATTTGTTTTTTTGAGAGACCATCCTCTTAGAAATGCAAGAGAAAGGTCATATTGTAAATTAGCTCCCTGGATGCAATTCCTATGGCTTCCACAGGGTGTCAGCAGTCTATGTTCAAGGTTTCAGGCTTGTAACTTAAAAAAACGAATAAGAAATAACAGTTCTAGTAGAAGGACACAGTCTTGGAAATCTGTGTTTGTGCGCGCCATGAAGAAATTACGGACCTGCTAAAATTGGTTTCCTATTGAACATACTTCTTTCCTAAATAAATATTATAGTTTGATTTCATTTTAGGGTATCTGAGGAGTAAATAGAAATGTATTTTGACTTGTTGAAACAAAGTTTAGGGGTAGATTTTCGAATTCCTTTCTCTGCAAGTTGAATTACTCAAATCGATGGCGGTTGTAAAAATACTTTGATGTGGGGCACCGTCCTCAAACAATCGCATGGCATGTTTTCGCTGTAATAGCTACTGTAAATCGGACAGTGCAGTTAGATTAACAAGAATGTAAGCTTTCAGTCAATATAAGACACTTATATGTACCAAAATGTTTAAAATCCATAATATTTATTTGAATTATGCGCCCTCCAGTTTCACCGGAACTTGTCCCGCTAGCGGGACCCCGCTCCTTATTTAAGCATATCCCAATTCAGGTCACCTAGCAGTACGAACTCTGATGATAGATGGGGGGAAATCAATTCATATATGGTGTGCATGGCTTACTGGGAGCTGAGGGGGGTCTATAACAAGCGGCAACAATGGGGGACTTATTTCTGGAGAGATGGATCTTTAAAAGTAGAAGCTTGAACTGTTTGGGCATAGACCTGGATAGTGTGACAGAACTCTGCAGGCTATCTCTACAGTAGATTACAATTCCGCCCCCTTTAGCAGTTCTGTCTTGACGGAAAATGTTGTTATTGGGGATAGAAATTTCAGATTTTTTGGTGGCTTTCTTAAGCCAGGATTCAGCCCCAGCTAGGACATCATGGTTGGCGTGTGTGCTAATGCAGTGAATAAAGCAAACTTAGGGAGGAGGCTTCTGATGTTAACCTGCATGAACCCAAGGCTTTTACGGTTGCAGAAGTCAGCAAATGAGAGCGCCTGGGGACACACAGGGCCTGGGTTAACCTCTACATCACCAGAAGAACAGAAGAGGAGTAGGATGAGGGTATGGCTAAAGGCTATAAGAACTGGTCGTCTAGTGCTTTGGGAACAGAGAATAAAAGGAGCAGACGTCTGGGCGTGGTAGGATAGATTCAGGGCATAGTGTACAGACAAGGGTATGTTAGGGTGCAAGTGCAGTGGGGGTAAACCTAGGTATTGAGTGACGATGCGAGAGGTTGCATCTCTGGAGGCGCCAGTTAAGCTAGGTGCGGTCTCTGCATGTGTGGGGGGAGGGACAAGGGGGCTATCTGAGGCATGTTGAGCAGGACTAGGGGCTCCGCAGTAAAATAAAAACAATGAGTGCTGCCCTAAACAACAGTATACAAGGCATATTGACATTAGAGAGAGGCATAAAGCAATCACAGCTGTTGATTGGGAGAGCTAAGGCAACAACGGGTGAGACAACAACGGGTAAACTGCTAAGACAACAACAACGTGTAAATGGCGATAAATGGGCAGAGAGGGTCAGTTAGCTACATACAGGGCATGAGTTCGAGGCTGGGGTTGACAGATAAACAAAATGAAGTACCATGTTAATGAACAGTCCAGCAGGCATCAGCTGTGTAGCTGAGTGATCATAAGGTCCAGTGAGCAGCAATAGATGAAACAGAGGGCCGTTCGATAGTCGATTACTACGCTAAGCGAGCGGAAGACAAAGTGTTCAGGAAGCTAGCGGGCAGATGGATCTTCACCACATCCACAACGCAGAGGCCTGTTAAGAGCACATCGGCCGAATTACGTCAGCAGATCAGCAGACCAGTCGTGATGGATTGGCGGGGCTCCGTGTCGACAAAGGGTCCAGGCCAAATTGACAAGAGAGGTATTGTAGTGCCATGACATAACAGATAACTCCACATTAAATTATAACTGGCATCGTCGGCAGGATGAATAAAAATAAAAGGTATAATGACAATACTGCTCCGTTACAACACCACAAAGGTGGTATGTCAAGATCCCTCAAGCCAATGGAAGAGTTCTGTTTTGGGTTCTACAAGGAACACAGAAGGATTCTACCTGAAACCAAAAAGGGTTCTACTTGGAACCAAAAAGGGTTCTCCTGTGGGGACAAAGACCCTTTTGGAAGATTTAAAAAAAAAGAATGTACAGGCTTGACACTAAAACTAATTACCTCACACCAGAGAGGAGTAGAGCTCTGTATTAATCACACTAATGCTGTAGAGGGAACCTGGGCTCCAGCTTCCATTGGTTTTACTCTGATTAATACAGGAGGCCCATAACAATGCTTTATGGAAAACGATGACTGTGGGAGCCGGGAGCCAGAGCCAAAAGAAGAATGCCTCCCTTGCTCCATCGATTCATTTCTCAATTTGACCACTGCTGTTCCTCAAGGCTTTCTACAGCTGAGTGCCAATTAGGAACAGGCATATTCTAATTTTCTGGTCATGTCACAGTCCCAACCTGAAGGTGGAAGGGATGGAGGGAGCGAGAGAAGGAAAGAAAGAGAAAGTGGAGAAGAGTTGTTGGTAAGTTGGTTAAGCAATTCACCTTCAACATCTTTGTGTGTGTGTGGGGAGTGCAACTAACGTGACTAGTGTGGTGAGCATTTCCAAACATCTTACAAGGCACTTCTGATGCCAACTGGTAGTATATAAAACACACATTTTGTCTGTTTATAGCTTTGACTACCCATGATCAATCTCATCAATGATGACTGACTGAGCAGAGGACTGACTGAACATGCCAACAGAAAATGTGCAAACACTGCTCAATGCTAAGCCGATAATATTGTGGACTGTTTCATGACCTGCAGATAAGACTATGCACCAAGTCGGTAACCAACAGGACCCTGAGCAGCTTCTACACTAAGCCATAAGACTGCTAAACAGTTAACCAAATAGCTACCAGGACAATCTTCATTGACACTTTTTGCACTGTCTTTTCAAATCAAATCAAAGTTTATTTGTCACATGCGCCGAATACAACAGGTGTGTAGACCTTACAGTGAAATGCTTACTTACAGGCTCTAACCAATAATGCAAAAAAGTATTAAGTGAACAATAGGTAAGTAAAGAAATAAAAACAACAGTAAAAAAAAACTGTGAAAAATAACAGTAGCGAGGCTATAAACAGCAGCGAGGCTATACCAGTAGCAAGGCTCATACAGACACCGGTAAGTCGGGCTAATTGAGGTAGTTTGTACATGTTGATATGGTTAAAGTGACTATTCATATATGATAAACAGAGAGTAGCAGTAGCGGAAAAGAGGGGTTGGCGGGTGGTGGGTGGCGGGACACAATGCAGATAGCCCGGGTAGCCAATGTGCAGGGGCACTGGTTGGTCGGGCCAATTGAGATAGTATGTATATGAATGTATAGTTAAAGTGACTATGCATATATGATAAACAGAGAGGAGCAGCAGCGTAAAAGAGGGCTTGGGGGGACACAATGCAAATGGTCCAGGTAGCCATTTGATTACCTGTTCAGGAGTCTTATGGCTTGGGGGTAAAAACTGTTGAGAAGCCTTTTTGTCCTAGACTTGGCACTCCAGTACCGCTTTCCATGCGGTAGTAGAGAGAACAGTCTATGACTGGGGTGGCTGGGGTCTTTTTAAGGCCTTCCTCTGACACCCCCTGGTGTAGAGGTCCTGGATGGCAGGCAGCTTAGCCCCAGTGATGTACTGGGCCGTACGCACTACCCTCTGTAGTGCCTTGCGGTCAGAGGCCGAGCAATTGCCGTACCAGGCGGTGATGCAATCCGTCAGGATGCTCTCGATGTTGCAGCTGTAGAACCTTTCGAGGATCTGACGACACATGCCAAATCATTTTAGTTTCCTGAGGGGGAATAGGCTTTGTTGTGCCCTTTTCACGACTGTCTTGGTGTGTTTGGACCATTCTAGTTTGTTGTTGATGTGGACACCAAGGAACTTGAAGCTCTCAACCTGCTCCACTACAGCCCCGTCGATGAGAATGGGGCTTGCTCGGTCCTCCTTTTCCTGTCGTCCACAATCATCTCCTTAGTCTTGCTTACGTTGAGGGATAGGATGTTATTCTGGCACCACCAGACCAGGTCTCTGACCTCTTACCTATTGGCTGTCTCATCGTTGTCGGTGATCAGGCCTACCACTATTGTGTCGTCTGCAAACTTAATGATGGTGTTGGAGTCGTACCTGGCCATACAGTGGTGGGTGAACAGGGAGTACAGGAGGGGACTGAGCCCTCACCCCTGGGGGGCTCCAGTGTTGAGGGTCAGCGTGGCAGATATGTTGCTACCTACCCTCACCACCAGGGGGGCGGCCCGTCAGGAAGTCCAGGATCCAGTTGCAGAGGGAGGTGTTTAGTACCAGGATCCTTAGCTTAGTGATGAGCTTTGAGGGTACTATGGTGTTGAACGCTGAGCTGTAGTCTACGAATAGCATTCTCACGTAGGTGTTCCTTTTGTCCAGGTGGGAAAGAGGAGTGTGGAGTGCAATAGAGATTGCATCTTCTGTGGATCTGTTTGGGCGGTATGCAAATTGGAGTGGGTCTAGGGTTTCTGGAATAATGGTGTTGATATGAGCCATTACCAGCCTTTCAAAGCACTTCATGGCTACGGACGTGAGTGCTACAGGTCTGTAGTCATTTAGGCAGGTTGCCTTTGTGTTCTTGGGCACAGGGACTATGGTGGTCTGCTTGAAACATGTTGGTATTACAGACTCAATCAGGGACATGTTGAAAATGTCAGTGAAGACACCTGCCAGTTGGTCAGCACATGCCCAGAGCACACGTCCTAGTAGTCCATCTGGCCCCGCAGCCTTGTGAATGTTGACCTGTTTAAAGGTCTTACGTCGGCTATGGCGAGGGTGATCACACAGTCATCCGGAACTGATACTCTCATGCATGCCTGTGCTGCTTGCATCGAATCGGGCATAGAAGTGATTTAGCTCGTCTGGTAGGCACGTGTCACTTGGCAGCTCGCGGCTGTGCTTCCCTTTGTAGTCTGTAATAGTTTGCAAGCCCTACCACATAAGAGGAGCATCGGAACCGGTGTAATATGATAGCCCTGTATTGATGCTTTGCCTGTTCGATGGTTCGTCGGAGGGCATAGCAGGATTTCTTATAAGCTTCCGGGTTAGAGTCCCGCACCTTGAAAGCGGCAGCTCTACCTTTTAGCTCAGTGCGAATGTTGCCTGTAATCCATGGCTTCTGGTTGGGGTATGTACGTACAGTCACTGTGGGGACGATGACCTCGATGCACTTATTGATAAAGCCAGTGACTGATGTGGTGTACTCCTCAATGCCTTCGGAAGAATCCCGGAACATGTTCCAGTCTGTGATAGCAAAACAGTCCTGTAGTTTGCATCTGCTTCATCTGACCACTTTTTTATTGATCTCGTCACTGGTGCTTCATACTTTCATTTTAGCTTGTAAGCAGGAATCAGGAGGACAGAATTATGGTCAGATTTGCCAAATGGAGGGCATCTCTGTGTGTGGTGTATAGGTGGTCCAGTTCTTTTCCCTCTGGTTGCACATTTAACATGTTGATGGAAATTAGGTAGAACTGATTTAAGTTTCCCTGCATTAAAGTCTCCGGCCACTAGGAACGCCGCCTCTGGGTGAGTGGTTTCCTGTTTGCTTATTTCCTTATACAGCTGACTGAGTGCGGTCTTAGTGCCCTCATCCGTCTGTGGTGGTAATTAAACAGCCACGAAAGTATAACTGAAAACTCTCTAGGCAAGTTGTGTGGTCTGCAATTTATCACAAGATACTCTACCTCATGCAAGCAAAATCTAGAGACTTGCTGATATTTCGTGCACCAGCTGTTGTTTACAAATATGCACAGACCGCCCCCCCCCCTCGTCTTACCGGAGTGTGCTGTTCTATCTTGCCGGTGCAGCACATATCCCGCTAGCTGAATATTCATGTCATCATTCAGCCACGATTCCATGAAATATAAGATATTACAGTTTTTGATGTCCCGTTGGTAGGATATTCGTGATCGTACCTCGTCTAATTTATTTTCCAGTGATTGCACGTTGAAGAGTAATATTGACGGTAACTGCAGATTTCCCATCTGCCTTCTGCGGATCCTTACGAGGCATCCCACTCTGAATCCTCTGCGTCTCTTCCTCGACTCATAACATACACTGTTGCTACTGTTTATTATCTATCCTGTTGTCTAGTCAATTTACACCTACCTATATGTAGAGTGGAAGTCGGAGGTTTACATAAGCCTTAGCCAAATACATTTAAACTCAGTTTTTCACAATTCCTGACATTTAATCCAAGTAAAAATTCTCTGTCTTAGGTCAGTTAGGATCACCACTTTATTTTAAGAATGTGAAATGTCAGAATAATAGTAGAGAGAATTATTTATTTCAGCTTATATTTCTTTCATCACATTCCCAGTGGGTCAGAAGTTTACATACACTCAATTAGTATTTGGTAGCATTGCCGTTAAATTGTTTAACTTGGGTCAAACGTTTCGGGGAGCCTTCCACAAGTTTCCCACAATAAGTTAGGTGAATTTTGGCCCATTCCTCCTGACAGAGCTGATGTAACTGACTCAGGTTTGTAGGCCTCCTTGCTCGCACACACTTTTTCAGTTCTGCCCACAAACTTTCTATAGGATTGAGGTCAGGGCTTTGCAATGGCCACTCCAATATCTTGACTTTGTTGTCCTAAAGCCATTTTGCCACAACTTTGGAAGTATGCTTGGGGTTATTGTCCATTTGGAAGACCCATTTGCAACCAAGCTTTAACTTCCTGATTGATGTTGCTTCAACATATCCACATAATTTCCTGCCTCATGATGCAATCTATTTTGTGAAGTGTACCAGTCCCTCCTGCAGCAAAGCACCCCCACAACATGACGCTTCCACCCCCGTGTTTCACGGTTGGGATGATGTTCTTCGGCTTGCAAGCCTCCCCCTTTTTCCTCCAAACATAACGATGGTCATTATGGCCAAACAGTTCTATTTTTGTTTCATCAGACCAGAGGACATTTCTCCAAAAAGTACAATCATTGTCTCCATGTGCAGTTGCAAACCGTAGTCTGGCTTCTTTATGGCAGTTTTGGAGCAGTGGCTTCTTCCTTGCTGAGCGGCCTTTCAGGTTATGTAAATATAGGACTTGTTTTACTGTGGCTATAGATACTTTTGTACCAGTTTCCTCCAGCATTTTCACAATCCTTTGCTGTTGTTCTGGGATTGATTTGCACTTTTCGCACCAAAGTACTTTCATCTCTAGGAGACAGAACACGTCTCCTTCCTGAGCGGTATGACGGCTGCGTGGTCCCATGGTGTATATACTTGCGTACTATTGTTTGTACAGATGAACGTGGTACCTTCAGGCGTTTGGAAATTATTCCCAAGTATGAACCAGACATGTGGAGGTCTAAAAAAAAAGAAATCTGAGGTCTTGGCTGATTTCTTTTAATTTTCCCATGTTGTCAAGCAAAGAGGTACTGAGTTTGAAGGTAGGCCTTGCAATACATCCACAGGTACACCTCCAATTGACAAAAAAATGACGTGTCATGCACAAAGTAGATGTCCTAACTGACTTGCCAAAACTATAGTTTGTGAACGAGAAATGTGTGGAGTGGTTGAAAAACAAGTTTTAATGACTAACTTAATGATCTAAGTGTATGTAATCTTCCGACTTCAACTGTACATACATGACATGGCCAAAAGTATATGGACACCCCTTCAATTTAGTGGATTTGGCTATTTCAGCCACTCCCGTTGCTGACAGGTGTATACAGTTGAACACACAGCCATGCGATCTCCATAGACAAACATTACCTAAGAGCTCAGTGACTTTCAAAGTCATAAGATGCCACCTTTCCAACAAGTCAGTTCGACAAATGTCTGCCCTGGTAGAGCTGCCCCGGTCAACTGTAAGTGCTGTTTTTGTGAAGTGGAAATGTTTAGTAGCAACAACAGCTCAGCCGCGAAGTGGTAGGCCACACAAGCTCACAGAATGGGACTGCCGAGTGTTGAAGTGCATAGCTTGTAAAAATCGTCTGACCTCGGTTGTAACACTTACTACCGAGTTCCAAACTGCCTCTGGAAGTAACGTCAGCACAAGAACTGTTCGTCGGGAACTTCATGAAATGTGTTTCCATGGCCACGCAGCCACACACCAGCCTAGAATGATCATGCGCAATGCCAAGCGTCGGCTGGAGTGGTGTAATGCTTGCCGCCATCGGACTCTGGAGCAGTGGAAACGTGCACTCTGGATCGATGAATCAGGCTTCACCATCTGGCAGTCCGACGGACAAATCTGGGTTTGGCGGATGCCAGGAGAACACTACCTGCCAGAATGCATAGTGCCAACTGTAAAGTTTGGTGGAGGAGGAATAATGGTCTAGGGCTGTTTTTCTTGTTTCGGGCTAGGGGAAGGGAAATCTTAACGCTACAGCATACGATAACATTCTAGACAATTCTGTTTCCAACTTTGTGGCAACAGTTTGGGGAAGGCCTTTTCCTGTTTCAGCATGACAATGCCCCCGTGCACAAAGCGAGGCCCATACAGAACTGATTTGTAGAGATCGGTTTGGAAGAACTTGACTGGCCTACACAGAGCCCTGACCTCAACCCTATCAAACACCTTTGGGATGAATTGGAACGCTGACTGTGAGCCAGGCCTATTTGATTTGATACCTTATTGCATGAGTGGAGCTGGCCATCTTCCTCTGTTGACCATATCGATGTGTGGTCTCTGTGATATTGACTCCTATATTTCTGACTAGACTAGTTTGTAGTTTGACTTTTGAGAATATCAAAGGAAAAGGACTGAATCGTCTCTAGGAAAAACATTACAGGTATTCAGGAAAGTTCATGACCGACCCTTAAAACAGAATGTAATACTAAATAAGTCTATCCTCCGCTTTTAAGAGAAAGACTTAAAAGCACCTGCTCTGAAAAATGAAGACTAACCTTAATATACCTCAACACATCCTGAAGGGCATGTCTTGAGTCTCCCTTTCTGAATTACTTTTTAATTGCTTTTTAAGAGCATATCAAAGTCAAGATTGTACACACCAGGCCACTGTATTGTTTGTTTCCATCGAGTGAAAACTCCTTGAAGTGAATTCCTGGCATTTGCTTATCCTCAAGGAGCTACAGAAAGGAAAACTTGTCCACCCCCATATTTTTCCTTGTATGCCTGTAGCCCTACCCTCAACAGGGCATCTCAAAGAACCATCAACCATTTTGGAAAAAATAAAGAAAAGGTGTGTCACATATTTATACACAACATTACAGTCTGTAGACAGACATGGGCCTACAGGAAAATATGTTAGCCTACCCATACCATTAATCTAGGCTAACGCTGTACAGTAACACAATGATAATAGGCCTATACCTGTCACAGCACAATGGCACTGTAGAGATAGGGCCTAGCTTTCAGTGTCTCTGAGGGGTTAGGTATGGGCAAGATACTACTGCTAGAAGGTAGCATACAAGAAACTCATCTCATTTTACCTGAGGCCTCTCAGTGCTACACACTATGCAAAAGATCACCACAACCCTGAAGCATTTCCATGGAGAGAGGAAGGGTAGGTCGTAGCTCTCTTATAAACATTGAAATATTGATGTTTTAAAGATCCAATGCAGACGTTTTTTTTTATCTCAATTTCAAATCATTTCTGGTTAACATTTAAGTACCCTACTGTGATTGTTTTGAATTAAAATGGTCAAAAAGAAACAAAAATAGCTTCTTAGCAAAATGCAATTTCTCATGCAAGGATTTTGCTAGGACTGTCTGGGAGTGGTCTGAGAAAGGGGTCTAATTGGAGGACCCTAATGAGTGGGATGTGTAACCTGAAAACTAGCTGTTATTGGCAGAGAGGAGCGCAAACTCTTTGATATTCGTCTATTACTGTACCTTATACCACCTGGTGATGTCACCAGGAGGTCAAAAAAACCCACCCAGGCAAACAAGCTGAAATTTCAGGTGGTCTTTTCAAACAGCTCTTACACAAAAAGCATTATCATAAATTTCACAATTTCATAGTATTATTCCAATCTCATAGTATGGTTTATTTTTGCTCTGTACTCCAGCACTTTAGATTTGAAATGATGCAATGACTATGAAGTTAAAGTGCAGACTATCGCGTGAACCGTTTGGAAATTACAGCACTTTTTAAGGGGCCAAAAGTATTGGGCCAAATTCTCTTATATATGTATTAAAGTTTAGTATTTGGTCCCATATTCCTAGTACACAATGATTACATCAAGCTTGTGACTCTACAAACGTGTTGTATGCATTTGCTGTTTGTTTTGGTTTTGTTTAAGATTATGTTG
Source organism: Salmo trutta (assembly GCF_901001165.1). NCBI lineage: Eukaryota > Metazoa > Chordata > Actinopteri > Salmoniformes > Salmonidae > Salmo > Salmo trutta. The sequence goes on from NC_042980.1 coordinate 7,797,771, forward strand.
TGCCCAACAGAAATTAATGGTAAATAATGTAGTGTGTCATTTTGCAGTCACTTTTATTGTAAATAAGAATAGAATACGTTTCTAAACACTTCTACATTAAAGTGGATGCTACCATGATTACTGATAATCCTGACTGAATCGTGAATAATGACGAGTGAGAAAGTTACAGACGTACAAATATAATACCCCCAAGACATGCTAACCTCTCACCATTACAATAACAGGGGTAGGTTAGCATTTTTGGGGGGGTATGATATTTGTGTGTCTAACTTTCTCAAAAATAATCTGAAACACAAGCAAAACAAACAGCAAATGCATCCAACAAGTTCGTCGAGTCGCAAGCTTGATGTAATCATTGCGTGCTAGGAATATGGGACCGAATACGACACGTTTGATTACTTTAATACACATAAGTGAATTTGTCCCAATACTTTGGGTACCCTAAAATGGGGGCACTATGTACAAAAATGTATTTCTAAACGGTTCACCCAATATGGATGAAAATACCCTCAAATTAAAGCAGTCTGAAATTTAATAGTCAATGTACTGTATAATTTCAAATCCAAAGTGCTGGAGTACAGAGCCAAAACAACGAGAAATATGTTACAGTCCCTATACTTTTGGAACTCATTATATATAAAACACAAAGAAGACACATTTTTGACTGCACTGGCCCTTTAACAAGGTAACAGTTTGACGAGCGCTACTGAAAGGTATTACAGAAAAATACAGTGACAAATTCACTAATTTCTCACAAACTACTCAGTGATGTTAGTATCCTCAAAGACCAAAATGTGAGAACAATTACAGCACATTGTGTGTGCTTATAGCATCCACTGTTATGTAAATATTGAGTATGTCATGTAAAATGAATCAGTCAATGTCAAATTATGGCAACTTGATTCTTATTTGTGTCCCACCACTATCACATCAAGCCCTACATATTGTAAGACAAGTAAACACACCCACACAATTATTCTGTCATTGACCTTTGTGCCGTCACACTATGAAGCCATGCTATTCTCCCCCGTCAGCCATTGTCTCCTGTGTGTGAGTTAGTGAGTCGAGCTGTCACTCTGAGGTAGGATTGCCGATAGCAACACCGCTAAGGCAGGGAGCCCATCATTAAAAGTATGTGGCTGTCATTCTGCGGGAGGGAGGGAAGAAAGGATGGAGGGAGAGAGGAGAGGAAAGAGGGTGTTAAATCAACCTGCCCGGAGGGAATCATACATCTCTTGCCACAAATCCTTCCCTGAGGTTTGTTTTACTTCACCATCCGGCAGGTAAAAAGGGAACCATCGTCTGTGGTGTAGTCATACACAATAAATAAACAACATCGATTCAATGGACTGCGGTTTAAGAGTTGTGTAGGTGGCAATAGGGTTGTCACCATGTCTATGAAATATGGACGCATTCTGGCTGACTGGGGATGAGAGAGAGAGTTGATAGAGGGGAACGGGTCTTAAAAGGACTGAGAGGTTTAAAGGATGTAGTCTAAGACTGATTCAGTGAGTAGGAGGTCCTTACAAAGGGGTATAGTCAACAGATGGATGGTGCAGGTCTAATGCACTGTAATTTGATGACAAGCAGACAGGTTTTGAAGAAGTTGTGAAGTCTAGACGTATTGAGAGTGTGTGTTCACATTAAGAAACCGAAGAGAAGCAATGCCTCCATTGAATAAGAGGAGACAGGAAAATGTGAATAAATTGACTGTTCATGCACAAAACGTAACAGTGTAGCCTAATTACCAATTGTTAAACGATAATTACACCATTGTGACAAGAGAAGATCGAAATCCCATGTAGCTGTCAGTGCTATTCAACATGGTGTGTGTCAAGTACTTTTACACAACATCCTCAACAAGTCTGATTTACTCTAATAGAAAAATAACAATGTCAAAGCCACCAGCCAATAAGTGAAAGGAAGTGAACAACCCACTCTGTATGTTTATGCCTCAAAGCACTTTTATATTTAACCCTTATTTTACCAGGTAAATTGACTGCGAACACATTCTCATTTACAGCAACGACCTGGGGAATAGTTACAGGGGAGAGGAGGGCGGATGAATGAGCCAATTGGAAGCTTACAGCTTTTACCACACCACATATCTATCTTGTCAGTGTGGAATAATACACACTACACAGACAATGTTCACACCACACGTTGGCTAAAAAGGGCGCGTGTCAAAGGCTGAAGGCGGCAAAACAAAATGAATATTAGTTTCGCAAATGCGAGCCGCCGTGACCGACCAAAAATATCTAAAGCAATTAACCTTATGTCCTATTTGTGATGTGTGGGCAACTTAACGAGTTGGCACACTGCTTTTAATTACTCTCCAAAGTCACAGTCTGCCCAAGATTAAAAAGTTATTTTCAAGGTAAAGTGGCAAGGTGACAGTGGCGTAACTGACTCTTTCAGAGGTAACTGACAGCGGTGATTACCACAGCCCGGGTTGTTTTTAATGAGCACTTCTAACAACCCCATACAGATACATTTTGACTAGTCTCACTGAACTCTCTCAGTATAGTGTAATAGGCCTTGTCTAGATAGTAACGTGCCTATCTACCCCAAGTCACTTAACCATATTGAAGCAGTGGTAAGCAAGTTTGCCTAAGAGCCTGGAGAACCGCGTTGGAAACCCACATTGGAGCATTGCTACAATATTGTCATGTCAGCTTGATTAACTTTAGTTGAAATCTCAGCACAGAAATACAGTATGATACGTAAAGCAAATATATGAAAATGTGTAGACCTCCTGAATAAGGATGTCGCTTTGAGACAAAAAACTGTCAACGCAAGCACAAAGTTGACCCTAAACTCAATAAGACCTCTATAGGAAAATGAATCAATGCATTTCTGAATGTATCGCTGCTGCACATCCTGTCTCTCAATATTGGGCAGTTATGAATTTTAGAGTAGCTGAGAGTGATATGATAATTTTATGACCCTGAGGGGAGAAAGGTAGAGCCAGGTGAAGTGGATTGATTAAAATAAGCCGTCGGCCATGACGCACATTTTTATAGACATCATTTGCACTGCAGATCTATGCAGTGTTACACGTAGGGCTGTGACGGTCATGGAATTTTGGATTACAGTAATTGGCCAGCCAAATGATGATGGTTCCGTGGATGCCATGGCACCGTAAGGTAACCTAGGCAGAGAACTCTGTAAATATTGAACATATTTTTATTATTTTTGTACATTTTGGGGGGCTTTGGAATACTCTAGGGTTTGATCACTATATCCTGTGGTCTTGACTCTCAGCGTTGCTGAGTAGTAAAGTACAGATACCCCCCCAAAATACTTAAGCAGTACTTTAAAGTATTTTTACTTAAGTACTTTACACCACTAGTTCTATCCATTCTATTTATATGTTTGCTGCTGCGGCATTGTGGAGGGCCTTGCCTAGGCAACCAAAGACTCGTTTGCTTGTTTCAGCATAGAGCAACAAAATTTCATCACGTTGTTAAGAGTCCATGTTATGGCCGAATCGCACAAATGCCCGGCCGCCTTGTCAGCTGTTCGTTCCACACAAAAATAAGAATAAATGTTAAACAGTTATGACGTTCACACGGTTATACGATAATTGTGCCAGCCCATGCAGTGGCTCTTGTAATATTCACATTTTCGAATATTGCTTTGCTGCACTTACATTGTCAATCAACATGAGTGTCATTACTATATATTGTTATCAGCTAATATACAGTACATGTAGGACTGCATAATGCAAATATGCATACATCTTAGTAGAGTAGGCCTATACACAGTCACTAATAAAGACTTCATAATAACAGTAATTCAATCAAATAGAAAGGCCTAAACATGCATAGCCGATTTAAATGTTTCTATTGAAAAGGTAGTGTATTGCCATCTTCTGGTTAAAAGCAATAGATACTGACTTATGTTAGTTTAAAGGACCTGAGAGTAAAACAAGTCTCAACCTGTCAACACTAAACACATTGTCATACAGAACATGAACCATTCTGAATGATTGTCTGTTTACAATGAAAGAGACAGAGGTGAACATCTTTGCACACAAGGCAAATTGACATGCAAAAAAAGTCAAACAAGTGCTACGCGTAACTGCAAACACATACAGTATGCCTTTGTACAAAATACAAATCAATGAAATACTAATGTAAAACTGTTTTCACTCTACCGCGGTGCTGTAAACCTTTATAGAATATACAAAAAACATATTTTAGGGGGAATACACAGTCATGACTTGGCACGATTACAAATACAGTATAGTCTATGTTATGTTATTGGATAGGTCGTTTAGTTTAGTTCTTAGGAGCACAATAAAAAGGGCCCAGCTTTTTGGTGCGGAAAAAGAGGCAACATGCTTTTACCCCTCATTTCATCATCCCTGCATTCCAGAATCATCTAAAGTAATTATCCAATTAGTCCAAAATAAAATCCCAACCATGTGGATTGACTTCAAATTAAATATCTGCACACACTACTAAAGCCTCCTCAAGGACATTATGAACATCAATATTTCACTACGTATTAATTGTTTTAGGAAGCAACATTTTTTAGGCTTGTGCCTACTTTTTTCTGAATGAGTTGGGTAGAGCATCTAATCTGTTGATATGCTTTGCGCGAGCACCATCATTGAGAATCCCTTCCTCTGTGCATTAATAAATAGGTGAAAATAAATGGAACAAAAATTATTACATTACACCTCAGAAGCTAATTAACCTCTTATGGCTAGGGGGCAGTATTTTCACGGCCGGATAAAAAAACGTACCCGATTTAATCTGATTATTACTCCTGCCCAGAAACTAGAATATGCATATAATTATTAGGTTTGGATAGAAAACACTCCAAAGTTTCTAAAACTGTTTGAATGGTGTCTGAGTATAACAGAACTCATTTGGCAGGCCAAAACCTGAGAAGATTCCAAACAGGAAGCGCCCTCTCTGACCATATCTTGTCCTTCGTGATCATCTCTAACCAAAACAGGGGATCTCTGGCATGACGTGACACTTCCTATGGCTCCCATAGGCTCTCAGAACCCGGGAAAAAGCTGAATGACGTAATTCCAGGCCCTGGCTGAAAAGCATTAGCGCATTTGCTAAGTGGTCTATCAGCGGACAATGGGACTGAGGCTCGTGCACGAGACGACCCCATGTTTTTATTCTTTCGTCTTTGAACGGATACAACGACTCCCGGTCGGAATATTAACGCTTTTTTACGAGAAAAATAGCATAAAAATAGATTTTAAACAGCGTTTGACATGCTTCGAAGTACGGTAATGGAATATTTAGAATTTTTTTGTCACGAAATGCGTCGTGCGCTTAACCCTTCTTTACCCTTCGGATAGTGTCTTGAACGCACGAACAAAACGCCACTATTTGGATATAACTATGGATTATTTTGAACCAAACCAACATTTGTTATTGAAGTAGAAGTCCTGGGAGTGCATTCTGACGAAGACAGCAAAGGTAATAACATTTTTCTTATAGTAAATCTGACTTTGGTGAGTGCTAAACTTGGTGGGTGTCTAAATAGGCTAGCCCGTGATTGCTGGGATATCTAGTCAGAATATTGCAAAATGTGCTTTCACCGAAAAACTATTTTAAAATCGGACATGGCGAGTGCATAGAGGAGTTCTGTATCTATAATTCTTAAAATAATTGTTATGTTTTTTGTGAACGTTTATTGTGAGTAATTTAGTAAATTCACCGGAAGTGTTCGGTGGGAATGCTAGTCACATGCTAGTCACATGCTAATGTAAAAAGCTGTTTTTTGATATAAATATGAACTTGATTGAACAAAACATGCATGTATTGTATAACATAATGTCCTTGGGTTGTCATCTGATAAAGATCATCAAAGGTTAGTGCTGCATTTAGCTGTGGTTTTGTTTGTGACATTATATGTTAGCTTGAAAAATGGGTGTCTGATTATTTCTGGCTGGGTACTCTGCTGATATAATCTAATGTTTTGCTTTCGCTGTAAAGCCTTTTTGAAATCGGACAGTATGGTTAGATAAAGGAGAGTCTTGTCTTTAAAATGATGTAAAATAGTCATATGTTTGAAAAATTGACGTTTTCGGATTTCAGAGGAGTTTGTATTTCGCGCCACGCCCATCATTGGATATTGGAGCAGGTGTTCCGCTAGCGGAACGTCTAGATGTAAGAGGTTTTAGCACAAAATGTGGCCTACTCTAGCCTAACAGTTGCTGTCACGTCCTGACCAGTAAAAGGGGTTATATGTCATTGTAGTTTGGTCAGGGCGTGGCAGGGGATGTTTGTTTTGTGTGTTTCGGTGTTTAGGTTCTATGTTATCTATTTCTATGTTGATATCTAGTTTTCTATTTCTATGTTGGGGTTTTGTCAATGACCTCCAATTAGAGGCAGCTGGTTGTCGTTGTCTCTAATTGGAGGCCATATTTAGTTGTGTTTGTTTCACTTGTGTTTTGTGGGTGGTTGTTTTCCTGTATAGCCTGTGTTGCCTTATGGAACTGTTTCGTCTTTTGTTTAATTTGTTCAAGTGTTATCTTTAAATAAATTAAGAAGATGAGCACTTTACTCGCTGCGCCTTGGTCCAATCCTTACAACGCCTATGACAGAACCACCCACCAAACAAGGACCAAGCAGCGGGGATTGGAGCACCGAGGAGAAGGATGGATGTGGGAGGCAGAACGACGTTTCTGGGAGAGGAAATTAAGGGAGCTACATGAGGCCGAGAGGCACCCTCCCCAAAAAATGGGGGGGAGGGGGCACACGGGGAGTTTGGCAGAGTCAGGTTGGAGACCTGAGCCAAATCCCCGTGCTTATTATGGGGAGCGACGGATCAAGCAAGCACCTTGTTATGCAGAAATGCGCACGGTGTCGCCCATACACACACACACAGTCCGGTGCGGCCAATAAGGGCTCCGCAGCATTGCCGGGCGAGAGTTGGCCGGCAGCCAGGAAGAAATGTGCCGGCACAACGGATCTGGTCTCCAGTGCGTCTCCTCGGTCCAGTTTACCTTGCGCCTGCTCTACGCACGGCAGCCCTCATTCCCCAGCACAGCCCAGTTCGCCCTGTGCCAGCGCTCCCCCCGTGCCGGGCTACAGTGACCATCCAGCCAGGACGGGTTGTGCAGGCCGTGCGCTCCAGACCTCCAGTGCGCCCCCAAGACCCAGTGTACCCTGTGCCTGCTCTTCGCACTCTACCTCCAGTGCGCCACCATAGCCCGGTAAGGCCGGTGCCTGCTGTGAGCACGCAATCCGAAGTACGTCTCCCCAGTCTGGTGAGACCAGTTCCAGCGCCCCGAAGGAAGCCTCTAATGATGGTCAATGGCCCGACGTCTCCAGCGATAATCCATGGCATGAAGCCTCCAGTGATGATCCATGGACCGGAGCCTGTAGTGTTAATTCATGGCACGAAGCCTCCAGTGATGATCCATGGCCCGGAGCTTGTAGGGATGATCCATGGCACAAAGCCTCCAGTGATTATGCATGATGCAGAACCAGTAGTGATGACCTATGGCACGGAGCCTGCAGCGAAGGTCCCCAGGCCGGAACCTACAGAGCCGTTCTTCAGCCCCGGAGCCTCCATCAACGCTCCTCAGTCCTGAGCCTCCAGCGACGCTCCTCAGCCCTGAGCCTCCAGCGACGCTCCACAGCCCGGAGCCTCCAGCGACGCTCCTCAGCCCTGAGCCTCCAGCGACGCTCCTCAGCCCTGAGCCTCCAGCGACGCTCCTCAGCCCTGAGCCTCCAGCGACGCTCCTCAGCCCTGAGCCTCCAGCGACGCTCCTCAGCCCTGAGCCTCCAGCGACGCTCCTCAGCCCTGATCCTCCAGCGACGCTCCTCAGCCCTGAGCCTCCAGCGACGCTTCTCAGCCCGGCGCCTCCAGCGACGCTTCTCAGCCCGGCGCCTCCAGCGACGCTCCTCAGCCCGGCGCCTCCAGCGACGCTCCTCAGCCCGGCGCCTCCAGCGACGCTCCTCAGCCCGGAGCCTCCAGCGACGCTCCTCAGCCCGGAGCCTCCAGCGACGCTCCTCAGCCCGGAGCCTCCAGCGACGCTCCTCAGCCCGGAGCCTCCAGCGACGCTCCTCAGCCCAGAGTCTTCTGAAGGGGAGCTACGCCCAGAGCCACCTCCGTAGTGGGAGAATTGGGAAGGGGGGGGTGTAGCACAGGGACCGTTGTTGACGGTGGCCACCCTCCCTTCCCTCCCTTTAAGTTTGGGGTTGTTTTTGTGCGGTATTTGTTTTTGAGGTGCACTTTAAGTTTGGGGTTGTTTTTGTGCGGTATTTGTTTTTGAGGTGCAGTTTTGTTTATTTTGTTCAAGTGTTATCTTTAAATAAATTAAGAAGATGAGCACTTTACCCACTGCACCTTGGTCCAATCCTTACGATGCCTATGACAGTTGCGGAAATCATTCAATCCCTGTTTTCTTTTTCCTGGTGCCATGTATTGGTCCAGTTCTGCTTAACATTCTCTGATGAAACCAGGCCAGGGATCAGCCTGGTCTCTTAGACTAGACAAAACATAGTAAATGAAAATCCGGGACACTCAAATTAGTGTGATATGTTACATTTGGTATGGTTAATAACCGAAATGGCTAGCAACCCAAAGGTTGCTTGTTCGAATCTCATTATGTACAACTTCAGCATTTTTAGCTAGTTGCAAATCTACACCTACTGACTACGTTATAGCTACTTTGCAACTACTTAGCATGTTAGCTAACCCCTAACCTTAACCCTTTAACCCAACTCCTAACCGTAACCTTAACAATTAGCCTAGCTAATGTTAGCCACCTAGCTAATGTTAGCCACAACAAATTGGAATTTGTAATATATCATACATATTGCATAATCGTAAGATATTGTACAAATTGCAATTTGTACAATATCATATGAATTGTAATTCATAAGACATCATTCGAATTGTAATGCATAACATATCAAACTGAATGGATGATGGACATCCACAATTGTTTTAATTTTACTTATTTCACCTTTATTTAACCAGGTAGGCCAGTTGAGAACAAGTTTACAACTGCGACCTGGCCAAGACAAAGCAAAGCAGTGCAACAAAAACAACAACACAGAGTTACACATGGGATAAACAAGCGTACAGTCAATAACACAATAGAAAAATCTGTATACGGTGTGTGCAAATTAAGTAAGGAGGTAAGGCAATAAATAGGCCAATAGTGGCGAAGTAATTACAATTTACACTGGAAAGATATATGTGCAGATGAGGATGTGCAAGTAGAAATACTGGTGTGAAAAAGAGCAGAAAAACAAAAACAAATATGGGGATGAGATAAGTAGTTGGTTGGATGGGCTATTTACAGATGGGCTGTGTACAGCTGCAGCGATCGGTAAGCTGCTCTGACAGCTGACGCTTAAAGTTAGTGAGGGAGATATAAGTCTCCAACTTCAGTGATTTTTGCAATTCGTTCCAGTCATTGGCAGCAGAGAACTGGAAGGAGAGGCAGCCAAAGAGGTGTTGGCTTTGGGAATGACCAGTGAAATATACCTGCTGGAGCGAGTGCTACGGGTGGGTGTTACTATGGTGATCAGTGAGCTGAGATAAGGTGGAGCTATACCTAGTAAAGACTTATAGATGACCTGGAACCAGTAGGTTTGGCGACGAATAGGTAGCGAGGACCAGCCAATGAGAGCATACAGGTCGCAGTGGTGGGTAGTATTTGGGACTTTGGTGACAAAACGGATGGCACTGTGATAGACTGCAACCAATTTGCTGAGTAGAGTGTTGGAGGCTAATTTGTAAATGACATCGCCGAAGTCAAGGATCGGTAGGATAGTCAGTTTTGCGAGGGTAAGTTTGGCAGCATGAGTGAAGGAGGCTTTGTTTGCTAAATAGGAAGCCAATTCTAGATTTAACTTTGGATTGGAGATGCTTAATGTGAGTCTGGAAGGAGAGTTTACAGTCTAGCCAGACACCTAGGTATTTATAGTTGTCCACATATTCTAAGTCAGAACCGTCCAGAGTAGTGATGCTAGTCGGACGGTGTGGTGGCTAATTTCCGCATTACCAAATGAGGAGAGTTAGACACACCAGTCCGAGTTAACTACATCTTTAATACTTAAGATACTTTTGCAAAAGTTCTTGACCTTCAATAATGCACTCTCTCGAATGTACCAGGAAGGTGATTACAGAATGGCTACAGGGATCTTTTATAGCAACGATACACCCCCTTCAACATACATTGACAAACCACAGATACTTAGTAACAGTTCACAAAAGGTTAAGTTTTGTATGACAGATATCCATAAAACACATCAGACAGTAACTGCTATGTCAACAGGGTTCATTATATAGACCAGTATCTGGTCCCCCTAGAACCGTCCCTCCCTGGTACTTCATAGAACAAAAACACAATTTCATCCAATGGCATATATCAATTGTCAACTCTAGATACTCCCATCTCAAGCAAACCCCCTCTTGACCCCACTCCTGGACAGGCTCACTGGAGGGAGTGAGCCTCTAGGCCATATAATATCCCAGGATAAGTGCGAGATCTAACAGAGGACATACAAGGGTCCAGACACTGCCATAATCCTCCCCACAATAAAGAAAAGGAAGGAGTGACTTGCTCACAGACATTGTGGAGACAAGTCATTGGTTCCCCATTAATCACGCCATCCCTTCACATGGTTTAAGAATAAGTAAAGACACATTCACATATGAAGACAAATCTGACCTCTCCCCTCTCTGGGCCCCAAGTGTCTGAGCCCCAGCTAAGGTAGACGTGCAACTGAAAAGACACCAGAGTCCAATGGACACTTTCTAATGACAAGTACCTCAAATAAGCATATAGTAATAAAACATCTTAATTATCTATGTTACCCAACTAATTCTGATTCGTCCACGACAACGGGTGGGTGCAGGCAGGGATCGGTTGAAGAGCATGTATTTCGTTTTACTAGCATTTAATAGCAGTTGGAGGCCACGGAAGGAGTGTTGTATGGCGCTGATGCTCGTTTGGAGGTTTGTTAACACAGTGTCCAAAGAAGGGCCAGATGTATACAGAATGGTGTCGTCTGCTTAGAGGTGGATCAAAGAATCACCCACACCAAGAGCAATATTGAGATATACAGAGAAAAGACTTGGCCCGAGAATTGAACCCTGTGGAACCCCCATAGGGACTGCCAGAGGTCCGGACCACAGGCCCTTCGATTTGACACACGGAACTCTGAGAAGTAGTTAGTAATACATTTAAACGTGTTAACCCTCACAAGGCTGCTGGCCCAGACGGCATCCCTAGCCGCGTCCTCAGAGCATGTGCAGACCAGCTGGCTGGTGTGTTTACGGACATATTCAATCAATCCCTATCCCAGTCTGCTATTCCCACATGCTTCAAGAGGACCACCATTGTTCCTGTTCCCAAGAAAGCCAAGGTAACTGAGCTAAACGACTATCGCCCTGTAGCACTCACTTCCGTCATCATGAAGTGCTTTGAGAGACTAGTCAAGGATCATATCAGCTCCACCCTACCTGACACCCTAGACCCACTCCAATTTGCCTACCGCTTTAATAGGTCCACAGACGACGCAATCGCAATCACACTGCACACTGCCCTAACCCATCTGGACAAGAGGAATACCTATGTAAGAATGCTGTTCATCGACTACAGCTCAGCATTTAACACCATAGTACCCTCAAAACTCATCATTAAGCTCGAAACCCTGGGTCTGAACCCCGCCCTGTACAACTGGGTCCTGGGCTTTCTGAAGGGACGCCCCCAGGTGGTGAGGGTAGGAAATAACATCTCCACCCCGCTGATCCTCAACACTGGGGCCCCACAAGGGTGCGTTCTCAGCCCTCTCCTGTACTCCCTATTCATCCATGACTGCGTGGCCATGCACGCCTCCAACTCAATCATCAAGTTTGCAGACAACACTACAGTGGTAGGCTTGATTACCAACAATGACGAGACGGCCTACAGGGAGAAGGTCAGGGTCCTCGGTGTGTGGTGTCAGGAAAATAACTTCACACAACGTCAGCAAAACAAAGGCGATGATCGTGGACTTCAGGAAACAGCAGAGGGAGCACCCCCCTATCCACATCGACGGGACAGTAGTGGAGAAGGTGGAAAGTTTTAAGTTCCTTGGCATACACATCACGGACAAACTGAAATGATCCACCCACACAGACAGCGTCGTGAAGAAGGCGCAACAGCCATCGGCCATCGCTCATCCATATATTTATATGTACATATTCTTATTCACTCCTTTACACGTATGTAAAAGGTAGTTGTTGTGAAATTATTAGATTACTTGTTAGATGTTACTGCATGGTCGGAACTAGAAGTAAAAGCATTTCGCTACACCCGCATTAACATCTGCTAACCATGTGTATGTGACCAATAAAATGTGATTTGATTTGAACCAGGCGAGGCAGTCATTAGAAAAACCAAGGCTGTTGAGTCTGAGGCAGGGCAGGATGAATATAGGTCTGTAACAGTAACAGTTTGGGTCTAGAGTATCTCCCCCTTTGAAGAGGGGGATGACCGCGGACGCTTTCCAATGTTTAGGAATCTCAGACGATACAAAAGAGAGGTTGAACAGACTAGTAATAGGGGTTGCAACAATGTCGGCAGATAATTTTAGGAAGAGAGGATCCAGATTGTCTAGCCTAGCTGATTTGTAGGGATCCAGATTTTGCAGCTCTATCAGAACATCAGCTGTCTGGATTTGGGTGAAGGAGAAGCAGGGTGGGCTTGGGCCAGTTGCTGCGGGGGGTGCAAAGCTATGGTTGGGGTAGCCAGGTGGAATGCATGGCCAGCCATAGAGAAATGCTTATTGAAATTCTCGATTATCGTGGATTTATCGGTGGTGACAGTGTTTCCTAGCCTCAGTGCATTGGGCAGCTGGGAGGAGGTGCTCTGATTCTCCATGGACTTTACAGTGTCCCAAAACCTTTTGGAATTAGTGCTGGAGAAAGCAAATTTCTGTTTGAAAAAGGTAGCCTTTGCTTTCCTAACTGACTGTGTATATTGGTTCCTGACTTCCCTGAAAAGTTGCATATTGCGGGGACTATTTGATGCTAGTGCAGTATTCCACAGGATGTTTTTGTGCTGGTCAAGGGCAGTCAAGTCTGAAGTGAACCAAGGGCTATATCTGTTCTTAGTTCAAAATGTTTTGAAAGGGGCTTCCTTATTTAAGATGGTGTGGAAAGCACATTTAAAGAACAACCAGGCATCCTCTACTGACGAGATGAGGTCAATATCCTTCCAGGATACCTGGGCCAGGTTGATTGGAAAGGCCTGCTCGCAGAAGTGTTTTAGGGAGCGTTTGACAGCGATGAGGGGTGGTCATTTGACCGCGGACCCATAACGGACATAGCATACCAAACATAGCATATCATACTAATGAGTGCCCCTGATTTTCGTTTACTATATTATGTCTACCCCTATTGTCAGGGTGCTTTCTTCAAATAAAATGTTATTGGTCACATACGCAGATGTTATTGCGGGTGTAGTGAAATGTTTGTTTTGTAACAACTTTGATTGAAACAAAGTTTTTGGGGGGACTGACTGGTTGTAATATGAGTTGAGTTTATATGGCCTAATTAAATGTATCCACATATTTACAGTTAACTGTCTGGTCTGTGTTGTTGCTTATTTTTCGACACTGTTGAATTGTTAACTGCCTGCAAATACATTGAATCAACCAGAACAACTTCTTCACCTTGCTCACCTTTGGAAGACAAAGTAAATATGAAGAACATATTGGCCGTGTGTGTCAGATGATTATGGAGATGCTTTTGTATTTCTTGATTTCAGACGCGGTCTATTGTGCAGTTTCATTTGTAGTAAAGTAGCCTAATTTTGCAGGTTTTGCAGAATATATTATTGTCATTTTCTGTGAGGGTCACAGTGGGGTACTGACACACTTTTTTCCAGAAATATTAATATATTGGATTTACTATTATTTTCTATTTACGCTCTTAGAAAAAAGGTTTCCAAAGGGTTCTTCAGTTGTCCCCATAGGAGAACCCTTTTTGGTTCAAGGTAGAAGCAGGTTTCGGTGGCCAGCCATATGTTGTCCTTTTTGTATGTACTATTATTTGTTGGTCACCACTTACTAGCATTGACTTTGCTGATAGCTACTTTATTGAGGAAAAATGTATTTACTATGACTAAGATGTGGTTGTCCCACTTAGCTATCTTAAAATGAATGCACTAAAAGTAAGTCACTCTTGATAAGAGAGTCTTCTAAATGACTAATATGCAAATGTAAATCTGAACATCAATAACTCGTTTGAGCTAGTCGACCAAGGAGTCAGCTGGCCCTGGATCCAGGTAAGTTTACTGTCTCCTGGGGAACATGCATACAACACGGTCTGCATACTCCGACTTCTCACGCAAATGCACACATTAAATCAGGTTACAGACCATTTAGCTAGGCCTAGGATCCCTAGACTTAGCGAGTGTTGCAATATTAGTATGCTAGCTAGCTGGTTTCGTAACACCTATGACTAGGCCCAGCAGTGGGGTAGTGTTCATATTATTGATGTTTTTTACAGTTATCTGTGGAAGAGCTGGCCGTTACTCTTCTTTAAAAGGCTTACAAAGGGACTCAGACTAAAACTGTTCCAACATTTTCTCAGTTATGCTCAGTCATCCTGCTCCTATTCAGGTTAAGGGGAGGGGGAAGGGGGTTGCATGTTCTTGGCTCAATTTGTTTGTCACACAAAGCTGTGATTTGCCTGCTGTTCCCTCTCAACTGGGGGAAGACGACAGTCTGATTGAGTGTCTGTCGCAATCTGAATGTGAACAAAGCTTTGCATCCCAAATGGCACCCTATTCACAATGTAGTGCACTACTTAAGACAAAGGTCCATATGGTTTGGTCAAAAGTAGTGCACTACATTGGGAATATGGTGTCATTTTGGACGCACCCTATATGATTCCTCTCTAATCTCCACTTGAGACACTAGTGCTGCTTTTCAAACTATTTCAGAATACACAATTAACAAACACTAAGGTGTGGTTCAAAGTTTCCATTAGTTTAGATAGAACTGGCTTTCATGTGAAGTTGATCAGACAAGAATTCATGCAACATAGGCTACAGTACTTGAGTGTATTAAATACTACTGTAATGAAAGTATAATTAAGCAATAATGCCCGAGGGGGTGTGGTATACGGGCAATATATCACGGCTAAGGGCTGTTCTTAGGCACGACGCAACCGTGGTATATTGGCCATATATCACAAACCCGAGGTGCCTTATTGCTATTATACAGTGTATTCGGAAAGTATTCAGACCCATTCCTTTTTCACACATTTTGTTACGCTACAGCCTCATTCTAAAATGGATTGAAAAATAAATACATCTCACAATACCCCATAACGACATAGCAAAAAAAAGTTTTTAGAAATGTTTGCAAATGTATTACAAATAAAAACATAAATACCTACGGTGATGCATGGTGGTGGAAGGATCATGCTGTGGGGATGTTTTTCAGTGGCAGAGACTGGTCTGGGGAAGGGTACCAGACTGTTGTAGTCTCAGGATCGAGAGAAAGATGAACAGAGCATAGTACAGAGAGATCCTTGATGAAATCCTGTTCCAGAGCGCTCAGGACCTCAGACTGGGGCAAAGATTCACGTTCCAACAGGACAACAACCTTAAACACACAGCCAAGACAATGCAGGAGTAGCTTCGGGATAAATCTCTGAATGCCCTTGAGTGGCCCATCAGAGCCCGGACTTGAACCCGATCAAGCATCTCTGGAGAGACCTGAAAATAGCTGTGCAGCAAAACTCCCCATCCAACCTGACAGAGCATGAGAGGATTTGCAGAGAAGAATGGGAGAAACTCCCCAAATACAGGTGTGCCAAGCTTGTAGCGTCATACCCAAGAGGACTCGAGGCTCTAATCACTGCCAAAGGTGCTTCAACAAAGTACTTATGTAAATGTGATATCAGTTTTTTATTTGTAATACATTTACAAGAATTTCTAAAAACCTGTTTTTGCTTTGTCATTATGGGGTATTGTGTGTAGATTGATGAGGATTTTATTTATTTAATACATTTTAGAATAAGGTGGTAACGTAACAAAATGAGGAAAAAGTCAAAGGGTCTGAATACTTTCCGAATGCACTGTAAACTGGTTACCTGGCACGGTTGTCGTTGGGTAGAGCAGACCAAGACGCAGCGGGGAAATGTGCACTCATCTTCTTTTACTTAAATGGACAAGAAGGTGAACCAAAACAACACGTACACAAAAAAACACAACGACTAATAACAGGCCGGTAAGGCACAAAGCAATACACAGCACAATCTCCCACAAATACTAAAACAAACACATACCTAATTTATAGAACCCTCAATCAGAGGCAACAAGAAAACACTTGCCTCCAATTGAGGGTTCAACCCCCAATTAACTAAACATAGAAATACAAATAACTAGACTGAACATAGAAATACATAAACATAGAACAGTGCCCAAAACCCAGAATACTAAATCAAACACCCTACTAAACACACAACCACCCCGAACCACATAAAACAAATACCCCTGCCACGTCCTGACCAAACTACAATAACAAATAACCCCTTCTACTGGTCAGGACGGGACATTACCAACATAATTAGAGCAGTAAAAATAAATGCTTTGTCATACCAGTTGTATATAGTGTCTGATATACCACAGCTGCCAGCCAATCAGTAGTTTGTAATGAAATATATACTCATAAAATGACATTATTTTTATAGTGAAGCTTTACAATTAGACTTGCTAGATTAATCCCAAATGAACATGCTCAAACTAGAAGTCTCCAAAATGAATACGTCATCAGGCCTACCCAGAACTCATTTATAAAGTGAGTTTAGTCAAAGAAGCATGACAATTGTACAGACTATCACTTCAAATGGGTTCCCCCCATATTCATCCAACATACTTGTCAGGAGACAGGGAGGATTTTCCATGACTCCAATGATTTGAGAGGCAGATTGACAATTTGCTTAAGGCTGGGGGTAAACGCAGTGACCCACGGTCACAGAGAGCACCAGCATCAGAAGACGAGGGGGGCATCTCCAGTCTGCCCAGAACACTGAGGCACCATGCAGGGGAAGAGCAGATACACTGGCCTCTTCATCATAGCTCTATGTGGGGTGGCCTGGTCTGTTGAGAGAGCTCTTCAACGTGGACAGCCAGATAAACAGCACAGACGCTCATACTGTAGGTACTGCAGTGAGCACTACTACTGGCTTGGCCTCCATTGAAGATGTAGTGGGTTTGGATGGACCTATTGGTTGGAACACCAATAACCAAATTATAAGGTGTTGGAATCACCACTCAATCAACTCAGTTGAAGACACCATGAACTGTGTCTTCTTTGCCAAAAAAGTACTGACATTGTATCAGTTCAGTGATTTGCGATTCACTTTCTATTGCCTTGAGGAGATGCGCCAGATGACCCTGGTCCATGAGAAGAAGACATGGGAGGAGGCCATGCGTTATTGTAGAAAGCATTTCACTGACATCGTCCACCTTCTCTCTGAGAACGAGAATAATGTTGCAATGAGAAAGATCCAGGAGGAGACAAAGAATACCACTGATACTGTAGTCCACTGGTGTAGATGGGCCTACGGTTCCTTGGTGGCTACTGTCTGTGGGTGAACAGGGATGCCTTAGAGTACGAGAACAGGGAGGGTTGGGATGATAATTGTTCCTCCGCATTTCCTTGTGAAAGCATTACCACTAAAAAGCTCCATTGGGGATACGTAAAAATGTGAGAGGAAGCTGAGGTTCATCTGCTACAAGGAGTGATTCGGTACATTACGTTTGCTGAGAAGTTGTTAATTTCTAATTATCATAATTAATAGTTACCCGTACGACTTTTAAGACAATCGCAGATTGAGAGAAGATTCTTACTCGTTCTTTTCATTATTCGCAAATGATATATTAAATGTATAAACATCCTATTGACTGTATAACCATTAACAATTAAACATATCTTTATGTAAATACATTGTTTGAAATAGTTGTTAGAGACAGTTTAGTATAAATAATGCTATCATGTGTTAACATTATTCGGTTAAACTTTACCTTACATAAGGCACTTTTTAATAAACTGCTTATAGGATGCCATTAATAGTTTATAGTTTCGTTACAGAGATTAGCACTTCATGTAGTGCAACAAAACGGCCATATATTTACCTATTAACTTGTTATCGGTGTACTAATTAAAGCTGGTGTCCATATTATTTTCATCCTCGTCTGTGTAGTAGTTACACACGATATTATCTCTTTCCTCATTACTATTACTGTCACCGATAATAGTAAGATTTGTCCAGGACTCAATTATTCCTTGACTAGCACCATTCATTCTCACTGTCGATTACTCTAATAACTTCTAATAGTAACTGTATCCACTGGCAAATTGGGAGAGAGAGTGAGGTGATTGCCATCTTAGTCAAAAATGTTTTTGTAGCAGTTCTGCCTGCCAGCAGTAATCTTCTCTGATTGTTTGAGAGATTCAAGTGGTTGTCATCGTTAAGTAACATAATAGATGCAAAGCATTAAATATTTCAATTCATTCACTATGAAATTGTAACTTTCCCCCAGAAGCATTTAACTGCAAGGCACTCCCACATCATATGAAGTAACGTGCCTACCTGATTTAGGGGACACAGTGAACAACAGTTTGGCGATGAGGCCAATTTAATTGTAAAACGTTTCCTTAGTGTTAAATATAGTCTGTGTACAAGTATGGGAATGCCATTTTGATTCCCAGTTAAATTGTTTTTTAATTTCGCACCTAAGGAATTGTGTGAGCAATAATAGGACCAAAGTGTAGTTAACGTTTTTTAAGAGATATATCAGTGAAGACCAGTGGTGGAAAAAGTACTCAAATGTCATACTTGAGTAAAAGTAAAGATACCTTAACAGAAAATGACTCAAGTAAAAGTGAAAGTTACCCAGTAAAACACTACTTGAGTAAAAGTCTGAAAGTATCTGGTATTAAATATACTTAAGTACAGTGGTAGAAAAAGTACTCAATCGTCATACTTGAGTAAAAGTACAAAGTAAAAGTAAATGCTATACATCAAATTCCTTATATTACGCAAACCAGACGGCAAGATTTTCTTCTTATTTTTAATTACGGACATAAAAGGAGCACACTCCAATACTCAGAGATCATTTACAAACACAGTATTTGTGTTTCGTGAGTCCGCCAGATCAGAGGCAGTAGGGTTGACAAAGTGTTATATTGATAGGTGCCCTAATTCTGTCCTGGTTGAGCATTCTAAATGTAATGAGTACTTTTAGGTGTCAGGGAATGTGTATGGAGTAAAAAGTACCATATTTTCTTTAGTAACATAGTGGAGTAAAAGTAGAAGTTGTCAAACATATAAATAGTAAATTAATGTACAGACACCCCAAAAAACAAAGTAAGTAGTACTTTAAAGTATTTTTACTTACACTACCATTCAAAAATGTGGGGTCACTTAGAAATGTCGTTG
Organism: Salmo trutta; assembly: GCF_901001165.1. Taxonomy (NCBI): domain Eukaryota; kingdom Metazoa; phylum Chordata; class Actinopteri; order Salmoniformes; family Salmonidae; genus Salmo; species Salmo trutta. The sequence goes on from NC_042980.1 coordinate 7,817,214, forward strand.
TTTTTGAAAGAAAATCTCATTTTTTGTCCATTAAAAAAACATCACATTGATCAGAAATACAGTGTAGACATTGTTAATGTTGTAAATGACTATTGTAGCTGGAAACTGAAGATTTGTTATGGAATATCTACATAGGCGTACAGAGGCCCATTATCAGCAACCATCACTCCTGTGTTCCAATAGCACGTTGTGTTAGCTAATCCAAGTTTATCATTTTAAAAGGCTAATTGATCATTAGAAAACCCTTTTGCAATTATATTAGAACAGCTGAACACACCCACTTTCAGTGAAGTCAACTGATGTTCACCATCTGTGCCCATTCAACATAGGCTAGATTTACGTAGATATTACTTCTAAACAAAAACATTTTAGGGGGTTCTCATAGGCTTACAATGTTGGTTTTGTATTATTTGTTGAAGTTGTCAAAGACTCCAGTCACCAAAGTAATAGACTTTTCTCTCTGTTACCGCACGGCAAGCGGTACCAGAGCGCCATAACAGCTTCTACCCCCAAGTTATAAGACTGCTGGACAATGAATCAAATGGCCACCCAGATTATTTCCATTGATTTCGCTAAGATATATATTGTGATTGTTTCAAAATACCCATTTTGAATGATTACCATGGAAGTAATGGTTGAGTCTTACTCGATGGATGGCAAATGTTGCTCTTTTTTTTATATCAAAACATTAAGTTCTGTCTTGACTTTGGAAAGAATAATAGCTACCGGGTCTGAAAAGAGTGTTTGTTGAGAACGCTGTAACACAGTTAACAAATTTCCAAATCTGATGTCTTCTTTTATTGTGATTTATTCAGCGAAGATGCAAATGCAGTTGCATTATTTTTATAAAACCTTTGGTGGCATCCCATAGAATCCAGGGGTCATTGACATAATTTTAATTGATTATTATGAAATCATTTAGTGAAATTTCTAATTGATCACAGAATGTATGATTTTCCAGTAATGTAATGTTGAAACTCCATCTTATGGCTCTTTTATGAGATTCATACATTTGAAATAGGCAGTTGTAAGCGTAGTGATCAGATAAGCTCATATTTGAAATTTCTATTTTTTTAATTAAAGAATATATAGGTGTCGAAAATAGTATTAAATCGGTTTGTAAGAATAATTGATTCCATGTTTGAGTAGAAAGTGTACTCTTTTGCTTCAGGATTATTCATCATGATATTAATCATCAGAGGATAACTGCCTCAAAACAACGTCATTTAAGTTTTCATTTCCATTGGCTCAGTATGACATGATTGAGGTGCCAAAGTGTCCATGCTGCATGACAAACTAAATTATGCCTGCTCCAGTGATTAAGGTGCACAATGAGTAGGGGCTAATGGATGAAACCCCATTTCACGCCTTCATCACTGTAATATGGCCAGCCATCTCCCTTTTCCTGTCAGAACCAGACCCCGTAGGGAGGTCACCGGAGCACATACTGTACACTCAATCTGATTCTCACTCTATCCAATTTCAAAGACACAATTAGACCAGTGAAGATGTACGGGCCGACATGTAATTGAATCCGACCAAGAAAATAGCATTTTGTTTTTACACTCCAGGCAATGAGATCATTACACAACATGGTCAATCAGTTATTACTATGTTTGAGTGTATTCACTTACTTTAAAATATAACATGAATAAAATAATAATATTGTATAAAATATACTATACTATGATTTCACCTTTATTTAACCAGGTAGGCCAGTTGAGAACAAGTTCTCATTTACAACTGCATCCTGGCCAAGATAAAGCAAAGCAGTGCGACAAAAACAACAACAGAGTCACACATGGGATAAGCAAACGTACAGTCAATAACACAATAGAAAAATCTATGTACAGTGTGTGCAAATGTAGTAAAATGAGGGAGGTAAGGCAATAAATAGGCCATAGTGGCGAAATAATTACAATTTAGCATTAACACTGGAGTGATAGATGTGCAGATGATGATGTGCAAGTAGAGATACTGGGGTGCAAAAGAGCAAAGTTTATATATGATAAGGTTTCAAAAGGGCTTCGCTTTCATACTAGAGAGAGAGAGAGAAATGACCCATACACCACACACATAAAGAACATGGGTTTTACTATGCAACATAGTTTAACTGACACATGAGATACAATTTATTTCACGTAGGATTAAATTAGCATTGAACATTTCAAACAAAGCATTCATTAAAAACATTCCATAAACATTGTGCAAAAAAACTGTAGTTTTGCTTAAAATCATCACCAAACAGTGGATATCTTTCTCAAAGTAATATCATGACATTACGTCACGTCAGGCATTTGAAAGAAAATATATAAAAAATTATCCCACCAACATCAAAACAAAACATTTCTGTATTCTGAACATCAGAATATTAACCAAATCTATTGTCTGAACATCAAATGGAACTCATCAACGTTCTCAAACTGAACTCATCATTCAATAACATCTTTAAAACATGGATTTATTTTTAGATCGCTTGTGTATGTCATTTTCTTGTGTAGGCCTATGTAGTATTCTGTAGCCTAACTGGTGTATATCTTGGAATTTGGACTAATAAAGCTCTGTAAACTTTTCCCAGTCAGAGTTGTAGAGTTTTGAATTCCTTCGTTTTGTAGTAAACGACTCTGGTTCGGAGATTACTGCTTGGACATCCGACTTGAAGTAGTATGTGATGTCCTAAACTTGGGGCCATGCAAATTAATTATTTATTTCAGCTGCTTGTTGCATGCAACTGATTTCCATCTCCTCTCCCACAATCTTCAGAACTTGGCCTCCAAATGGCTGGTAATCGTAATTGACTATTACAAACTTTCCGTTTAAGTCCTCTGGTGGTTTCACCATTGTGGACAAGCTGTCTTCTGTTTCTGCATTTTGCTTCTGAAAGTCCACCTCTGTTGGAGCATTGCACTCACAGGCAATGCATGCTCGGGAGCAGAAGCAGGATACCTCCCGATGGTGGATCTTTCCAGGTTCCTTTGCAATGATCTGGTGGATTTTTAAGGTTCCTTTGGCAGCTGGCAACTCATTTGGAACTGCTTAATCAAATCGGTTGATCTCATCCTCAGCAATCCAGAAGTACTTTCCACGTGACTGCGTTTTCTCCAGCATGGTGTAGAGGTCCTTTGGGCTCTGGAGGTCACCACCGTTTTTTTGACAAACTCATCTGCACAACGTTTCACGGAACCACCAAACCCAATGGGTGCACCTTTTCCGTGGGACTTTTCAGAAAAATTCCACGTTACCTTTTTGAAACCCATGAGAAACGGCACCGTGCTCAGTAGGTAGAAATTATTTGCATTTCTATATTGCGTGATGGGGCCTTCACTCATGCAGTGTAGTGTGGTCAGGGATGTTTTTTTCCTTCTTATTATCCAAGACTGGCTTCAGATCAGCCCACACGGCATGCTCGTCATGCAGAAGGGACTCTGAAACGGAGACATAGGATTGGCATTCCTGTGATGTGTACACAACACTTGTGTATACAGTTGCCTGCTTACGGCTGCCCCCAAAACGAAAAGCCTGAACCTCTGTATGCAGCTGACACGCATCGTTTTCATAAAAGTCCATGTGGATTACAACCTCGTGTTCTTTAAGTGTGTCTTTTAAGTTTCGGCACTGCTCAACTTGGTGCAGCCAGTTAAACTGCAGGTACACACATGCAATTTAAGCTACACAAAATAGCTACATAGAATGCCCATCAAACTACTTCAATTCAAACTTGTACAGTCTCAATTTTTCATAAAGTTCCTCAAATGTGAAGCAGTTAACTAATATAATTCAAAATAATTTTTTTTATCCAGAATTGTGTGTGTGTGTAATATTATATTAACTAATATATTCCATCAGTTATACCTTAACTGCAGTTCAATAAAACATTAACTACAGTATAATAGTGCAACTTAATATTAATTGTTATCCACCCAGCATTATATCCTATTATATCCTATTCTGTTGCTGACAGTAGCATGAAACCATGAAACCAATACCTTGCTTTTCTTCTGGCTAGTCTTTCCTCCCTAGCAACTGGATCTGCATTTAATATTTTGTCTGTGCCGTGCAGCCCTTTCCTTATAAGACAACGGCATCTACAGTATAAAGATAATGTGCCTTGAAATACGTTAAAATGCCATAAAATTGTTTGAAATGCTAATATTCAGTGTTCATACAGCAAGTAATTATGAATTGCATGATTAAATGTTGTAAACTAGTGAAAACATGGGATAACAAACTACTGTCATTCAGCTTAACGGGTGACATTGTGGTATAACATGAAACTTTTGTTGTGCTGAAGGACAAAAGTGTGATACTGAAGAATGGATTTCACGCATAAACATATTTAACAGGAAGTTCCTTGGCCACCTATATAAAGTAATGACCTATAAAGATCATCCTTACTTTTCATATTTAATATAGCTTTTTATAAAATAATAACATTAAAAGTATATTTTCTGTGTTGTTCTGAAGGACATGTGGATGTTACTAGAGGGTGAAATGATCAAATATTTCAAAGAGATTTACTCACCTCATCACTTTGATAGAGGGTCTTCAATGGGTATTATTTGTGATGTCACATGATTACCATCATATGATATTCTTGAAAATGGCGTTTTACCTTTGCTATATTGAATGACATTGATGAAGCGCAGAAGTCCGGGCAAAAGCTATTGAAGTTTTTAAATATTTGTTAGATGCAGTATGTCGTCTATTATTCTACGTGTTGTTGCAAACACTAACACAATTATGCCATGGGTGTTCATTTATATTTTTAGGATGAATTTCTACATTTTAAAAACACTTTTGTCATTAGAATTTTAACCCGGACTGTTACACTGAAGGACATTTTGACACTTTAGAGCTCAATAACTCCCTTAATGTAATAGTTTGCAACACAAACATTTCTGGGTCAAAAGAAGGGTAAGTGTTGAGTGATTTAAGATTATATTTCTACATATTTATCTTTTTATGTTAAATGACTGGCCTTCGGACACCACATTTACACGTCTCGTCTTTGACCCTGATACTACAGCACCGTGTTACAGGTAAGTGGCTAGAAATGGTAGCACTGTGCCCTCTGAGACTCAAATCATCAGGCTGATGGCATTAGTTATTCTCTCAGATTAGTTTGTGAAAAAATCACTGTTCTAGACCGGCTGATGAATTCTTCCTGCCCCACCTTACCGGGAGGCTGATAAATTACTGAAGCTACTGGCTAAATTACAGTCATGCTAATGGAACCTTATGTAGTCAAGCCCTTTGTCATGAAAAGGGGGAGCAGATGGTACAAAGCATGACACAGGATAAATCATCTCACACAATGAACACTAGACTGGAAAATGAGGGTTTGATGAACATCTACATAATTTATATTGCAGCAAATTCGGGAGGTAGCCCAGACTAGGATTTGAACCCAGGACCAGCAATTGTCAACCAGGGACTGCTTTACAGTTTTTCCCAAAATTGCACTTTCTCCATGACACTGTTCATTTATTTTGACAATAGACATGTACTTAACCTTACTATGCTCCAGCAACTCACCAATGCTTCAAGTCCCCAAGACATATCTCCGTACTATGGGGGACCAGGCCTTCTGCTCCCTTGCTCCTCGCTTATGGAATGCTCTCCCTGAACATCTGAGAGCTGCTCCATCAATCAGAACTTTTAAAATGGGACTTACAACATATTTCTACAGACTGTCTTTCTTATAGTCCTACTCTAAGTCCTTTTAGCACCTATTCTACTACTGTACTTCTATTTCCTGTCTTGATTCTAAAAGTTTTTATACTGAACAAAAATATATACGCAACATGCTACAATTTAAAAGATTTTACTGAGATACAGTTAATATAAGGAAATCAGTTAATTGAAATAAATTCATTAGACCCTAATCTATGGATTTCACATGACTGTTGGTCACAGATACACACCCCTACCTTTTTTTTAAGGTATCAGAAAAACAGTATCTGATGTGACCAGCATTTGCCTCATGCAGCGTGACACATCTCCTTCGCATAGAGTTGATCAGGCTGTTGATTGTGGCCTGTGGAATGTTGTCCCAATCCTCTTCAATGGCTGTGCAAATTTGCTGGATATTGACGGGAACTGGAACACGCTGTCGTAAACATCGATTCAGAGCATTCCAAACATACTCAATGGGTGACATGTCTGATGAGTATGCAGGCCATGGAAGAACTGGGACATTTTCAGCTTCCAGGAATTGTGTACAGATCCTTGCGACATGGGTGCCGTGCATTATCATGCTGAAACATGAGGTGATGGCAGCGGATGAATGGCACGACAATGGGTCTCAGGATCTCGTCACGGTATCTCTGTGCATTCAAAATGCCATTGATAAAATGCTATTGTGTTCATTGTCTTTAGCTTATGCCTGCCCATACCATAACACCACCGCCACCATGGGGCACTCTGTTTACAATGTTGACATCAGCAAACCACTCGCCCACACGACGCCATACACGCTGTCTGCCATCTGCCTGGTACAGTTGAAAACGGGATTGATCTGTGAAGAGCACACTTTTCCAGTGTGCCAGTGGCCATAAACGGTGAGAATATGCCCACTAAAGTTGATTACGACGCCAAACTGCAGTCAGGTCAAGACCCTGGTGAGGACGACGCTGATGAGCTTCCCTGAGACGGTTTCTGACAGTTTGTGCAGAAATTATTTGGTTGTGCAAAACCAGCTTTCTGGGTGGCTGGTCTCAGATGATCCCGCAGGTGAAGAAGCCGGATGTGGATGTCCTGGGCTGGCGTGGTTATACGTGGTCTGCGGTTGCTAGAGCGTTGGACATACTGCCAATTTCTTGTGTTGTGTGACAAAACTGCACATTTTAGAGTGACCTGTTATTGTCCCCAGCACAAGGTGCACCTGTGTAATGGTCATCCTGTTTAATCAGCTTCTTGATATGCCACACCTGTCAGGTGGATAGATGATCTTGGCATATGAGTAATGTTCTCTAACAGGGATGTAAACAAATTTGTACACAACATCTGGGAGAAATAAGCTATTTGTGTGTATGGAACATTTCTGGGATCTTTTATTTCAGCTCATTACATGTTGCGTTTATATTTTTGTTCAGTGTATTTTATGTAATTTTTTAAAATCATTATTTACATTTTTGTCTATGTAGAGCATTGAGATAACACTGTAATGAAGTGTTATACAAATGAAATGTATTATTATTTTTACATTCTGATTGCAACACAAACTCAAGGATGCTATGTTGCAATACTAGCTGTTGAATACAACCACACCGCTTTAAAAACAAATACACATAATTACATATGAATCACTTTCAAAGTGCCACTTGTCAAGTGGCAGCAGACCAGCCAGGCACTGAAATTCCTACCTTGCAATCAGTTGAAGGACAGCTCTTCAAGCACTGCTCAGTGAGCTGTTGTACCTTCAAGTAGTGATCACTGGTCTAGTAGTGAAATGGAAGCCACGATGGCATAACCAATTGTGGAGATTGTTGTTGTCTGAAAGGGCTGTGATGGTATTTAGGAATGGAGAAGCCTTAGGATGTACATGAACAAAGTAACTAAAGAAGCTACACATTTCTAAAGCGAATCCAATGATGATTTAGCATATACCTGGTTTCTTAGCGTACACGATATGGTTAGCGTATATGCTACTGTAGGCCTATATTTTATAACTGGACATTCTGCAAATGTGTATCACTTATAAAACTGTTGATTTAGATGAATAATATATAATAGCTTTAATATATATGATATAATTATATTTAATACATAATAGAGGACACACATAAATGTACAAATGCAAGGGTATGTTGTCTGTATTCTAAATATTAATATGTATACACTGAATGGTTCAAGTAGGTGGTTGAGAGGAGCAGAGTGCAGTATTGAGGAGAGATGAGGTAACACATTCTCTCAGTTTACATTATCATGTGCCAAATTGAAGTAAATCTGCCCATTTTCAATTTGATAACACAAGTACCCCCAGCGAGATCTACTGTACCATTAATAGAGTAATTTTCATCTTAATATATCATACTGTTGGGTTCTGAAAATATGAAATATACTTATTCAGGTCACTGAGGGAGAGAGGGGAATGTATAACGTTTGCATTCTGTCCGGATATATTATTGTTAGCCATCAAGGATTCTATGGGAGGAGAAGAGACACTCTTGGTACAAGTCAACATGACAGCCGTGAGTTGGGGAGGAGTGAGCAAAGTCAGGTCAGATGAGGTGAGGAAGAACAGATATAACTAAAGTTCTGTCTAGCAAAAGAGATGCATTGTCTTTTCAGATGTGTAGAAGGAGACTCAGTATAAGAGAAAGGATTAAATATCAGTGCTTGTGTGAATATGTCTTATGCAGCTGTAGGACCCAATGGGTGAATAAACTTGGTTTAAGCTTTACTAATTGTCTGTGAAATTTTACAAGGTTCATTTAGAACCTAACAGTACATTATATTCACGTTGACTTCCGTTGGGATAAACTATTGCCTGGAAACCCTGTAACCAATTTAGAGCAAACACTTCACATGTGCATGTTGACTTGTCTGCACGCAGCCACACATATTAATCATTATAGTCAATGTTAAGATGGATTACAGGCCTCCAATTCTAGACCAATGTCTCTGTCAACAAATGTACAGTATACAAGGCTTCCTGCTTCCAGCAGCCGAGAACTTTACATTCATTCAAGACATGAGAAAATACAATAATACGGTCCAGAACTAATGAAGAAATAACTTTGCATACATAATGTGTATACACACTTCAATGTTGTGTGGTATTTCTTTCTATCCACGTGACATCAACATAACAACTACAGGCGTGTTCTTCATGTGAGTTCCCTTGAGATTCTCTGTGGACAGTAATGGCACAGACCACCCCAAACAGAAGACGTATGTGTGAAATAAATCATTTGAATGGTCATAACATTTAAAAATGGTGTCGTGGAGTCAATCGGAGCTTGGGGCTGAGAGTGGCGTTTCCACTGTTAAGTAAACAGAGGAGTTAGACAGACTCTCAACACAGAAGTGGCACCACAGGTCCCAGAGTGGTGTGGTGAAAAAAAAAATTCTGGGGCCCATCGTTTTTCCTGATCAGGGAACCTAAGCAGGTAAAACTACGGACATTATATGGTATGGCGTGACTAATCTGTTGTAAAAAGGTTTAAAATGGGCTATGATAGAACCAGAGTTTTTCTTATCAGGTTACATGGATTTAAAAAAAATCCTGGAAAAACTCCTGACATTGGAGAGGATGAAAAACCTGTCAAACTGCAGCAACAGTACTTTTTAAAGGACTAGTGGGTTTCCTATACAGACACAGAGAAAGCAACATGATTGGACAATAGAACTAACAGAGCTTTCTTTATGCAGATTGGCATAGTGTAGGCCTAATAAGAAATTGACTTACAGTCTATGTCAGCTATTGTTTTCATAGATTAATTCCAGTTAATACTTTTAGATTGAAAACGGTAGGTAGCCTAGTCAGCCCACGTTTGAATATAAACCAAATTCAAACTTGAGCTGACAAAATGTTTCTTTGTCCCGTTGATGTTCCATCTACTTTTAAAGCACTCTAATTCTATAGGGTTGGTCTTCACCTCCTTTCAGGAGTAATGAGACCTTCTTTTCCAGGTAAGCACTTTTCGTTTTGCTTTCTTTTATCTCAGCATTGAATTCAAACGCCTTAGATGCTTTCGTGATCATGAGAATGTTCTGTTTGATTTGAGAGTTAATGTCCTCAAGTTTTTTGTCTTGCTTATCGACCCTGTCTGTGAGCATGTTATCTCCAAGTAGTGTTGCATTGGAAATCTTGTCTACTTTTGGTTAATTTTAATCTCTTTCCCCGGGTTTGCCTTTATCTTTGGGTTGTGGTCTTTAATGGGTGAAACGTGAGAGGAATCCCTGCGTCTGTCTTTTGGTCCTGATGAGGAGGGGGTAGCCAGGACATAGTAGTGGTCAGATGCTTTTGCTCTGTAGCCTTAGCGTTGTTGCCATGGTTGTTGCTAGCTCCTTTGACACTAGCTTTCAGAGGACCGGATCCTGAGGAAAATGTTGACATTGACATTCTCTTCTAGGACAATAACCAACAGTATAGTGACTAATATGTCTTTTATATTTACAGTATTTTGAATTGAGAGAAGTTTAGGTTGTAAATATAAATTGAGAGACTTCGCTAACTAGCTCTTTGAAGTTTGCGTGCTTAGGTCGTCATCTTGACGAAATACCCAATACCGGAGGAAAGTGAAGCGAGCGCCTTGAGCTTTGTGCGTTGTGTCCAGCATGCACGACCTGTGATTTCCGTGAATCTGATTGGTCAAGACACAGCAAAGAGCTTGCAGCAGCACTTCGATGTGAAGCACTCCAATGTGAAGGACAGAGAAATTGCGCTCGACTTGTGAGTTGACAAATCATGAGGCAAATCGAACAAAAAAACAACACTTTGGCCATCTTTTTAACGCTTTGCGACAATATATTTTATTAACCTAAATCAAAATCGCCACACATTTTCCGGTGGCCCTGTCACAACAGCTACACTGTCTACCAGTTGGAATGCAATGGTGTACACGCCCTGTGTAACACAAACATGCACACGGACACACACACATTGTGGCCATCAGTTGGCTAAACAAAATGTATCATCATCCTTTCAAAATTGCAATCGGTAACATCTTAGATATTTTAGGTACAATGTAAAAGTGTCAACTTACCTAGAAAAAGGATGGTTTGCTTCTTGGCGGCTTTGACCCTGGCACTCTCGTGTTTTGGCTTGTCCTCTACTCCGTTGACTCCTCTTCCTATGGGCCCCATGGTTTTCTGAAGGACCAGGATCATGGCCCGACACATAACCCCCACGCTGACCAGCACCACCATGTACACAATGAACGCCACAAAGATACTGGCCCTGTACATCCCCCACTGGTTTCTCAGGTTGGTGCAGAACGTCAGGTTCTGGACGGGCATGATGGCTCGCTCTGGGACATGACCCTCCATTCCTGTGACGAACAGCAGCGGGAGGGCTACGAACACGGACGTGACCCAGGCAAGAGCGATGAGACTCCCTGTTGTTCGCTCTCTGCCCAGGGCCTTGAAGCGGAACGGGTGGCAAATGGCAATGTAGCGTTCAAAGCTGAGCGTCGCCACGTTCAAGATGGTGGCGTAACTGCAGGCCTCGAACAGGAAGTTGTAAATCTTGCAGGAAGCGTCACCCGAGGCTGAGGTGAAGGGGAACCACGTGGCACTGTAGAGCTCTACGGGCATTCCTATGAGGAGGACCAGAAGGTCGGAACATGCCAGGCTCACCATGTGGTCCGTCACGTACTTTTGCAGGTAGCCATTCTGCCGCAGCACCTGTGTCACCCGAATGGTGATTCCATTACCCACGATGCCTGTGAGCAGGATAAGGCTGTACAGGACAGTGAGGAAGACTTTGATGGGATAGTTGGGCTCCAGCTCCTTCCAGTCTTTCTCCTCGGCTATCTCGGTCTCCCCCTCATTCATGGTTACTGAGTTTCGATTTCCAGATATAGATTTTTTCCTAGCGTATCAGTTCAGCAGGGCAGAGTCTGTAATAGAGCCCAGAGGAAATCTAAACAGCCAGGGAGAGATTTATTTTTCAGAGATAAAATAATATATTTCTGACACCCTCGTCCAAAACCGTGGTCAACTCTAAAAGTAGATTAACTTAACACAGACCTCTTGGTTGCCCAGATAAACCATATCACAGAAGAATATTAGGATCCCATTAGACATACCAGAAAGTTTCTTCCTCGTTTTAGCTTCTTTGAAACACACGGCTCAACGTGGCTGGACTACCCATTACTGGCCTGAAGTCTGAGTTTTGTACCATCGTCCGTCCTTACAGTTCTTCATCCAGAAAGTATTGGATTTACTCCTTTGCTTGTGCCATGCTTCAAGCTGCACCCTGACAGCAGGCACTGATTTTCTCCTATCTCCTCTCTCCTACCAGTTAAAAATTAAACTTCAGAGCAAGGGAGAGAGAGAGCACGGCCCTGTTCTGTTATCACTACTCAAGTGCAGTATGAACCCTGGCTCTACTTCAGGGAGAAGGATGATTGTGTGTAGGCGGGACCAAGGGTTACTACACATCTCTTTAGTCATACAGAGGTGTGGCCCTTCCCGAATATTATCAACTCCTATTTGGATTAATATAATATGTGCCAGAACTAAAAAATTTAACTTTGCTACATGGCACATTTATTCAAACACTATTCTTAGGCTTATTTAGACAAATTAAAACTATTTCAGAATTACTTTGACACTCTTCCACATGCCTTCTAAGAAAACAGAAGTGGTGAAATAACTTCACTGTGTAGGATGAATGTAACAAAAGGCATACCGGTACATGGAAGTTCAAAAGTTCGAATGGAGGAAGTTGTATTGAAATTAGCCAGACATGACTGAATTAAAGTGCACGCATTTTCTATTGAGGCTGTATCAAGTGCATATCATTTGATATTAACAATGAGCTGGCTCCAGACAGGAAGTAAATCAAACAAATACTAACACTTTGATTTAAGACAGGAAAAGTGACTGTATCCATTCTATGAAAACTTGGCCTGCAATCTGCTCTGATTTCACATAAGCATATTCCACAACAATTTGAGGTGGGTAAAGTTATAAAGCAGGTTTTACAAATCTGATTAGAGCACAGACTTGATTGGTTGAGTGCCAATCTCTGTGTCCTCAAAAGCTCTCATGCAGATAAAGCATGATAACCCAGGCCTATCTGCATGACAAAGCGTTGTCAGGCAGGTGCACTCTCAACAGCGAAGCTAGCTAAATCAATTTGGTTTGTTTACAATAATTACCCTACCTCTTCATTTTCATCCCTTTTATATTTTCCTAATGATCTATCATTATGTTCTGTAATTGCCCTGATTGTAAATGTCTCTGTAAAACTGACATTTGAATGTTGTATAAGACGAGATGCTGACGTGCGTTTGACAAAACAGCTGAACTGAGTGCATGATGAATCACAAAAGAAATGTATCGCTGCAAGTAATGTACAATAGTACAATGGGCAAAACACAGAGAGACAGGTATGACATTTCCCAATGTCAGCTTATGAGGATAGTTGAGAGCTTTATCCTCTTATGAGCCTTTCACAATTATGGTCCAATTCCATTACTACAATTCGTGCCAGCTGAATTTGGATATGGAATTCGTCCATGTAACTGCAATTATCTTCAATGACTAGACAGATTGGATCCAAACCAGAAATGTATTTGGAAGCCATATATGCAAGACAATCTGCTGACGTAATTGCACTGCTAGCTTCTGTGTTAATCTTTTGTAGTTAGTATAAATATACATTCTATAAACAGGAATGTGGTTTCTAATTAGTGTTGTCATAAACACCAAAGATCATACAATACAAGAGTTGATCTATTGTTTTTCCTCTGTACCAGTTTTTGACTCGTAAGTTGGTCTTAAAAGGTCTCTCAAATGTTTTTGGCAGGATTTCTTGGACATAAATTGATAATAGCTTATTGTGGGTCAATGCAATGATGTACAGTAGATTACACTGTACATACTATACTAAAAACAACACTCATACTATCACTACTATATTAGTCTTTCAGGATGGAAAACCATTGTACAATTCAATAGTGTAGGCCATAGAGAAGTCTGAAAAATGTATAAAACTGTTAAGAGATAATGTTAGGTGGAGATCTGCTCCCCTGATTTGGCCTTCCTTACCTCTCAGGCTGAATTAAAAACACTATCTGGCCAAATGAACAACCATGAACATACTGCTATCTTCCAATCTAATCAGGGAGCGGAGCGGAAGAAGATTCACTGAATACAACACAACTTCTGAACTGTAAACCAGAAGTCGTCCTGAGTTTTGAGTTTAGCCTTGGGTCTTTTGTAGGTAGTTCTGTGACCAATAACAGAGATACAGAACGAAATTATAAAGTGTGAACCAACACACATAACACAAACCATAGCTAACAAATCCTAGGTAACCTGAGCCCTACACTACAAGTCATGTTTGAGGAGAACTTTGGTCAACTCTGAGTTCAACTCAGGATAACCAGTACCACGAAAGTGGCTCACCTTTAAGCCAGGTGAGCCAATAGTCTTGTCAATGATGCTTGGCAATGGTCTTGTAGCCCATTCCAGCCTTGTGTAGGTCTACAATCTTGTCCCTGACATCCTTGGAGAGCTCTTTGGTCTTGGCCATGGTGGAGAGTTTTGAATCTGATTGATTGATTGCTTCTGTGGACAGGTGTCTTTTATACAGGTAACAAACTGAGATTAGGAGCACTCCCTTTAAGTGTGCTCCTAATCTCAGCTCGTTACCTGTATAAAAGACACCTGGGAGCCAGAAATCTTTCTGATTGAGAGGGGGTCAAATACTTATTTCCCTCATTAAAATGCAAATCTATTTATAACATTTTTGACATGCGTTTTTCTGGATTTTTTTGTTGG